>NC_138769.1:631162060-631793727 GCF_965119305.1 Pelophylax lessonae | reverse complement strand
ACTGCAAAAGAGGAGAAGGAGGGGGTGAGCCAATAGTGTAGCAATAGTTATTAAATAAAAGGGTTAAAATGAAACCGTATTGACAGGCATAAAACAAGCTCAGTGTGGAACCCCCAGTCCAAAGTTCAGTGCCCACAAGAACCGCTGGAGAAAGTGCTGTAAAGCCGAAGCAGGAATCCAGGCAAGCCATGGGGAGATGCCACAGGAGACTCAAATTGTCAAAGGAGCTGTCAGATGTCCAGAATGCTGTGGCCAATCAGAAGGCTGATAAAGGAGGTGTAGTTTGGCCTCTAAAACACATTCTGATTGGCCACAGCATACTGGACATCTGACAGCTCTTTTGAAAGATTGAGTCTCCTGTGGCATCTTCTTGTGGCTTGCCTAGATTCCTGCTTTGGCTTCACAGCACTTTCTCCAGCGGTTATCATTACATCAGCACTATTGATGTAACAATACTAGATGTTACCGCAAGCATTGCTTTTAAGTTTATTTCTGTATATAGACATATGTCCCAATTTTAATCATGTTGTATCAATAAAGTGTAAAAAAAAATTCTACCATATAAGTTGTCAGTCCTTGGGTACTAAGATAGTCCATTTTCTTCTTTGTAGGGATTGTCCCTAGCCACACTTAATCCATCACTATTATGGTGATGGTACCCTACATTGTATAAGTCTCTGAGGCGCACGCTTTGTACTATTGGCAGCTTGGCGCCTCTCCCCCCCCCCCCCCCCTCTCTCTCCTCTCTTGCGGTGTGTTCAAATCACATACAATTCTTTACAGTGTGATTTGAGCCCATTCATTTTGTATGGGCTTAAATTGCACCGCATATCAGTAATTGGTATCAGTGAGTACTTGAGCACAAGTATCTGTACACGTACTCCTTTAAAAAAACAGGTATCGGTGCATGCCTATAAAGAGGGGCTGTGTAGTGCTAGGTAGGCCACACAATGAAAATCTAGGCAGAGCTACAATAGTATAACCTCTATTTATGTTCAATAGCGTGGGGCAGCAGCAGATAGGATAATTCACTTTAAAGTGCATGTACCCTTTAAGAAGAGAACATTGCTAACATGTGTCACTAATATTTAATGTTCATTTCATTGCAGGTTCTTGCAGTGTTTTGGCTATCAAGAAAGGGACCATGTTCTTCTTGTTAATGACGAATGCAGCACTGAAGAGGAATCTTGAATGACAGAAATCATGACTCACAAGAACTTTAATCCTGAGAACACTTGCCATTTTACTTTCTTTAAATACTTCCCTATAATATAGCACCTTTAGCTGGTCAAACTAGCCTTTTTTTCCTTAAAAAAATAAGGACCCATGATCTATATAGCATTCACCAGGTTTGTTAATGAGGTTAATTTAGGTTTTCTAAATTACAAATAAACTTAAGGGAGAACTCCATAAAAATAATGTAATACGTTTATTGGACGTAAGTGTAGTATGTATGTTTTGTGTGTCTCGGGGCATCCTTTAATGTAAGTGTATAAAAAGTGCAGCGCTAGAAATTATATAAGTGAAATTAATCAAAAACCAAATGAATAAAAAATAACAAATAATAAACGCAATAATCAGTCCCAAGTGCAAATGGTGAAGGAAAAAATCCAGGGTGATGTGTGATCACAGTGCAGGCCAAATCCCGACACCAACAGGGAATGATGTAAGTGCTCACCAGAAAGATTGAACCCAAATACTGTATAGTACATGGGTCAGTACAGGCTCATATGGTGTATGATGGGTCTCCAAACTGGTGCTGTAACCTTGGATACTCCAATACAAGCGTATAATGAAAGTAGGCAGAAGAAGGCTCCAACTCAATCGATGACATAAAGGAATGAACCAAATGGAGCAGACATAGTGTAAACCCGCTTAGAAATGTATTAACCACAATAAGGGAAATGCACTTACAAACATCCAGGGTATACACACAGGTAGTGGACACATAGAATTAGGCTGTCTTTGGTGTGGTACTGATGCGTTTCAACATGAATTTCTTGCTCAAAGGGTATTGCCCTGTTGTTTTCGGGATTTGGCATGCACTGTGACCACGCATATCACCCTGGATTTTTTCCTTCACCATTTGCACTGCATAATAAACAGTCAGCAGCCCCCCTGCAGCTACTGGGCTCTATTAATAAAATGCCGCTATATACCTGACTTCCGAGCGCCACTGATCGCGTGACCAGCTGGCTCACTCCGTCTCTCCTCCTCCCCTCCCTGCTTACTTCAGTGGGGGACTCTCAGCCTCTCCCACTCTAGCTGTCAAATCGAGAAAGGGGAGAGCTGGCCGGTCACGTGAGTGGCGCTCGGAAATGAGGCATATGGCGGCATTTTAATAAAGCACAGGCACTGGGACACTTGTCATTAGCAAACAGGGACGTTTTTGTAAACATAACAAAGTGGCTTAAAAACCACTTTAAAATTTCCTCGGCTGGATGCACGTGAAGTTATCACGCGCACTAATGGGCCGGACATTTAGCGGTGGCGGGCCGGGTGCGGCCCGCAGGTTGCCGACCCCTGGAGTAGGCAATAGACAAGGCTGTAAGGAAGACAGTAGTCAGGTTGAAGCAGGGGTAAAAGCAGGTGGCAAGAACAGGGTAATCAAGCAGTCAGGGTTTGCAAAGAGTAAAGCCCCCGTACACACGTACCGATTGTCGGCTGTAAATATTCGGCCAACGACCGATCGGCCGATTGTAGGCTTGTTAGTATGATGCTTCCGACAGCCGACAGCGCATTTTCAGCCGAACAGAATCTGTCGTGCAGGCATTAAAATTTTTGTTGGCCGTCACCAGAACGGCCGATTGTTCGCCAGTCAGTACAGATTTCGGCCGTCAGACAGCAGATTAGCAAGACTGGGCATGCTCAGAAAAGAAAAAAGACAAGGAAAGTTGACCATCACATGACATCACTTCTGCAGTCGGCTGTTGTTGGCCGACAAAATTTGTGTGCAGTCTTTTGCAGTTTTCAACAGACACGACAGCCCTGGACAAAAGACTGCCGATCGTTCGGCCGACGATCGGTACGTGTGTACGGGGCTTAAGCCCTCTTGCAGACTGCAGCTTGAAAAAGCACACTACAGCTTTTTCTTTTTTTACGAAGCTAAAATACAGCCCATTATAAATGGTAAACAAGCGCCATGCATTCTTCAGTAAACAAAAAAAAAAAAAGAAAAATCTGCTTTTTTGGTCAGTAACATGCCTCAAAAGCATATTTACATGTTGTGCAGAACGAGAACGCAAGCATAAGTTTTCGCGCATTTGTATGAAAATGCGCACATGCGAAAATGCGCGTAAGTACATACAAAAAAAAGTCTGAAAAAGAAGATGCTCAAACAAGAGTATCGTGCAAGAGGTCTAAGCAGTGGACAGGGCAGAAGATAGGTCAGCAGAAATCAGGCAATAGCAGGCTTCATTATTTATAGTGGTCAAGTACTTGATAAGAACACACGGCACCAGCCTGTTCAAAAAATGCTGCTTAAATACCCTCTTGGCTACTCCCAACGTCACAATGTGCTGATGCCTGGTGGAAAGCCATGACTGAACTGTAAGAAGAGTCACAAGTAAACGCTAAGCTGTAGCATTGGAAAGAGCTGGAAACGAGCAATGCCTAAACAAAGCAGGACAGAGCTGCAACAAGAGCATAGAGGCAGGAACCCTGCAGGCAGCAGGAGAGTTTCTTGGAAAGGACGCAATGTAGAGAAGTGTAACTTACACATTTACCTCCTGCAAAAAATTTGACCTAAACTTCCCGCACTTTATTTTTAGCAAGCTGCAGTATACGGGCATACTTTGCATTCACCCACTTAGGTAATGCAGTGAGTAAAGATGCATAAAGTGATGTAACCTGTAGCACATTTGCAATAAGGTCACCTTCATAACGTATGCACCCCTTTATTAAAGACAGTGCTTAATGAGTAACCCGTGGTGGTATTTAGCCTTTTTTCTAGTACCCCAGGACATATATAATTTATTACCAGTACCCTCTAACCATGTATTTTTATTTTCCAAACTGTAATTTCTCACATCTGTCTCCTAAATTAAATGTATATATTGGAGAGAAGTGCCACCTAAGGTTTTTGGAATTAGACCTCTTAGTACATGTTTGTTAATGTTACAACTTGAGAACCTATGTGGTAAAGGGTGTTTTTTTACAAAAAAAAAAATGTACTGTGTACTTTATGGAAGCAGCAGAGTATAGTACCATGTTAGCCAACGATGAAAGCAGAAGTTTGAGGTTAGAATGATACCATTTATTGGCTAACTCATGAGTGAAAGCATAAGGTTTGAGAAGCCCATTACAGGCGGTCCCCAGGACTGTAGGTTTGTTCTTAAGTCAAATTTGTTGAATTCTGGCTGGCTCCAGCACTCTCCTCCTCAATCCAAAGCTCTGTTCTGTGAGCAGAACCTAGGCATCATCACTTCTAATACAAATAAAGGGAAATTCTTTGCATTGCCATGTATTAAATACTTGCAATTTTGTAAATTAGCTGGAGTAAGGTAAGTAATTTCTCCATAATCACAGTGCAGGGGAACCCCACTGCAAGGGTGGATTTTTTTAATTTTCATGGAGTCGGTTTTTATTAGACTGCTATGATTCCCTCTACACGAAGCTGTTAGAGCAGTGTTTCTCAACCTTTTTGTCAGTCAAGGCACCCTTTAAAGTTCTAGATAATCTCAAGACACCCTTACAATTTATGGATCATCTCGAGGTACCCCATTCTAAAATTTTAAAAACTATTCTAATAGTTTTACATAATATGGCAGCATGAACACACATAGGACAAGCAACATTGGAGGTGATTTACTCTTCCAAAGCATATACACTTTTGCACACTAGTACCGACTAGCATTCCAATGTTGCTACTCTCCCTCAGTTTCTCTCCATCACTTAGCTGATGTGACCCAAGTGTTGACAGAGAGGGGCAGGAGAGTATCAAACAAGGATGCTGTGCAGGCGATCAACACCCTTCTTATCAACGTTGATGACATCACTGGTAGTTGGGACTCTTCCGGTTGCTGAAAGGTTGAAATGGTGTGCAATAAAAACCTTTGGATTTGTGTAACTAAAAGGCAGGCTTGATCCACCTACTGGCTTGTATACATTTTGGGTAATTTTTAGGCATTTTCTCAAAGCACCTGGTTGAAAAAGGCTGTGTGAGAGATCACATTTTGTTACTTTGTCCAAAGCACCTTCACATAATTTTTAGGTTAGGCAGAAAAGTCTAAAAGTCCAAATAATACTGCGCATGAATATGTCCTACTAGGAGTTCTGAAAGCTTAAATCGTTCTGTTTAAAGTTGGTAATCCAACAGCTTGATTAAAGAGTAGGTAACAGAGTTTGTATGAACTTAGCTTGCAGCATGGTCCAAGAAACCAAGTTGCTCTCTTGTAAAAAGCAGCTTCAGATCCTATATTTCACTATTGTCCAGTATGGATGCCCATCGCAGCTACTTGGCCAGTAGTAAAGTCTGGGAGATAGGAAGGAGTGGGTCCAAGGTTGACAAGCCTAGTACACAGGGGCTGAATGTCGGGCCTCGTTGGCTGGTTCAATAAAAACCAACTGACATTCGGCCCATATGTACTAGACTTAAGTCAACCTTGGACCCACTCCTTCCCATCTTCCAGACTTTACTATCAGCTCCCGATCAGCGCTCTCGGCCAATGGCTGAGAATGCTGACCAGAGTGTTCTGGTAGGGGGCCGTCCCCCTGTCAGAACACAACAGCTCAGCAGGGGAGATCACTTTACTAACATCGGATTGTGGTGTTTGGTGTGTACCAGGCTTAAGTGCCTGAATTTACTACTTGCATTATAGAGCTTTCCAAATGTTTGGCCATTCTGCAGTATGTGGATGCATGCCCTTTAAGTCTTGTTGGTAGTTTACCCATTTTAAACTGCAAGGTTGACTTTAATGCTGGGTTGTACTGTTAAAGGTTTCCTTATAGAAACATGCCCATGAAATGGACTAGTCAGGGTGTGCACTTTTTGGAAAGAGTTGATAAGACTTAGAGCTATACAGTATTCTATGAATGTTGTACAATGGCAATTTACTGATCAGATCTTTGAATTCTAGTAATCCCAGTATGAAAAAGATCAGTATGCTCTCTTTGTAACCGCACAAATTTAAAGGGAAATTCTTGCCATTGCCACGTATTAAGTATTTACAGTAATACCAAATCTGTTTTTAAAATTTTGTAACTAAAGTTTTCTAGTTTTATTATACATATAAGTGTATTAAAAGATAATTCCAATCTGTTAAATGTGTGGTGGTGATTTTTCTGGGTTTACATGAATCGGAGTTCTATCATTACACAGGATATATGTGGTATACTTCCATTCTCTGCTCTGTGTGGCTCAGTAGTTTCCCAGCATACCAAAAGCAGAAATTTGCAGCAAACTGTATTAAAGTGGAACTATACTGACCTTCATTCGACCTTGTACCAGAGCTCCCGTACTGGCTGCTGACCCAATTGGATGGCCAACTTCTGGGTACCGATCTTCGGCTGCTTTCATTGGCCGGGCCAAGATTACGTGACCCCCCCACACGTGCGCGGTTGTTCATTGATCTCTGAATTGCCAAAATTGTCCACTGAGCTGTGCGTGCGCAGTCCAGTAAACAATGTGGACAGGAAGGTAAGAAGCTTTAATACTGAAGAGATATAGAATGTCTCTTCTGCATTAAACAGAATACTTGTTCATAAATGTTTTTGTTTATTACACTTCCTCTTTAAGAAAATGTAATTAAAGCGGAACTTCGCGCAAAAGGGGAAGTTCCGCTTAATTACATTCAAACTCCCTCCTCTGCCACATTTGGCACTTTTTTAGGAGGTACCTGCTCCCACTCCAGGTCAGATCGCTGCAGCGATCCAAATCCCCCCCCCGCAGCCTTCTGGGACACATCACATTTCCCGTAACAATGTCAGACCATTTACAATGTGCAATGGGAAACTGTCTGTGAAGCCACAAGGCTGGAGCTCCTCTTTAAAGAGAGTCCACCCAGTACTGATATACAGTCAGGTCCATAAATATTGGGACATCGACACAATTCTAATCTTTTTGGCTATATACACCACCACAATAGATTTGTAATGAAACAAACAAGTTTTGCTTTAATTGCAGACTTTCAGCTTTAATTTGAGGGTATTTTCATCCAAATCAGGTGAACGGTGTAGGAATTAACAGTTTGTATATGTGCCTCCCACTTTTTAGGGGCCAAAAGTAATGGGACAGATTAACAATCAAATCAAACTTTCACTTTTTAATACTTGGTTGCAAATCCTTTGCAGTCAATTACAGCCTGAAGTCTGGAATGCATAGACTTCACCAGACATTGGTTTTCATCCCCGGTGATGCTCTGCCAGGCCTCTACTGCAACTGTCTTCAGTTCCTGCTTGTTCTTGGGGCATTTTACCTTCAGTTTTGTCTTCAGCAAGTGAAATGCATGCTCAATCGGATTCAGGTCAGGTGATTGATGTGGCCAGAGCATAACATTCCACTTCTTTCCCTTAACCACTTGCCGACCGCCGCACGACTATTTACGTCGGCGGTCAGCCCCTCACAGGCAGAGCGATGTAGGGCTACGACGCTAGCCTGTGAGGGTCTAGGGAACGAGCGCCGCCGGAGGCGCGCTCCCGCGTGGTCACGGACCCCCCCCGCGCGACCGACGGACCCGATGTCTGCCGGTCACTCGGCGATCGTCGGTGCAGAGGGAGAAAGGTAGGCGGCTGATGTAAACAAGCCGCCTGTCATTCTCCCCTGTGTAGAAATAGGGATCATACGTTTCTACTATGTAGGACTGTTAATCACTGTTCCTACACCTCAAGCCACAGCCAATCACAGTTAGAATCACGCCCCTAGGGACACACATAACCCCTCCCTCAAAGTTAACCCCTTCACTGCCAGTGTAATTTTACAGTAACCGTGCATATGTATAGCACTGATTACTGTAGAAATGTCACTGGTAACCCCAAAAATGTCAGTCAAGGGTCTGATCTGTCCGCCGCAATGTCGCAGTCCCGCAAAAAAATCGCAGATCGCTGCCATTACTCGTTAAAAAAAAAAAAAAAAAAAAATGACAATCTTTCCCTTTTGTTAGTAAGCGCAATAACTTTTGCGCAAACCAAACAAAATACGCTTTTTGCGATTTTTTTTTTTTTTTTTTCCCCCCCCCCTAAACATATGGTAAAAAAAAATTGGCCCAAAATGTTAAATTTTGATTTTTACTTTTTTTTTGGGGGGGGGGGGGGGGAATTTCATATAAAAAAATGTGAAAAATATTGTTATTTTTGCAAAATTGCGCTGTTTTTTTTGTTTATAGCGCAAAAAGTAAAAATCGCACAGGTGATCAAATACCACCAAAACAAAGCTCTGTTTGTGGGGAAAAAAAGGACGTCAAATTCATCTAGGTACAGCGCCGCACGCCCACGCGATTGTCCATTAAAGTCACGCAGTGCCGAATCGCAAAATAGGCCCTGGTCAGGAAGGGGGTAAAATCTTCCGGGGCTTAAGTGGTTAAAAAACTCTTTGGTTGCTTTTGCAGTATGCTTCGGGTCATTGGCCATCTGCACAGGTCCTACTGTATGTAGGAACAAAGCAAACCCTCTCATGCTCGGGACTAGAGATTGTCATTTATAGCGTGCACAGAGCAGTGCATATAACTGCAAGTAATGTGCACTGGTCATTCCAAACAGATGTGAGCGGGAAAAGGAGAGGTTCAGAAGCTCACAGGACTTTACAAGGAGGAAGAAAAACACAGTAAGAAACGATTTCATGACAAATCGATTTCAGGGCCATTAAGCTGTGGATGTTTATAGATTAGTTTTAGAGAATAACGGAATTTTTGTAAAATCTTACCTGTAAAATTCCTTTCTCTGAGTCCTCCGACAGTCGCCGCCTCTTCATATTCGTCACAATGGGGTATTAGACTTTGCTCCGAAGGAGTAGCTAGGCAACAGAATATGTTAACATTAAAGCTTTTAACATATCCCACCCTCAAGGGGTGGTCCCCTCAGTCAATACCCTCCTACTTCCTGCAACCATATCTCAGTTTCAGTGGAATAGCAGTAGAGTATACAACCAAACCCCAAAAGAGGGGCGGGGGCGGCGACTGTCGGAGGACTCCGAGAAAGGAATTTTACAGGTAAGATTTTACAAAAATTCCGTTTTCTCTTGCGTCCTCCGACAATCGCCGCCTCTTCATATTCGTCACAATGGGGACGTCCCAAAGCAGTGCAAACATGAGGGGTGGGAAACGCATCCGCGCCGTAAGGCAACGCAGTCTCCGCATCAAAGAAAGGAACCTTACCAAAGGAAGGAAACCAGCTGGGCAATAGGAAAAAAACTTGCTCAACAGGAGCAACAACCCAGGAAAAACCAATAACCAGGGGATAAAAAAAAAAAACTTATCCCAACAGCCAGGGATCCCAGCAGGTGACCCTAGGGGACAGCCGCACTAAGAACCTTGCGGCCAAAGGAAGCATCCGCCGATGCCTGAACATCCACCTTGTAGAATTTTGTGAAAGTGTGTACGGTCGACCAGGTCGCCGCCTTACACACCTGGGCTACAGAAGCCCCATGACGACAGGCCCAAGACGTACTCAGAGATCTAGTAGAGTGCGCCTTCACAGGCATAGGGGGAACTTTCCCCTGCAAGACATGTGCCTGTTCAACGGTCTGCCTGATCCATTTGGCGATGGTAGAAGCCGACGCCGCCATGCCCTTCCGAGGACCCTCTGGAAGAACAAACAAAGAATCCGTCTTTCGAAAAGACTCAGTCGATTTAAGGTAAACCTTAATCGCCCGAACAACATCCAAAGAATGTAGTCTCACCTCTTTCGGATGTTTAGGCTTCGCGCACAGCGAAGGCAAGACAATATCCTCATTGAGATGGAATTCCGAAACTCGCTTCGGAAGAAAGGAAGGATTAGGTCGCAAGACCACCTTATCCAAGTGAATAACCAGATACGGAGACTTGCAGGACAAAGCCGCCAGCTCCGACACTCTGCGAGCCGAAGTGATCGCAACCAAAAAGGCGACCTTTTTGGACAACATAGACGAGATCTCCCTGATCTGTTCAAAAGGAGCACGTTGTAACACAGATAGAACGAGATTCAAGTCCCAAGGAGGCAGAGGTTCCCTCCTAGGAGGAACCAGATGCCGCACACCCTGAACAAAAGTGCCAACCAAGGAGTTGGAAGCCACGGGACGTTGAAAAAGAACGGCCAGCGCAGACACCTGACCCTTTATCGTAGCCAGCGCCAAACGCTGATCGACACCTGTTTGAAGGAAGGACAATACTCGAGAAACCGAGTACGTGCGGGGTGAAAACCCCCTGGACTCACACCAGGCAAAATAGGCCTTCCAAGTACGGTAGTAAACCTTCCCCGAGGAAGACTTCCTCGCGTTGATCAAGGTATGAACGACCTCAGGGGAGAGACCCCTCTCCTTCAGGACTTTGGTCTCAACAGCCAGGCCGTCAAAGCCAGCGACTGTAAAGCAGGATGGTATATTGGCCCTTGAGACAGGAGATCGCCTCGAAGAGGCAGACGCCACGGGGCGTCGACCGCCAGTTTCACGAGGTCTGCGTACCAGGACCGGCGAGACCAATCCGGCGCCACAAGAATCACCGTGCTGCGTTCCGAATGTAACCTGCGAAGGAACCTGGACAGCAACTGAATCGGTGGAAACGCATACATCAGCTTGTACTGATGCCACGGGGCCACTAACGCGTCCGACGCGTCTCGAGGGTCGCGCGTCCTTGCCACGAACCTTCTCACCCTGTTGTTGAGACGAGACGCGAACAGGTCCACATCTGGAAGACCCCACTTCGCGCACAACATCTGGAAGACAGCCGGGTGGAGAGACCATTCCCCCTGATCCAGGGTCTGGCGACTCAGATAGTCCACCTGCCAGTTCTCCACCCCTGGAATGTGAACCGCCGTTATCGCCGGGACATGAGTCTCGGCCCAAGACAGAATGTCGGCCACTTCTCGAGCCGCTCGGGCACTCCTGGTGCCCCCTTGGTGGTTGATGTAGGCCACCGCCGTGGCATTGTCCGTCTGCACCCGAACCGGACAGCCCTGCAGCCGGTCCGTCCAATGATGAAGGCAGAGATTTATCGCACGCAATTCCAGAATGTTGATCGGAAGGGAGGACTCCCCCTCCGACCAAGTTCCCTGGACAGAACGCCCAGAACACCACCCCAGCCCGACAGGCTGGCATCCGTAGTGATCACCGTCCACGAGATAGGACGAAAAGACTTGCCCCCCGACACCATCGGGGACTGGAGCCACCACAGAAGGTCCCTTCTGGTGCGATGGCCCAACGAGATTTGAAGATCCAGAGATTGAGGTCGCCCGTCCCACCTGGACAGGATCTCCGATTGGAGACCCCGCGTGTGAAACTGGGCGAAGGGAATCGCCTCGAAGGCCGAGACCATCAATCCCAGACATCTCATGCACGTCCGCAGAGACGAGTGCGGAACGTCCCTGAGGGACCTGACTTCCTCCTGAAGAGTCCTGAGTTTGTCTTCCGGCAGGAAGACCTTTGCCTGAACCGAGTCCAGGATCATTCCCAGGTAGGGAAGACGAACCGACGGACTCAGCGTCGACTTTGGAAAATTTATCGTCCAACCAAACTCCTGCAGTCGTGACAGACAGGTCCTTTTCCAGACCCTGGCTGGTCACAGACCGAACCAGGATGTCGTCCAGAGACCCCAGGACAGAGATGCCCTGGGCCCTCAGCAATGCCAGAACTGGTGCAAGCACCTTGGTGAAAACCTGTGGAGCCGAGGCGAGACCAAAAGGTAACGCCACGAACTGGTAATGATCCTCCGCAATGGCGAATCGAAGGTACTGCGGAACTTGCGAACCCGCACAGAGCGGTTTAGAGCCTTCAAGTCCAGAATTGGACGAACCTTGCCCTCCTTCCTGGGCACGGTGAACAGATTGGAATAAAACCCCGGAAATCTGTCCCGATGAGGCACCGGAACCACCACTCCCTGAGCCCTCAGGTCTCGCACCGCCAGGTGCAGGTCCCGTAAACGCTCTGGAGACAGTTGAAGATTTGAGGGAAAAAATCTGCTCTCCGGCCGAGAGAGAAACTCGTTCTTGTAACCAGATCGAACGATCTCCTGAACCCACCGGTCCCGCACGCGGGCCAACCAGGGTTGAAGAAAACCGAGCAAGCGTCCCCCCACCCCAAAACTGGGTGAGGGCGCCCCTTCAGGCCGCACTGTTATGGGCAGCGGGTCCGGACTGACCGGACTTCTGTTTACCAGACCAGGGCTTCTTTTGAGAGCCCTGTCCCTTGAACGGTTTGCCCTTGTAGTGCGACCGAAAGGCACGAAAGGACCCCTGAGGAGGCCGAAAATTAGCATGTTTCTTCCCAGAAGCCCCCTGAGCCTTGGGGAAATGGGGCAAGAGAGTGCTCTTACCTCCGGTGATCCCCTTAATCAACGCATCCAAGGACTCCCCAAAAAGGCGAGGCCCATCATAAGGCAGATTGGCTAAGGTCTTACGCGAAGATTGGTCCACCGACCAACACTTCAACCAAACCAGGCGGCGAGACAACACCGCCACGCTGTGTACACGTGCAGCCAACGGGACTAAGTCCAAGTCCGCATCACACAGATACATGACACCCTGGTGGATTTGATCCACCATATCCAGGGTCGCCGGCGAGGCCGAATCGGCCACTAGGACGCGCCTAAGCATCTGCGTCCAACTTGCGACAGCCTGGGCCGCCATAAGAGAGGCAAACAGAGCTTTAAGCATTGAACCCGTAACAGAATAAGTATGACGGGCAAGAGACTCCAGTCTTCTATCCGTGGCATCACGGAACACCGGGGAATCCTCTGCAGGAATCGCAGTGGATTTGTTCAAAACCGCAATTGCGTGATCCACCGGGGGTGGCACACACCACCGTTCATCAGTGGAAGGCGAAAAAGGATAACGCAGCTTGAACCTACTTGGCACAGCAAAAGGTTTGCGTAAATTGCGCCATTGTTCCTTAACAGCCCGCTGAAAATCATCATTGCAGGGAAAAACCTGCGGCGTCCTGCGTTTTCTCTGCGTCCCATAAGCCGCCAAGGCAGCGGGGGGGACACACTTCATCCTGCAAACGCAGCGTTTGTTTTATGGAAGCAATCAATTCATCCATGATTGCAAGCTCTTCAGGCGAGCCAGGGGGAGAATTATCAACCCCCTCAACCTCAGCCTCCACCTCGGACCCCACGAGATCCAGGGAGGAGCGGGACCCTGATAAGGAGACCCCCGCCATAACAGCCCCATCACCTTCACCCTCAGAATCAGAGGAAACAGAAACTCTGGGTCTTTTAGTAGATTGAGCAGCCACCAGCATCTGCACCTGAGCAGCAAGGCCAGCCACAATAGTGGCCAAATCCCCCCCTGGGGGGGAAACAGCGGTCCCCTGGCTTTCCACCAAGGTGGCAGGAAATTTGCCCTCCTGAGAATCCATTGCCCCAATATGATATGCCGGAGAATAAAGGGTTAACTGCCCCTTTAACAAGCGCGGCGAGCGCAGCCCACCGCACCACACACAAGCACAATGAGACCCCCACAGGGAACAATAAACTGAACACAGGCAATGGATATAGCAAGAACAGAAGGATAAAACCTGAGGAGACCCTTGTCGCTGCTGCTGCCTCGATCGGTGTACCCAGGAGAAGAGGAAGTGATGAAACCAGGGCGCTCTATTAAAGCCTATGGGAGGCTGCAAGAAAATGGCCGCCTGCATGGAGAACATGCGGCCGGAGCGAGTGCAGGCAAAATGGCGCCGTTTGGCGCTGAAACCGCCGCTCCTACAGTACAGTTATGCATATAACACCATCCATATAAAAAAACATGGCAGATCGCCGCAGCGATCGCTGTATCGTGCCCCAACATGCCACAAAACATGCCCCACAGCACACAGCTTCTCACACTGAACAAGGCTGACACAGACAGTGTCACACAGCTCCCCCCCCCCCCCCTTGCAGCCAGCAGCATGCAGCAGAGTGATAGGGAGACAAACAGTGTGAACAGAGGCAGGTTACACAGTCCCAGACTGACACCCCCCCCGACAGACAGGTCCCCACATAGATACACTTACCTCTCAATGGTGTGGGGGACCCGCACAGGCGAACAAGCCGCTGCACATGAGGCAGGGAGAGTCGCATACAAGACGCACAAAATTGGGGTTAAGAAACCGCACAGCGTCCAGTGAGGTAGCCACCTCACCAATCATCCCTGCACCGAACAGGGATGGGTCGTTCACTGTGCCAGGAGCGTTACCTGGCTGAACGCTCGATGGCAGGCTGGGAAGCCACTGATCCACGACCTGCGACCAGGGGGATCAGCCCGAGACCCAGCCCGCATGATCCTCTTCGTCAGAAGAACTAACTAATGCTGACAAAAAGAACAGCTAAGTAAAGAGAGAGAAAAAACTCAAACAAAAAATCAAAAAAGAAAGAGGCTGGGGCACAAAGCCCCAGCACAGAGAGAACCAGCTACTCCTGACAAGCTAGACATTGAAACTGAGATATGGTTGCAGGAAGTAGGAGGGTATTGACTGAGGGGACCACCCCTTGAGGGTGGGATATGTTAAAAGCTTTAATGTTAACATATTCTGTTGCCTAGCTACTCCTTCGGAGAAAAGTCTAATACCCCATTGTGACGAATATGAAGAGGCGGCGACTGTCGGAGGACGTAAGAGAAAAGGATATTGCTTTGTGACACTTTCCGTTTTTTCCATACATGATGCAATCAGATTGTTTGTTTACAAATAAACTATGAATTTGCACTAGAAAGGAACAATGAATCATCATTATGTGGTATGAGCAAGCAAGTTATTCAGGACAACAGTCACTCTAGACTAGAGACTAACACTGTATTATTTACCCGCAACAAAGAAAAATCTGGTATGTGCTGTGTGGCAATGTTTACATTTCAGATTTAGATGGACAGAAACACAAATCCGTTGGTAGGTAAAACAGACCAAACAACTTATCCACTTCAGACCCGCGCTATAGCGGAAAGACAACTACAGCGTGACTCTCGTTCTGGGGGAGGCGTCCATGGACATACTCCCAGAACTGTGCCCCCTGGGACGGGCACCAGACGCACTCCGTGATTGAGGTAAAGGGCCAATCTCAGCGGCCCTTTACATTTACACAGATAATCAGGGCACTGATGAGTGCAGCCTCATCAGCGCACATCGGTGACGAAGAAAAATTACTTATTTGCTAATTTTTATAACCCAAAAACGTTGCTAAAAATTTCATATGAGTACAATGTAGCATGACCGCGCAATTGTCATTTAAAGTGCAACAGCACTGAAAGTTGAAATTTGGTCTGGGCAGGAAGTGGAAGGGGGTGAAAGTGCCCGGTATTTAATTTGAGTGTTTAGTGGTTTCCCTGGGGTTCTTCTTTAAAGCAGAGCTTCAGCCCTCCACGGAAAAATTAAAAGTCAGCAGCTACAAATACTGCTGACTTTTAATATTAAGACACTTACCTGTCCTGGAATCCAGCGATGCCGGCACCCCAAACAATGTTTCTATTGTCTCTCGGGTGCTATTCCCGCTATAGCCTGTAAAGGAAACTGGAAGTGAAGCCTTGCGGCTTACCGGCTGATTCCCTACTGTGCATTCGCGAAGTGTGCTGCACTTTCTGAATGGCCCGGTGGCAGGGAAGGAGGAGTGGGGGGCCGAACTTCTGACATACCTTGCCGCGACGAGGTTCGCTGGAAGTGGGGGCAGGTACCAGTCAAAAACAGGTACCTGCTCCCCTCCTAAAGGTGCCAAATGTGACACCGGAGGAGGAGAGGGAGACAGATAAGTAGAGCTTCCTCCTCCAAGTGGAGCCTTGCGGCTTCACGGCCAGGTCCCTACTTAGCATGCGCGCTGCGCTTGGTTACTGGCCTGGAAGCGGAGTAGGGGGCCAAGACGAGGTCCGACGAAAGTGGGGACAGGGTACCTGTCAAAAACAGGTACCCGCTGCCCCCGAAAGGTGCCAAATGTGGCACCGGAGTAGGTGGAGACAGATAAGTTGAGCTTCCCCTTTTGGGTGGAACTCTGCTTTAAAACCTTTGATATACTTGAATTGCCATTCCTCCCTGTTCTCATTTCAAAGGTATAGAAAGTGAGGGGAAATAATTACAGAAGTAAAAATATGAAGTCCCAACCCTCCCCCATTCTATATAAAACTAAAAAATTACTTTTTCTTTAGGGGAAGCTTGAGCCACCTAAACACACTTTTCTCTTACGTCCTCCGACAGTCGCCACCTCCTCTAAGTCCTCACTGATGGGGTATTGTCTTCCTATCCGTAGGAATAGCTAGGCATATACAGGTCCCTCTCAAAAAATTAGCATATTGTGATAAAGTTCATTATTTTCTGTAATGTACTGATAAACATTAGACTTTCATATATTTTAGATTCATTACACACAACTGAAGTAGTGCAAGCCTTTTATTGGTTTAATATTGATGATTTTGGCATACAGCTCATGAAAAACCAAAATTCCTATCTCAAAAAATTGGCATATTTCATCCGACCAATAAAAAAAAAAGTGTTTTTAATACAAAAAAAGTCAACCTTCAAATAATTATGTTCAGTTATGCACTCAATACTTGGTCGGGAATCCTTTTGCAGAAATGACTGCTTCAATGCGGCGTGGCATGGAGGCGATCAGCCTGTGGCACTGCTGAGGTGTTATGGAGGCCCAGGATGCTTCGATAGCGGCCTTGAGCTCATCCAGAGTGTTGGGTCTTGCGTCTCTCAACTTTCTCTTCACAACATCCCACAGATTCTCTATGGGGATCAGGTCAGGAGAGTTGGCAGGCCAATTGAGCACAGTAATACCATGGTCAGTAAACCATTTACCAGTGGTTTTGGCACTGTGAGCAGGTGCCAGGTCGTGCTGAAAAATGAAATCTTCATCTCCATAAAGCTTTTCAGCAGATGGAAGCATGAAGTGCTCCAAAATCTCCTGATAGCTAGCTGCATTGACCCTGCCCTTGCTAAAACACAGTGGACCAACACCAGCAGCTGACATGGCACCCCAGACCATCACTGACTGTGGGTACTTGACACTGGACTTCAGGCATTTTGGCATTTCCCTCTCCCCAGTCTTCCTCCAGACTCTGGCACCTTGATTTCCGAATGACATGCAAAATTTGCTTTCATCCGAAAAAAGTACTTTGGACCACTGAGCAACAGTCCAGTGCTGCTTCTCTGTAGCCCAGGTCAGGCGCTTCTGCCGCTGTTTCTGGTTCAAAAGTGGCTTGACCCGGGGAATGCGGCACCTGTAGCCCATTTCCTGAACACGCCTGTGGCTCTAGATGTTTCTACTCCAGACTCAGTCCACTGCTTCCGCAGGTCCCCCAAGGTCTGGAATCGGTCCTTCTCCACAATCTTCCTCAGGGTCCGGTCACCTCTTCTCGTTGTGCAGCGTTTTCTGCCACATTTTTTCCTTCCCACAGACTTCCCACTGAGGTGCCTTGATACAGCACTCTGGGAACAGCCTATTCGTTCAGAAATTTCTTTCTGTGTCTTACCCTCTTGCTTGAGGGTGTCAATGATGGCCTTATGGACAGCAGTCAGGTCGGCAGTCTTACCTATGATTGCGGTTTTGAGTAATGAACCAGGCTGGGAGTTTTTAAAAGCCTCAGGAATCTTTTGCAGGTGTTTAGAGTTAATTAGTTGATTCAGATGATTAGGTTAATAGCTCGTTTAGAGAACCTTTTCATGATATGCTAATTTTTTGAGATAGGAATTTTGGTTTTTCATGAGCTGTATGACAAAATCATCAATATTAAAACAATAAAAGGCTTGCATTACTTCAGTTGTGTGTAATGAATCTAAAATATATGAAAGTCTAATGTTTATCAGTACATTACAGAAAATAATGAACTTTATCACAATATGCTAATTTTTTGAGAGGGACCTGTAGACTTAGTCCAAAGACAAAAGGCATTAACATATACACACCCACGGGGGCTGTCCAATCCGGTCAATACCCCCCCTGCATCACCACTCCCAACTCAGTTTTAATTTGCCTAGCGTCAGGAATAGTCAGGCTACCTTATGCTGGGGCTTCAGTCTCAGCCTTCCTAAATCTTTTATTTGATTTTCTTTTAAAATGTCAGTTTTTTCTCTCACTTTACTAGCTGTTTATTTTGTCAGCTTTAGTGTTAGTTTATTCTTTGGATGAAGATGGATCATGCGGTGCTGGGATTCGGACTGGCTGCCCTGGTTCTCCAGGGCACAGAGGGTCAGATGGACCCCCAGCCCGCCATCGAGCGTTCAGCTATGGTTCGCCCTGGCATTAAGAATGACCCATCCCTGTTCGCTGCAGGGATGCAGCCGTGAGGTGGCTACCTCACAGGACTTGTCTGCGGTATTGCAGCGTCATGTCCCTGGCTCACGGCACTCCCTGTCAGATGAGGACAGAGGTTTATCCGTGCATGGAGGCTCCCCACGCCATCGGGTACAGGTAAGTACTTTTCTGTGTGGGGCCTCTGCCTGGGGTGGCAGTCTGTGTTGCTGTGTGTCCCCATGTCTGTGCCTGTGTGACTCCCTGTGCGATCCCTGCGGGGTTCGCTTTGTGCAGATCTGTATATTTGCCGGGGGTCCCTGTCCCTGTGTCACCTTAGGTGCATGTTTGGGGGTACAGACTTGTGTGTTGTGCGGCGACCGCTGCGGGGGTAAAATTTGCGCGGTCCGCCATGTTTTACTATGCACACATGTATGGCCCCTCTGGGGCGAGTATACAGGTCATTTTGGCGCCATCCGCCGCCATTTTGTGGGCGGTAGAACGATTGGTTCGGCCGCATGTCGGCGGCCATCTTGGCGTAGCCTCCTCTGCATCCCTATGGGGCAGCCGTTTTCCCTGGGGTCTGGCTTATAGCCAGCCCCCTCCAGCAGCATTTCCTTTTCCTCTCAGGCAGCAAGGACACAGGTAGCAATGATCTGCGGGCTCTGCAGTTTATCTCTCTGTCTTCTTCTGTATACTGCTTCTGGCTCAGTTTCTTTCTCCTTTTGGGGGTCTTCATAGCTGTGACAGTAGCGGTGGGCTGCGCACTCGCAGCACTATTTAAGGGGACAGTACACTACTTTTTTGCACTGTAGTTTTTTTTATTATCTTGAGCCATGGATTCTCAGGAAAGCAAGTTTCCTCCAGCTTTAGTGGGGGGCCCCAGTTCTCCTGTGGCCCCGCTGCGACCTGATCTGGCTGCTGTGGTTGCGACTTTAGTGGCAAATATGGAAATGCTGATGTCTGAACGGGCTGCGAGAAAACGGCCCAGGCTGTCTCTCTCTTCTGATTCAGATGGGGATATGGCTGCTGCTGCTGTTGCTGCTGCTGCAAACATGCCCTTTTCAGGGTCCCGCTCATCCTTAGACCCCCCGGGGTCTGAGGGGGAGGCTGAGGTGGAGGGTGTTGATACATCCTCCCCAGGGCCACCTGAAGAACGGGCGACCATGGATGAGTTGATTATTTTGGTTAAGGATACCTTACTTTTGGAGGACGAGCCCAGTCCTCCGGGCGTTGTGTCCTCTTTTGGGACGCACAGGGCCCGCAAGTCTGTGCAAGTTTTTCCCTGCCCTGCTGAATTTCATTACACTGTTAATGAAATGTGGCGCACGTTAAAACGTCCATTCCTGGTACCTAGTCGGTTCAAATTGCTTTATCCTTTTGCGCCGGCTACGGAATTGCGATGGTGTGTGCCTCCACAGGTAGATCACACTGTGGCCGTGCTGAACAAGGCTACCTTGGTTCCTACTGAGGATACCCCGGTTTTCCGGGATCCCACGGACCGGCGGTTGGAGTCTCTAGCCCGCCATTCCTATACGGTGGCAGGTTCGTTGCTCAAACCCGTTTTCGCGTCCGTTATGGTGGCTCAGGCGGTGGCTGATTGGATTAAGATGCTTAAAAGCAACCTAGTGTCTGATGACGTGCCGCCTGCACGACTGGAAATGGTGGACCAGATCCACCAAGGAGTCATGTATCTGTGTGATGCAGCCCTGAATGAGGCCCCCTTGGTGGCTCGCCTCTCGAGTGTCGCGGTACTTAACCGGCGACTGATATGGCTGAAGAGCTGGTCGGCCGACCAGTCCTCGCGGAAAAATGTTGCTGATTTTTCCCTATGCTGGCTCTCGCCTTTTTTGCGAGGCGTTGGATACCCTGGTAAAAGGCGTCACGGGGGGCAAGAGCACTATGCTACCCCGGAACCCGAAGAACAAGTCTTTCCGTGGCAAGCGGGGTTCTGCGCCTAGATCGAATCAGGGGTCCTTTCGTGCCTTTCGGAACCAATCAAAGGGCAAGCCCTTCAAGGCCCAGGGCAACCAGAAGAAACCCTGGGCGGGTAAGCAGAAGACCGGCAATGCCGGCTCGGCGGGACACTCCGCCTCTGCCTGAAGGGGCGCCCTCACCCGTTTCTGGGGTGGGGGGACGTTTGCGCGGTTTCCTCAAGCCTTGGCTGCTCCGGATCTCGGACAGGTGGGTCCAGGAAATCGTTTGATCAGGTTACAAGATCGAATTCCTTTCCAGGCCGGCGGACAGATTCTCCCGGTGCCTCACCGGGACAGGTTTCGGGGGTTTTATTCGAATCTGTTCACTGTGCCCAGGAAGGAGGGCAAAGTGCGTCCTATTCTGGACCTGAAAGCACTGAACCGCTTTGTGCGTGTTCGGAAGTTTTGAATGGAGTCTCTCCGTTCGGTAGTGGCCTCCTTGGGTCCAGGAGAATTCCTAGCTTCGATAGATCTGAAGGATGCGTACCTGCACATCCCCATTTTCGAGGGTCATCAACGGTACCTTCGGTTCGCTATCGCAGAGGATCACTACCAGTTTGTAGCGTTACCGTTCGGTCTCGCTTCGGCACCCAGGGTGTTTACCAAGGTGTTGGCACCGGTTCTGGGCCTGCTGCGGGCCCAGGGCATTGCGGTCCTGGGGTACCTGGACGATCTGCTTCTGAGATCGCGTGCCAGTCAGGACCTTGTGCGCGATCTGTCCATCACGGTACAGACGCTCCAGGAGTTCGGGTGGACCATCAACGTTCAAAAATCAGCGTTGTCTCCGTCGCTTCGCCTTCCCTATCTGGGAATGGTTCTGGACTCTGCTCAGGCAAAGGTATTCTTGCCGGAGGACAAGCTCCGGACTTTGCGGGACGAAATCCGGTCCCTCAGGGACAATCCGTCCTCGTCACTCAGGACCTGCATGCGGGGCCTGGGGTTGATGGTGTCGGCCTTCGAGGCAATTCCCTTTGCCCAGTTCCACACGCGGGCTCTCCAGACGGAGATCCTGGCCAGGTAGGACAGACTTCCTCAGTCCTTGGATCTGGATGTCTCCTTGAGTCGCCGGACCAGATTGGCTCTTCTGTGGTGGATCCAGTCCCCGTCGGTGGCGGAAGGCAAGTCCTTCCGCCCGTTGGTGTGGACAGTGGTTACCACGGATGCCAGCCTGTCGGGCTGGGGTGGGGTCCTGGGCAACCTGTCTGCCCAGGGCACTTGGTCGGAGGAGGAATTATCCCTCCCGATAAATGTGCTGGAACTACGAGCGATAAAACTCTGTCTCTTCCAGTGGTCGGACCGTCTCCAGGGCCTGCCTGTTCGCGTACAGACGGACAATGCTACCGCGGTGGCTTACATCAACCACCAGGGGGGCACCAGGAGTGCTCGAGCAGCTCGGGAGGTGACCGACATTTTGTCTTGTGCCGAGACTCATGTCCCGGCGATTTCGGCAGTTCCCATTCCGGGTGTGGAGAATTGGCAGGCAGACTATCTGAGCCACCAGACCCTGGACCAGGGGGAATGGTCCCTACACCCGGAGGTCTTTCAGATGCTGTGTGCGAAGTGGGGATCCCCAGACGTGGATCTGTTCGCATCCCGGCTAAAACGGAAGGTGGGAAGGTTCGTGGCAAGAACGCGCGATCCGTTGGCGGACGCCTTGGATGCGTTGGTGGCCCCTTGGCATCAGTATCATCTGATGTACGCCTTTCCTCCGATTCAGTTACTATCTCGGTTCCTTCGCAGATTGGTCTTGGAACCGCACATGGTGATTCTGGTGGTGCCGGACTGGCCTCGCCGGTCTTGGTATGCCGACGTTGTTCACCTGGCAGTGGCGCCTCCGTGGCGTCTGCCTCTGCGGGAAGATCTCCTGTCTCAAGGTCCGATCTTCCATCCTGCTTCACAGTCGCTGGCTTTAACGGCCTGGCTGTTGAGACCCAGGTCTTGAAGGACAAGGGTCTATCTCCTGAGGTTATTCCTACCCTGATCAAGGCTAGAAAATCATCCTCTGGTAAGATTTATTACCGTGCCTGGAAAGCCTATTTCGCCTGGTGTGAGTCCAGGGGGTTCTCCCCTCGTTCTTACTCGGTGTCGAGAATTTTGGCTTTTCTCCAGTCTGGAATGGATCAGCGCCTGGCGCTGGCCACGATAGAGGGCCAGGTGTCTGCACTGGCTGTTCTTTTCCAACGCCCTTTGGCGTCTCGTTCTTTGGTGCGCACCTTCATTCAAGGTGTGCGACATCTGGCTCCTCCCAGGAAGGAGCCTTTACCTCCATGGGACTTGAACTTGGTTCTGTCCGCGTTACAGTGTGCTCCCTTTGAAAACATCAGGGGGATATCGTTGCCTCTGCTGTCTAAGAAGGTTGCCTTTTTAGTGGCGATCACTTCGGCTCGCAGAGTGTCGTTGCTGGCGGCGTTGTCTTGCCGCTCCCCTTACTTGATCATTCACGAGGATAAGGTGGTTTTGCGTCCACCCCCATCCTTCCTTCCCAAGGTGATCTCTGAATTTCACCTTAATGAGGACATTGTTCTGCCTTCGCTTTTTACGAAGCCTAGGCATCCAAAGGAGATTGCTTTACATTCCTTGGATGTTGTCAGGGCGATCAGGGTTTACCTGTCATCTACGAAATCCTTTCGGAAGACGGATTCCCTCTTTGTCCTTCCTGAGGGACCTCGGAAGGGCATGGCTGCGTGCGCAGCAACTATTGCCAAATGGATCAAACAGACCATTAAGCAGGCTTACGCCTTGAAGGAACGGGTTCCGCCCTTCCCTGTTAGGGCGCACTCTACCAGGTCTTTGAGTGCATCTTGGGCCTATTGGCATCGGGCCTCGGTGGCCCAGGTGTGCAAGGCGGCGACTTGGTCGTCGGTGCACACTTTTTCCAAGTTCTACAAAGTAGACGTTCTGACGTCAGCTGATGCTTCTTTTGGCCGCAAAGTTCTCAGTGCGGCAGTGCCATGATGGACCCTTGAATTTTTTCTCTGGGTCCCTGGCTGTTGGCATTTGCTTTCCTGGGCTGTTGCTCCTGTTGAGCATTGTTTTTTTCTGTTGCCCAGTTGGTTCTCTTACGGTGCATGTAAGATTCCTTTCTCTGGTGTGGGTACTGCGTTGCCTTTTCTACGGTTGCGTCTCCCACCCCTCATGTCTATACTGCTTTGGGACATCCCATCAGTGAGGACTTAGAGGAGGCGGTGACTGTCGGAGGACGTAAGAGAAACGGAATTTTTGTAAAATCTTACCTGTAAAAGTCATTTCTCTGAGTCCTCTGACAGTCGCCGCCCCCGCCCCTCTTTTGGGGTTCTTATTACCTACTGCTATGCTACCAAACTGAGTTGGGAGTGGTGATGCAGGGGGGGTATTGACCGGATGGGACAGCCCCCGTGGGTGTGTATATGCTAATGCCTTTTGTCTTTGGACTAAGTCTATATGCCTAGCTATTCCTACGGATAGGAAGACAATACCCCATCAGTGAGGACTTAGAGGAGGCGGCGACTGTCGGAGGTCTCAGAGACAGGAATTTTACAGGTAAGATTTTACAAAAATTCAGTTTTTTCTTGAAGCTGGCCTGTTTTTGCTGCAATTTGGAAAAATGGAAGCTAGAGCACTAGGAGCCAATCCAGTGTGCTACATACACATGTGTAAACCTGAAATACACTGACAGGAGGAAGGAGCAGAGTATAGTCAATTTCCAGTCACAGGCTGGGGGGGTGAAAAAAACCTTTGAAAAAAGGTTGTTTGGGGTCGTTATCATGTTGGAATACCCAGTCTCAGATGGGAGGGGATCATGCTCTGCTTCAGCATGTCACAGTACATGTTGGCATTCATGGTTCCCTCAATAAACTGTAGCTTCCCAGTGCTGGCAGCACTCATGCAGCCCCAGACCATGACACTCCCACCACCATGCTTGACTGTAGGCAAGACACACTCGTCTTTGTACTCCTCACCTGGTTGCCGCCACACACGCTTGACACCATTTGAACCAAAAAAGTCTATCTTGGTCTCATCAGACCACAGGTTATGGTTCCAGTAATCCATGTCCTTAGTCTGCTTGTGTTCAGGAAACTGTTTGCATGCTTTCTTGTGCATCATCTTTAGAAGAGGCTTCCTTCTGGGACGACAGCCATGCAGACCAATGTAATGCAGTGTGCAGCGTATGCTCTGAGCACTGACAGGCTGACCCCCCACCCCTTCAACCTCTGCAGCAATGCTGGCAGCACTCATACGTCTATTTCCCAAAGACAACCTCTGGATATGGATATGACGCTGAGCATGTGCACTCAACTTCTTTGGTCGACCATGGCGAGGCCTGTTCTGAGTGGAACCTGTCCTGTTAAACCTCTATATTAGGGATCCTCAAACTATGGCCCTCCAGCTGTTGAGGAAATACACATCCCATGAGGCATTGTAAAACTGACATTCACAGACATGACTAGGTATGATGGGAATTGTAGTTCCTGAACAGCTGGAGGGCCATAGTTTGAAGATCTCTGCTCTATATGGTCTTTGCCACTGTGCTGCAGCTCAGTTTCAGAGTCTTGGCAATCTTCATATAGCCTTGGCAATCTTTATTTGGAGCAACGATTTTTTTTTCAGATCCTCAGAGAGGTCTTTGCCATGAGGTGCTATGTTGAACTTCCAGTGACCAGTATGAGAGCGATAACACCAAATTTAACACACCTGCTCCTCATTCACACCTGAGACCTTGTCACATGAAAATATATAAGGAATATTTACAAAAATGAGAGCGGTGTACTCACTTTTGTGAGATACTGTATATACTGTGTGTTAGAAATATCTAAAAAAAATAGACTACTATGTGTAAAAAAAACATTTTTTTCTTTCCACATTTTTCTAAAACTTGTAGAAAAAAAAAAATCATATGTTTAAAAGACTCAATATGCCTCATAGAATATACATTGGGGTGTTTGCTGTCCAAAATGGGGTAATTTTGTGGGTGTTCCCATTGTCCTGGTGCTCATATCCAGAGGTTGTCTTTGGGAAATAGACAAATGAGTGCTGCCAGCATTGCTGCAGAGGTTGAAGGGGTGGGGGGTCAGCCTGTCAGTGCTCAGACCATACACTGCTACACATTGGTCTGCATGGCTGTCGTCCCAGAAGGAAGCCTCTTCTAAAGATGATGCACAAGAAAGCCTGCAAACAGTTTGCTGAAGACAAGCAGACTAAGAACATGGATTACTGGAACCACGCTGATGAAATCAAGATAAACTTATTTGGTTCAGATGGTGTCAAGTGTGTGTGGCGGCAATCAGGTGATAAGTACAAAGAGAAGTGTGTCTTGCCTACAGTCAAGCATGGTGGTGGGAATTTCATGGTCTGGGGATGCATGAGTGCTGCTCCCACTGGGGAGCTACAGTTCATTGAGGGAACCATTAATGCCAACATATACTGTGACATACTGAAGCAGAGCATGATCCCCTCCCTTCAGAGACTGGGCCGCAGGGCAGTATTCCAACATGATAACGACCCCAAACACACCTCCAAGACAACTACTGCCTTGCTAAAGAAGCTGAGGGTAAAGGGGATGGACTGGCCAAGTATGTCTCCAGACCTAAATCCTATAGAGCCTCTGTGGGGCATCCTCAAACGTAAGGTGGAGGAGCGCAAGGTCTCTAACATCCATCCGTGATGTCATCATGGAGGAGTGGAAGAGGACTCCAGTGGCAACCCGTGAAGCTCTAGAGGGTGAACTCCATGCGCAAGAGGGTTAGGGCAGTGCTGGAAAATAATGGTGGCCACACAAAATATTTACACTATGGGCCCAATTTGGACATTTTCACTTAGAGGTGTACTCACTTTTGTTGCCAGCGGTTTAGACATTAATGGGCATGTGTTGAGTTATTTTGAGGGGACAGCAAATTTACACTGTTATACAAGCTGTACACTCACCACTTTACATTGTAGCAAAATGTAATTTCTTCAGTGTTGTCACATGAAAAGGTATAATAAAATATTTACAAAAATGTGAGGGGTGTACTCACTTTTGTCAGATACTGTAGCAAATATGACATGCCAAAATACATTCTGCTACTCCTCCTGAGTATGGTGATACTACATGTGTGAGACTTTTACACAGCCTGGCCACATACAGAGGCCCAACATCCAAGTAGCACCAAGGAGCATAAATTACACATCTAATTTCTTGACTACCTATCACACTTTTGAAGGCCCTGGAGCACCAGGACAATGGAAACTCCCACAAAATAAATTTTGGAAAGCTTTACATTTTTTTTTTTTACCTATTTTACTTTTTTTTTTTTATCTATTTTACTTTTTTTTTTTTTTACACCGCCACCAGATACAGATTGTCACTTGCCACGCCACCTGCCACCAGATGCGGATTGTCACTTGCAACCAAATGCAGAGTGTCACTTGCCACATTGCCTGCCACCAGATGCTCATTGTCACTTGCCACCAGGTGCGGATTGTCATTTGCCACGTTGCCTGCCACAAGATGCAGCTTGTCACTTGCCACCAGCTGCGGATTGTCACTTGCTACGTTGCCTGCCACCAGATGCGCATTGTTACTAGCCACGTTGCCTGCCACCAGATACGCATTGTCACTTGCCACTAGATGCATATTGTCACTTTCCACGTTGCCTGCAACGTCACCTGCCACTAGATGCAGATTGTCACTTGCTACCGTCGTTTGCCACCAGATGCAGCTTGTCACTTGCCACCGTCACCTGCCACCAGATGCAGCTTGTCATGTCACCTGCCAACAGATGCAGCTTGTCATGTCACCTGCCAACAGATGCAGCTTGTCATTTGCCGCGTCATCAGATGCGGATTGTCACTTGCCACATTGCCTGCCACCAGATGCAGGCTGTCACCACATCACTTGCCACCAGATGGAGAATGTCACTTGCCACCAGATGTGGATTGTCATTCGCCAACAGATGCAGATTGTAACTTGACACGTTGCCTGCCACCAGATGCACATTGTCACTTGCCACCAGATGCGTATTGTCACTTGCCAGATGTGGAGTGCCAGGTGGCAAGCGAGGATGGAACAGCGGTAATTCAGGGCAGGCAGTGAGAGATGTCATCTCTCTGCTTGCCCCCCGCACATCAATGTAGTGTTCGCGGCTGGCTGTGAGGGCTGTACGGCTGTGATGTGGGGCGGGCGGTGAGAGATGACGCCATCTCTCTGGTCGCTCACAGCACCTCAGTGTTGTGTTTGTGGCTGGCTGTGAGGGCGGTGAGAAATGATGTCATCTCTCTGCTTGCCTGCCACCTCTGAACCTCTAAAAAGTGCAGCCTTCGCAGCCTGGGTGTTGGGGACCCCCGCTTTAAAGTGATTGTCCAATTGGGTCCAGAATAGGTAAAGGTTTTCTGTAAGCTAATCATGAAGTTGATTTACTAAAACTAAAGAGTACAAAATCTGGTACAGCTCTGCATAGAAACCAATCAAGTTCCAGGTTTTATTGTCAAAATCTAATTGAACAAGCTGAAGTTAGAAGCTGATTGGCTACCATGCACAGCTGCACCAGATTTTGCACTCTTCATTTTTAGTAAATCAACCCCAATATTATTACATTTATAGAAAAAAAAAAAAAAAAAACAACCACTAAAAGGGATGCTGTCCCTTTACAATGCATTAATAAAACCTAAAACCTCTTTGATCTCCAGTCATATGACATTTACTCTCTGAAGTGAAATAATTGTGCTTACAGACACTTTTATTCTTGTTAGCCTTCTCCATGATTAATCACGGGAAGAAATATGTCTGCCTCCTCACAATTAGCGTAGCTCTCCAGCCATCTTATACAGCAGCTGCAATAGTGACTAAGCACTTCTGAGCCTGAAAATGTACCAGAGTTTGCAGAAATGTGAACTGCTGGATTACAATGAGCTGCGGAGCTGAAAGAAAAACTGCAGAGTAAATAGAACTTGCATCACAAGAGAGCTGAACAGTGACTTGGCAACAAGAGAACCTGTAATCAGCAGTCTGATATCTCTACTCCATTTAACCCTCTATTACATATACAGTCCACATACTAATCTCCAGTACAGTATTACCATCATTTAAAGCAGAGTTCCAGTCCCCGTAATCAATTTTTGTTTATATAGTTCGCTGGGATCGTTATAGCTTCTATTTTTTTTATTATTATTATACAGGATTTATATAGCGCCAACAGTTTGCGCAGCGCTTTACAATGTGAGGGAAGACAATACAGTTACAATACAGTTCAAAACAGGAGGAACTAAAAGGCCCTGCTCGTTAGAGCTTACAATCTAGAAGGGAGGGTCAAGTGAAACAAAAGGCAATAACCGTGGGGGATGGGTTTATGGAGAAAATGGAGGTAAATTTGTTAGGGGTTGGTAGGATAGGCTTCTCTGAAAAGGAGGGTTTTCAGAGATCGCCTAAAAGCTAATAGAGTGGGAGATAATCGGACAGATAAGGGTAAGGAGTTCCATAGGATTGGAGAGGCTCTGGAAAAGTCCTGGAGGCTAGCATGGGAGGAGGTGACGAGGGGGCTAGAGAGCAGGAGGTTTTGAGAGGAACGAAGAGAGCGATTAGGTTGGTATTTTGAAACGAGGCTGGTGATGTAGCTAGGGGCTAAGCTGTGGATTGCTTTGTAAGATGTAAGTATTTTGAATTTAATTCGTTGGGTGAGCGGAAGCCAGTGGAGGGCTTGACAGAGAGGAGCAGCGGACACTGAGCGATTGGTGAGGTGGATCATCTGGCGGCAGCATTCATGATGGATTGAAGGGGGGATAGCCTGTGTAGAGGTAAGTCAATGAGAAGGGAATTGCAGTAGTCGAGGCGCGAGATGACCAGGGAGTGAACTAGGAGTTTTGTTGTGTCTTTGGTTAGAAAGGGGCATATTTTAGAGATGTTGCGGAGACTGAGGCGGCAAGATTTGGACAGTGATTGGATGTGGGGATTGAAGGAGAGTTCAGAGTCCAGGACAACCCCTAAGACCTTGGCATGCGGGGATGGGCTGATAGTAATGTCATCGATATTGACGGAGAAATCAGGGGAAGGGGCACGCGTTGGAGGAAAAATTATAAGCTCGGTTTTGGATGGATCGAGTTTGAGGAAGTGGTGAGACATCCAGACCGATATATCTGATAGTAAATTAGTGATAAGTGAGGAGACTGAGGGAGAGAGCTGAGGGGTGGATAGATAGATTTGGGTATCGTCAGCGTAGAGATGGTATTGGAAGCCGTGGGAGGCTATCAACTGACCCAGAGTGTAGATTGAAAACAGGAGGGGTCCAAGAACAGAGCCTTGGGGGACCCCAACAGAGAAGGGAAGAGGAGAGGAGGAAGTAGAATTGTACATAATGCTAAAGGTGCGGTTGGATAAGTAGGAAGATAACCAGTGAAGAGTACAGTCACAGAGACCAAAGGCATGGAGTTTTTTGAGGAGGAGGGGATGGATGGTCAACTGTATCAAAGGTGCCAGAAAGGTCCAGGAGTAGGAGTACAGAGCAGTGTCCATTGGTTTTGGCCGTTAGTAGATCGTTTGTCAGTTTTAGGAGAGCAGTTTCAGTGGAGTGTTGAGGCCGAAATCCAGACTGAAGGGGATCAAGGCGGCTATTCTCGGCAAGGTGGTCGCACAGTCGGTTGTAGACTAGACGTTCGAGGAGTTTGGATGAAAAGGGGAGCAAGGAAATAGGGCGTAGGTTGTTCAGATCGGTTGGGTCCAGTGAGGGCTTTTTAAGTATGGGGCTGACTAGTGCATGTTACGATTTTAAAATTGTTAATAATTTGTTCCTTCTTCTTTGTTTTAAATCATTTAAATCTTACCTGATCTTGGAAGCAGGCAGGGGCCATTGAGGTGTTGTGCATCTGAAGCCCGCTTGTGTTTTTTTCCGGGATTCGGTGCAGCTGGCTACTCAGCATGCACCTCCCGATCTCGCACCTGCACCGTAATGACACTGCACGGCGCAGTTTCTTCATTAGGCGATTCCCATGGACTCCTGGGATATATGATGCCGATATCCCAGGAGCCAATGGGAATCGCCTTATGACGACATCGCCTAGGTCCACAGATCCAAAAAGTATTTAGGCATTAAAAAAAATAGATATTATCTATTTAGAAATGCGCTGTGGATGGCCATTTGGATAAAAGTAAATTTAAAAAAATGGGTGGAACTCCGCTTTAAGAAGATGTAAACCCAATGACCAGACCTCATATCTTTAGCATGTTATTGTCATTTTAAAAAAAACAGCTTGATACTAAACACACAGTGTTTAGTGTACATTGTCCCTTCTATTTCTGTATGTGGATGATGGCACTGTAATTATTTTAACCCCTTGTATCTCACAAAAGTGAGTACACCCCTCACATTTTTTAAAATATTTTATTATATCTTTTCATGCGACAACACTGAAGAAATGACACTTTGCTACAATGTAAAGTAGTGAGTGTACAGCTTGTATAACAGTGTAATTTTGCTGTTCCCTCAAAGTAACTCAACACACAGCCATTAATGTCTAAACTGCTGGCAACAAAAGTGAGTACACCCCCTAAGTGAAAATGTCCAAATTGGGCCCAATTAGCCATTTTCCCTCCCCGGTGTCATGTGACATGTTTAGTGTTACAAGGTCTCAGGTGTGAATGGGGAGCAGGTGTGTTAAATTTGATGTTATCACTCTCACTCTCATACTGGTCACTGGAAGTTCAACATAGCACCTCATGGCAAAGAACTCTATCTGAGGATCTGAAAAAAAGTTTGTTGCTCTACATAAAGATGGCCTAGGCCAGTGATGGCGAACCTTGGCACCCCTGATGTTTTGGGACTACATTTCCCATGATGCTTATGCACTCTGCAGTGTAGTTGAGCATCATGGGAAATGTAGTTCCAAAACATCTGGGGTGCCAAGGTTCGCCATCACTGGCCTAGGCTATAAGACGATTGTCAAGACCCTAAAACTGAGCTGCAGCATGGTGGCCAAGACCATACAGTGATTTAACAGGACAGGTTCCACTCAGAACAGGCCTCGCCATGGTCGACCAAAGAAGTTGAGTACACGTGCTCAGCGTCATATCTAGAGGTTGTCTTTGGGAAATAGACATATGAGTGCTGCCAGCATTGCTGCAGGGGTTGAAGGGGTGGGGGGTCAGCCTGTCAGGTCTCAGACCATAAGCCACACACTGCATCAAATTGGTCTGCATGACCGTCGTCCCATAAGGAAGCCTCTTCTAAAGATGATGCAAAAGAAAGCCTGCAAACAGTTTGCTGAAGACAAGCAGACCAAGAAAATGGATTACTGGAACCATGTCCTGTAGTCTGATGAGACCAAGATAGACTTATGTAGTTCAGATGGTGTCAAGCGTGTGTGGTGGCAACCAGGTGAGGAGTACCTTTTGTGTGTTTTGCCTACAGTCAAGCATGGTGGTGGGAATGTCATGGTCTGGGGCTGCATGAGTGCTGCCGGCACTGGGGTGCTACAGTTCATTGAGGGAACCATGAATGCCAACATGTACTGTGACATACTGAAGTAGAGCATGATCCCCTTCCTTCAGAGACTGGGCCACAGGGAAGTATTCCAAGATGATAAGGACCACAAACACTCCTCCAAGACTGCCACTGCCTTGCTAAAGAACGGTGGAACCCGTTCCTTCAAAGCATAAGCCTGCTCAATGGTCTGTCTGATCCATTTGGCAATAGTTGCTGCAGACACAGCCATGCCCTTCCGAGATCCCTCAGGAAGGACAAAGAGGGAATCCGTCTTCCGAAAGGATTCTGTAGACGACAGGTAAACCCTGATCGCCCTGACGACATCCAAGGCATGCAAGGCAATCTCCTTCGGATGCTTAGGCTTCGTACAAAGCGAAGGCAGGACAATGTCCTCATTAAGGTGGAACTCAGTGATCACCTTGGGAAGAAAGGACGGCGGTGGTCGCAAAACCACCTTATCCCTGTGAATTATCAAGTAAGGGGAGCGGCAAGACAACGCCGCTAGCTCCGACACTCTGCGAGCCGAATTGATCGCCACTAAAAAAGCAACCTTTTTTGACAGCAGAGGCAACGATATCTCCCTGATGTTCTCAAAGGGAGCATGCTGTAACACGGACAGAACCAAGTTCAAGTCCCATGGAGGTAATGGAGGAGCCAAATGTCGCACACCTTGAATAAAGGTGTGAATCAAGGAATGAGACGCCACAGGGCATCGGAACAGGATAGCCAGTGCAGACACCTGGCCCTTTATTGTGGCCAGGCGCTGGTCCACTCCAGACTGGAGGAAAGCCAACACTCTCGATACAGAGTAAGAACGAGGGGAGAACCCCCTGGACTCACACCAGGCGAAATAAGCTTTCCAGGTACGGTAATAGATCTTACCAGAGGAGGTTTTCCTAGCCTTGATAAGAGTAGGGATAACCTCAGGGGAGAGACCTTTGTCCCTCAGGAGCTGGGTCTCAACAGCCAGGCCGTTAAAGCCAGCGACTGTAAAGCAGGATGGAAGATCGGTCCCTGAGACAGTAGATCTTCCTGCATTGGCAGTCGCCACGGAGGCGCCACTGCCAGATGCACAACGTCGGCGTACCAGGACCGGCGAGGCCAGTCCGGCGCCACCAGAATCACCAGGTGCGGCTCCGAGACTAACCTGCGGAGGAACCTGGACAGCAACTGAATCGGAGGAAAGGCATACATCAGATGATACTGATGCCAAAGGGCCACTAACGCATCCGAGGCGTCCGCCAACGGATCGCGTGTTCTTGCCACGAACCTTTCCAACTTTCGGTTAATCCGAGATGCGAACAGATCCACGTCCGGTGATCCCCACTTCGCACACAGCATTTGGAAGACCTCCGGGTGTAGGGACCATTCCCCCTGGTCCAGGGTCTGGCGGCTCAGATAGTCGGCCTGCCAATTCTCCACACCCGGAATGTGAACTGCTGAGATCGCCGGGACATGAGTCTCGGCCCAAGACAGAATGTCGGTCACCTCCCGGGCCGCCCGAGCACTCCTGGTGCCCCCTTGGTGGTTGATGTAGGCCACCGCGGTAGCATTGTCCGTCTGTACCCGGACAGGACGACCCTGAAGATGGTCCGACCACTGGAAGAGACAGCGTTTTATCGCTCGTAATTCCAGCACATTTATCGGGAGGGAGGATTCCTCCTCCGACCAAGTGCCCTGGGCAGACAGGTTGCCCAGGACCCCACCCCAGCCTGACAGGCTGGCATCCGTGGTAATCACCGTCCACACCAACGGACGGAAGGACTTGCCCTCCGCCACCGACGGGGACTGGAGCCACCACAGAAGAGCCAATCTGGTCTGACGACTCAAGGAGACACAGATCCAGTCCCACTTGGCCAGGATCTCCGCTTGGAGAGCCCGCGTGTGAAGCTGAGCAAAGGGCATCGCCTCGAACACCATTAACCCCAGACACCTCATACAGGTTCTGAGCGACGAGGACGGTTTGTCCCTGAGGGACCTGATCTCGTCCTGTAAGGTCCGGAGCTTGTCCTCCGGCAAGAACACCTTTGCCAGAGCAGAGTCCAGAATCATTCCCAAATAGGGAAGACGAACCGAAGGAGACGTCGATTTTTGAACGTTGATGGGCCATCCGAACTCCTGGAGCGTCTGTACCGTGGTGGACAGATTGCGCACTAGGTCCTGGCTGACATTCGATCTTATGAGGAGATCGTCCAGATACCCCAAGACCGCAATGCCCTGAGCCCTCAGCAGGCCCAGAACCGGCGCCAACACTTTGGTAAAAACCCTTGGAGCCGAAGCGAGACCGAAAGGTAACGCCACAAACTGGTAGTGGTCCTCTGCGATCGCAAACCGAAGGTACCGCTGATGACCTTAGAAAATGGGGATGTGCAGGTACGCATCCTTGAGATCTATCGAGGCCAGGAGGTCTAGGAGATCTTGAGATCTCCTGGGCTCAGGGAAGCCACCACCGAGCGGAGAGACTCCATACGGAATTTTCGAATGCGCACAAAGCGGTTCAGCGCTTTCAGGTCCAAGCGCTGCATACTAGCTCATTATGCCTTTGCCTTTCAGGTTATTTTTTTTTGGGAGGTTCACAACCTCTTTAATTGGAAATGAACCCACCAATTTAACGGTTTCAAAAACAGTTACATTTCTGGATTGCTAATTTACATTTGCTTGTGTCTTAAACCAAACTGTCAAACCATGAAATGGCAGGGGTCATATCTGATCACATGTGCAGCATCATGGCAGCTGTAGATCAAACAGAAGTAGCTTTCTTGGCTGTAAAGGATAATTCTTTAAGCTTTAAGGCTGTCAGCAGATCGGACAAATCGGCAGTGCATAAAAATAGAGAGCAACTGAGCATGTGCAAAGCAGAGTGAGAGTGTATTACTGGATTTTAAGCAGTATAGATGCCTTATTTTTAATGTTTTACATAGCTATACCTGGAAAATGGGCCAGCCTGAAGAGATCTAGCTGGACTTAATTTTCTGACTAAAGTTCCACTTTAAGTCAAATGACAGCATAGTGAAGGAAAAGATAGGCGACTAGAGTTTCAGTAGGTTTACGTCTTTGATAATTACTCCCTCTAGTGCTCATAAACAGCACAACTTCTGGGTAAAATGCTTCTATGCAGGAAGCAGTGGCTGCTAGGAAGACACGCAGAACTCAAACTACTGTACACACAGGGAATGAATAGATAGACAGAGAGATGGAAGTACAATGTCCTGGTTGAGGTGAAAAGCCAAAAGCACATTTTGAAAGGAAGCAGACTCTTGCCTTTTATACCACATTGTCCTTGTGTAAGACCAAAAATGTTCTTTAAATGTCAAACTCTCCAGCTCAGACACATGCCTCACAGAGGGGATGGCAACAAGGAACACTATCTTGTGATTGTGGGAATATCAAGGACAGATTTAAAGGCGGTTATTTAAGTGCTGAAAGAACCAAATTCAATTACCACAAAGACATGGGTGGGGGCACAGGGGTAGCAAAATAAGAAACACCCTGTATAAAAGGTTTTATTAAAAGAATGGGAGGGTAACGGCCTTTGGAACAAGATCACAAGTGCCGAAATATGGCCCTTGATGGCACTCAGGACAAATGGTTGATCTAGGCCTGATTGCAAAAAAAAAAAACTCAGGATTCGTCCAATGGAAGTTTCTGGCATACAAGTTTCTTTCCTTGCACCAAGTAAAGTATGCCTTCCACGTACAATCCAGAACCTTGTGGAAAGTAGACTTTCGGTCTTTAAAAATCATTGGATCACTGAGTCAGAGAGGTCCCTGTCCTTCAAGTCATGCCATCCTTGGGATAGAGGATCCAGTCGATCTAGAAGAGGCCACAAAGCATGTCAGGAATCTGATAAGATTAAGGTACCACATTCGCCTAAGAAAGTGCAGAGCTAAGAGCATCATGGGAATGCCCTTCATCTCAGTGAAGCAGAGAAAGAAAGAATGAGCTTTTTGGAGTAAGGACACAGATCAGGCTGTTATGGATCTGTCTAGTTTGTTGTGGATTCTGGAGGTCCACATTAGGCATCCCCCACCTGTGACAAGTTCTGGAACCAGATCTGGGGACCATTTCCCTGTGTCCAGGAGCTGCCTGCTAAGGTAGTCTGCCTGCCAATTGTCTATGCTTCAATTGTGAATGGTGGACAAGGCTGAAATGTGGAGTTCAGAATCCTTTCCACTGCTCTTGCCACAGCAAAACATCTTATTCCTCCACGATAGATGATGTATGTCACTGCCTTAGCATTGTCCAATTGCATCCTGATCCAAAGACCCTCCAGTCAGGATGCCTTGTAGCATTGTAGGGACAACCAAATTGCCTGAAGCTCCAGAATGTTGATCGGGGGACAGTCATCCAAGTCCTCGGTCTGTGCTGTGTGTTGTGAGGACTTTTCAAGAGAGCAGAAGGAAGGATTACTCCAACTCCAGAGCTGGATTTTTAAGCAACAAAGACATAGCTTGATGTCAGATGCATCTGTCCAGAGACCAAACCAATTTGTCTAAAGATAATAGAATGTTCAGTTATAGGGTCTAAGATAAGGTTTTTCTGGTAGAAAAAAAAAACTCTGACTTGAGCTGTCTAATAGACTCAAATACTCCAATGATAAGTCAGCTCCAACACACACTTCTGCATGCTTGGAACCCAATTGAACTATTTTAAAGTTCTTACCTATTCCGCTAACAGGAAAAATAATTTTTAATAACATTCAATTAGAATATGACTTGTGTAGTAATTGTACATGTTATAATATTTTTTTAATTTGGTAGTTTTTTCCCCGTGAAAGTGGAGTTACCCTTTAAGGCAAGCTATTTATTTGAATGGGCTGTTTAACGCACCAAAAAGGTGCATGTAGCATTTTTGGCAGCGCATCACAATCACATCAGTTCGGAAGCTGCATTTGGCCCTGTTCACACCTGAGAGTTTTTCAGATTGTAAAATGCATATCTTTGAAGTCTCAAAACGCCCAACAAGCAAAATCCCATTAATTTCAATGGCCCCTGTTCACATATGAGTGTTTTGTCGCCAGAAGCTCAAAAAAGTACATTAGCTTCTTTTTTGGCAGATTACAGGTGTTTTTGTTATGTCAATGACTGCCTCCAAACACCTGCAAAAAAAGCCTGAAAAATGCCCAAAAAAAGCCTGAAACCCCCCCCCCCACCCAAAAAAAAACACCTGAAAATTATACGCTCCGGTGTGAATGGATCCTTAGGGTGCCATTTAGAATGCGGTCTTAAGCCTAGTATACAAGGGCCGAATGTTAGGCGGAATTTGCCCCGTTTGTACTGCAGCCGGTCGGACAGAAGCTGGCTGTTGAGCCATCTTCTGGGGATGGAGCATGACCGAAAAAGGTGTGCTAATTGGCTCCCAATCAGCGCAGACCAAAGTGCTCTGGCAGGGGGGCTGTCAGCCTGTCAGAACACAATAGCAGAACAGGGAAGATTGCTGTAATAACAGCGGCACCTCCGGAGCAGTCACTTTTTTTTGTTCAGCCCTGCTGCGTAAAAAAACAAAACAAAAAAAAAACACTACTAGTGTGTTCTAGCAACCTTTTTTTTTTAGTAAATTGAATGGAACTGAAATAAAACAAACATGTTTGACATGCTGAAAGAAATGACAGTTGAGCTTCTTACACATAATGCTTCTAAAACCTATTCATTCTGCATTGCATTGCCATTGTAACTGCATTAGTATGGAGACACACAGGAGTAAAGGAAGCCTTAAACAGGACTCCCATTTTTCTCTTTCACCACTCTTCTCCTTTTAAGCATTGGAATTCATTGTCACTTCAATATGTACACACTTTGATGAGACCAAAATTGAGCTCTATGGCATTAACTCAACTCGCCGTGTTTGGAGGAAGAAAAATGCTGACTTTAACTCGAAGAACACCATCTCTACAGTCAAGCACAGAGGTGGAAACATGATGCTTTGGGGCTGTTTTTCTGCTAAAGGTACAGGCTGACTTTGCCGCATTGAGGGGCCAATGCACGGGGACATTTATTGTAAAATCTTGGATGAGAACCTTCTTCCCTCAGCCAGAACACCGAAGATGGGTCGTAGATGTGTCTTCCAGCATGACGATGATCCAAAACATACCGCCAAGGAAACAAAGGAGTGGCTAAAGAAGAAGCACATTAAGGTCATGGAGTGGCCTAGTTAGTCTCCAGACCTTTAACCTATGGAAAATTTATGGAGGGAGCTGTAACGTTGAGTTGCCAAGCGACAGCCAAGAAACCTTAAGGATTTAGAGAAGATCTGTAAAGAAGAAAGGACCAAAATCCCTCCTGAGATGTGTGCAGACCTGATTACCAACTACAAGAAACATCTTAACTCTGTGCTTGCCAACAAGGGTTTCTCCACCAAGCACTAAGTCATGTTTCCCTTGGGGATCAAATACTTCTTATACTCATTGAACTACAACTTAATTTATAGCATTTGTTTTATGTGTTTTTTTTTTCAGTTTTTTTGAATGATAGATCCTTGGTTTCTTTGTAAGTGGGCACATGTACAAAATCTGCAGGGGATCAAATAATGATTTCCCCCCCCACTGTATACCCAGTGAATTGACTGGCTTCGGGTGATACACAAGGATTAAACAAATCCTCCTACATAAGGTGTACCTGTCTGTCTATCTGTACTCTTATATACATCTGTTTAAAGTGTTGAATTTTAAAGCTTGTCACTGTTCAGAAAAAAGTGGGTGGAGAGCCAAAATTCCACTCTGCAGAGCTCAGTGAGGGGGCACACAACTCCTCCACACAGCACTCAGCAACAGAGCAGAGGCTGTCAATCAACTGAGACTCCCTCCCCTGTCACCATTTTTCTTTCGGTGTCAGGAAAACTTTGTCAGACGCGATTCATGCTGATAGCAGAGGAAAGAAGCAGTCGACAAAAGTGACTTAGTACTTCTAATTGAAACAAGTACACACTATAGTGGGATACGCTTTGTTCATATTTCATGTCTGAGGTTTACAACTACTTGCCTCCTGGGCACTTTCACCCATGGTTCTGGGAGGACATCAATAGATGCCTTCCTGGAAATATGTGACCGCGCTGTAGCTGTCATTTGGCTATAGTGCGGTCGGGAAGAGGTTAGGTGTATACAAACAGCTCTGCCATCCACAAAACTTTGCTCATATAGCCTAGACATTTTGAGTGCATTAAATGACACAGGAGCATGCAAGTGGAACACTAACATGAAAGTACCCAATAACAGACTGCAAGTATATTTCTATCAATGGCAGCGAAGATGAAACATAGTAAATCATAAAAAAAGTAACACAGAATAATAAAGACTATAAAAAAATCATTTATTGTCACTTAAATGTCAAATTGTATGCAGAACTATTACATTTGCCTGAATCTGTACTGATGTTTAATGTAATATTATAGTGTACAGGAAAATATCTGCACAGTCTTATTCAAAAAGGCAAAAGCACAAAGTCCTGGTTGCAGCTAACCACAGTAACCAATCAGAATTTATCTTTGACAGACTCCAGCAAGGTAAAATATAACTGTTGTGGTTTATTAGACTAAGCACATCATTGCTACTCTTTGTTTTGCTTTAATGAAGAAGTCTGACAGGGTTGATGTCTTGATGACCAGATCCAACACATATGGAGTCCTGAGACATTAACAAAACAATTATTCATATTTTATATAGAAGTAGTTGTAATCATATATTACAAGCCCAGCTTGTATTCCATCATCACGTGTGGCTCTCCCATCACCTCACTCAGAGAAGGATCTGAAAAAAAATATATACATGTGTGAGCAGCATATCATAACGCTTCAACTGCTACAGACAGTGCTTTGTCGGGGAGACCTCCTTGCTTAACTCCTTAATGACAGAAGGTAAAACAAACACTGGAGACCAGTTTTGTAACTTTGGCATGTGTTCGTAAAACTCTACATAACTGTGCAACTATTTTGCGTATCATGTGAATTATATCATGTTTTGTTCAGGACAAAATGGGCCTTCAAATGTAAAAGGATATCCCTGGATTTTTGCTTTTAAAAAAAAAAAAAAAAAAAAAAAAATCGGCATCAAAATAGTAAAAAACTAATTTTTTTACATTTTAGCTGTATATTTCTTGCAATTACCATGAGCCACCACCAAAAAAAAAAATAAAAATAAAAAACATTCTTCTACTGTATTTCTGACGTGGATGGGGATACCAGATATGTGTGCATTATGAGGTTTGTGCCCATAGTACGGCCCAGAAAGAAATCCTACATTAACACACAGCCACTAACAATGGCACCATCATTAAACAAAAAACCCTTTTTCTAACCAAAGCATACTGAAATGAACACCGACACCAACACTAACTTAGATCAAGTCCTGATTTAACTATTTTATACAGAGGGGATATCTAAATCTAGTGATTACATTATTGGGAACCAGTCCTCTCGACCAGAACTAATCAGTTACTGCTTAGTCTCTGTTGGTGGGCATGTGATCAAGCGCACTTCCAACCTAAAGGTATGCATATATGTGGCAGCAAGCCTTAAGGCTACATTCATTCGCGATTCTGCCCGCGATCCGGAATTATTGCAAATCGCAGGACGCCTGTGCGATGCAGGTGATTTGCAAATGGCACCCCAAACACTGTGCGATATTGCAGCAATATCCCCTGCCGAATCGCGGTAACATCGCGCAAACAGAATCGCGGGACGCATGTTGCCCAAAGAGGTACAGGAGCTTCTTTTGTGCATCATGCGTCCCACGATTCTGTTTGCACAGTAGCCTAAAGGCTCGGTCCGTGCTACCGGTGGAAGAGGATAACAACTGTTGAGATAGTATATTATCCATACAAGACAATGTTCAAAATCAATTGAAAGATGCAGGATTTCGGTTAACACACATATTTTAGGTCAATCATAAAATACTTTTATTAATAATACCTGGCTCTAATTACAGCAAATAACCATAAGAAGGAATGGGATCTCAAATATCCCTCTCGTTTACTCAAAATAAGTTTTACAGGTGTAGCAATTACCTCCAAGTGAACATGTGTTTATCTGACACATAATATAAAAATAATATTATTATATGTCAAATAAACACATGTTTTATTCGGTCTAATTGCTAAACTTGTAAGAATCCTACCGTATTTTGAGAAGATACTAGGGATAATTGAGACCCTACTATCCTTATGGCCATTTTATGTAATTGGAATGTTTTTTATAATAAACAGTGTATTTTATGATTGGTGTGTTACATGTCTGTTGACTGAAATCCTCCATCCTTCAAAATTATTTTGAACAGTACACAGTAAACTTATACACTGCTCAAAAAAAAAAATAAAGGAACGCTTTGAAAACGCATCAGATCTCAATGGGGAAAAAATATCATGCTGGATATCTATACTGATATGGACTGGGCAATGTGTTCGGAATGAAAGGATGCCACATGAATTCAGACACCCCAAAAATCAAAGTGAAAAAAATTATGCAACAGGCTAGTCCATTTTGCTGAAATTTCATTGCAGCAATTTAGAATTGTACTTTTGTAGTTTGTATGACCCTCATGTGCTTGTATGCATGCCTGACAACGTCGGGTCATGCTCCTAATGAGATGATTGATAGTGTACCGGGGTATTTCCTCACAAATATGGACCAGGGCATCACTGAGCTCCTGAACGGACTGAGGTGCAACCTGGTTGTGTTGGACGGACTGAAACATAATGTCCCAGAGGTGTTCTATTGGATTTAGGTCAGGTGAGTGTGGGGGGCCATTCAATGGTATCAATTAGTGGTGCACCGAAATTTCGACAACCAAAATTTTCGCCCGAAAATGGGCCTATTCCATTTTGGACAAAAATGGGTTAAAGATGCTGATACTACTGATGGCTGCCGCGGGTGCAGCGCAGGTTTCAAAAGTCCCGCCTCTGGCTGGCGGCCCCCCTCCCGGTGATGTCACTACTACGACTATGTGTATGAATGAACTAACACACCGGGCGGGCGAGCGGCCGCTAATAGCTATAACTATGTGAGCCCTTCACTTCCCTATCAGGCGGGTATTTCTGCTGATAGGGAAGTGAAGGGCTCACATAGTTATAGCTATTAGCGGCTGCTCGCTCGCCCGCCCGGTGTGTTTGTTCAGTGGTCCTCAACCCTGGTCCTCGGGGCCCACTAACGGACCAGATTTTAACTGGCCTGTTAGTGGGCCCTGAGGACAGGAGTTGAGGACCACTGTGTTAGTTCATTCATACACATAGTCGTAGTAGTGACATCACCGGGAGGCAGGCCGCCGGCCAGAGGCGGGACTTTTGAAAGGAAGGACCAGACTTGTATAAAGTACTCGAAATTTCTACTTGAGTAAAAGTACAAGTGCTCGATCAAAAAGTGACTTGAGTAGAAGTGCTCGCAGAAAAAGTTACTTAAGTAGAAGTACTAAAGTATTCAACATTTTTTTTACTTAAGTATTGCAAGTAGTTTTTTCAAAAAATTTGCTACTTAAGTACTAAAAGTAAAAAGTACCAGTAGTTTTTTCAAAAAATTTCTACTCAAGTACTGAAAGTAGAAGTACAAGTACTGTGTTATGCAGTTATTAAAGAAAGAAGTCAAAAGTTTGAACATCATATTGTTTTTTATTATTTCAAATGATTTATTCAAATGATTAACCTGTGTTTGTTAGTAGTTTCTTGATGCACTTTAAGCGCTGTAGCACCATTTGTTTGTTTCATATTTTCTTTTTATTGGAAAGATTTGGTATAGCAGCTTTTATTATACACAGCATTTATTTTCGTATGCGCTGATTTACAAATGACATTATACACATTTTTTTGAACTTCATGAAACCTGCCATCTACTGTTCTGGCAGTGGTAATTTTTTTAAAAGTAACGAGTAACTATGCAGCACAAAAAAAAAAATACTTGAGTAGAAGTATCGAAATCATCGAAAAAATGTAGTGAAGTAAAAGTAGAAGAAAAAAATTCTACTCTAGGAAAGTACAGATACCGCATTTCGGTACTTAAGTACAGTACTTAAGTAGTTGTACTTCGTTACTATACATCTCTGGGAAGGACACAGGAGGAGAGGAGAGTTTGCCTGCCTGTGACATGGAGGTGCCGACAAGTAAGGAGATTGCATCATTGCGGGCGCTGAGGCAGGTGGGAGGGGCGCTGAGGCGAGGTTACCAATGGTATTAGTATTATGCAGCATGAGGGGGATAATGTATTGCCACTGCTGGTCACTGATGCATTAGTGACTGAACAGTGGCAGTTAATTAACCCCTTTGTGCTGCATTAGTACAACCAGTAGCAGTGCAACCAGTGTTAATTAACATTGACACTGGTTGCACTAATGCAGCACAAAGGGGTTAATTAACTGCCACTGGTCAGTCACTAATGCATCAGTGACCAGCAGTGGCAATACATTATCCCCCTCATGCTGCATAATACAAATACCATTGGTAATTAAATTAACCACTTGCCAACCCGTCACAGTACATATACTGCGACAGAATGGCAGCTACAGGTATACGTTGCTGCCTGTTTCTGGCGTATGCCCCTGTTCTATCTATTTTAATATCATTTGGGGGAAAAAGTAATTTTCGGTTTCGGTTTTCAGCCAAGGGCATCCTGCATTTTCGGTTTCAGTTTTGGCCCAGAATTTTCATTTCGGTGCATCCCTAGTATCAATTCCTTCATCCTCCAGAACTGGCTGCATACTATGCTGCACCAGCACAGGGTCTGCCAATGGGTCCAAGGATTTAATTCCGATACCTAATGGCAGTCAGGGTGCCATTGTCTAGCCTGTAGAGGTCTGTGCGTCCCTCCATGGACATGCCTCTCCAGACCATCACTGACCCACCACCAAACCAGTCATGCTGAAAGATGTTACAGGCAGCATAACATTCTCCACTGCTTTCCCAGTCCCTTTCAGGTCTGTGACATGGGCTCAGGGTGAACCTGCTCTTATCTGTGAAAAGCACAGTGCGCCAGTGGCAGACCTGCTAATTCTGGTGTTCAATGGCAAAAGCTAATTGAGCTCCATGGTGTCGGGCAGTGAGCACAGGGCCCACTGGAGGACATTGGCCCTCAGGCCACCATCGTGAAGTCTGTTTCTGATTGTTTGGTCAGAGACATTCACACCGGTGGCCTGCTGGAGGTCATTTAGTAGGGCGCTGGCAGTGTTCATCCTGTTCCTCCTTGCACAAAGGAGCAGATACCGGTCCTGCTGATGGGTTGAGGACATTCTTCGGCCCTGTCCAGCTCTCCTAGAGTAACTGACTGTCTCCTGGAATCTCCTCCATGCTTTTGAACCTTTTGGCAATGGCATGTATTGATGTGCCATCATGGAGGAGTTGGACTACCTTTGTAACCTCTATAGGGTCCAGGTATCACCTCATGCTACCAGTAGGGACACTGACCCTAGCCAAATGCAAAACTAGTAAAAAAAAAAAAAAAAAAAAAAAAAAAAAAAAAAAACAGTAATAAAGTAGTAGGGAAAAAATGTCAGTGACTTCTACCTCTAAAACCATTCCTAATTTTGGGGGTTGTCTCATTGTTGCCCATCTAGTGCACCCTTTGTTAGTGTCATTAACACCAAAGCAACGGAAGCAGATTAAAAGCAACGGAAGCGGATTAAAAACCCCTTCTGCTACCCAACTGACCAGATCAATATCCCTGGAGTTTAATTGACGGGATGCTATACTCTGATTAAAAAAAGTGTTCCTTTAATTTTTTGAGCAGTGTATATGAAGTGGTCAAGACACTAAAGGGGGGAATTTACTAAAACTGGAGCACTCAGAAGCTGGTGCAGCTGTGTATGGTAGCCAATCAGCTTGTTCAATTAAGCTTTGACAAAAAAAAAAAACCTGGAAGCTGATTGGTTTCTATGCAGAGCTGCACCAGATTTTGCACTCGCCAGCTTTAGTAAATAACTCTCTATTTGTTTAAGTCATTACTGTACACACACCCGTTAAAGAAAAAAATCTTTCTTGCAGAATTTTTAACCACTTTTAGTTGTGGTGCCTTGAAAACACATGTGCGTCGTAGTGCACAGCTTAAGCGCTTCAGAGTGCCATTTAAAATAAATGGCAATTGCATGTTACTGCAAGGTCTGTATAGGACCCAAACACATAAACAGGTGCATACAAATAACAGATAAAAACCCAAATATAACGAAGTAGGGTCTAACTTCTTACCATTGAGGATATCTTCAAAGCCAATACACTCATCATTCCCTCTCAGGGTGTCCAGAGCAATGTTAGAGCTCTGTAGAAAAGGAAGACGCTGAACCTGCAGGAGACAGATGTACACAATATAGGGAGGTGTCCACACATTTTGATAACAGGAAAATTCAGGTGTGGGAGTGTGTGTAGATCGCACGCATTCCCGCAGCCCCATACAAAATGCGATGCTGCTGAGAAAACATGCGCATGCACTGAAAAACGAGGTGTGGTTTCCCGCAGATGGAAATCGTTTGGCGCAAAAGCATCATGCAATTTCCATGTGACTGCAAAAAAGACACAGGGACCTTTTCACTGCAGGAAACGCAGGCACAGCAGCCAAATCAAATGAATACGCTGCAATGCCCATGCAAACACAGCACAGAGAGCCACATAGATGTGAACCAGGCCTTAAAAGTATTGCATTATTTACTACACTTTTTTTTAGCATCAAAATAATTCAGTGGCTAAAAGGGGTACTTAGAACTATTTTTATGACTTCCTAAACCACATGTAATAAAATTTGGTGGCATAGAACCTTTTAGATACAAGTCATAACTACTAACCATTGAGCTGCCCATACCAGAGCAGTTTTTAAAATCTGTGGGCCTGAAATGATGAAGAAAGATAAGATTTTGCATATAATTTTTGACCTGCGGGAGAAGTGGAAAAAAATCAGCATTTGGCCTCTGCTGGCAACACCAACACTGGTTACTGAAACGTCTAAATATTAGATCAGCCTCTTTTAACTGGGGTGCTGCCTGAGGCATCCTGGTTAAGAGAGGTATTCACAATAGAGCCAAGCTCCCCCTTGTCCCCAGAACTGTACTTTGGCACAGCAGGAGCTTGATGATAACAATGAAGGGAAGAGCAGTGCAGGGGGGAAATGGCTTCCTGAGTAGTGTGTGCATATTATATATATATATATATATATATATATATATATATATATATATATATATATATATATATATATATATATATATATGCTGATGACGTAACAATCTTTGACTCGTCTAATCAGGGGAAGCTTTGTGTTCATTCACAAAATACTCAGACCGACTGCATATTGTTCCAGGTTTCAGACGGGAAGACTCAGCACTGTATGTAGGTGAAGCTACATACAGTACTTAGAGCCAGTACAGCACTCAGTGAGGAAAATAGTTCATTTGGACCAGCTTAGTCCAAACAAACTATTTTAAGTGAAAAGAAACATTGAAATTAGCTTTAACACAGCTTTACAGAGCGAAGTGAAAAACATAGGGTTGTTTTTAAGAAAAAAGGTAAAAACTGTAAATTTGAGATAAGTTCTATCACAGTTGGTGTTGTTCCCCAAAGCAATTAATCAGTTTTTCCATATAGCCTAGAAAATAAATATGTAAAAGCTGAATGGCTGTGCTTCAGTTCAGAAAAAGTTTGCCTCAAAACACACTTTATTATGTCCCACAGATCGCTTTAGTAGATCAGTCATGCTATTTTTTTTTTTTTTCATGCAAAACTTTTTGCTGCACTCCTTTTTCCACTTTTTCAGATTATGCTGTTTGCAATTGGTGATCTTGCAAACACAAGGCAGCTTTATTCACAGCCTGGAATCCCTGAAGCGGTCCACTTTTTCGATGTATTAAACTGGGAACAGCAATGGACTGCTGAATTAAATTAAAACCTGCTTATGAGAGATAGAGATATATTTTACCATGCAGAGCGTAAGTGCAAAAAATATCAAATGTTATCTCAAAATGAGAAGCTGCATCCCAAGTTAACTGAACACAAGACAGTACATAAAATTGAAAAAGTGATGTTTCACTGCCCCTGTTTGAACCACTTCAAGCCCATTAGGATGTACCTATCATTGGGTGGAAGTGAATACATCAGGATCATGGCTGCAGCGGGCAATGGAATTTTCTGTAAAAATTATCCTGGTCACTCTACAGCCACCCACTCAAACTTCCCTTCCTCCTCTGTGATGTAAGAAAACGGGAAAGACGAGGATTTCATTTACCGTTACCAGCTAGTGAAGCAACCAAACGGATCTTGGTTTGATCGGCTACTTTTGAAGGCAGGAGGGATCAGCGGTCTAATAGACCTCAGATTCTCTCAATAAGGAATACTTGTCACTGCCTAGCTATCAAAAGGGATGTTGTTCAACCCCTTGTGATAGCAATAAAGTTAAATTTAAAAAACAGTAAAAAGCTCAATTCAAATAAAATAAAATTTTAAGTGCCCCAGTCTCCCTGTGCTCACACTCAAACACAAATGTGTATGAAGATCCCACACGCATAAGTAAACGGTGCAACACAGGTGAGGAGTATCACCGCAAACATCAGAGTGCAATAATTCTAGCGTCAATGCTCACTTTTACCTCTTAACTTTTAACCTGTAAAAGCTTTCAAAGTGTCCCTATGGTAAATTAAATGTATTATAATTTGACTCCATTCCTAGGGCCTGTGCAATTTTAATGCGTGATATGTTGGCTATTTACTGGGCATATCATCATCTTTTATATTTTACCACAAAATTGGGTATTATATTGTGATTGTGTGCATGAAAATTTCATAAAGTGTATTTTTTTCCTGAAAATATGCATTTTTCCACAAATATCGTGTGACAAAAAAATTGCAACTGCCACCATTTTTTTCTTCAGGGCCTTTCTTTCAAAAAATATTTATTGTTTGAGGGCTATAAGTAATTTTCTAGCAACATATTCAGATTTTTACATGTATTTAAGAAATGTCAGAACTGATGCATGTGATCCTCAAGGACAGAAGTCCTGACAGACCTGGTCTTGATAATTCCATTATAAAAACAGCTTACCCGTTTCACTGCCTGGAACTCCATCTGTAGTTTCAGAGGAGCATGCAAGCCTTGAATGTTTCTTAAAGTTGAAAAACTGACTTTTTCCTGATTGAGCTGAAACTGAAATATTAAAGTATATATTAATGAAACAGATGATATGCAAAAAGTGTCATCACTCTATATTCAATACAGCTGACAAATTAAGAAGTATAAAAATAGAAATATTTCGTGATAGTACTAGTTCTAAAGTACATACAGCATCAAGTTCTGTCCAAACATAGTAAACAGTTAAAGTGCAGCTAAAAATGGATTTTTGTAAGATCTTACCGTAAAATCCTTTTCTCTTAAGCTCATTGACAGACGTAGTCTTCTTGATTCTCAAGAGCTGGGTTATGTTGTCTCCGCAGGAGTAGGACTAGGCAGAAAGACAAAACGTTCTGGCTCCACCTTAGGGGCAGTCCCTGAGGGTATATCCTCCCTCTCTCTGCTACAGGGAATCAGTTCTGTTCTAAAGCAGTAACAGAGAATTTAACCCAACCCAACTCAATGATAGAGGGGCGGGTACTACGTCTGTCAATGAGCTTAAGAGAAAAGGATTTTACGGTAAGATCTTACAAAAATCCATTTTTCTCTATCGCTCATTGACAGACGTAGTCTTCTTGATTCTCAAGAGCTGGGACATCCAGAAGCAGTGCCACAAATGAGGGGTGGGATTGACAAAATCAAATCCAATCTAGAAGGCCCAACCGGTGCCAAACTAGAAGTTTTAAAGGCTCATTATAAACAAAGAATGAGACTAAAGAAAAATTTTCCAACGGAAAAAACCCTCGAGGTAGACCACTGGTCTCCTCAAATTGCGGCCTGCAAAACCTTGCGGCCAAACGAGGCATCAGACGATGCCATTACATCAACTTTATAATGTTTAGTAAAGGTATGCACCGACGACCAGGTAGCCGCCTTGCACACCTGGACCACTGACGCCTGATGGCGAAAGGCCCATGACGCACTAAGTGCCCGAGTGGAGTGCGCCTTAACAGGGAACGGGGGCTCCCGACCCTTAATAGAATAAGCCTGTACTACCGTCTGTCTGATCCATCTGGAAATGGTCGCGGCAGATGCAGGCAACCCCTTTTTGGGTCCATCTGGGATCACAAAAAGTGAATCCGTCTTGCGAAACGAGTCTGTCGTTTTCAAGTATACCCTGATCGCCCGGACCACATCCAAGGAGTGTAAAGCAAACTCCCGAGGATGACTGGGCTTAGGACACAGGGAAGGTAACACAATTTCTTCATTCAGATGAAATTCTGAAACCACTTTTGGTAGGAAGGATGGATTCGGACGAAGAACCACCTTATCTCTATGAACCACCAGATATGGGGAACGACAAGATAATGCGGCCAGTTCTGACACCCTGCGTGCAGAAGTAATAGCCACCAAGAAGGCCACCTTCTGGGACAACGTAGGTAGAGGAATCTCCCTAATATCTTCAAAGGGAGGTTTCTGAAGAACCGACAACACTAAATTAAGATCCCAGGGGGGTAACGGCGCGTGCACTGGCGGAGCCAGATGTCGCACCCCCTGGATGAAATTCCGCACCAAGGAATGAGTAGCCAAAGGCTTCTGAAAGAAGATAGCTAATGCTGAGACCTGACCCTTGATAGTACTCAAGGCCAGTTTCTGCTCAACCCCTTGTTGCAGAAAAGCGAATATTCGACTAATCGAATAAGACCGAGGACGGAACCCCAAAAGGTTCACACCATGCAATGTAGGACTTCCATGTGCGATGATAAATCTTTCTGGAAGTCGCTTTCCTTGCTTCAACTAGAGTAGGAATAACTGAAGCTGACAAACCCTTGTCCTTCAGCACCTGGGTCTCAATAGCCAGGCCGTTAAAGCCAGCGATCGTAAAGCAGGATGGAAGATCGGTCCCTGAGACAGTAGGTCCTCCCTGAGAGGAAGTCTCCACGGGACGTCTGCCACCAGTCTGACCACGTCGGCATACCAAGCTCGACGAGGCCAGTCCGGAGCTACCAGAATTACTGGAATTCCTTCCTCCTCTATCCTGCGAAGAAGTCTTGGCAGTAACGCGAGAGGAGGGAAGGCATACATTAGCTGGTATTGCCCCCACGGGGCGATCAGTGCGTCTGCGGTTTCTGCTAGAGGATCGCGGGAGCGAGCCACGAATCTCTGAACTTTCCTGTTGAATCGTGATGCCAACAGATCCACATCCGGGGTGCCCCACCGTAGGCACAACTGGTGGAAAACTTCTGGATGGAGGGACCATTCTCCCTGATCCAGAGTCTGACGGCTGAGATAATCTGCCTGCCAATTCTCCACCCCCGGAATGAACACCGCAGAGATTGCTGGAACAAATCGTTCCGCCCAGCGAAGAATGCAAGCCACTTCTTTGGCCGCTCGGACACTCTTGGTGCCCCCCTGGTGATTGACATAAGCCACGGCCGTGGCATTGTCCGACTGGATCCGAACCGGGCTGCCCTGGAGCTGCCCGGTCCAGTGAATCAGACAAAGTCTGATCGCTCTCAGTTCCAATACATTTATCGGTAACCTGGATTCTTCCGGGGACCAAAGTCCCTGGACAGATAACTGACCGAGAATTCCTCCCCATCCGGATAGACTGGCATCCGTGGTCACTATCGTCCAATATATTGGCAGAAATGACTTTCCCTGGCTGAGCATCGGAGACCGAAGCCACCAGACCAGAGACTCTCTGGTCTGTTTGCTCAATCGGATCTGATTGTCCAGGGATTCCGGATTCCGATTCCATCTGAGAAGAATCTCTTGCTGAAGAATTTGGGTATGGGACTGGGCAAATGGGACTGCTTAGAAGGAAGCCACCATCAACCCCAGAACCCTCATGCAAGTTCGAAGAGAAGACCAGCTGTTGGATAGTAACAACTGGACTGCTGATTGAATCTTCCGGAGTTTCCCTACCGGAAGAAAAACTCTTGTCCTGACTGTGTCTAGAATTTGACCCAGATATTCGAGCCTCTGGGTGGGAACCAGAAATGACTTTTGCTGGTTCACCAGCCACCCGAATTCCTGTAAAGAAATCATAGTAATTTCTATGTTTTGTAGCAAGGTCTGAGGAGACTCTGCATGAAGCAGAAGATCGTCTAGGTAACCAAGGATCGATATGCCTCTTTGGCGCAGTAGTGCCAACATTGGGGCCAACACCTTCGTGAAGACCCGCGGAGCCGTGGCGAGACCGAAAGGTAACGCCACAAACTGATAGTGGTTCTCTTCTACAGAAAAGCGTAGAAACCGCTGATGTCCTGCGAAAATGGGAATGTGAAGATATGCGTCCTTGATGTCTATGGACGCTAGGACATCCCCTGGATGCAGGAAGGCTGCTACTGTGCGAATGGACTCCATTCTGAATCTTCTTATGTTGACAAAAGAATTGAGTGCTCTTAAGTCCAGAATTGGACGCACTTTGCCCTCTTTCCTGGGTATTGTAAATAGGTTTGAATAAAACCCTTGAAACCGTTCTGTCCAAGGAACGTGGACTACCACTCCTTGTTGTAGTAAATCTGTGACTGCTCTCCGCAGATCTTCTAAACGATCCGGGGATAGTCGGATATTGGAAGGGAAGAATCGCGCCGGTGGGAGAGATCGAAACTCGATCTTGTACCCTGACCTTATGACTTCGCAAACCCATTTGTCCGGGATTCTGGAAAGCCATGGATCCGGGAACCGGCGAAGACGTCCCCCCACCCCAGTTATGGGTGGGGGCGCACCTTCAGGCTTTGGACGGTTTATCTTCAGGTCTGGAGGGGGCGGGCTTTTGCTTGCCCGACCAACGACCCCTGACGCCTCCTGCAGGAGCTTTGGAGGACTTAGATTTTTCACCCGCGGGACGAAAAAACCTCTTGTGAGCAGAAAAAGAAGGCCCTCGTCTTTGACGAGTTCCTTTACCTTTAAAATTTTGCGGTAAAAAGGTGCTCTTTCCACCCGTGAGATCCTTAATGATCTCATCTAAGTTGGCTCCAAATAGACGCTCTCCTAAAAAGGGGATATTAGCCAATGCTTTTTTGGAACCTTGGTCGGCTAACCAACCTTTTAGCCACAGTGTACGCCTGAGAACCACTGCTGAGACTGATGCTCGCGCCAATAATGGAGTGGCGTCTAACGCCGCATCACACACAAACTGTAACCCCTGTATCATTTGTTCCAACAAATCTGATACCGCCTGAGGGACCTCTTCTAAGTCCCGGCGTAACCACTTGGTCCATTCAGTTACAGCCTGCGAAACCAGACCAATAGCTATTATAGGTCTGAAAGCTGATCCAATCAAGGAAAACATGGTGCGAGACATAGCTTCTATCTTGCGATCCACTGGATCTTTAAAAGACGGAGCGTCTTCTAGAGGAATAACCGTGGCTTTATTCAATCTAGCAATTGGTGAATCCACCACAGGTGGTTCTGTCCATTTCTTAATGAGGGTTTCCTCAAACGGATAACGCCTGTCAATGCGTTTAGAAATAGTAAAAGTGCGTTTTGGCAGACGCCATTCTTCTTCGATTGGATTGCCAAAACATTTGGGCAATGGAAAAACCTTCGCCACTTTGATGCGTTTTTTAGTCCCAAAAGGGATTTCAGTTTCAGCTATTTCCGATGGAATACCCTGTAACCTTAAGGTTTCTTGAACAGATACAATGAGTGCGTTTACCAACGCTTCCTCTCGGGCTATGGCGGATGCCGAAACATCCTCCTCGCTGTCTGAAGAGACAGGACCCGAGACACCAATTCCAGATGAAGTACCTGCAACTGCAGAAATAGGCTCAGAGTCTGAATCCGAGGTTTCAGATAATAAGGGGTTAGGCGGGGGTCGCTTTCTTGCGCCCTGTCCCTGACAAGCCACTTCCACCCGGGACACAAAAGTTTCCATAATAGCTGACAATGATTCAATTGTCAGTGGGGTGCTGGAGGATCCTGCAGACCCCTCGAGGGGATCCGGAGGAGATACATGAGTGGCAGGGTCCATGTTAATTCAGGACAGCTTTGCCAGCAAAACAAAAAAACTTTTTTTTTTTTTTTTTGTGTGTCTCCCCCTAGCGCAATAGCGCCCCTCAGAGTACCTGCTTCTCGATCCCACAGAGAGAGAGAGGGACCCCCAAGGCTCACCAACCGATGCAGTGAAGTTTCCAACCAACTGCAGTCAGCGTCTGTCTTTTACAGACTGGAAAGAGCTGTTGCTTTTTCCCGGGTAGAAGGACGTGGCTCCGCCCCCTGTGTACGCCTTCCGGCGTTCCCAGCTCTCCACGAGGTAGCTGGGCTCACGAAACATGGCCGCCCCCATAGAAGAGACATAAGACTCCAAAAACATGGCGGCCGGCGTGACCTGAGGACATACATGCACTTGGTCTACGGCAAAATGGCGGCGGACCGCCGAAATCGTTTTCCCAGCACATCCACCTGCATCTCTGCTAAGAGGCGATATATGGATCTACAGGAGATACACTACAAATAAGGTAGGATTATACCTCCTATGTCTGCTGTAATGTTACAGTCTGCTGGGTAGAGTGTTAGCTCTCAAACCAAGTCCACTTCCCACAAACACATGCTGTATTACAAGGGGGACTTGTAAGTATCAGATATATACTGACCATATATGGAGGGGCCCATAATTCATACTGCCTCATAACGAGGAAAGAAAAAAAGGGAACGTTTACTCACCATACCAAACCGACAGGCACCCTCTCTTCACAATACCCTCTCCACCAGGGTGGGGGTTTGTGGACCACTCCGGACGCCTCGACTCTCTGGTTCCTGGCGTCCAAGCGAGACTTTTAACTCGCAAGATCAGTCCCTCCACTGGGACTCCGTCGCGGCCGACCCAGCGCGGAGCTCTGGTCTGCACGCGCTCGTAGGCAGAAACCGGGGTGACCACTGGATCTCAACATCCAGCCCGTCGCCCGGCCCCGCATACTTACTTGAATGTGTCGCGGCCGACCAAGCGCAATGCCATGGTCTGCGCGCGCTCGTAGGCCGGCTGGGGTGACCACAAGTGTCGCCCAGTCCGGCATTTTTGCTTGAAGATCTCACAGGAAAAACACTGGAGAAAAACTACCTAAAAAATTTCTTTTTCTTAAAGAAAAAAGTCTTGCCAGGACCAAAAGATCCCAGCAAGGAACTTACGTCCTTACTCCGGACTAGACAGAAAAAAACTGATTCCCTGTAGCAGAGAGAGGGAGGATATACCCTCAGGGACTGCCCCTAAGGTGGAGCCAGAACGTTTTGTCTTTCTGCCTAGTCCTACTCCTGCGGAGACAACATAACCCAGCTCTTGAGAATCAAGAAGACTACGTCTGTCAATGAGCGATAGAGAAAGATATATTTTCTTCTATGACAGGGCTTGACAAATTTGCTTGAAATCTAGGAGCCATTTAAAAAAGTTAGCCAATTTTTTTTCGCGCTTGCCAAATGTCCGGCTTCTGCTGGACCGACTGTAATACACACGGGCCCAATGGCGGCCAGTTTTTAATGAACCGGCTGTTGTTGCCCAGAATTCGAACCATGTGTTTACTACTTGAGAGATATTAAAGAAACACTCCAACCACCATGACCACGTCAGTGATTTGATGTGGTCACGGTGGTAGGAGTCAGAAACTGCACATGCTGGGATATTCACAGTTATGTGCTGGGGGCTAGTTGCCCCCCAAGCACGTGATGTACTTCTGGCTTGTACTCCTTGTGTGTACTGCTGGCAGGAAATGCTGGCGGAGATCACAGAGTGGCTCAGTAGGAAGCATACAAAGCCAATGCTTCCTCAATCTCTCCTTTCACAGGTGGGGTGCATTTGATATCACTCCACCTGTGACAGGATGGAGCCAGAACTACACAGGAAGCATCGGTTCCATTCTGACACAGCTGACAGACACCGTTCTTTCGCCAGACATCCCATGTCTCCTGCGAGGTGCGGGAGTCTCCCGCATGCGGGCACGGCACTTTCGGGTGTCCGGAAGCCTCAGCCCGCATGCGGGAGACTGCCGAACCTCGCTGGAGACTTGGGATGACTGGCGACAAGACATCTGCCGCAGGGTAACCCAGGCACCAGGCTGCTAACTCTAGTCGCCAATGCGACCTGGTACCTGAGGTTTGTCGAGCCCTGTTATATGATACCCATCCCTCACTGGCATCTTCATTTGGGTGGTCTTCAGTCGGCTTCACTGTCAATGTGCAGGAGTCATTGAACCTGGTACACAGGGACTGTGCCAGCAATGTAAGCCACTTTACAAGCCAGAGAACTATGCGTGCAGCAAGGAAGGTGTATTGTATTTTAGAAGAGACACTGCATCTCTCTTCTGCAATAAAGAACCTGCCTGACTGCATTTTGTGACAAAGGAACTTTAGTTTGGCTTTAAGACCTGTAATTTAATGTCTGAATTTCAAATATAAAGATTCAACCAAACCAAATTATTGTGCATTTTACAATTTTAATGAGGAAGCCAGGGTAACAATTTCAGCTATCCTTTAAAATGTAGGCTGTTGCAAAAATATTGTATTCTGAGAACTGCTTGGTGATAAAACAGATAACAACTGTTGTCAGAATCTGAATACCTTTATTTCACTGCACATGCCTTTTATTCTTTTCTCCACATTTACACTTACAGTGCATCCGGAAAGTATTTACAGCGTTTCACTTTTTCCACATTTTGTTATGTTACAGCCTTATTCCAAAATGGATTAAATTCATTATTTTCCTCAAAATTATACAAACAATACCCCATAATGACAACGTCCTTATGAGCTCAATTTTGTCATGGCAAAGGCTCTGGCTCGGTTCACACTAGGGCGACCTGTGAGGCGACCTGGTCGCCTCACAGGTCGCCTCCCATAGGGAAGCTGCGGACCCGTTCTAATAAGAGCGACACAAGTCGCTCCGACCTAGAAAAAGGGTCCGGAGCTTCTTTGGGGCGACCAGGAGGCGACCGCCATAGACTTCAATGTTATGAAGTCCGTGGCGGCCGCTCCGAGGTCGCGGTGCGAAGTAGCGTCGCCTGCATGTGAACAGGGGCTCTAAATACTTTATTTTTAATACATTTGTAAATATTTAAAACAAACTTCTTTCACGTTGTCATTATGGGGTATTGTTTGTGGAATTTTGAGGAAAATAATGAATTTAATCAATTTGGAATAAAGGCTGTAACATAACAAAATGTGGAAAAATTGAAGCGCTGTGAATACTTTCCGGATGCACTGTTGGCAATGCTAATCAGCAAAAGTGACAGTAAAAGGAGCTGGGACAACCAAACACTGCCAGAAGAGCTTTCATTTACCTTTTACTCACATGGTTTAAAGGAAACTAATATTGGCCCCACTAGCAGTTTTTATATACCATCCCTTTGCGCTCCATTCAGCCGCTGAAAACAAATAAAGGAAAGCCTGTGGAAGCTCTAAATGACAGCTCTCTCTCTCCTGTGCCAGCACTGGGTGCCTAAGTGGGCAATCACCAAGAACCACTGCTGTCACATGGGACAAAGGGGGACAAGTCAGATGCTCCCACTACTCAAAACTACCAGTTATTTTCTTTCTCTTGGTGGCCTAGTGGAGCAGCAGAGTGAAGGGAAGTATGTAATACTAGTGGACTGACATTAAACAGAACCAGTTGCCTATGCCCTGCATGGGCAAAGCACTGCTTTATATTAGGTCTTAACAAAAATCTGTTGCTACAATGTCTCAATTTCAGCTCCCATATGTACCAATATACCATTAATGTACCTCTTGCAGTAGAATAAAAGCTTTCTTTGATTTTTAGTACAAGGCCTTACTTTAGCCCCTGGTGTGTTCCATAGAAAACTTCAGGACTTCCTGGTATGTAGATTTAGGAAGCAAAAGTCAGTAAGACACAGGAAGCAGATCAGCAGCTGACCGCATTAGCACGCACAACCTGCACCCAACAACTATGTTTGCACGGTCTCTCTGGTATTCCTCCAGGTGTGCATCTGTCTGCCTTGTCAAAAGTGGGCTGCCACAGCTGCCTTCTTTGCATGGCATTGCACATAGCGCAGCCAATTTAAGTGAATTGGCTGCCCTATGCGCAATGAGCAGTAAGGCTCCAAAACACCCCCCCCCCCCCCCCCACCATATTAAAAAAAAAAAAAAAAGGAGCACATAGAGAGATGTCAAGGGGGCCTGACAGCTGAGTGTTTTTCCTTGTATACATTATACAATCTGATTGTACAGTCTCTGTACAATTTCCTTTAGATTTACCAAAGCTGTGGAATAGGAGGACCCACCTATCTGTCCATTCACTCTGTATCCAATCAGGCAGGCCTTTGCACTACATCAGGGGTGTCCAATGGGCATCATGCAGCCCCCAGAGAGCTTAGCATATGGCCTGGGCCTGTTTGGAGAGATGCTGGTTTTTATGTCCTAAATCTACATGCCAGGAAATTATCAACTTTTCTATGGAACACACCAGGAGCTAAGGTAAGGCCTTGTTCTAAAAATCAAAGAAAGCTTTTGTTTTTCTGCAATAGAGGTACATATATGGTATATTGGTTCATAGGGGAGCTGGAATTTAGAAAAAAAAAAAGTGAACTTAGCCTTCACTACTACAATTTTATGGATTATCCCCATGCAGTTAAAATAATGATTTTCCACATAGGTGGGTCTTTTAAAACAGAAGGATGTAAACTTACATTATTTTCTGACAGCTCTAGAGGATGGCTTGGTAAGAGCTCACTCTGTGCACTTGTGAACCTGCAACAAAGTGTTAAAAACAAATATGATCAATTATCGAATACATGAGATCATTCATGGAAGTCAGGTACAAACAGTTGGCATTATTGCCACACTAATCTTCATCTAGCTCCTTACCTTTCAGATTGTCTGTGTCACTCTGGGCCCAGTTATAACTGTATTAGTTTTGTTGCAACCTGCCTTTCTTAATACTATTGTGTATTAATTATTAATACAAAAGTGAAAAGGTCTGCCTTACTTTTTCTTTCAGGGAATAGTGGTAACTGGAAATGAACAATGATGAAATTAATTTAAATAGAAAAAGAAACGCACCCTGATCGGAGAGTATCCTGGATTCCATAGCCCCCATACTGGGTTGACAGTTCAGTAATTGGGATACTGTCCTTGAGCTGAGACGAAAGTGCCTTTGTATTCTGAAACACAAATTTAACAAAATGCCATACATGTTAATGTATTCCTAGTACAGCTCACGTTTTATTGGAACACACCTGTCTTGTCTGCAGCATCAAAAAACACAGAAAGAACTACAACAACCAACACCCCTCGCAGCCTAATCATTCCTCCGACATTTATGGAAGGTTCCCCTAGGCTAGGTGCTGAGGAGTTCTGTCACAACACAGCATAGTACTATGGAGGATATCAGATGGAGGCGCTGCAGTGGGCAGCACACCAGCACTACTTGTGTGTGCTCACTAGAACCCTATATACTTCTTTAGGGAGGGGCGGTATATAGAAGTCCATAGGGTTCTACTGCACATGTGTGGAGAGCGGTAGGAAGAGGATAGCAAGCTGCAAATAAATATTGTTGTAGACATCTGTAAGAAAGCTGATGTTAAGAATTTGGTTAGGTAAGAACCGGAGAAGGGGGGGGGGGAGGATGGGTTACATCTGTGAAGCTCAGTTGAACCAGTGTTGCCAACCTAGCAGATTGAAATTTACTGACATGACACACAAAATTTACTGGCATCTCTAAAAGTTACAAAATTACAATTTTCAGTATCTTGGCTAAAAACAAATACAATATGCAATTAGCGATGTGATTTAAAGAGGTTGTAAACCTCAGAATTTTTTTTTTTTAAAAAACGAACACCTGAAAGACAAAACACATAATGTGCTAGTATGCATCGCATACTAGCTCATTATGAAATACTTATCTTAGAACGAAGCCCCGCAGTGCCAACCGCTCACCTGTCTGACGGGTGACATGTTCGGTCGCCCTTCTTCTGGGTTTGCGACATCCGGCCATCTGATTTGTTGGAGCCGCGATGACGGTCACGGCACGGGGCTCTGAAGGAACCAGCGGCCGTTCCTTCAGAGCGCATGCGCCAGTGATGTCACTGGCTGCATGCAAAGTAAATATCTCCTAAACGGTACATGTTTAGGAGATATTTACAGTACCTATAGGTAAGCCTTATCATAGACTTACCTATAGGTACAAGTTACAGAGGAGGGTTTACTTCCTCTTTAAGGTATATATTATTAAGATATTTATTATTTTATTTTCGATAGAGTAAGTAGCTCAGGGACAGGACTCAGGAGGATAAGAAATTAGAGAGGGCAGGCATAGAGAAATGAAATTGACTCACACAGTGACACTGACAGCAGTACAGATGATGAGGACACCTCACCAACACCATATGTCCCCTGCTGAGTCACAGTGACAGTCTCTCTCCATGCCATTTGATCCCTTCCAGTCCAAACACCACTGACAGTCCAGTCCCACAGACCCATACACCAGGCTCCAGCCAATTTGTTTAGCTCGGACGTCATCCTCCAATCAATTTAGCCTCGTAGCATCGATGCAGAATCACAGATGGCTGAACTGTGATGCATCGATTATATTCAGCACCCCTAATGATCACTGTTAAAAGCAATCATTTTTACGAACGGCATCCATTCATTCTCTTTGGCCACAGCTATCACAAGGTATGGATGCAACTTGATTGGCCCGGTCTGTACCATGTGATCACTGTGACCAATCACATAGATCAACACAACAGTAAATAATGAATGGTAGGGATGCACCGATCCCGAGTAATTTTACAAGTACCTGCGAAAATGCTCCCGATACCCGAAACTGAAATTTTGCAGTGCGATTTGTGTCCATACAAATTGAATGGGCAGCAAAGAATCGCATGCGATTTCAACAGGAATGCGGTGCGATTCCTTTCTGAATTGCATGCAATTTCCCCCCACCGCTCCTGTGTGTGACTCCAGTATAGAAAGGGAAGCACCATTTAGTGCAGCAATAGGCAATAACAACTCGCATTAAAAAGTACATATCTCATCAAATCCACATCTGCATAATGTCCCTGTCCCACCGATGATAGAAAACCATGGCCGCTGGAGGAGATGTATAGGTGGTCTGCCCCCAAGCTGACATCACTTCCATCCTTTACCCACAGATGTCCCAGAACTTGTCCTCCAGTGGCCATGGTTTTTTATTATCGGTGGGACGGGGACACTATGCAGATTTGGATTTGACGAGATTTGTACTTTTTAACGTGAGTTATTATAACATAGTTACATAGTAGTTAAGGCTGAATAAAGACTACAGTCCATCCAGTTCAACCTGTGCAGGTGTGTGTGTGTGTGTCAGTGACAATATTCATTTCCCATATCCCTGAATATTGTGTTCTTTGAGATGCACGCCCAAGAGTCTTTTAAAAGTATCGATACTCCCCGCTAATAACATATTGAATAAACTGCCCACTGCTGCACCTGATGGCGCTTCCCTTTCTATGCTGGGTTCACTCCCACAGGAGCGGTGGGGGAAATCGCATGCGATTTGGAAAGGAATCGCACTGCATTCCCATTCAAATCACATGCAATTCTTTGTGGTTTGATTTGCACCCATTCATCTTGTATAGAAGCAAATTGCACCAAAAATTTCTGGTACTCGGCATGGGCCGAGTACTTGGCCCCGACAGCATCGGTACTCGGCATGGCCGAGTACTTGGCCCCGACAGCATCGGTACTCGGCATGGCCGAGTACTTGGCCCCGACAGCATCGGTACTCGGCATGGCCGAGTACTTGGCCCCGACAGCATCGGTACTCGGCATGGCCGAGTATTTTGCCGAAAGAATCGGTACTCGGCATGGGCGAGTACTTGGCCCGAAAGCATCCGTACTCGGCATGGGTGAGTATTTGGTCGAAAGCATCTGTACTCGGCATGGGTGAGTATTTGGCCGAAAGCATCCGTACTCGGCATGGGTGAGTATTTGGCCGAAAGCATCCGTACTCGGCATGGGTGAGTATTTGGCCGAAAGCATCCGTACTCGGCATGGGTGAGTATTTGGCCGAAAGCATCCGTACTCGGCGTGGGCGAGTACTTGGCCCGAAAGCATCTGTATTTGATGTCGGCGAGTAGTCGCCGATGAAAAAAAAAATAAAAACAGTATCGGTGCAACCCTAATGAATGGCTATAAATTGCGTACAACTTTGATGTGATCTCTGTGATATCCCATTAAGTGATCTGTTATCTGACGTGTCTGGTGGACGCAGCAGGTGACAGATGACGCTACAGTGTACTCTTTAGGGTGCGCATAAATGGCAAGGGGCCATACGATGTCCACCCAGGATGAGAGAGCTCCTGTTTAGCCGGTCTTTGTCTACAGGACAGGTGGGAAGCAGTAAAAGAGGAAGTAAACTTCCCTCTGTAATTTGTACCTATAGCTAAGCCTTCGATAAGGCTTACTTATAGGTACTGTAAATACCTCATAAACGGGGACCATTTAGGAGATATTTACTTTACATGCAGCCAGTGACATCACTGGCGGATGCGCTGTGAAGAATCGGCCACCCGTGCCTTTCCTTCAAAGCCCTGTGCTGTGAATGGCAGCTCCTGGACGCATGCACAGGAGTGACGTCATGGCGGCTCCAGCCAATCAGAAGGCTGGAGGACGCAAACCCAGAAGGAAGACGGGTGACCGTGTCAGTGGTCAGCCGTGGCTGCTGGAAAGGCTTTGTTCTAAGGTATTTCATAATGAGCTAGTGTGCGATACATACTAGCTCATTATGCCTTTGTCTTACAGGTTTTTATTTTAGGAGGTTTACAACCTCTTTAACAACCAGTCGCTTCCTAGAAAAAATGTGTGAAAAACAAGAACAGCACACGCACACGTGTGACCGTAATATTATGCAGTTTGAAGCGCTCAGCTGAGGATCAGCGATCATGTGTGCGCTGTCGTTGCGGTCACATGATGGGAGTCGGTCCCGCTGGATACTGATCTTTAGCCCGGATTGAGGGCGGTATCGGACACCTCAGTCTTTGTGTTGGGACCACAATCTCAGCACATAAACAAAGGCGGCCCAGCGACACATATGTGCAACATGTGTGCCATAATGACCACGCCTCAGCACCCCACATTAGGTGTTTGCCAGTCATAAAGGGGTTAATGATTGTCCAGCTAATAGGAGAATCATACAGTGACTGCTATGTGATGGCCCTCGGTGTTCTTATGTCTTCTATAGATCATCAATGCCATGTGCAGCCCCAGCTCTAGTACAGGGGGTGTCCCCATACAGCACAGTACAGGCCGGTGACACAGCACCACCAAACTGAAACCGAAAATAAACAAAAGCACCCTCCCTCCCTGCTCTGCGTCCTTATATTCCCCTTCCCACCCGGGTAATACAAGAGCCGGTGACCCCGCTATACTCACCATGGTGACAACAGATCCGTGCTCTCCACTACTTACACCCGCAATACCATTCAATGCCCGGCTCCTCACCGAATGACTGCCGATACTATCTGAGCATGCGCAGCCCGGGCCGCATAGTGATCACGTCACCCCGCAGCCATATAGACGCCTGTACGCAGGTGCTACGGAGAAGCGTCACTAAAAATGGTCCCGGATAAGTGAGCGGCCATGTTTTTGGTTGGATATGTTGCTGGGTCATGTTTCTTATGCAATGTTGTTCGACCTGCTGCGTTTTTGCCATATGTTTGGTTCTTGCTGCATACATTGTAATTTAAACATATGAATGAGATTGGGAAGGTTTCTACATAAACCTGCATTGAAACTAAAAGTGTCACTAAACCCAGGACCCTGCATTCACTATTATCGGTCACAAAAGAAACAAATAGGTGTATTGGGTGAATAATCATCCAGTAATGAGGGCTAAATGTACATGCTAATTCACTGAATGGGTGTGGTATTAGCCTAGAGACATATAGCTTTGGCTTCAGAAGGCCGTGTGGGCTTGTAACGGCTGATAAATTGCTCAATGGTTTCTTTGCCGTCACCTAATAAACATAGAGTATGAGCCGGCCGGCTCTTTCGGACTCTTCCCCGTAAGTCTGGCGGCATTTGGAACACATGTTCGTTACACTGCCGGGTGTGATGGTGTCACAACGCAAAGGAAGAATAGGCAAAGTCCAAACAGGGTAGACCGCTCCAGGTGAGGCTAGGATCAGGTGCCGGTCGGATCCGCAATCCAGGATAGCTTCAGACAAAAAGGAATGACCGCACTTCTGATGAATTTTCAAGGAAAGGAGTATCTTTATTCCACATCAATCAAATGGCAGGTACAGGTACACACTGTGATTGCAGGACAATCGGTGGACGCGTTTCACGACTGGATATGTCGCTTATTCATCACCAAATTCATTCTGGATGTGTACCGGCCATATATACTCCCCATACATGCAGCTGGCAACAATTAGAGTCATCAAACTAGTTGTTCCTCCCATCGGTCAGCTGTTGGGAATCCATGGCCGGATTGCACAGGCAGAATGACCCCAGCAAATACAAACTTGAACACACTTGTGCAAAAAAACATTTTACATTTTCATATGTATATAAGTAAAATAAGTATTCTAGTGATAGAGTGTTGAAGTGAAAAACAATCAAGAATGAAAAACAATCCAAAATGGACAACATATTCAATATTAGTGATGCATTTTATCATATATCATGTCTGATATATGTATATCTAATATAGATAAAAAGAATATGTGTGGAAAGCTTTGTGAAAGTGACTTTGAAATGAAAATAGTGATTATTATCATAAAAAGATAAAAAGTGTATATTGTTGAAATAATTTTTTGTTATATGTAAAGTGTCACAAAAAATTTCTTGATTTCTAAAAAAATCCATTTGACCGATATTTAAAAAAATATGTAAATGAATGAATAAAGTGTATTTCAGAAAGGGAGTGACATGAAAGCAACTCCTATCTGTATTTTCTGCCCAACAATCATATGTGAAACAATATAATGATGTGGAAAATGAAAAAAAGGAGGAAAAATTTGTTCCTGCATAAATTGCCATGTGTATGTCTCAAAAGTACATTTTCCATGAAGCACATATGGGTGAAAAACACTAATAAAAATATCGATAAAAATACATGAGAAAAAAATCTCTCGTATATGTGGTCCATGCATATTTGAGAAGCAAAATAATGATCTCGGTATGTGAACAGACACGCATAGTTCACGATATCCAATGTGATATGTGTAAAAGATATATGGTGCATAATGATAAAGCCAGTATTCCTCTGAGTAACAATATGTATCAATTTAAATGTTACATTAATATATCATGACAACACATTGCTATATTAGGAACAATACTAACACTGGTATGCACTTGCTTTCTCATGGACTGAAATTTCCTATATAGTGTTTAAAACCAAATTCTCTCTCTGTATAAAAACCTCCAAAGAAGGAGGTAGTCAACCATTATTGTAGAAAACCCGATATGTTAAAATCGGCCAGTATATGGGCAAGTGTGGGAATTAGTCTCATCTAACTCAATCTGAGCCAAAAATAGATAAATGTTATATCTCCGCTATGGATGCTGACATAACCCACAATTCCCAAAAGCAGGGGAAAGAAAGTTTGGAAACGAACCTCCAATATGTTGTTTTAATCTGTATTTTAATATTTTAATATTAAGGATCCGTGACAATAAGGATGACCTCGGAACATGCAGCCGAATGTGCCAGACAATATATCACTGGTAGATCTATATACTATACGAGCATACATGGTCCGAGGTCACTACCTTAACCGTCATTGATCCTAAGAAAAACTTTTAAGTGTCATTAAAGCTCTTATGTGTATATAAACACATCCTGGCTAAGTACAATAATGGTTGACTATTCCAACACAAATGGAAAACCATGTTTAGATAGATTCAGCCAATAGATATATAGTAAACTGTACCCGTTCTTGTTTTTGTTTTGTATTTCTTCTTTTTTCTTCCCAAAGAATTTTTCTTTCTTTTTTGAAAACCTTCTTTGGAGGTTTTTATACAGAGAGAGAATTTGGTTTTAAACACTATATAGGAAATTTCAGTTCATGAGAAAGCAAGTGCATACCAGTGTTTGTATTGTTCCTAATATAGCAATGTGTTGTCATGATATATTAATGTAACATTTAAATTGATACATATTGTTACTCAGAGGAACACTGGCTTTATCATTATGCACCATATATCTTTTACACATATCACATTGGATATCGTGAACCATGCGTGTCTGTTCACATACCGAGATCATTATTTTGCTTCTCAAATATGCATGGACCACATATACGAGAGATTTTTTTCTCATGTATTTTTATCGATATTTTTATTAGTGTTTTTCATCCATATGTGCTTCATGGAAAATGTACTTTTGAGACATACACATGGCAATTTATGCAGGAACAAATTTTTCCTCCTTTTTTTCATTTTCCACATCATTATATTGTTTCACATATGATTGTTGGGCAGAAAATACAGATAGGAGTTGCTTTCATGTCACTCCCTTTCTGAAATACACTTTATTCATTCATTTATATATTTTTTTAAATATCGGTCAAATGGATTTTTTTAGAAATCAAGAATTTTTTTGTGACACTTTACATATAACAAAAAATTATTTCAACAATATACACTTTTTATCTTTTTATGATAATAATCACTATTTTCATTTCAAAGTCACTTTCACAAAGCTTTCCACACATATTCTTTTTATCTATATTAGATATACATATATCAGACATGATATATGATAAAATGCATCACTAATATTGAATATGTTGTGCATTTTGGATTGTTTTTCATTCTTGATTGTTTTTCACGTCAACACTCTATCACTAGAATACTTATTTTACTTATATACATATGAAAATGTAAAATGTTTTTTGCACAAGTGTGTTCAAGTTTGTATTTGCTGGGGTCATTCTGCCTGTGCAATCCGGCCATGGATTCCCAACAGCTGACCGATGGGAGGAACAACTAGTTTGATGACTCTAATTGTTGCCAGCTGCATGTATGGGGAGTATATATGGCCGGTGCACATCCAGAATGAATTTGGTGATGAATAAGCGACATATCCAGTCGTGAAACGCGTCCACCGATTGTCCTGCAATCACAGTGTGTACCTGTACCTGCCATTTGATTGATGTGGAATAAAGATACTCCTTTCCTTGAAAATTCATCAGAAGTGCGGTCATTCCTTTTTGTCTGAAGTCACAACGCAAAGGAACCATGGAGCAATTTCAGACATCCCAACCTGCAATTTCAGGGAGGTGCCCCCCCCCCCCACGCACGCCGCCACCGCGACCCCCCCCCCCCCCCTCCCAATTTAACACAACCAGAGAATAATGAAATAAAATGTAATTAGTATACCTGGTCACTGGTGCTGGTACTGGTCACTGGCGCTGGCCTGGTCACTGGTGCTGGTACTGGTCACTGGTACTGGTCACTGGTGCTGGCCTGGTCACTGGTGCTGGTAAGGGTCACTGGTACTGGTCACTGGTGCTGGTAGTGGTCACTGGTGCTGGCCTGGTCACTGGTGCTGGTAATGGTCACTGGTACTGGTCACTGGTGCTGGTACTGGTCACTGGTGCTGGCCTGCTCACTGGTGCTGGCCTGCTCACTGGTGCTGGCCTGGTCATTGGTGCTGGCCTGGTCACTGGTACTGGTGCTGGCCTAGTCACTGGTGCTGGTACTGGTCACTGGTGCTGGTCACTGCTGCTGCTCTCTGGTGCGTGCTGGCCTCTGGGTTAGGTGAGTTGGTCACTGTGTTGTGGCCGATCCCGCGCGTGCCACAATGCCTCCTGGAGTGGACGCATGCGGCTGAAGTAGAGAACAAAGCCGCTGCTTCCTCTATAAACCATTAAATTGTTTTTTGTACTTCAAGCTGCTTGGTTTTCTTGAAGCCTACTTTATACAGGCTGTACTATACAGCTATATACCCCCCCCCTTTTTCTTTTATTCACTATATCTGGTCTCCCACAGTACACAGAACATTGAAACACAATTATTTTTACTAAATATAAACTGCTTAATACCCTTTCTAATCAACAGTATATAGAAGTCTTGTGACTTCTATCAGTGTCTGATTAAAGCTTGTAGGAGGAGTTTTCATTATCTTCTGACTGTCCTACGAGGCTGCAGAACTCCTGACCCTCTGTCTGGACAGTGTTGATTGGCTCTGTGTTGATCACATGCACTCTCCCAAGAAAAAAAAAGGTATCTAACAACAAACACCAAACTGAGCATGTGCAGAGTGCCCCCAAGGCTCTGTACTATCAGGAGATGAGTTGGGGACAGTGAAAGAAGAAAAGGATCAGGGAATACAGGATCAGCCTTTTTACACAATGCAGAGGAATAACCCCTTAGGTTCCACAGTGAGTATAACAAGCATGCTTTACTGCATATACAGACTGCTTTTACTGTTGTGGGTTTAGTATCACTTTAGCACTGGTGCCCCACTCACACCTTTGTGTAAAGGATTGCAGGAGGCTGGGTGGGCCAGAGGTGGAGAGTTCTTCAAATAATAATGTAGACAGGTCAGGGGATTGAAAGATATTAGAGCTGCCTAAGCAAAATAGACTTAGGGCAGTTCACACCATAAAACGTACGTGCGTGTGTGGTTTTACACTTTTCTGTGCATTGCATTTTTGACAGCCCAAGGCTCTGCCATATGTGCAGAAGCACACAAAAAGTATTGCAGGCACATTTTTAAAATCAAGTCACACCAAACTACATGTTACTATGGTACCCTGCATTATGGTGGTCACAAATGTACCCACAAGCTCTAGATGTGTGGGGTGCCATTAAGAATTAAAGCATGCTTAAGAATTAATGGCACTCTTAGGCGGCAGCAGAGGGCAGTGCATTCCCATGTGGTGCAGAAAACGCACATTTTTTGCACAACAATTAGTGAGAACCAGCCCTTAAATAATAAATAAGATAGAAACTTTCTATTTAGTTTTGGACAGAGTGGAAAGGAATTATAACATCTTACATGCTGTTCATACTCAGTCACTATGATTTGTTTTCTGTATTCTGCAAAAAACCTGGTTGATCCTGCTGCTCTCCATCTCCACCTTCTGTTCATGTCTCTAAGCAGCTAGGGATTTTGCAGCTGTGGTGGCAATTCTGCACATGCTCAGTTTTCAGTGAGTTTCAATTTAATACAGAATACAGAAAACAAATCTCATAGTGACTGAGTATGAACAGCATGTAATACAACATTTATTGATTGTTTTTCATGAAGCGGGTTTAGTGACACTTTAGGTTAAATTGAGTTATTTGCTGAACTGAATCATTCTTTAGGATGTGGTGGGGTTTTGGAGGCATTAAAGCGGTTGTAAACCCGAAAATGAAATTTGGAGGCATTAAAGCGGTTGTAAACCCGAAAAGGAAAAAAAAAAAAAAAAAAACCTGCAAGACAAAGCTATAATGAGCTAGTATGCATCGCATACTAGCTCATTATGTATTACTTACCTTAGACCAAAGCCCTGACACGGACCCCCGGACATCGCTGCGGGCGCCGCCATGATCCCTCGGCGTCTCTTCCGGGTTCGGCGGCTCCGGCGCTGTGATTGGCCGGAGCAGCGATGACGTCACTCCCGCGCATGCGCGCGGGAGTGATTTTCCGGCAAGCTGCGGGCTAGGAAAACTGAAGGTCCCCCCGGACCTTCAGAGCGCATGCGCTGCTCGCGTGAGCGGCTGCATGCACTGCAAATATCTCCTAAACCGTGCCGGTTTAGGAGATATTAATTATACCTACAGGTAAGCCTTATTGTAGGCTTACCTGTAGGTAAAAGTGTCAAAAAGAAGAAACAGCTGCCAGTGCCAGGCTGGCACTGGCAGCAACAATTTTATTCAAATCAGGATTTCTTCTGCAAATAGCCTGGCCTGGCAGGCTGGCACTGGCAGCAACAATTTAATTCAAATCAGGATTTCTTCTGCAAATAGGCTGGCCTGGCACTGGCAGGCATACTAGTCTAGTACTATGCCTGCCAGTGCCAGGTCAGCCTATTTGCAGAGGAAATCCTGATTTGAATAAAATTGTTGCTGCCAGTGCCAGCCTATTTGCAGAAGAAATCCTGATTTGAATTGGTCATGTCATGTGTCTGATGAGATTGTTTTTTGTTAATTGTCTGATCTGATGATGTCACTGCCAGGCTATTTGCAGAATAAATCCTTATTTTTCCTCATTTTGTGATCATGTGTCATGATGACATTGGTTTTGGTAATTGTCTGACTCTGATGCCAGCCTATTTGCAGAAGAAATCCTGATTTGAATAAAATATTTGCTGCGAGTGTCAGCCTGCCAGGCCAGGCTATTTGCAGAAGAAATCCTGATTTGAATAAAATGGTTGCAGCCAGTGCCAGCCTACCAGGGGCTGATCTGAGGTGTGAAGGTGCAGGAATTGGGGCTGATCTGAGGTGTGAAGGTGCAGGAATAGGGGTGATCTGAGGTGTGATAGTGCAGGAATTGGGGCTGATCTGAGGTGTGAAGGTGCAGGAATTGGGGCTGATCTGAGGTGTGAAGGTGCAGGAATTGGGGTGATCTGAGGTGTGAAGGTGCAGGAATTGGGGTGATCTGAGGTGTGATAGTGCAGGAATCGGGGGGAACTGATGTGTGAAGGTGCAGGAATTGGGGTGATCTGAGGTGTGATAGTGCAGGAATTGGGGTGATCTGAGGTGTATAGTGCAGGAATTGGGGCTGATCTGAGGTCTGAAGGTGCAGGAATTGGGGCTGATCTGAGGTGTGAAGGTGCAGGAATTGGGGTGATCTGAGGTGTGAAGGTGCAGGAATTGGGGTGATCTGAGGTGTGATAGTGCAGGAATTGGGGCTGATCTGAGGTGTGAAGGTGCAGGAATTGGGGCTGATCTGAGGTGTGAAGGTGCAGGAATTGGGGCTGATCTGAGGTGTGAAGGTGTAGGAATTGGGGTGATCTGAGGTGTGATAGTGCAGGAATTGGGGTGATCTGAGGTGTGAAGGTGCACGAATTGGGTGATCTGGGGTATGATAGTGCAGGAATTGGGAGGATCTGAGGTGTGAAGGTGCAGGAATTGGGAGGATCTGAGGTGTGAAGGTGCAGGAATTGGGGTGATCTGAGGTGTGAAGGTGCAGGAATTGGGGTGATCTGAGGTGTGAAGGTGCAGTAATTGGGGTGATCTGAGGTGTGAAGGTGCACAAATTGGGTGATCTGGGGTATGATAGTGCAGGAATTGGGGTGATCTGATGTGTGAAGGTGCAGGAATTGGGGTGATCTGAGGTGTGATAGTGCAGGAATTGGGGTGATCTGAGGTGTGATAGTGCAGGAATTGGGGTGATCTGAGGTGTGATAGTGCAGGAATTGGGACTGATATCAGGTGTGATAGTGCAGGAATTGGGGTGATCTGATGTGTGATAGTGCAGGAATTTGGGTGATCTGAGGTGTGATAGTGCAGGAATTGGGACTGATATGAGGTGTGATAGTGCAGGAATTGGGGTGATCTGATGTGTGAAGGTGCAGGAATTGGGCTGATCTGACGTGTGATAGTGCAGGAATTGGGCTGATCTGAGGTGTGAAGGTGTAGGAATTGGGACTGATATGAGTTGTGATAGTGCAGGAATTGGGCTGATCTGAGGTGTGAAGGTGCAGGAATTGGGGTGATCTGATGTGTGAAGGTGCAGGAATTGGGCTGATCTGAGGTGTGAAGGTGTAGGAATTGGAGTGATCTGAGGTGTGATAGTGCAGGAATTGGGACTGATATGAGGTGTGATAGTGCAGGAATTGGGGTGATCTGATGTGTGATAGTGCAGGAATTGGGGTGATCTGAGGTGTGAAGGTGCAGGAATTGGGGTGATCTGAGGTGTGAAGGTGTAGGAATTGGGACTGATCTGAGTTGTGATAGTGCAGGAATTGGGGTGATCTGAGGTGTGAAGGTGCAGGAATTGGGCTGATCTGAGGTGTGAAGGTGTAGGAATTGGAGTGATCTGAGGTGTGATAGTGCAGGAATTGGGGTGATCTGAGGTGTGAAGGTGCAGGAATTGGGGTGATCTGATGTGTGAAGGTGTAGGAATTGGGACTGATCTGAGTTGTGATAGTGCAGGAATTGGGCTGATCTGAGGTGTGAAGGTGCAGGAATTGGGGTGATCTGATGTGTGAAGGTGTAGGAATTGGGACTGATCTGAGTTGTGATAGTGCAGGAATTGGAGTGATCTGATGTGTGAAGGTGCAGGAATTGGGGTGATCTGAGGTGTGAAGGTGTAGGAATTGGGCTGATCTGAGGTGTGAAGGTGTAGGAATTGGGACTGATCTGAGTTGTGATAGTGCAGGAATTGGGGTGATCTGATGTGTGATAGTGCAGGAATTGGGGTGATCTGATGTGTGAAGGTGCAGGAATTGGGCTGATCTGACGTGTGACGGTGAAGGAATTGGGCTGATCTGAGGTGTGAAGGTGTAGGAATTGGGACTGATCTGAGTTGTGATAGTGCAGGAATTGGGGTGATCTGATGTGTGATAGTGCAGGAATTGGGGTGATCTGATGTGTGAAGGTGCAGGAATTGGGCTGATCTGACGTGTGACGGTGAAGGAATTGGGCTGATCTGAGGTGTGAAGGTGTAGGAATTGGAGTGATCTGAGGTGTGATAGTGCAGGAATTGGGGTGATCTGAGGTGTGAAGGTGTAGGAATTGGGCTGATCTGAGGTGTGAAGGTGTAGGAATTGGAACTGATCTGAGTTGTGATAGTGCAGGAATTAGGGTGATCTGATGTGTGATAGTGCAGGAATTGGGGTGATCTGATGTGTGAAGGTGCAGGAATTGGGCTGATCTGACGTGTGACGGTGAAGGAATTGGGCTGATCTGAGGTGTGAAGGTGTAGGAATTGGGACTGATCTGAGTTGTGATAGTGCAGGAATTGGGGTGATCTGAGGTGTGATAGTGCAGGAATTGGGGTTATCTGAGGTGTGAAGGTGCAGGAATTGGGCTGATCTGAGGTGTGAAGGTGTAGGAATTGGGACTGATCTGAGTTGTGATAGTGCAGGAATTGGGGTGATCTGAGGTGTGAAGGTGCAGGAATTGGGGTGATCTGATGTGTGAAGGTGCAGGAATTGGGCTGATCTGAGGTGTGAAGGTGTAGGAATTGGAGTGATCTGAGGTGTGATAGTGCAGGAATTGGGGTGATCTGAGGTGTGAAGGTGCAGGAATTGGGGTGATCTGATGTGTGAAGGTGTAGGAATTGGGACTGATCTGAGTTGTGATAGTGCAGGAATTGGAGTGATCTAATGTGTGATAGTGCAGGAATTGGGGTGATCTGAGGTGTGAAGGTGTAGGAATTGGGCTGATCTGAGGTGTGAAGGTGTAGGAATTGGGCTGATCTGAGTTGTGATAGTGCAGGAATTGGGGTGATCTGATGTGTGATAGTGCAGGAATTGGGGTGATCTGATGTGTGAAGGTGCAGGAATTGGGTTGATCTGACGTGTGACGGTGAAGGAATTGGGCTGATCTGAGGTGTGAAGGTGTAGGAATTGGGACTGATCTGAGTTGTGATAGTGCAGGAATTGGGGTGATCTGATGTGTGATAGTGCAGGAATTGGGGTGATCTGATGTGTGAAGGTGCAGGAATTGGGCTGATCTGACGTGTGACGGTGAAGGAATTGGGCTGATCTGAGGTGTGAAGGTGTAGGAATTGGAGTGATCTGAGGTGTGATAGTGCAGGAATTGGGGTGATCTGAGGTGTGAAGGTGCAGGAATTGGGCTGATCTGACGTGTGACGGTGAAGGAATTGGGCTGATCTGAGGTGTGAAGGTGTAGGAATTGGGACTGATCTGAGTTGTGATAGTGCAGGAATTGGGACTGATCTGAGTTGTGATAGTGCAGGAATTGGGGTGATCTGAGGTGTGATAGTGCAGGAATTGGGGTTATCTGAGGTGTGAAGGTGCAGGAATTGGGCTGATCTGAGGTGTGAAGGTGTAGGAATTGGAGTGATCTGAGGTGTGATAGTGCAGGAATTGGGGTGATCTGAGGTGTGAAGGTGCAGGAATTGGGGTGATCTGAGGTGTGAAGGTGTAGGAATTGGGACTGATCTGAGTTGTGATAGTGCAGGAATTGGGGTGATCTGAGGTGTGAAGGTGCAGGAATTGGGGTGATCTGATGTGTGAAGGTGCAGGAATTGGGCTGATCTGAGGTGTGAAGGTGTAGGAATTGGAGTGATCTGAGGTGTGATAGTGCAGGAATTGGGGTGATCTGAGGTGTGAAGGTGCAGGAATTGGGGTGATCTGATGTGTGAAGGTGTAGGAATTGGGACTGATCTGAGTTGTGATAGTGCAGGAATTGGAGTGATCTGATGTGTGAAGGTGCAGGAATTGGGGTGATCTGAGGTGTGAAGGTGTAGGAATTGGGCTGATCTGAGGTGTGAAGGTGTAGGAATTGGGGTGATCTGATGTGTGATAGTGCAGGAATTGGGCTGATCTGACGTGTGACGGTGAAGGAATTGGGCTGATCTGAGGTGTGAAGGTGTAGGAATTGGAGTGATCTGAGGTGTGATAGTGCAGGAATTGGGGTGATCTGAGGTGTGAAGGTGCAGGAATTGGGGTGATCTGAGGTGTGAAGGTGTAGGAATTGGGACTGATCTGAGTTGTGATAGTGCAGGAATTGGGGTGATCTGAGGTGTGAAGGTGCAGGAATTGGGGTGATCTGATGTGTGAAGGTGCAGGAATTGGGCTGATCTGAGGTGTGAAGGTGTAGGAATTGGAGTGATCTGAGGTGTGATAGTGCAGGAATTGGGGTGATCTGAGGTGTGAAGGTGCAGGAATTGGGGTGATCTGATGTGTGAAGGTGTAGGAATTGGGACTGATCTGAGTTGTGATAGTGCAGGAATTGGAGTGATCTGATGTGTGAAGGTGCAGGAATTGGGGTGATCTGAGGTGTGAAGGTGTAGGAATTGGGGTGATCTGATGTGTGATAGTGCAGGAATTGGGCTGATCTGAGGTGTGAAGGTGTAGGAATTGGGGTGATCTGAGGTGTGAAGGTGTAGGAATTGGGACTGATCTGAGTTGTGATAGTGCAGGAATTGGGGTGATCTGATGTGTGATAGTGCAGGAATTGGGGTGATCTGATGTGTGAAGGTGCAGGAATTGGGCTGATCTGACGTGTGACGGTGAAGGAATTGGGCTGATCTGAGGTGTGATAGTGTAGGAATTGGGACTGATCTGAGTTGTGATAGTGCAGGAATTGGGGTGATCTGAGGTGTGATAGTGCAGGAATTGGGGTTATCTGAGGTGTGAAGGTGCAGGAATTGGGCTGATCTGAGGTGTGAAGGTGTAGGAATTGGGGTGATCTGAGGTGTGAAGGTGCAGGAATTGGGACTGATCTGAGGTGTGATAGTGAAGGAATTGGAGTGATCTGAGGTGTGAAGGTGCAGGAATTGGGGTGATCTGAGGTGTGAAGGTGCAGGAATTGGGGTGATCTGATGTGTGAAGGTGCAGGAATTGGGACTGATCTGAGGTGTGATAGTGAAGGAATTGGAGTGATCTGAGGTTCGATAGTGCAGGAATTGGGGGTGATCTGAGGTGTGAAGGTGCAGGAATTGGGGTAATCTGAGGTGTGATAGTGCAGGAATTGGGGTGATCTGATGTGTGAAGGTGCAAAGCTCACTTGATTTCTTACTATTATTCAAACGGTTTACAGCAGTTACTTTATATGAAGCTGACAGTTGTTTTTTATGTATCTGGCACTCCCAATTTCTTTGAAAACATTTTTCGGCACACTGTGCCCAAAAAGGTTGTCTACCCCTTGATTAGGGTAACCCTCATCTTATGCTGCTTCATACTATTTTTAGGACTCAACCATCAAAACAGGATTTAAAGTAAGATAAAAAAAAAAAACAGCTTCATATGGCAGCTCTGATCTAAATTGGACCCAGTCTGTCAGATTAAACTAAAAAAGGTACCGTAATCGAATCCACACATCCTGGAACATTAAATCCTGTCATCAACCATCCCGACGAACGCCACGCCCGAGTCACGCCCCCATCACGCACCCCCCCCCTCCCCCGGGCTGCTCAGTCCAAAATGCCCGGGCCTATTTTGAAGGTCCTGCGTGTCTTGCTGGATCTTCAGAGCTCCTAGCCGGAAAGCATGCGCGGGAGTGACGTCATCGGGTCTCCGGCCACTCACAGTGCCGCAGCTCCCGAAGAGACGCTGAGGGAAGATGTCAGCTGCCTCAGGGGTGTCTGGGCGCCCGCGTCGGGGCTTCGTTCTAAGGTAAGTATTTCATAATGTGCTAGCATGCGATGCATACTAGCACATTATGCCATTGTCCTGCAGGGTTTGTTTTTTTGGGGGGGTACAACCACTTTAACACAACAGGTGGAATGTTCAGAGAAATGTACTGGGAAGTCGAGACAATTTAAGCTCATCTTATACTTGTCTGTGTTGATAACAGATTTAAAAGGGCATGTTTAGTGACTTTTGAGGCTGACAAATTTGCTTGATATTAAAGCAGATTTTAAGGCTCCTTCAGAAAAAAATGAAAATTAAGCAGCTACAAATACTGTAGCTGCTGACTTTTAATATTAAGTCACTTACCTGTCCATGAATCCAGCAGTGTCTTCACCCGACCTGATTTTTCAATTGGCTTTCAGGTGCTGCCACCTCCATCTCAGCTAAGGGAAAGTGGGAGTGAAGTCTTGCTGTGACGGTATTCACTGTCACTGGGAAATGCCAGTTATCGGCATTTCCTTTCCTCAGTAGCTGTCAAGTGGGACAGTAATATATGACAGTTGTTTGATTCTGATCATGGTTATTGAAAAAGCTAATCACATTGGCTTCTGTTCCATGTTCTTCAATGTCACAGACAGGCTTGCCCTATTGTTTGTGTATTGAGATAATGTGAATTGTGTTAAGTCTGCCTGTTCCATTGTTAAATGTTAATGACCTCACATTGTTCTGTCCAGATGGCTAGATAATTAGTTCAGGTTCATTCTGTTCCTATATACAATTGTATCTGCATATGATAATGTAATCAGGCAACCCCTGACCTGTGTGTGGTAATATGATCAGGAGGGGGAGGTCCATGCTGTATATAAATTCTGTGTTACTGTTCAATAAAGAGTTCTACTTCACCCTCAATCTAGAGTCCTGTCTCTTATTGGGGGGATCTGCTTCAAGGGATTGCTATGCTTTTCATACTCCCTTGAATAATCACTAAGCTCTTGTAAGAGCTTGTTCCTGTGAATTCTTCACTCTCTGGGGAAACCCACTTGAACCTGGAGCCTTGTCGTTGGTCCAGGGTGGTTTGGAGACGGTGAGACCCCAACCAAGCTGCGGCGGTTCGTGGGGTCTGAGGTGGTTATGGTGTCTGGTGGAGTGCTTGGAGTCCTCAGGAAGCACTAGGAGCATCCGTCAACGGAGGTACCCAGTCGGGGTGCCAGTTGAAATCACTGTTCAAACCACACATGTGAGGTATCGCCGCGATTGCCAGAGTGTGAGCAATAATTTAAAAAAAAGAGCTACACTCTAACTCTAAACTGGTAACGTTAAAAAATGTTAAAGCGTCGCCTATTGAGATTTCTATTGACCGTAGTTTGTCGCCATTCCACGGGTGTGCACAATTTTAAACCGTAACATGTTGGGTATCTATTTACTCGACGTGACATCATCTTTCACAATATATAAAAAAAAAATGGACTAACTTTACTGTTTAGTTTTTTTTTAAATGCAGTAAATTGTGATTTTTCGTAATTTTTTTTAAAAAATGGCGTTTTAAAGACCGCTGCCCAAATACCGCGTGAAAAAAAATATTGCAATGACCGCCATTTTATTCTCCAGGGTCTTTGCTAAAAAAAATATATATATATAATGTTTGGGGGTTTTAAATAATTTTCTAGCAAAAAATACTGATTTTAACTTGTAAACAAAAAGTGTAAAAAATAGGCCTGGGGCTTAAGTGGTTAAAAATTACCTTTAAAGTGTCATTTCTAAAGGATGGGCCATGCTGCAGTAATACTTCTTATTGATATCAGTAAGCAATCTGTAACATACGGTATTACATTTATTGAACATTTGTATCAGAATGCCACATTTTGTAGTGCTCATGTATTGTTATTTAACAGGGTTTGTCACTTTTCCTTGTGGTCCATTATGACCATGAGGAAAAGTGGGATTTTTGTTCTTAGAAGAACTCTCTGGTCTGTAATGGGATAAGGATCCTCTGCTTCTGCCTGCATTGATATGCACTAACAGTAGCTGCTTTGATCAGGATCACAGGTAGGTGGGGCTTAGAACTGTTACAGGTAGTTTGGAAAGCTTAAGTATGGCTTTACATGGTACAAGGAATGGTATACAGTTAAGGCCCGTACACACGTACCGATCGTCGTCATACAAACGTCGGCGGACGAAAGATCTGCCAATTGTACGCTTGTTAGTATGGTGCCTCCGACAGCTGTCTGCGCACATTCTGCGGACAAGAGTCTTTCTTGCAAACATAAAAATTTTTGTATGCCGACACCAGAACGGACGATTGTTCGCCAGTCAGTACAGAAATCAGCCGACAGACCGCAGATTTGCAAGACTGGGCATGCTCAGAAAAGAAAAAACACAGGGAAAGTTAACCATTACATGACATCACTTCTGCAGTCAGCTGAAGTCGGCGGACAAAATTCTTGTGCTGTCTTTGCACTTTTCAACAGACATCGACATCCCGGGGAGAAAAGACGAACGTTTGTATGACGACGATCGGTACGTGTGTACGGGGCTTTACACTCCTAATCTCATTAATGCATTTTTAGGTCCACATGTCCAAGCACATCAAAGTCAGGCATTATTATCAAATAAAGCAAACTAAAAAAAATAGTTTGATTGATGATTGAAGGGTTTGATTGAATGGTTTTTAAGGTGTATGTGTAGGCAAAACTTTTTTTAGATTTGGGTAGAGCAAGAAATGGTTTAAACATGTTCTTTCCGAATACTGCAAAGCTATGTTCAATTGAATACCAAAAGATGTCCAAGGGAAATTAAAAAAGAAGAATTTTTCATGCCCAGAATTGAATGATTGCAGAGAACACAGATTCATCATACTCATTATAGTAAGTAAACATTCACACCACATTGTGAACATTGTCAATCATTTTATATGGCACTCCAGCTTATTCTTACAGTAGCATCAAATGCATGCGGACTCCCCTTAAAATATGTAGTTCAGGTTTTTCCATTGAAGGGCACTGGTAAAGCTAAACTAAAGGCAACATTTTATTTTTTGCCAACAGGATATTGCAGAAGGCACATGCAATATCTCTTCTGAGATAAAATACACTTACCTGCATCTTTGCAATCCTCTGCAGAAGGTAAACTGAACTGTGCATGCATTTCCTGCACAGTGCCAGGATGAAAGACTCCCGTGACGTCCATGCGGGCGAGTGACATCGTCCCATGCTGGCCAATCAAAATGGCTAAAGATCAGCACCCAGAAGAAGCTGGGTAGAAGATATAATATAAAAAAAGCTGCGCAGCTTTTTTATATTATGTTTTCTGGGTGTTTGTCACACTTTAAGTTGCTGCTTTGAATTTAATATTTTATATTATTTAGCGCGGTTATTCCTTTTTTGCTTTTTGATTTACGCTGGGTAGAAGATGTGGGTGTCGATGAGGGACCTTGTGGCGTCACATTGTTGGAACTAAGGTAAGTATTGCTACCTTTATTTCTGCTTTAATGCTACTGCATCCAAAGATTTTGTGGACAATTGTGAACTTGGGCAGTGCACGTGGCAACAGACTGGGGAAACCCCTATTTGTTCCAGCTTGAAAAAGCCAGATCCATAAAGATATGGTTTGATGAGTTTAATGTGAAGGAACCAAAGTAGCCTGTGCAGAGCTCTGACCTCAATTCCACCTTTGGGATGAATTGGAACGCTGATTGTGGGCCAACAATTCTTCACCAACATCAGTTGCATCAGCTTGCACCAGAGCCTAACGAATGAGGTAAAGCTTTTCTGACTTTTATCATTCAATTATGTGCAAGAAAAAGTGCTGTGTATTTACATTTTTCTTGCTTATGACTGGGTATTTGCAAAGTGAAACCTCACCACATTCACTAAGCTCTGGTTAAAATCTCTAGCAAATTGAACAGCTCATTTTCCTTTAGTGAATCAACTCCCATGAGGATCCCATAAGGGAGCACTATAAAAAGAAAAAGTGTTGCAACAGGAGTTATATACACCTGGGTGAGGGAGAACGTGATGCATTTTATTGGTTGAGTTTAACACCTCCCTGTCTGGCCTATAGCAGAATGACGGCCGGGCGTTGCCTTTGCCATCGTGACTTGACGTCATATGACGTCCTTTGCATCGCAATGCTTGTGCGCGCCCCAGGGGGCACAAAGCATGGCCATTGGTGGTGATCTGTGTCCCTCGGACACAGCACATCACCGATCAGAGTAAAGAGCCAATGACCTTTACCATGTCTTCAACTGTGTCCAGTCACATGTAAACAAATGCCAGTTATTGGCATTTCCTTTCCTCAGTAGCTGTCAGTGTGTGAGGAAAGGAAAGCCGATAAGCGGCTTTCCAGGTACAGGGGACATTTACACTGATAATCAGAGCACTGATCATCAGTTCCCTGATTTTCAATGCAGCCCCATCAGTGCACCATATCAGTGCTCATCAGTGCAGCATATCAGTGCTCATCAGCGCCGCCTCATCAGTGCAGCCTCATCATTGATCATCAGTGCAGCTTATCAGTGCCCATCAGTGGTGCCTCATCAGTACCCATCAGTGCAGCTCCATCAGTGCCTATCAGTACAACCTCATCAGTGCCCATCAATCAGTGCAGCCTCATCAGTGCCCATCAATGCAGCCTCACCAGTGCCCATTAATGCAGTCTATCAGTGGCCATAAGTGTAGCCTCATTAGCGCAAATTAGTGAAGAAGAAAAATTACTTATTTGCAAAATTGTATAACAGAAACAAATAAAAATGTTTTTCTTTTTCAACATTTTTATTTTTTTTATTTGTTTAGCAAAAAATAAAAAATCCCAGTGGTATACCAACAAAGGATAGCTATATTTGTGGGAAAAAAAAATTCATATGGGTACAGCATTGCATGACCGCACCATTGACATTGAAGTGGTTAAATTGGAATTCCAGGCGCTAACTAACTAAGCCTAAAACAGCCCCCCCCCCCTCCTTTGTTTGGCTGGTGTTGCTTAAAAAAATGTACATACATCTGGTAAATCAGTATCTGAATAGCCCAGAAAAAGTGTAATTGATAATAAAGTACATGGCTGGGGTCACATAAGGGGGTTTGGCTGGTATTGAGGGATATGTCCAGTCAGCTATTTTACATAAATAATCATCATCTTCTGTATGTCGGTGAGACTACTCAAAAGGTTAAAGGAGTTGTAAAGTAAGAAGGTTTTTTTTATCCTAATGCATTCTATGCATTAAGATAAAAACCGGTCTGTGTTTAGCAGCCTCCCTAGCACCCCCTAAGACTTACCTGAGCCCCCTCTCTTTCCAGCAATGTCTACGAGTCCCTTGGCCATCCGGGACTCTCCCTCCTGATTGGCTGAGACACAGCCGTGTCAACATTGGCTCCCATGGCTGTCGATCAAAGTCAGTTAGCCAATCAGGTGAGAGAGGGAGAGGGCCTGAACAGCAGCACACAGAGCTTCAGCTCATGAAAACCGTATAGCAAAACATAAATATTCAATTTAACACAGCAGAGCCGTGTTTCTTTTTGCTAGGTAGGTTGTCATGGTTTCCAAGTGTGTCTCCTGAGAGGGGAGTCTCCCCACTGGCTTTATTAGTGGTTTCTGATAGGGCAGTGGAGGAAACCCAATCAGGGGACACACAGACATCCCAACCTGCAAAAACTAATTTCAGGGAGTCATTTCAGGGAGGTGAGCCCCCCCCCCCACACGTCGCCGCCCCCCCCCCTTTCCAATTTAACACTACCAGAGAATAATGAAATGAAATGTAATCAGTATACCTGGTCACTGGTGCTGGTCACTGATGCTGGTACTGGTCACTGATGCTGGTACTGTTCACTGGTGCTGGTACTGTACTGGTCTGGTAACTGGTGCGGGTACTGGTCACTGGTGCTGGTACTGGACACTGGTGCTGGACACTGATGCTGGTACTGGACACTGATGCTGGTACTGGACACTGATGCTGGTACCGGCCACTGGTGCTGGTACTGGTCACTGGTGCTCGTACTGGCCTGGTCACTGGTGCTGGTACTGGTGCTGGCCTGGTGCTGGTACTGGCCTGGTCACTGGTGCTGGTACTGGTCACTGGTGCTGGTACTGGCCTCTTCACTGGTGCTGGTACTGGCCTGGTCACTGGTGCTGGTACTGGCCTGGTCACTGGTGCTGGTACTGGCCTGGGTACTGGTACTGGCCTGGTCACTGGTGCTGGTACTGGCCTGGTCACTGGTACTGGCCTGGTCACTGGTACTGGTACTGGCCTGGTCACTGGTGCTGGTACTGGTGCTGGTCACTGGTGCTGGTATTGGCCTGGTCACTGGTGCTGGTACTGGCCTGGTCACTGGTGCTGGTACTGGCCTGGTCACTGGTGCTGGTACTGGTCACTGGTTCTGGTACTGGCCTGGTCACTGGTGCTGGTACTGGTCACTGGTGCTGGTACTGGTACTGGCCTCTTCACTGGTGCTGGTACTGGCCTGGTCACTGGTGCTGGTACTGGTGCTGGTCACTGGTGCTGGTACTGGTACTGGCCTCTTCACTGGTGCTGGTACTGGCCTGGTCACTGGTGCTGGTACTGGTGCTGGTCACTGGTGCTGGTACTGGCCTGGTCATAGGTGCTGGTAATGGCCTGGTCCCTGGTGCTGGTCACTGGTGCTGGTACTGGTCACTGGTGCTGGCCTGGTCACTGGTGCTGGTACTGGCCTGGTCACTGGTGCTGGTACTGACCTGGTCACTGGTGCTGGTACTGGCCTGGTCCCTGGTGCTGGTCACTGGTGCTGGTACTGGTCACTGGTGCTGGTACTGGTCACTGGTGCTGGTACTGGTCACTGGTGCTGGTCACTGGTGCTGGTCACTGGTGCTGGCCTGGTCACTGGTGCTGGTCACTGGTGCTGGTACTGGTCTCAGGTGCTGGCTCTCTGGTGCTGCTCTCAGGTTAGGTCACTGTGTCTGTCACAGAGTGGGGTGTCACGATGATTGGTCCCGGAGTAGACGATGTGGCTGTAGTAGAGAGCAAATCCGCTGCTTGGTCTCTGCAGCTCCTCCCACAGGCGGAGTGCATGATTCATATCACTCCGCCTGTGAGCCGGATTTACTTCGGCTCCGACCTGATTTCTCTGTGCAGGCAAGGCTCAGCTTGCTGACAGCTGACACACTCTTCTGCCTGCATCGCTGAGTCATCTCATCTGACTCACTGTGACTGATTCACACACACAGCCGGGATATTGCCCTGAGCTCGCGGGTGTCCGTGAGCTCAGGGCGGAAAGCGTGAGTCTCCCGCGACTTGCGGGAGACTTGAGATGTCTGGACACATCCAGGCTCGTAACTACCCCAGAAGACAGAATATGCTGCAAATGATTCTGGGAGTGGGTAAAAGTTTGGGGGAAGTGCATGACACGGTGTCTTAGGCGGGAGCAGAGTCCCAGGAGGGAGAGAACGGCTGTCTCTCCTCCTGTCTGAGGAAGAGGATGTCTCGGGGTTTCGCCTGAGAATCCAGAGAGAAAGCTGAGTTGAGCTGAGGGGATCTGGTGTGCCGAGAACCAGCGGAGAGCGAGAGGGGTCCAGTCCCAGGAAGGCTACACAGGTCATGAGTACTGAGGATTGCCCCTGGGGGTCTGCCTGAAGAGTTAGAGGAGACCACTCCAGAGGAGGTTCTGGGATCCAGTGTCAGCTAAGTGTAAAGGGGGTACCTAGGTTGAGGACTCTGAAGAGCTAAATGTAAAGGGGGTGGCTGCGGTTTGGTTTGGTTTGCAGCTATACAGAAATTCATAGCAAGCTACCTCCAGTCAGTGCCAGGTTGGAGAGAGTGGTCAGAGACTTTGCAATGCAGCAGTGTCAGTAGTTCTATGCTTCACAGCCCTGAGTCTTTTGGACCTAGAGTCTAGGATTTAGCAGTCAGTGAGCAGCAGCGTCAGTGAGCGCTGGCTAGCGTCGGCTGGCATCAAGGCAGCACTAGCAGACATTTTTCCGGATAAAGTCAAAATTGTATCTAGTTAAGCCTAAAGGAGTATCCCACTCATTCCCTTCTCCCATCCCCTTTATCTACAATAAAACCACAAAATAAAGATGCCGGAGTTGTCAATGTCTCAGTTCTCACACCCAGGACCGCAGCTCACATGGGCTGGGGAGGTAACCGGTAACAATGGCAGACCCACATCAGGCCCAATGCCTGGAAAACCTGCTACAACAGATTTGGATCTATACCTTTTTATATAATTAATTGTTGGTGGGAATGTGCAATGTTTTCATTTAATTCTGTTTAATTCTTTTTATTAGATCTCATTGGACTTCTACAGAGGGCGGTAGGATTGATTATGGGATCTATGTGTGTGTTTATACATTCAATGATTTTATGGGATTCCTTATAGCTATCAGGTTGTGAGTCATTTGTATATATTTTTCTAATAGGCTGGTAATCGAAAGCTTCTGATGAAATGTTGGGGAGGCACCTGTTCTGTTAACCATTTCTCGACTATTGAAAATAAATGAAAGTTTGATGGAAATTACTATAATTAGTGAATAATTGATTCCATTTGATGTGTGTGTGTTCAGAGATTGGGCGTGAGCTTATAAGCCCGAAACTGTAATTATAGCATACATTTGACATGTATGGACATTTTATGTGCAGCAATTCTTTTGGCTTATTATGTTTAATAAACATTTATTTTATTTGCACCTCACAAAACAGTGGTCTGGGTTTTTCTACAACACTATAAAATATAGTGCAACTGTTTACTATTATTATTTCGAGAATAAAAATATAATGGTTTACCAGTAAGCCCCGGTTCACACTAAGGCGACCTGTGAGGCGACCTGGTCGCCTCACAGGTCACCGTAGGTCGCCTCCCATAGGGAAACTGCGGACCCGTTCTAATAGGAGCGACACAAGTCGCTCCGACTTAGAAAAAGGGTCCGGAGCTTCTTTGGGGCGACCCGGAGGCAACCGCCATAGACTTCAATGTTATGAAGTCCGTGGCGGCCGCTCCGAGGTCGCGGCGCGCTGCTCGAACCGCGACCTCAGAGGTCGCCACCCGAAGTCGGATCACTTGCATGTGAACGGGGGCTAAAACCGACTGCTTACTTTAGTTTTCTGGTTATTTTTATGCCTGACATATCAGACAGCAGCAGTAACTCTTTCGATAATTGACATAATGTTTCACCAGTAGAGGGAAGCCTTGTCTTTTTTATGTATGTCTTTTTTTTTACTCTCATAGACAGTAGTTGTTATTTTAGATATCCGTGGTCTACTGTTTATACATATTAACCACTTGCCAACCAGCCGCCGTAGTTTTACTGCGGCAAGTCGGCTCTATTACACGAAACAACGTACCTGTATGTCGCTTCCTGTAACAGATAGTGAGGGCGCATGCGCACCGCCAGAGTCGCGCACACGTGGCGATTGGCCAGAGAGGGAGCCAATCAGCGTGTCCAGCGGACAGCACCCACGATCGCTCCCCATGGAGAGGGAACGAGGGTCTGCCGATGTAAACTATCTCTGTCAGAGGTGAACACAGGGATCCTGTGTTCCTCCTATTTAGGAACACAGGTCTCCGTGTTCATCCAGTGAGTCGAACACCCATACAGTTAGAAAGCACTCCCTAGGAGCACACTTAACCCTTTAATCGTCCCTGGTGTTAACCCCTTTCCTGCCATTGTCATTAGTACAGTAACAGTGCATATTTTTAGCACTGATTACTTTATTGGTGTCACTGGTCCCCTCAAACGTGTCAAAAGTGTCAGTTAGCTGTCCGATCTGTCCGCCACAATGTCGCAGTCCTGTTAAAAACTGCTGATCGCCACCATTACTAGTAAAAAAAAAAAAAATAAATAAAAATTGCATAAATCTATCATCTTGTTTGTAGACACGATAACTGTTGCGTAAACCAATCAATATACACTTATTGGTATTTTTTTCTTACCAAAAATATGTGGCAGAATACATATTGGCCTAAATTGATAAAAAAAATGTGATTTTTTTATTTATTTTTTTATTGGGAATGTTTTATAGCAGAAAGTAAAAGATATATATATATACATTTTTTTTTCAGAATTGTCGCTCTTTTTTTGTTTATAGTGCAAAAAATAAAAACTGCAGAGGTGTTTAAATACCACCAAAAGAAAGCTCTATTTGTGGGGAAAAAAAGGTTTTCAGTACAGCGTCACAGAACCGCACAATTGTCAGTTAAAGTAACGCAGTGCTGTATCGCAAAAAAATGGCCTGATCATTAGAGGGTAAAACCTTCCGGTCCTTAAGTGGTTAAGAAAGCATGGTGCATGGGGTGGATGTGCAGACAACTATACAGCTTGTACAAAAAAAGGGACAGTGATACTGTATTTATCTGGAGGTTTATGTAATAGAAATCTCTGGTCACAGCACACTTTCCTTTTATAACATCAGCATAGCAATACAAGCAAAAGTTATATTTGACAATCCAATATAAGCTGCCTTTTTATTACAAACTAGTGATCGACCGATATCGTTTTTTTTAATGCCGATACCGATATTTTGGTCATTGGATATCGGTACCGGCGGACATCGGCCCATATTTTCGGGCATGTAAAACATTTTTTATTTATTCTTTTTTCCAGGTACTTTTGAGGAGTGATCTGGGGGTCTAAAAGACCCCAAACCCCTCCTTGGCACTGAAAAGCATTCAAAATGCCAAGTTTGGCTATTTTGAATGCTGTCAGCTTTTTGAATGTGGTGCCGAGTACCGAGAAGTGATGTCATCACTTCAGAGTCACTGAGCACCCCTTTAGACCAGCTCTGTTCACCAAGTTGCGCTGTCGCTCTCCCCTCAGTAGGCTCTATGCTGCAGTTGCCAGCTCCAGAGCCCAGCAGGCGCCCGCTGATGACATCAGCAGCTGTCGTCACACCAGAACCCTAGGCGATTCCTCTCCTACTCCCACTCTGGGCTCTGTGAGGGATGGTGGAAGCCTCTCCAGCCAATGCCTGGCTCCTTCCATCCGTGGTGCCCAATCTGCGATGCCAGGACACAGGGGAAATCAGATGCCTGCATCTTCTGTTACTGGGGACCCTGGCACTTCAGGAACCTGGCCGGCACCCGCCGCTCAGCCACTCCCGTTCCAGGCCACACTAAACACAGGCAGGGAGCCTGTATAGTCTGCTGCACCAACCACACTGTGAGGTGAGAGGGCAGTGAATGGGTGGCAGATGAAAAAAACTCCCGCCCTGGGTTCGCTGTAGACAGAGATTACTCCAAACTCGCACACCAGGGCAAGCAGGCGTGCGCTTGGCTGGTGGGGTAGAAGGGTCCCTTGAGGGGTTCCCAGAATGGCACCAAACCTGAGATGTCACCACAAGACTGAAGCGCTCAGAAGGCCTAGACCTTCTAGCATGTGGGTGACTAGAAGAGGGCCCAGGAGAGACCTGCCCGGGCTCCTGCAATAAGTGTGATAGTTTGTCTTTTAGCTCCTCAGGGCCTCTGTCACCCATCTTTTGTTCTTCCTACAGGGGAAGTCCAGGAATGCAGAAGAAAACTGTCTAATGCTGTGATGAGCTCCGACACATTCCCCCCTCCTCTCTACCCACTCTCTGCCTTGAATTCTTTAGACCCGGTTCACACTCATGCGAGTGCCGGGTTCGCATGTAATGTCGGAGCGCACTGCTCCGACATTACATGCGATCAGCTGTGTGGTGCGAGTTTAGCCATACAGTTTGTATGGCTAAATTCGCATCGCACCCGGTGCAAACACGCACAGGAGGCATTTTTGCAGCCGCATCAGGATCGGATCGCACAGCGGTTCACACTTGTGCGATCCCATCCTGTGCGAACTGCACGATCGCACTGCGATATGCGATCAAACTGGGGGTGTCGTTAAGATTACATTGACACCCCCAGCGTATCGCATATGGCAGTGTGAACTGCCGGGGGTGCGTGTGCGATGCGGGAAAAGGCTGCGAATTCGCAGCCTTCCCGCATCGCAATAGTGTGACCCGAGCCTCAATCTGGTAAACAGAATGCATCATTCTAAATCACTCCACTAATACTCCGCCTCTTCTGCCAGCCCTACTCCTAGTTTCACTCAGCTCCAGGCTATATACTATATTGAACCCTACGAACTAAGACTGGGATGCCATTAAAGTTCATGTGCATGTAAAGGCAGGTGTCCCAATACTTTTGACAATATAGTGTACTTTATATAACATTTCAATCTAAATGTGTATATATACATATTTTTTGAGATGTAGATTTCAACCAGCTGTAGGACTTTAACTCCTTGCCTAATGTTTTTGGACAAATACTATTTATCAACTGAATTTAGGTCTGGAAACAACATAAAATATGGCATTTGCAGACGTTTTGGCACCCTTCCAGTTAATCCACTTGTGTTATTTTTTGTTGGGTCCCAGGTCAGTGTATATGAAGGTCAGGTTCACAGTCAAGACAAATACAGCATGCTTCCAAGTGGTTTTAGAGAAAATTCTTTACATTTGAGATCACTTTGAGATTTGGTTTGGGAATTGGGACATGTTTGAGATGTTTCTGACTTGTATTCACTTAAACTTTTATGGGCAAAATGTTAGTTGAAACTCAGTAGAATGGGACATGGTCCATTTACCAAATATATACACGAGTAAAAGGATAACTAAACTAAAGAACAAAAATGTAATATATTGCAGCTTACAGTCCTTAGATGTGGGGGCTGCATTAGTTTGCTATAATTTTTTTTTTTCAAGCTAAGAACATGTAGCACCTTCCTAGTTAGGTAGGTGCTAGGTAAAAGCATCTATTGCTCCTGCTGCTTATCAGGGGAGCCTGATCTATTAGTTTGCCTGTCACATGTTTCCAGGTGTGATTCACTGGGTCTGAGGGAGTGTCCCCACTGTATCCAATGAGGGAGCTTGTTGTACAGCGGAGGAAACCCAGCCAGTGACACATCGTGTTTTATGGCAGTACTAGTGGGAGGGCATTTCTGCAATGCATCCTGGGATTGACCATAAATACAGAGGGAACATGTGACAGGGCGTCTTTGGCGGGAAGCAGAGTCCCAGGAGGAGGCAGACGGCTGGTCTCTCCTCCTGCAGGTGTGAGGAAGGTGGTTCAGGCAGTCGGCCTTGTGAACCGCGTGTGGAGCTGAGCTGCAGAGGATCCAGAGTGCTGACAGTGGAGCTGGTGGCAGAGTCTCTCAGGAAAAACAGTGTCATGAGTACTCGGGATTTGCCACAGGGTCTGCCTAGGAGAGGGGACAACTCCATAGAAGTCAGGGGATCAAGGAGTTAGCTCACACAGGAAGTTTGACAGTAAAGGGGGTGCCATGTAGTTGACCCTGAAGAATAGGAACAAAGGGGTTGCCAGGAAGGGCCCTGAAGATTGTTCTGCAGTACAGTACAGTTTACCTCAGGAAGTTCACTCAATTCTATTTCACTACTTAGGACAAGGTGAAGTAGCGGCCTAGCCGTGACTAATATTATACAGTGCTATTCAGCGTTAATCAGCATTAATCAGATTGTGTATAGTTATACAAGTTGGAGTATCCCACTCATTCCCTTCTCCTGCCCAAGTTCTAAATAAAAACACAAAAACCAAAGCCACTGGCCTGTTTCCTGACTGAGCTAAAACACTTGGGAAAATGTTGAACTGTCATGCTGTTGCTAATGTTAACCCAGGGGAACCCGTAACCAGCAGCTCCCAAGGGAGTAGTGCTACATTTGGGGGCTCGTCAGGGATGTGGCCCTGGGTTACCGGCCCGGTTGCTAATGGCAACGACCATAGAAAATTTTTAAAATCGCCATTTTTGTTTCCGGGACTTTGTTCTAATGCTCAATCCAAGTGTGTAGCCTGCGCTACAGGAGATATGTAGAGTGGGATGAAGATAAAATTGCACAATAATGGTTGCCCGTGGCAACGCAAGGATTCCAGTCAGAATTTCAATCTGTACCTAAAAATGGCGGAGAGCTTCCGTCTGAACTACAAAATGTACACTCCTGTGAAGTACTGGGAGCCAAGAGGAAGGTATCTTTATGTGAACATGGACTGTGTCTGTTTAACAGTAAAAGGTGCAAGTGTGGACAGAGAAAATGCCCAAAAAAACGCCTGCAACAACACACCTGGGCATTTTTGTTGCAGGCGCTTTTTTTGGGCATTTTTTGGGTGTCTTTGGAGGCAGGCATAACATCTGAACTTCTGTATAGGGGTATATATATACACACACACTTATATGTATTTTTACACATACACATATATAGGTGTGATAGGAGCGAAGTCCTATGCCTGCAAATAATTTCATTAGCGCAGGCATAGGGTTCTGCTACTTTCACACCTATATATGTGTATGTGTATATATACATACATGTGTGTGTGTATATATACCCCTACACAGAAGTTCAGATGTCATGCCTGCCTCCAAAGACGTCCACAAAAAAGCCCAATAAACACCTGCAACAAAAACGGCCGGGTGTGAAAATAGCGGAGCCACTATCCTGCTCTACTGCAATTCTAATACAAGCTATCTTTTTTTTTCTGGTTCTGGACATGCTACAGAGCTGAAACTTCACAGGTACACTTTTTAGATCCCCCAGACACTAAATCCAAAGAAATCTCATTTTCTTTTTAAATAATTTTTTCAATAATTGGCACTCTATCAAAAATGACAATTTTTAAGAACTTTTTTTTTGTGTGATTAATAGTCCCTGGGGCATGACCCAGAACCCTAGGCACTTTTTAGGGGCATTTATTGGGTTTTAGGGCTTCAAAATGTTTTTTTTTGAATACCGAAGTTCGGGTCCCATTGATTTCAATGGGGTTCTGAAATCCGGGCCGAACTTTCGGGAAGTTCGGGTGTTCTGGTCAAACCGAACTTTTCAAAAGTTCAATCATCCCTAGCGATAAGGCCATATGGGACTTCCTGTACATTCCCAAGCCTCACAGGAATCCCACCAGGACAGAACTTTGGGAAAAATTCCTATCCGTTAAAACACAATGGAACTATGAGCAGTCCATCTATCTGGACCGAGTGGTGGTCTGCCGCCCAGACGGATCAGGCCAGGCCTGGTCAGTCCATGTCCTCGATGAGCATGGGACACTTGTCAGAATTCCCCACCTGGATTTTTACATCTAAAGAGGACTTTAAAAAAAAAAATACATTCCAACAGGGAAAATGGCTGGCTAGCCTATACCCAGCGTGTCTCTAATACCTATAAATGGGCTTGGTGAACCCAATAATATAAATGATAAAAATGTGTGTAGTAATAACTGGTGTCAATCATAAATACCAAGTGCATATACTGTAATAACATTAAACATACGTATTGCTATGCACACAGAAGCTTCCTGATACCAATAAAGCTGCAGTGTTTCATTTGCTGCTGTGCACACAAACCATATTGAAAAAGTAGCATACAGTGCTTCTACCAAAAACAATGTGAAAATCAGTGCAAAGTGCATGGGTGCAAAAAGGTGCAATCAATTTACAACAATGTGCAAAATGCAGGTGACCATATCCTGGTGCCCAGTCTGTGCAAATGTCCACAGGGCGATTCTTAGGGGTCCCTCTGACCACATAATGGGGACGGTGCTGCCTGTTAATAGTCGGTGGGTGATAATAAAGTGCCTTCAAGCAGGACTCCTGCTTGATCCGATGGTGAAACACTTGGATGGACCCAAATTCCCGGAGTGCAACCCCCAATGTGCATTGTTCGGTGTTTACACTCGTGCCTCCCCCCTCTGGGGGAACACTCACCAGATATCAGCCCCCTAGATGGGGGTGATAAGGCTTGGTACAGAGGTAATAGCCCATGTACAGCTCCTCTCCCCGCACTTGATCTTGGGTGGGAGGTTCCTCATGAATATACAAAAAAAGTCCCCATAGTGTAGTATAATCAAAATCTCCTTTATTTATATAAAATAGTACACTTACATCAAAGCAATATGTATTCAGCACTGGTTTCATTTGGTTGCGGACGTCCATGTACAGTAATGGGGAAAAAAATTAGGTAGGCAACATTTTACTGTACCACATTGTGTAACATGTTAGGAAAGAGAAAAGAAATGTGTGTCTTAAAAAAAAAAAAAATGAATGCGCATATATCAGACGTAAAAATGCATCTCAGTGCAGACAAACGTACCGCAACACACATTGTCAGTGCATGTAAATGCAGAAACATGTCATGTTTTGGAACCATTGTTGCCATGATTAAAGGTGTCTTTTAAGCAGTTAATACATTTTCCTTAATAGGATAGAAAATATATTTTATACTTTGATTTTTTCAGGCTTCATTCTGTGACTCCTGAAACTTCTTGTTAATGTCTCATCAATTTTACATTTTAATCTTTTCCAAGACATTCAGAACATCTGACAAGGCAATATACTACAACTGTGTTATAAAACATAAAACATCTATTTTTATTTATACAAACAATAATATATTAAAACTTCAAAGAGTTATGTGTCAATATTTCATGCATCATATTTCCACACGTAGGTAAGCATATGTCCTACATCTCCTGTTAACCAACAGTGAAATTCAAATACATCTAATGATGATGTTAAACAGGATCACCCAATGCGTTTCCTGAAATTCGTTTCTAGGTCACCTTTTAGTGTTTGGCTGAAGCCATTTATTATCAATCAACTGTGCTTACTCTTTTTAAATCATAATGACAACAAAAACTACCCAAATGACCCGATTAAACGTTTACATATCCTGGGGATTTTGGCCTGATAACATGCACAAAAGTTGACAAAAAGGGGTTTGAATGGCTATTAAAGGTAACCATCCTCACCTGTGATCTGTTTGCTTGTAATTAGTGTGTGTGTGTATGAAAGGTCATTGAGTTTCTGGACTCCTGACAGACCCTTGCATCTTTCATCCAGTGCTGCACTGATGTTTCTGTATTTTGAGGCATGGGGAAAGCAAAAGAATTGTCAAAGGATCTGTGGGAAAAGGTAGTTGAACTGTAAAAAACAGGAAAGGGATATAAAAAGATATCCAAGTAATTGATAATGCCAATCAGCAGACCAATTGCACCATTGGGGGTGCGCCATGGTGTCAACGGTCTCTTGATCGGGAAATTTTGAGTCATCCCACTATTGGAGCGAAAATAAGGGTCGCATCTTCCATAATAAAGCAGTCTCACTTAACAACTGCAAATTCACCATTGTTTCCGGTTATAGGTAATTCGGCCTTCCCCCCCGGGGCTGGTTGACAGCCCACTACGGGAATTGGGCAAAAGAGGTTACTCTCAAGTAACCAATTTCTTATGTGAAAACCAATGGCCTACGCTTGAACAATTGACCAATGTACAAGAACGATTCCGTATACCCTTCTGGAATGCGTTACAATTGCTACACTTTTTACGTACGCTACCCCCACCAGAAGTCTTCAAAAGGGACCTTACTCCATTTGAGGAATATTGTGCAGGTAGAGATGTTTTAGCTCGACCATTATCTAAAATATATAGTTTGCTGTTACTATCTCCGGGAATTGGGCGACTACCATGTTTGGAAAAATGGGAGAGAGATCTGAATTGTACATTCACACAGAAACAGGAACAAGCTATATATAACCTTGCATTGAAGGCTCCTGTCTGCACATCAATTCAAGAGTCTAATTATAAGATTCTTACGAGATGGTGTCAGGTCCCTTCCCTTCTCCATAAGGCTTACGCACATATCTCAAACATTTGTTGGAGATGTCAAGAGGAACCGAGAACAATTCTACATGTATTTTGGACCTGTCCGAAAGTAAGTGGGTTTTGGGCGGTTGTTCGTGAATTGGCCCAAAGATTTACGGATTATGAGATCCCTATGGATCCCGCATTTTTTTTATTACACGTTTCGGAAGGAATATAAAACATCAATTTTGTTTCATAAAGTAAACGCGGCCAAATCATGCATTCCTTTGCGATGGAAATCGCAGGTCCCCCCTACCATTGGTGATTGTATAAGTAAAGTGGAAGATACCAATAAAATGGAGGATTTACGACTTTCACGGGAGCAAAAAAAAGATAGGTATGATAAGACATGGGGATCATGGAATCTTTTCATTTCGTCTAATAAGGGACAAAATATGCTTTTTTCAGTAGAGATAAGGAATGGTCAAATTTAAAATTTATGATTAAAATTTGGATAAGATAAGAGAATAGTATATGCCTTCAATTTCTCCTCCCCTTCTTCCTCCTCTTTTTTTTTTTCTTTTTTTCTTCCTTCTTTTGTCTTTTTCTCTTTTCCTTTTTCCTTTTTATATAGAAAAGGGAAGACTGGGTTAGTATCTTTATCAGTACAGGTGTTCCTATCTTAAGCCAACTTTTCTTTTTTTGTTTTTTGATGTAAAAAGGTCTTGTATAGATGTTAATAGTTGGCGGTTACATGTGAATATTTGCATTGTTTTTGTTATTGGATTTGATATCCCAGTCTTTCTTTGAATAAATAAATAAAATAATAAAAACATAAAAAAATCAGCAGTGCTCAAGCTCTAATCAAGAAGTGAAAAATGAGAGGTTCTGTTGAAACCAAACCACGGTCAGGTAAACCAACTAAAATTTCAGCCACAACTGCCAGGAAAATTGTTTGGGATGCAAAGAAAAACCCACAAATAACTTCAGGTGAAATACAGGACTCTCTGAAAACATGTGGTGTGGCTGTTTCAAGATGCACAATAAGGAAACACTTGAAAAAATATGGGCTGCATGGTCGAGTTGCCAGAAGAAAGCCATTAATATGCAAATGCCACAAAGTATCCTGCTTAAAATACGCCAAACAGCACAGAGATAAGCCTCAAACCTTCTGGTACAAAGTCATTTGGAGTGATAAGACCAAAATTTAGCTTTTTGGCAAAAACCATAAACGCTATATTTGGAGAGGAGTCAACAAGGCCTATGATGAAAGGTACACCATTCCTACTGTGAAAAACAGGGGGGAATCGCTGATGTTTTGGGGATGTGTGAGCTACAAAGGCACAGGAAATTTGGTCAGAATTGATGGCAAGATGAATGCAGTATGTTATCAAACAATACTGGAGGAAAATTTGCATTCATCAGCCCGGAAGCTGGGCATGGGACGTACTTGGACTTTCCAACATGACAATGATCCTAAACACAAGGCCAAGTCGACCTGTCATTGGCTACAGCAGAATAAAGTGAAGGTTCTGGAGTGGCCATCTCAGTTTCCTGACCTCAATATCATTGAGCCACTCTGGGGAGATCTCAAATGTGCAGTTCATGCAAGACAGCCCAAGAACTTACAGGAACTGGAGGCTTTTTCCCAGGAAGAATGGGCAGCTTTACCATCTGAGAAGATAAAGAGCCTCATCCACAAATGCCACAAAAAACTTCAAGCTGTCATTGATGTTAAAGGGGGCAATACACAGTATTAAAGTGGAGTTCCGGCCTCCGAAACGATTTTTCACTAAAAATACCCCTGGGACAGTCAGTGCTAGTGCATTCCACAGAAGATAGCCTTTGAACTGTCCCAGGTCGCACTTACCTTTTAGAAGAAATACTTACCTTTAAAATTTCTTCTCCAGCGCTGCCATCTCAGTGTGGGCAGCTGAAGCCAGCGCATCCTCTTCTGCGTCCTCTTCCGTGTCCTCTTCGGTCCCACAATGCCCTGCACCGGCCTGCTTGTCACTTCCGGGGCAGGTGCATCATCCCTGCACAGCTTCTGGGCATGCCCAGAAGCTGTTTAGCAGGGAATGATGCGCCTGCACCGGAACTGACGAGCAGGGCCGGTGCAGGCGCATTGATTCCTGTGAGCGATGACGTTAAGTTCCCAGGAATCCACGCAAGCAGGAAGTGATGGCGCAGGCCGTGGCCACAGAGGGAGGAAGCAGAAGAAAGGTATGTATATTTTCTTCAATATCAAGGTAAGTAATTTAAAAAAAAAAATCGGGACTATCCATTTGTTTTTTTAGGTGACACTGAGCAAGCGGATGGCCCAAAGTGGAATTTGAGGCCGGAACTTCGCTTTAAGAACTGGGGTATGTAAACTTTTTATCAAGGTAATTTGGGTAGTTTCTGTTGTCATTATGATTTAAAAAGAGTAAACACAGTTGATTGATAATAAATGGCTTCAGCTAAACACTAACCATGAGTGAAAGAAAGGTTTTTGTGTTATTATTCATATTCTTGGAAAAATGGCCAAGAAATCATACATTCTGCCAGGGTATGTAAACTTATGAGCACAACTGTATGCACAAGGGATCCCTTTTAGGAGCCCTTGAAAACCCAGATTTGATCATGAATTACTGTGCTTCTTAAACGGCCAACTCTAAGGATTACTGAATATTTGAATGGAATTTACATTGAACTGGATAGAGTAGGGGTTTATTAAAACCTGTGCTTTTTTTTTTCTTTTCTTCTGTTCGATTTATTGCCACTCCATGATCTATTTCAGGGTAAGTGAATCAAACACATAAACAGGCAATGCCAGGGAATTTTTAGATCAGCATTGTACAGATTAACCCTCCTACAAGGAAGCTATGTCTAAATTTTCCGGCCAGTTTAAGAAAATGTTAATGCCTTAGCACAGCAATGTGTAGGATTCCGGGATACCTCTCCCACATCTCCTTTGTTTTGGAATCATGAGTTTACATTTCCCCTACAGAACGTTCTTCAAGTAAATCTAGATATAGATCATATACTGTAACATATCTACTGTGTATAAAATGTTGGATTAGTTCTTTAAAATCAAATGAGCGCTGGATGTGCAGATATATTGGCTAAAAGATAATTCTTACAAATATCTATTATTTTGACGAAAACAGCAGCCATTGGACTGGAAAACGACAGTTCAAGAATAGTTGGCTGGATCCAGAGACAATTTGATTGTGTCTGTGGGTGTCGGATGAAGGGTGAATAGAAGGGGTTTTTGGAGGACTCTTAAGCCTAGTACACACAGCAGCCGGTCCGACAGAAGCCAACAGAAAAAGGTCTGCCAACTGACTCCTAATCAGTGCTCTTATCCAATGGTAGGGGGGTCCCCCTGGTAGAACACAATAGCACAGCAGGGGAAATTGCTGTACTAACAACGTATTGTTAGTACAGAAGCTCTGACCTTACACAACTAGTAGTGTGTATGAGGCTTTAGGGTGCACTCACACTGTTCACGGCTAAACTGATTTAGTTGACATCGACTGTTCCCCCTCGGCACTCCCCCTGCTTTCAAATAAGTGTTCTTGGGCACACTTACATCATCTAGACCACAGTGATCCCTGCTTCTGTGCTCAGTAATCTATGGAGAGTTCTGTGCTAAGACTTGGTTTGCACTCACACTGAAGCAAACCATTCTGGACCACAAGTGAACCATGCCAGGGACCACCTCTTCCAAGTGGTCCCGAGCACAGTACACTTAACTGTTCCTGGGCATGGTTCAGATCACTCAAAATACACATACACACTGGACCAAAGAGGTGACCTGTATCTGGGCATGGCTAAAACTGCCAGTGATATTGCCTGCCAGTGAGATATACCCTTAAACAGGTGTTTTACTCGGCAAAGCTCAACCTTTAAAGCAGTTCTAAATTAAATTATAGCACTATTTTCATTATTGCTTTTCAAGCATGACAGATCCCCTGAAAACAGGTATTGTGACACAAAAGTGAAACAGAAATGTACAAACATATGAAAATAGATATCCTTGCATAACAGAGAGTTGCGTGGGAGATGCTATGTTTCAAAACAAGATTCTCTGGGGTCTTGCCGAACGTGTGTCTGTGTTACAGATCACGCTATAAAAAAGTTCAGGAAACCCCTAAAGGTGACCCACCCTTTCCTGAAACTGAGGAAAGTGTTGAGAAGAATTGTTGTAGCACTGTCATTAAGCAGCAGCATGTTTACTGTCAGATTTTACTGTTTCGTTATTGCACTAAACTGCTTTCAATCAACAATTTTACACTGTTAAAAACTATGCACAAACAAGAGAAAATGTCTGGGCTTGACACATTCTCCTGTCCATAGGAGCAACCGGGCTCTGTTTGCCAAGCAATCTTAGAGTAAGCGGCAGTTCACACCACGTTCACACCACATTCAAGATGGTTTTCTACATGCGCTTTTTTAAAGTGTTCTTGATGCATTTTTGGATGTATTCCAGATGTTTTTTTTTTTTCTTTTTTCCTGTTTTTTTTTTTTTTTTTTCACTGTATTGGGTTCCTGAGCTTACAGTTCTGTGCAAGAAAAAAGCAGCATGTTGTACTTTTTTCTGGAAAATTAAAAGCACTTGAACACATTGCACTGGTATGAACTTTGCCATTGGAACCCATATAACCTACTTTCCATGCCTTTGATTCAGAAAAAAGCAATGCGCTGCATATGGTGTGAATGGGCTCTAAAAGATTGATTGTACAGATATGAACACTGTATTCAAATATCAGATTTTAAATGGATGCCATCAAAAGTGTTCTAGATACAACAAGCACCTTAGGCGACTCAAGCTAATCTCATGTGCAAATGCTAATAAAGCAGGGAAGTACTTTCCGAATAGAATAAAGACTCTACAGTCCAAAACCAGAATTTCCCATCTTATACATCCTACCCTTAAACACAAAATAATCAAACCACAGGCGATAGTGGATGAATCTAGTGGGGGGCACTGTGCTGTCATCTGACCTGGCCAAGGTTGGGTGGTGGCTATGCAAACCGACTGGAGTGATGGGGACCTGGAAGGTTAGTATTGACAGGAACTGAAACTGAAATTGGGCCTTTTGGTGTTGGTGGTGCCTGAATACCGTAACCCCTCACAGTTAGTCTTACTGGGCGCAGGAATGGGACCTGCTGGTAAGAATTCCATACAAATTTTAAATCTCCTGTACTTGTCATACAGGTGCCAAAAATTGGGCCTTTGGTATTGCTGGTGCCTGAACACCATAACCAACCCCTCACAGTTACTCTTGCTCGGTGCAGGAACGGGACCTGCTGGTAAGAATTCCATACAAGTTTGAAATCGCATGTACTTGTCAGTTGTCGTAGAGGTGCAGAAAAATTGGGCCTTGGGTGTTGGTGGTGCTTGAACACCGCAACCCCTCGCCGTTACTCTTGCTGGGTGCAGGAACAGGCCCTGCTGGTAAAAATTCCATACCAATTTGAAATTGGCAAAGATCAAGTGTTATATGTTTTCTTATCAGTGATCTAGTGGGGTGTGCTGTCTAGGGATGATCGAACTTTTCAAAAGTTCGGTTCGACCAGAACACCAGAACTTCCAAAAAGTTCGGCCCGGATTTCAGAACCCCATTGAAATCAATGGGACCCAAACTTCGGTAATCAAAAAACCCCATTTTTAAAACCCAATAAATGCCCCTAAAAAGTGCCTAGGGTTCTGGGTCATGCCCCAGAGACTATTAATCACACAAAAAAAAGTTCTTAAAAATTGTCATTTTTGATAGAGAGACAATTATTGAAAAAATTATTGAAAAAAAAAATTAGATTTTTTGATTTTGACTTTGGATTTAGTGTCTGGGGGGGGTCTAAAAAGTGTACCTGTGAAGTTTCAGCTCTGTAGCATGTCCAGAACCAGAAAAAAAAAGATTGTTTCTATTAGGTCACTTATAGAACAGGGATATGGCTCCGCTATTTTCACACCTTGCCGGTTTTGTAGCAAGCGTTTTTTTGGGCATTTTTTGGGGGACTTTGGAGGCAGGCATAACATCAGAACTTCTGTGTAGGGGTATATATACATACACCCATGTATGTATATATACACCTACACATATATAGGTGTGAAAAGAGCAGAACACTATGCTTGCGCTAATGAAATAATTAACAGGCATATGGCTCCGCTCCTATCACACCTATATGTGTGTATGTGTATAATACATATAAGTGTGTGTGTATATATATACCCCTATACACAAGTTCAGATGTCATGCCTGACTCCAAAGACCCCCAAAAAATGCTCAAAAAATACGCCTGCAATAACACACCTGGGCGTTTTTTTGGGCGCAGGCATTTTTTTGGGGTCTTTGGAGTCAGGCATGACATCTGAACTTGTGTATAGGGTTATATATACACACACATGTATGTATATATACACCTACACATATATAGGTGTGAAAAGAGCAGAACACTATGCTTGCGCTAATGAAATAATTAACAGGCATATGGCTCCGCACCTATAACACCTATATGTGTGTATGTGTATAATACATATAAGTGTGTGTGTATATATACCCCTATACACAAGTTCAGATGTCATGCCTGACTCCAAAGACCCCAAAAAAATGCCCCAAAAAAACACCTGCAATAACACACCTGGGCGTTTTTTTTTTTTTCTTGGCGCAGGCGTTTTTTTTGGGCATTTTTTTGGGGTCTTTGGAGGCAGGCAAAACATCTGAACTTGTGTATAGGGGTATATATACACACACACTTATATGTATTATACACATACACACATATAGGTGTGATAGGAGCGGAGCCATATGCCTGTTAATTATTTCATTAGCGCAAGCATAGTGTTCTGCTCTTTTCACACCTATATATGTGTAGGTGTATATATACATACATGTGTGTATATATACCCCTATACACAAGTTCAGATGTCATGCCTGACTCTAAACATGTCCTCAAAAAAGCCCTATAAACGCCTGCAGCAAAAAGCAAGCTGACCGGAGAGAAGCCATATCGCTGCTCTGTAAGTCACATAAGAGAAACGATATTTTCTCTATAGCGGTCACCCTGAAATGGAAGGGTTTGGTCACCCTGCCATAGCAGTCAGTGTCAGTTCACCCTACACTACACTACGGTCACCCTGGCACTTAACACTTTCCCTACAGAAACTAGATTTTTGAAGCTAACTATAGTGGAAAATAGCACCCTAACTACACTAGATATCCCTTTCCTCACACTAATAATTGCTAAATGACACTTTTGAAGCAGAAGTGACAGAACTGCTTCCATTCTCTTCCATGTCCCTGTATTAAAATGCTAGGAATTTGGCGGGGCTATCTTATATACTGGAGGGCGTATTCACTAATGATTGGCCTCTGGACCCCCTAGTCACTCCAATCACATTCATAGCATTCTCCTGCCCCCTCAATTAGCTTTTACTAATGGTTCTGGTCCAATCACAGGCTTTTAAAGCCCATTTCCTGTCCCATTGCATTTTGGTCGGTTCTGGTTGCCGAATTTCAAACTTTTTCAGCAAAAAGTTCTAAATTCGGCCGAACCTTGAACAGTCAATGTTCAGGTCGAACCGATGGTCGACCCAAACCGTTCGATCATCCCTAGTGCTGTCATCTGACCTGGCCAAGGTTGGGTGGTGGCTATGCAAACTGACTGGAGTGATGGGGACCTGGAAGGTTAGTATCGACAGGAACTGAAAATGAAATTGGGCCTTTGGTGTTGGTGGTGCCTAACCCCTCACAGTTAGTCTTACTGGGTGCAGGAATGGGACCTGCTGGTAAGAATTCCATACGAATTTTAAATCGCATGTACTTGTCATGCAGGTGCCCTAAATTGGGCCTTTGCTGTTAGTTGTGCCTGAACACCGTAACCAAGAGTTACTCTTGCTGGGCACAGGAACGGCACGTGCTGGTAAGAATTCCATACAGATTTGAAATTGCATGTACTTGTCATACAGGTGCCAAAAATTGGGCCTTTGGTGTTGCTGGTGCCTGAAAACCGTAACCAACCCCTCACAGTTACTCTTGCTGGGCTCAGGAATGGGACCTGCTGGTAAGAATTCCATACAAATTTGAAATCGCATGTACTTGTCATACAGGTTCCAAAAATTGGGCCTTTGGTTTTGGTGGTGCCCGAACGCCATAACCCCTCACAGTTACTCTTGCTGGGCACAGGGCACAGGGACTGGGCCTGCTGTTAAAAATTACATACGAAATTTAAATTGTATGCACCTGTCATACAAGTGCAGAAAAATTACGCCTTGGGGGTTGGAAGTGACCTAAACCAAAAACATTGTTGGAAGCTAGCAGAATCAAGGTTGAGGAATAGGATAGGCAACATATGCAGTCTTCAAGGCCGGGGTGTAACTACAGGGGTTGCAGGGGTTGCGATTGCAACCGGGCCCAATGCTCCAGGGGGCCCAGAATTGGATAGGAGGGGAGGTGGGGGCAGCATGTAGAGAAATCACTGTCCTCCTTTTTCCTCCTGTAGCTGCAGAAAGAAAATGGAGGAGATTGGATCCTCTGTATGCTACCCCCGCCACTCCTCCTATCCAGTTCACTTGTGTTCTGCTGTCTCTGGGCTCCTGTGTGCTCCCCTGGTCCCCCCCCTCCCACTGTGATCCCTCCCTTTTCCTGCTGGCTGCTGCAGGGGATGTGTAACAATAGAGAACCAGGAAGGGGTCAGTAAATTTGTAATTTACCAGCTCCTTGCTTCTCTAAATGGGCAGAGTCATAGACAGTGACATTGTAAAAAAATAAAATAAAATGATAAAAAATAATACAAGTAAAATACCAAAAAATAAAAACTACTGACACCAGTGGGTGAACTTTCAGGATCGCAAAGGTCACACTTGCAACCGGGCCCTGGCATTCCACCACCGCGGGAGGCCCCAAGATGGCAGGAAGGGGTCCCACTGTAAAACTTGTGAAAGTGACCCGCTGTGGGACCGCAATAAAGGGCCCCGCAAGCGGAGTAAAGGGCCCCAGGATCAGTGGGAAGAGCCCGGGGCTTAAAGGGAAGGGCCCCGGCCAGGGGTCCGGGGGGGCCCTTCATGGTTTCTTGCACCGGGGCCCTGAAGGTTCTAGTTACGCCTCTGCTTCAAGGGATGGCAGACCCCTAGCAAATTCAATAGGTTACATCAGCATCAGGGGCTTGATAGCTGTTGTTGGTCCAGGACTGATTCATTTTGATAAAAGTCAGCTGGTCAACAGAGTCTGTGGACAGATGTACTCTTTTGTCCGTCACAAAACCTCCAGCAGCACTGAACGTCAATTCGGAAAGCACGCTGGAAGCAGGACAGGCCAGTAGCTCCATTGCATATTGAGCAAGTTCTGGCCAGTAGTCCATACTCCAGACCCAGTAACCCGGTGGATGGTCAGCTGGAAAGTCTGCTCTTGCACCTAGATAATCATGCACCATATGATGGAGACGCTGCCGATGGTTGCTTAAACCTAACAGCCCTGGGTGCTGCTGAGTATTAAAGAACTGTTTAAAGGCATTGGTCAGCCGGCTGCCTTCTCCACCACTCAGCCTTTGGCTGAACGATGCCTCAGAAACACGTCCAGAGAATGTTAACCTCCCAGTGTCTGGGAAAGTGGTACACAAATTGTTTTTCAAGGCCTCCTCAAGGTATTTCATTCTCTGCACCCTCTGCAAAGGAAGGATGAGCTCTGCAACTTTACCCTTGTAACGTGGCTCAAGAAGGGTTGCCAACCAGTAACACGAATCCTCAGGTCCTTTCGCAGGCATTGCAGAATCAGGGAGCCAATGCAGCGTAAGTTGGAGGAGGCATGAGCTTATGAGTCCTCTGGGTCACTAAGGATGACATTGTCAGCAGGAGCAACCTCTCCCCAACCACGTACAACTCCTGGGTTTTCTGGGGAATCAAAACCATCCCTTGAAGACTGCTGTATGCTATCCTCTATATCTATGCTGCCACAATCCTCCTCCTCCTCTTCCTCGTCCTCCTGTGTGTTTTGTGTCCCTGGAGGCATGAATTCTTCATAAAGGGGGCCTTGTGAGGAAAGGAAGTCCTCTTCCTCCCGCTGTTCTGCCCCAAGTGCCCTGTCCATGATTCCATGTGTGCTCCACCAGGTAGCCTAGAGGGATAGTGTCACTGATGCATCATCGTCCCGGCTCACCATCCTTGTGGCCTCCTCAAATGGTGACAGGATGATGCATGCATCCTTTATCAAAAGCCACTGGCATGGCAAAAAAAGCCAAGCTCCCCTGACCCTGTCCTTATGCAATACTCACATGTACTCATTGATGGCCCTCTGCTGCGTGTGCAGCCGCTGCAGCATTGCCAATGTTGAGTTCCACCTGGTGGGCATGTCACAAATGAGGCGGTTGGTGGGCAGGTTGAATTCCTGTTGAATGTCAGATAAGCAAGCACTGGCATTGTATGAATGCCGGAAATGGCCACAGACTTTTCTGGCCTGCCTCAGGAGATCTTGGAAGCCAGGGTATCTGGTCAAGAAACTGCACCACCAGATTGAGAACATGTGCCAAGCATGGAACATGTGTCAAGTGTCCCTGACGAAGAAGGTTGGTGCCATTGTCGCATACAACCATTCCTGGCTCATTCGTGGCATCATCTCTGAGCCTGCCCCTGCAGAACTGACAGAATCTGTGCCCCGGTGTGACTCCTATCCCCTAGACCAGTGATGTCCAAACTTTTTTTAAAGAGGGCCAGACTTGTTGAAGTGAACATGCGTGAGGGCCGACCATTTTGCCTGACATTTAAAATTAAATACAAACATCAGCGCAGTGCCCACGAATGCAGCCTCGCCAGCGCAGTGTCCTTAAATGCAGCCTTGCCAGCGTAGTGCCAATATATGAAGCCTTATCAGCGCAGTGCCCATATATGCAGCCTCACCAGCACAGTGCCCATAATTGCAGCCTCGCCAGTGCAGTGCCAATACATGCAGCCTCAACAGCGCAGTGCCCATAATTGCAGCCTCGCCAGCGCAGTGCCCATAATTGCAGCCTCGCCAGTGCCATTGACACTATCTGAATCACTTTTAAAAAAGTCCAGGAAGCAGCGCCGAGAGGTAGAAGGGGACGGGCGGGGCAGAGAAGAAGGAAGTACCCGCTGTCATCGGAAGTCCCGGCGGCTATGATAGACGTTGGCATAGGAGGCGGGACTTCTGATGACAGCGCGTCCTTCCTTCTCCTCGGCACCACCCGCCCCCTTCTACCTCTCAGCGCTGCTTCCTGGACTGTTTTTTTTTACATCGGCGTATAACACGCACTGTTACTTTTTCCTCCATTTTTAGGAGGAAAAAGTGCGTGTTATACGCTAATAAATACATTATGTATGTGTATATATATATATATATATATATATATATATATATATATATGAAATAAAAAGCATCAGTGCTTTATGGATAAATCACACTTACTTAGACAGGCAGTAGAAGAGATGACACCTCCTCGGTCAGCTCCACACGGCTTCTACAGGTGGCTGTGTGGCTGTGCGGTGAAGGAGAGAAGGAATGCAGATTTCAAATTCCTTCTGCACTCCCACGCAGTCGTGTGCGGTGGCAGGCACATAGAGCAGAGCGGGGGGGGGGGGCGGAGCGGGACTCGGGAGCTGAGCTGCCGAGGGAGGCCAGAGGCCCCGTCCCCGAGCCATCGCATCGGCATCGGGGCGGGGACGGGGATGTGCTCACATTGATCAGCGGTGTCTCTGGGGGCCGTATGAAAGTAAAGGACGGACTTTTTGGACATGACTGCCCTAGACAGACCAACTGAAGCATGGCATGGCATTTTTTAGCCTGACTGCTTAGGCCCCTGAATGGTTAATGAGCACTGCTACTTCAAAGGACAATTGAGCAGAAGAGGACATGGTGGAAGAAGAGGAGGAGGAGGTGGAGTAGCCAGATGTGGCAGAACCAGCACCAGCTTTTTGGAGGTGTGGTGGCAAAACAAGCTGCAACACTAAACCCTGTCCTGCATCCTTCCCAGCTGCCAGCAGAGTTACCCAGTGCACCATGAAAGAAATGTCCATGTCCACGCCTTCTGGACCAAGAGTCAGCAGTAATGTGAACCTTCCTGCTGACAGCTCTGTCTAACGAGGCCAAAACTTTACCTTCCACATGACGGTAGAGAGCTGAAATTACCTTACGCGAAATTAATGCCTTTTTGGTATCTGCCACTGTGGTACAGCACATTCCACAAATTTGTGAAAGGGAGCAGAGTCTACCAGATGAAAAGGTAGCAATTGTAATGCTAGCAATTTGGCCAAGCTAGCATTAAGACGCTGAGCATGTGGATGGCTGAGACAGTATTTTTTTCTGTGGTTCAGCAACTGGGGTAGTGAAATTTGCCTGCTGCTCAAATCAAGCGGTGGTGTACTGCTAGCAGATTGGGTGCAGGTCTCTGTGGCACTCATTGCTATACCATCACCCCTCTCAATGCAGGCATTTGAGAAGACATGAAGTATAGGGTTAGAGATCCCAGATGAGGAGCAAGGTGCAGCATGCTTGTTTTGATCTTGTGGCTCTTTCAGGTGCTGTTACCAACAGACTGCATGGCAGGTCATCATAGCCTTATCAAGCAAGTGGTGCCCAAGTGGCTGGTGTTCTGGCCACACTTGATCCGCTTCAGACAGATGTTGCAAACAGCAACGCTGCGGTCTACTGCACATGTGCTGAAAAAAGCCCACACTAAAACTTTTGGGAATCCAAGGGAATTTTGCAGCACCCTGCACCTGTGGAGCTCTGTGCTGTGATGCAATAGGTTGGCTACTCCTATGGCGGCCTCTGGAGCACATTCTGCCTCATTGGAGTTGTTCCTCCTCCTCCTCCTCCTCTATCCTGTCAGGCACCCAAGTACAGTAAGTGACCTTATCACCCCCTCCCTCCTCATCACTGGAGCAAACTTGGCAGTATGCTGCAGCTGTGGGAACATGACTGCTAGTTTATTGTCCGTCATTGTCACCCCCTCTCTCTAGGCTCACGTTAGTCCCTTCATCAACCTGTGAACTGTAAAAAGTTGTAATATTTTTTTGGGAAAAATAAAGAAAGTAAAAAAAAATGTTCACAATTTTATATACTGCCACCAGTGCAGTACATCATCATCATATAACTGGTGAGGCGGTGATCAGGGATTTTATTTTTTTAATTTTTGTTACAAAAAAATCATAAAAAAATCAAAAAAGTAACACACAGTGACCACAGCAATCTAATGTAAAAATGAATACCTGCTGGTGTCTCACTTAAAGTCCCACATAGCCTACATTATTTATGTAACCAGGGATGGAGGCGCCTTGCCTACAGGCTGGTGCTTCATTTAAAGTCCCACTGTGCCATTTTTGTGCGTTTTTGGTGGATGCAGTCCGATTTGACCCCAGTTTTTTCATATACAGGGATGGAGACCAATAGCATGACCTGCTTGTCTCATGTAAAGTCCCAAATATTTTATGAAATTAGGGATGGAGGCACTGTGCTTTACAGGCCAATGCCTCATATAAAGTCTCAATCTGTTTTTTTAAACTGCATCCGCCAAGGGGATGGAGGTGTATTTTTCTCAGCTGGTCCTTTCCAGTTTGTACCATCGCTACAACATCGCTATTAGAGTTTTGATATACTAGACCAGTCATGGATGGGGTGGGTTGGGGGAGGTTTGGGCTGCTCCCTCCTACCTGTCTCCCATCCATCCATTAGCAGCCATGTGCTTCCATTGTGGAGACACTCAAATTAGAAAGTGTTAGGACTGCAGGTAACACAGGGTGTCGTGTAGGGGCCCTGCAGCTTACACATGCATTTGCAAATGCGTGTCAACTAAACCCCTGTTCTTTATTTATATCATGAGACAGGTCTACTTGGTTGGTGCTGGGTGAGTACATCAGACTGGGGGCTGGCTGGCTTCTATGCAACTCTTAATCCTTTTCAACTTTCGTTTTTTCTGATACAGGGATGGAGACACTGGGCATTAGAGGTGTACCGAACTGTTCGCCGGCGGACAGTTCCCGGCGAACTTAGCATGTTCGTGTTCGCCGCTGCGGGCGAACATATGCGATGTTCGGTCCGCCCCCTATAATACATCATTGAGGCAAACTTTGACCCTGAACTTCACAGTCAGCAGGCACATTTCCAGCCAATCAGCATACCTCCCTCCCACACCCTCCCACCTCCTATAAATAAGCAAGGGCAGCATCCATCTTAGATCATTCTGAAGCAGTGTGTGTTAGTGAGAGCAGGGAGAGCTGCTGCTGCTGCTGCTGTTAAGCTAGGGACAGTTGTTAGTCAGTGTTCCTGGTCTTGCAGTGTTCTTGGTCCACTACTGCTGTAAGGACAGCATCCTGACAGCACCCCAAAAAGCCCTTCTAAGGGCTGGTATTTGTGTAATTTTTATATATAGGGCTAGTAATTGAGGATTTTTTTATATATATATATATATCTATTGTACACTGCAGTTGCCTGCCCGCTGTGTGTGAGAGGCCACAGACCCACCACAGACTGTACTGTGTGCACACCACACTCATTTCGGGTGGCACAGGCACAGTACCTTGCATTTTAAAAAATATTTTTTTTTTCCTCTGTCATAATTGCAGTGAGTGCTGTGTCAGGTCCACAGAGTGCACTGTACCCACTGCAGTGCACTGCCCACCACTGATATATATACGGTGGCACAGCATCTTGTTGCAAATTGAAAAAAAAAAATATTTTTTATTATTGCAGTTGCCTGGGCTGCCAGTGACTGTCAGGTCCACAGAGTGTACTGTGCCCACTGCAGTGCCACTGCGTGCCCACCCACCACTGATATATACGGTGGCACAGCAGCTTGCAAAGTAAAAAAATATATATTTTTTTTATAATTGCAGTTGCCTGGGTGCCAGAGTGACTGTCAGGTCCACAGAGAGTGTACTGTGCCGCTGCCCACCCACCACTGATATATAAGGTGGCACAGCAGCTTGCAAAGTAAAAAAATATATATTTTTTTTATAATTGCAGTTGCCTGGGTACCAGTGACTGTCAGGTCCACAGAGAGTGTACTGTGCCACTGCCCACCCACCACTGATATATAAGGTGGCACAGCAGCTTGCAAAGTAAAAAAATATATATTTTTTTTATAATTGCAGTTGCCTGGGTGCCAGTGACTGTCAGGTCCACAGAGAGTGTACTGTGCCACTGCCCACCCACCTACTGATATATAAGGTGGCACAGCAGCTTGCAAAGTAAAAAAATATATTTTTTTATAATTGCAGTTGCCTGGGTGCCAGTGACTGTCAGGTCCACAGAGTGTACTGTACCCACTGCCCAACACTCCTATAGGGTGGCACAGCACCTTGCACTCATAGTACAACACATTAAAAAAAAAAAATGACAGGCAGAGGCAGGCCACCCAGCAAGGGCCGTCGTGGTCGTGGTGCTGTGATTTCCTTAGGCCCTAGAATAATGCCCAGTGTTCAGAGGCCACCACAGACCCTGAACTCAAAAAATTCTGAGGACATAGTTGACTGGCTTACACAGGACACCCAATCGTCTACAGCTTCCGCTCGGAACCTTAATGCACCATCCTCCTCCAGCTCAGCTTCGGGCACCTCTCAATTTACCACTCACCAGCCCGCCGGCACCACCACCAACACTAGCACCACAGCCGCTTCACTTGATCCGTCAGAGGAGTTATTTTCACATCAGTTGGAAGAAATAAGTGATACGCAACTATTAGTGCCAGAGGATGTAGATAACGGGGATATGTCTCAGTCAGGCAGCATTATACACATGGACGTACATTGTGATGATGATGATGATGATGTTGTACCTGCTGCTGCTGCCTTTGCTGAGTTGTCAAGTGAAGCGGCTGATGATGACGATGTGTCTGTGGATGTCACCTGGGTGCCTGCTCGAAGAGCAGAAGAAGAGGGGGAAAGTTCAGATGGGGAGACAGAGAGGAGGAGGAGACGAGTTGGAAGCAGGGGGAGGAGGTCATCGCAAGGAGCTAGTGGCACAGTCAGACAGCATGTCGATTCGGCACCCGGGGTCAGCCAGACAGCACGCCAATCAACGCAAGCTGTTGCCACCACCAGAATGCCATCCTTGCAAAGCTCAGCAGTGTGGCATTTTTTTTGTGTGTCTGCCTCTGATATCAGCGATGCCATTTGTAACCTGTGCCAAAAGAAACTGAGTCGTGGGAAGTCCAACACCCACCTAGGTACAACTGCTTTGCGAAGGCACATGATCTCACATCACAAACGCCTATGGGATCAACACATGAGTAAAAGCAGCACACAAACTGAAAGCCACCATCCTCCTCCTGGTCCAGCATCTTCAGCCACGTCAACCACTGCTGTCCTCCATGCCCCCTATCAACAACCCGCCCCTCCGCCTCTCACCTTCAGCAGTTCCTGCTCATCTGCCCACAGTCAGGTGTCTGTCAAGGAAATGTTTGAGCGTAAGAAGCCAATCTCACAGAGTCACCCCCTTGCCCGGCGTCTGACAGCTGGCTTGTCGGAACTCTTAACCCGCCAGCTTTTACCATACAAGCTGGTGGAGTCTGAGGCCTTCAAAAAATTTGTCGCTATTGGGACACCGCAGTGGAAGGTACCCGGCCGAAATTATTTTTCACAAAAGGCAATCCCCAACCTGTACTCTATTGTGGAAAATGAAATCATGTCACGTCTGGCACACAGTGTTGGGGCAAGGGTCCATCTGACCACTGATAGCTGGTCTTCAAAGCACGATCAGGGCAGGTATATCACTTACACTGCTCATTGGGTAAACCTGCTGGCGGCTGCTAAGCATGGAATGCGTGGCTCTGCTGCAGAGGAGTTGGTGACACCGCCACGACTTGCAGGCAGGCCTGCTGCCACCTCCTCTACTCCTCCTACTCCATCCTCTTTGCTAACCTCCTCGGCTGAGTCCTCTTCTACTGTTGCGTCTTGCTCCACACCAACTGCACCCCCCCAGCTCCCCAGGGGCTATTCCACATGCCGGATACGACAGTGTCACGCTGTCTTGGGGTTGACTTGCCTGAAAGCAGAGAGTCACACCGGACCAGCACTACTGTCCGCCCTGAACGCACAGGTGGATCAGTGGCTGACCCCGCACCAACTGGAGATCGGCAAAGTGGTGTGTGACAACGGAAGCAATTTGTTGGCGGCATTGAATTTGGGCAAGTTGACACATGTGCCGTGCATGGCACATGTGTTGAATCTGATTGTGCAACGCTTTGTGCAGAAGTACCCAGGCTTACTGGACGTCCTCAAGCAGGCCAGGAAGGTGTGTGGCCATTTCAGGCGTTCCTACACGGCCATGGCGCACTTTGCAGATATTCAGCGGCGAAACAACATGCCAGTGAGGCGCTTGATTTGCGACAGCCCGACACGTTGGAATTCAACACTGCTAATGTTCGACCGCCTGCTCCAACAAGAAAAAGCGGTCAATGAGTATTTGTATGACCGGGGTGCTAGGACAGCCTCTGCGGAGCTGGGTATTTTTTTGCCACGTTACTGGACGCTCATGCGCAATGCCTGTAGGCTCATGCGTCCTTTTGAGGAGGTGACAAAGCTAGTCAGTCGCACCGAAGGCACCATCAGCGACATCATCCCATATGTTTTCTTCCTGGAGCGTGCCCTGCGAAGAGTGCTGGATCAGGCCATAGATGAGCGTGAAGAGGAAGAGGAAGAGTTGTGGTCACCATCACCACCAGAAACAGCCTTACCATCGCTTGCTGGACCTGCGGCAACACTGGAAGAGGAGTCTGAGGAAGAGGAGTCAGAGGAGGAATGTGGCTTTGAGGAGGAGGAACACCAACCACAGCAGGCATCCCAGGGTGCTCGTTGTCACCTATCTGGTACCCGTGGTGTTGTACGTGGCTGGGGGGAAGAACACACCTTCAATGACATCAGTGAGGACGAGGAATTGGACATGAGTAGCTTGGCATCCAACCTTGTGCAAATGGGGTCTTTCATGCTGTCATGCCTGTTGAGGGATCCTCATATAAAAAGGCTGAAGGAGAACGACCTGTACTGGGTGGCCACGCTACTAGACCCCCGGTATAAGCAGAAAGTCTCTGATATGTTACCTAATTACTGGCAGGCGCAAAGGATGCAGCAGCTACAAAATAAGTTGAAAAGTATGCTTTACGCAGCATATAAGGGTGATGTCACAGCACAACGGGAATCCAACAGGGGAAGAGGTGAAAGTAATCCTCCTCCTACCACCACAACCACGCCGGCAAGGACAGGACGCTTTACAGACGTCTTGTTGATGGAGGACATGCGGAGCTTTTTTAGTCCTACGCATCGCCACAGCCCTTCAGGGTCCACCCTCCGAGAACGACTCGACCGACAGGTAGCAGACTACCTTGCCTTAACTGCAGATAGACACTCTGAGGAGCGATCAACCCCTTGACTACTGGGTGTGCAGGCTTGACCTGTGGCCTGAGCTATCCCAATTTGCCATTGAACTTCTGGCCTGCCCCGCTTCAAGTGTCCTGTCAGAAAGGACCTTCAGCGCAGCAGGAGGTATTGTCACTGAGAAGAGAAGTCGCCTAGGTCAAAAAAGTCTCGATTACCTCACCTTTATTAAGATGAATGAGGCATGGATCCCGAAGGGACTGACAGTGGGGGATGCATTTGACTAAAAAAGGCCTGATGACTCTGAGATGCCTTGGGCTAAAAATGGTCCACACGCTGCTGTATTTAATCTCTGCATGCCAGATGACTTACGTGACGTCTCCGCCACCAACTACAGTTCAAGCCGCAATGTTTTAGTGCACTTTCTGCCTTGAAAACCTCAATTTTTCCGGCCGCTGCTACAGCAGCGGCTGCAACAATACCTATTTTTTCATGCATGTGTACATGCCTAATTTTTCTGGCCTCTGGTGCTACACTGTGGCTGCAAAAAAACAAAAAAACAAAAAAAAAGGCACATACATGTGTCAATTCCCCTTCGTGATCGTTACCTTGTTGTGGTGAAGGGGCTTGCGTATCACAATGAAGCAATCACCTCTAGGAGTGTGTTGGCAATGTTGGCACACCCCAGATGATAAAGTCGTTGCTTCATTGTGAACAGACCAAAAGCGATCAGCATGATAATTTTTCATAGAAAAAACATTAATTTTCTTTAATTAAAAAAAAAAGAGGACAGCCTCTGCGGAGCTGGGTATTTTTTGGCCGCGTTACTGAATGCTCATGCACAATGGCTGTAGGCTCATGCGTCCTTTTGCGTGACAAACCTGGTCGGTCGAACCCAAGGCAACATCATCGACCTCATCCCATATGCGTTTTTTCTGGAGCGTGCCCTGCGAAGAGTGCTGGATCAGGCCGTAGATGAGCATGAAGAGGAAGAGTTGTGGTCCCCATCACCACCAGAAGCAGCCTTGTCATTGTCGATTGCTGGACCTGTGGCAACGCAGAGAGAGGAGTCTGAAGAAGAGAAGTCAGAGGAGGAAGGTGGCTTTGAGGAGGTGGAAGACCAATCACAGCAGGCGTCCCAGGGGGCTTGTTGTCACCTTTCGGGGACCCTTGGTGTTGTACATGGCTGGGTGGAGGAAGAGACCTTCAATGACGTCAGTGAGGACAAGGAACGGGACATGGCTAGCTTGGTATCCAACCTTGTGCAAATGGGGAGTTTGCGGTTGTGCAAATGGACTGACTGACTGTTGGCCAATGGCCGGGTGACAACTGCACCCTGTTGGAGGCAGGGGCGCAGCGCAAGGTAGTGAACCCGATAGCAGACTGCTGCGGATGGACCAGAACATGAGCCCAAGATTCCCCAGGGCGCAGAGTCTAAGACCCAGCAGGTGTTCACCATAGCCTCTAGTGGGGAGGATGGACTTGGCTGCAGCTGGGCCCAGGTCGCGGCCCCTGGGGTCCCCCAGGTCACGCTCCGTAGGGAGAGAAGGGAAGCAGCCACTCAGGACACACGGAATGGTGATGGGTAAGCCGAGGTCGGGGTAACAGCCAAACAGGAACAGTCAGAGACAAGCCAAAGTCGGTACACAGTAGATCAAGCAAACAGGAAACTAGCAACAGGAAACAGCAAAGCTAGCTGGCCTGCAGTGCACTGGTTAATATAGACTTCCTGTAATGGCCTGGGGTGGAGCCAAACAGGGAGGAGAGATGATAAAAACAGCCAGAAGGAATAGTCTGGCCCTTAATGCAGACATGAGGAATGAGGAAGGATCAGGAGGGACAGGTAAACTACCAGACATTTATTGCATGTCCATGACAATGGGGAGTTTTGTATGTCAGAGTTTGGTCAGACTGTCACTGTGAAGCGGGCGTAACCCTAAGGGCTCTTTCACACGGGCGTTCCGTATGTCCGTTTTTCATCCCATCCGTTTGCGGATGTAAATACGGATGTCATCGGATGATCATCCTCTGACATCCGTTTTTTGTCAGTTCAGTTCAGTTCAGTTTTTTTGAATGGAGGAGAACCCTATTTTTCTTCCTTTCAAAAAACGGAACGGAAGCAAAAACGGATGTCAGTGGTGTCATCCGCAGACATCCGTATTTAAATAGACATGCATTATGTCAGTTTTTCATCAGCAAACGGATGGGATGAAAAACGGACATACGGACCGGATGACACAAGTGTCATCCGTGTCCGTTACAAAAAAAAAAAAAAGGACCTGATCGGGCAAAAAAAAAGGAACGCCCGTGTGAAAGAGCCCTTTATTTTATATTTTTGGATAGCACACCATACACAGTACAATCTGGATTGGTCACCAATATCGTTGATATCGCAACTAGGCAGATTTTTACTGTTGCGCAACACTATTTATTGTATTTATATAGCACAGAGCACTTTCTGAGGAGTGAGGTGTTTGCGGCAGTAGCTCGCAGGATTCCAATCTGATTTTGAGTAACCCTTACACTACCTGATTGATACAATATACCTGATCGTATACACACACTGGATGTTTTAAAGCACGTTATTCCAAACAATTTAGGAATGTTAGGTGATTTATGCCCTTTATGGAATAAAACACAACTCTGCGTCAACTACGTAATTTTCCATAGGAGTTTTGCCATGGATCCCTCTCCGGCATGCCACAGTCCAGGTGTTAGTCCCCTTGAAACAACTTTTCCATCACTATTGTGGCCAGAAAGAGTCCCTGTGTGTTTAAAATTCGCCTGCCTATTGAAGTCTATGGCGGTTCGCCCGGTTCGCGAACATTTGCCGATGTTCGCGTTCGCTGTTCGCGAACGGCGAATTTTAGGTTCGCGACATCACTACTGGGCATTACCTGCTGGTGTCTCGCTTAAAGTCCCACATATCCTACATTATTTACAGCAATCTAATGTTACCATAGTAACATTGTATTATGGGGAGGTGATCAGGATTTTATTTTTTTTGCACATTATGTTTGATGATGTGTCGGGACGTCTGATCGCATCACGCCAGCATGCCACTTCCGGCTTCGGGTGGAACGCATCTTGGAACACGGAAGCGCGTTCACTCGGCGTTCAGCACCCATCTTTTTACCTATCTGCTTTTATACAAGAAGATGTTTGTAAGTTTTATTTCATTTAATAAATTATCCCTGCTTTGATATACTTCACTAAGGAGCCTTTTCCTTTCATCCTTGTATGATTGATTGGAGCTATTCAGATGGTATATTCTTAATGGTGGTCCATATAAGATCTGGCTGGATGATAACTGCAGAAACCAACCATATATCCTGGTATTTACATATGAAAAAGGCTTTTACTGACCCCTTATAATTTTAGGGGTCCACCTCATCTGGTAAGCAGCCTGTACCACTGGGTGGCCTTGGTTTTGGTGGAGGTTTCTACTGTCAGAAGAAGCACCTTTCTAGGATTTCCCAGCCTTGTACCATTCTGGACTGTTTGCTGTGGTTTTTTTCATTTCCGTTTTTTTGCTAAGACTGTTTTGACATATATCACATATCATTTGCACTATATTGCTATATTGATTTATGTATATTTATCATGTATGTTTTTGGATCATACTAATTAGCACCAATCACTTGGGCTATTGATAATTTAATATTCATTAATTTTTGTTTGCATACAATGTATTGCACAGTTTAGGATTAATCCCCCATAATGACAACATGACAGTCATTTGTTTGAAATCTTTGCAAATTTATTAAAAATAAAAAAACGAAAAAACCCCATGTACATAAGTATTCACAGTCTTTGCTCAATACTTTGGCGAAGCACCTTTGGCACCAATTGATGCTACAAGCTTGGCACACCTATTTTTGGGCAGTTTCTCCCATTCTTCTTTGCAGGACCTCTCAAGCTCCATCAGGTTGGGTGGGGAATGTTGGTGCACAGCCATTTTCAGATCTCTCCAGAGATGTTCAAGTCTGGGCTCTGCCTTGGTTGTTATCTAAGGGACCTTAGATAGACAGGTGTGTGCCTTTCAAAATCATGTCCAATCAACTGAATTTACCACAGGTGGACTCCAATCAAATTGTAGAAACATCTCAAGGATGATTAGTGGAAACAAAATGCACCTGAGCTTAATTTTGAGTGAATACTTATGTGATTTTTTTTTAAAAAATACATTTCCAAAGATTTCAAACAAACTTCTTTCATGTTGACATTATGGGATATTGTTTGTAAAATTTTGAGGAAAAAATTAATTTAATCTATTTTGGAATAAGGCTGTAACTTAGCAAACTGTGGAAAAAGTAAAGCGCTGTGAATACTTTCAGGATGCACTGTATTACATTTTATTTTTGGGCTTTTATCCACTTAAAAGTTAGACAAAATGTTACATCATGCTTTCTAACACTAGAGGGAACACATGATCTACAAATGAGAAACATCTTGCTTAGCATCAAAAACAGGATGCCAGGATGTCTGTGTGTGACTACGCGTGTTACGTGCATTACATGTGATGGTCATACCAAAGAGAGAACATCCAGGGACAACAGGTGTGATAGGAAGTACAGTTATCATGTTATTAGTAATTTCCTCATATCTTGCTAAAAGTAAATTGATATAATAGATTTAATTGTTATTAAACGAAACAATGGCGATAAACCTTACATATTATTATTATTGATTATTGTTACATGGACTTCTACAGTTTAAAGTATATGTAAACATTAACAATGAGCTTATCTTATTTGCTACCTTTTTGTCTAATTTACCATTGGAGGTATTTTGTTATATCTGTAAGTGCAAAAAAAAAAAAAAAAAAAAAAAAAAAAAAAAATCTGTCAGTCCTTTCGGAAATTCAGAGCTATCCTTTGTCCTGTACATACTTTCTGTGTTCTCTAAGGAGCCCTCTGGTTCTTCTGATTTTAAACCACAGAAGGATTAGCTTTAAAGTTGTGGAGATTTGAAAGTGGGAGTGATTAAATAGGCAAAAGACAATGTGCAGGGCTGACACCACTCAAGCCACAAAATTGCTTTGTGTTGTCAACCCACAACAATAATAAGGGGCTAAGTGCGATTTCTGGCAGATTGACCACTTGCCTACCAAGCACTTTCACCCCTTTCCTGCCCAGGCCAATTTCAGCTTTCAGCGCTGTTGCATTTTGAATGACAATTGCACAGTCATGCTACACTGTACCCATATGCAATTTTTATATTTTTTGAGCTTTCCTAAGGTGGTATTTAATCACCACTGTGGTTTTTAATTGTTTGCTAAATAGACTAAAAAAGACCGAAACTTAAAAAAAAAAAAAAACATTTAGTTCGTATAGTTTGTTATAAAATTTTGTAAACAGGCAATTTTTCTCCTTCACTGATGTGCGTTGATGAGGCTGAACTGATGGGCACTGATAGGTTGCACTTATGGGCACTGATGAGGCGGCACTGATAGGCACTGATGAGGCTGCAAGAATAGGCGGCACTGATGGGCACTGATAGGCAGCGCTGAAGGGCACTGAAATTCGGCACTGGTCAGTGGCACTGATGGACACTGATAGGCGGCACTGATGGGCACTGGTAGGTGGCACTAAAGGGCACTGATAGGTGGCACTGACATGTGACACTGATGAGGAGGCACTGATAAATACTGATTGGCCGCACTGGTGAGCACTGTTGGAACTGCACTGATAATCAGGACACTGATAATCAGTGCCCTGATTATCAGTGTAGATGTCCCTTTCACACAAGCCGGCTAGCGGCTCTCCCCTTTGTTCCTCATGCTGTCAGTGAGAGGAAAGGAATGCCGATAACCATCTTGTGTTTACATCGTGATCAGCTGTCATTGGACACAGTTGATCATGTGGTAAAGGGCTGCTGTGATTGGCCCTTTACCCTTATTTGTGACCAGCTGTGTCCTAAGGATCGGTGGGCAGGATCACGGGAGGATTTCATATGACGCTCTCCCAGAACTGGACGACTGTGCTGTAGCCAGCATTCGGCTATGGCATGGTTGGGTAGTGGTTAAAGGGGGATTTTTTTGTACTTGCAGAGTCTTTAAAAGGATAGAAATAGGGAAAGCGTGTTTGCATTACAGATGTGTGCTACATATTTTTTTAATTTGCCTGGACAAACACTTTAAGGCCTCATGCGCACTGGACGTAATTAAAACATAAGTAGAAAACTGTAGCTGTAGAAGTTTTTCAGCTTTTTTGCAGTAGCATTTTTTAGTGTTTTTCAGCTGTAGCGTATTTTTAGCATTTTTATAACAAAACTATACTCCCACAAAAGCTTATTGCTCAAAAACGTTGATAAACAGCTGCGTTTTTCAGCGTTTGTTTACGTTTTTCAGCGTTTTTCAGCTTTTATCAGAGTTAGAGCGTTTTTACAGCTTAAAAATGCCTCCTAAAACCCACTAGTTCTGAGTTTTTTCCCGCCAGAAAAAGCCTCTGCCAAAAACTTATAACAGCCTATGTGTGCATGTACACATAGGATAACATGCTGGGGATTTTACTGGCTGCAGGAAATGCATAGTTACATTGGTCCAGCTTGGAAGGGTCCTTTCAGACGGCACGGTCCATTTTTTTTTCCCGTTCAGTCACTTTTTTTGTTTTTAAACGGACACGGATGCACTTTTGTAGGGTCCGCTCTGTATGTCCGTTTTTCCTCCATCCGTTTGCGGATGAAAAACTGACATAATGTATGTCTATGGGATTGCGGACATTAGCGGATGACCATCCGCTGACATCCGATTTTGCTTCCGTTCCGTTTTTTTAAACGGAAGAAAAATAGGGTTCTCTTCCGTCTCAAAAAACGGAACTGAACGGAATGGACGCAAAACGGATGTCAGCGGATGGTCATCCGCTAATGTCCGCAATCCCATAGACATACATTATGTCAGTTTTTCATCTGCAAATGGATGGAACAAATGCAAGTCTGGCTAAACAGGCACGATCCTGATGCATTTTGTCCCACAGGACATTCACAGCCTAGCTGGTCAAATCCTTTGAGAATGTCCTGTGGGACGAAAGGCATCAGGATCGTGCCTGTTTAGCCAGACTTGCATTTGTTTCTGCCTTTACCACTGGAAATTTTGTGAGTGTTATTCTCCTTTTTTTAATAAACTTTTATTTGGCTTTTACACTATGTCTGTTTCCTTGGGTTTATTTCCACATCGGTCTGGATTTCTGTGAGTGATCCTTTCTACCTACCCTGGATATACACCTGGGAGGCATCCGTGGTTGCAGATCGTTTCAGAAATCCTATACCATCCTAACAGCCTTTTTGACCCTCATGCTATATGGTATTCAGGGTCAACAGCATCTGGTGAGCGCAATTTTATTTGGTGTTGGTGATGGGAGATCAGTATCAAGATTCACCTCTTTGTTTTGGATTACTCCACTTGCACTTACCATTGTGAACTCTATATGGACTTTTTTGTATTCAGTTACAGATTTTCACATTTACTGATCACATATGTCATTTTATTTGTTTGTATTGAGAACTGTTGCAGTTCCTCACCAATTAGCGCTGCACTTTTATTTTATTTTCCATTGCATCAACCTTTTTGTCAGTTGTTTGTGTCAGCAGCTTATGCACTTGATTGGTTAGCGCAGTTTATGCACCCCTTTTTTCCACTGAAAACGGATGTTAACTGATGATCATCCGTTGTCATCTGTTTTTACATAGAGATGCACTGATGTCCGTTTTTCATCCGTCAATGGATGGATGAAAAACGGACAAATGGACAGCATGTGTGAAAGGGGCCTAATTAATTACTTGCTGTCCGTCCGCCGCATGTATACTGCGGCAGACTGGCTCGGCTGCGCGAATCGCCGTACCTGGTTCAGTGCTCCTGACTTACTAGGCAGTAAGGATATAGATCCACTGATTGCCGCCGGGCAACCACGATCGCTCCCCTCAGAGAGGACGGTCAGCTGTTGTACACACAGCAGACCGTTATTCTCTCTGAAATAACCACAGAGTGCCTGTGATCCTTCTATATAGGATCACAGGTCTCTGTGTTCATTTCTCATGTTCCTCCCCCCACAGTTAGAAAACACAGCCTAGACTCACACTTAATCCTTTGATCACCCCACCCCTTCCCTGCCAGTGTCATTATTACAGTAACAGTGCATATTTTTAGCACTGATTACTGTAGTAATGTCACTGGTCCCCTCAAAAGTGTCAAAATCTCAGTTAGGGGTTCGATCTGTCCGCAGCAATGTCACAGTCCTGCTAAAAATCACAGATCGCCGCCATTACTAGTAAATAATAAAAAAAATTACATACATCTTTCCTCTAGTTTGTAGACGCGATAACTTTTGCACAAACCAATCAAAATACGCTTATTGGGATTTTTTTTACCAAAAATATGTAGCAGAAAACAAATTGGCCCAAATGGATGAAATAAATTGATTTTCGTTACCCCCTCCACTTATCAGGGCCACAGCCTAATGCCTCGTACACACGTGCAGATCGTCGGCCGAACGATCGGCCGTCTTTTGTCCCCGGGCTGTCGTGTCTGTTGAAAAGTGCAAAAGACTGCACAAGAATTTTGTCCGCCGACTGCAGAAGTGATGTCATGTGATGGTTAACTTTCCCTGTGTTTTTTCTTTTCTGAGCATGCCCAGTCTTGCAAATCTGCTGTCTGTCGGCCGAATTCTGTACTGACTGGCGAACAATCGGCCGCTCTGGTGTCGGCATATAAAAATTTTAATGCTTGCATGACCGATTCTTTTCGGCCGAAAGTGCGCTGTCGGAAGCATCATACTAATAAGCCGAAAATCGGCCGATCGGTCGTCGGCCGAATCTTTTCGGCCGACAATCTGCACGTGTGTACGAGGCATTAGCCAGCTCCCCGGCCAGCCAGCATACAAAAATGGAGGTGGCATGCACTATGAAGAAAGTAGGGTGTGACAACATTTTGGAACAGTGGAAGGGTTTAAAACTTGTAAAGAGCACAGGGATCAAATTTGTATATAACGTACAAAAAAACACAGGCGTCATGGCTGCAGTGTAGTGGTGTGGGTTTTTAGGGGTTAAATCAGGCGATGAGGCGACAACATATTTCTTTCCCACCCCCTGTCAAACAACTCTAAAAAGTGATCCAGCATGGATCACTCTTCAGAGGGCAACACAAGTGTAAAAACAGTATTTTTACCGCCACCCAATCATTCCATTTATGCATCCCAACATGTCAAAAATTGTCCCCATTTCGGGTTGCGGCCCATTAAACTGAATAGGCGTTTACAAGTGCATGCAGTTGCGGGGTGCAGGTGTCGGGTTTAAACTGGTGGGGAGAACACAATAAAACACCTCCTTACAGCCTGTAAAATACCCTCTGAAGAGCCATCCCAATGTGGATAGCTCTTCAGAGGGCACCACATGTGCTTATGAGCCCTAAGATTGTTCAGACAATCCATTTTTTCAGCATGGACAGGAACTGGACTATTTCATGTTTTCTTTGAAGCACTGCTAAGTAATCTTTTGGTTTGCAGCAATTACAAAAAACTTTTGCAGACCCCCTTTGCTAAGCTGGGGCCAGGGAAGGAATGGGACTATTTTATGTTTTTTGGGCAAAGGCGGCATAATCCTTGTGCTGCGGTCCCGACAATTAAATGAAGTTCCGGCCTTCTCTTCTATATCAATACATCAGGGCATGTAATTGTCGGAACTGCAGCACAAGGAATATGCCGCCTGTGCCCAAAAAATTTAAAATTCTCATCTACACCCGGCATGAATACTGCCACACATGCTGAACAAAGTTTGATGGAAATGAAAATTATCAACCTACAGAGGGCTGAATTCAAAGACATCCCAAAAATCTCAAAGTGGTACTCAGTAGTTTGTATGGCCCCCACGTGCTTCGACAGATGGTGTCCTGGGGTATTTCCTACCAGATCTGGACCAAGGCATCACTGAGCTCCTGAACAGACTGATGTGCAACCTGGCATCGTTGGATGGACCGAAATGTCCCAGAGGTGTTCTATTGGATTTAGGTTAGGCAAGCATGGAGACAATTGGGGGCAATTCATTGGTATCAATTTCTTCATCCTCCAGGAACTGGCTGCATACTCTCACCACATGGGGCCAGGCATTGTCGTGAACCAGGAGGAACCCAGGAGGACCAACTGCACCTGTGTAGGATCTGACAATGCGTCCAAGGAGTTCATCCTCCTGATACCTAATGGCAGTCAGGGTGCCATTGTCTAGCCTGTAGAGGTCTGTGCGTCCCTCCATGGATATGCCTCCCCAGACCATCACTGACCCACCAATCATGTTGAACGATGTTTCAGGCAGCATAACGTTCTCAATGGCTTCTCCAGACCCTTTCACGTCTGTCACATGTGCTCAGGGTGAACCTGCTCTAATCTGTGAAAAGCACAGGGCACCAGTAGCAGACCTACCAATTCTGGTGTTCAATGGCAGATGCCAACCGAGCTTTACAGTGCCGGGCAGTGAGCACAGGGCCCACTAGTGGACGTCCGGCCCTCAGGTCACCCTCCTAAAGTCTGTTTTTGATTATTTGGTCAAAGACATTCACACCAGTGGCAACTAGAGGTAATTTTGTAGGTTTCTGGCAGTGCTCATCCTGTTCCTCCTTGCACAAAGGAGCAGATACTGGGTTAGGGACCTTCTATAGCCCTGTCTAGCTCTCTTAGAGTAACTGCCTGTCTCCTGGAATCTCCTCCATGCTCTTGAGACTGTGCTGGGAGAGACAGCAAACCACTTGGCAATGGAACGCATTGATGTGCCATCCTGGAGGAGTTGGAGTGCCTCTGAAACCTCTACAGGATCCAGATATCGCTCCATGCTACCAGTAATGACACTAACTCTAGCCAAATGCAAATCTAGTGAAAAACAGTCAGAAAAAATGAGTAGGTAAAACAATGTCAGTGGCATTCACCTGTAAAATCATTCCTATTTTGGAAGTTGGCTTATTGTTGCCCATCTAATTCAACTGTTAATTTAAGAAAAAAATTGGCAGAACCCCAGCTCTGCCTTTTGTAAGGTGGACTTTACTGGCACGACTAAGAGACCAAATAGTAAAAAAAATGTGTACATTTTTTTATTCAATACTTATTTTTTAAAAAAGGACAAAACACATATATCGACATATAGAAAATATTTCCACAATGAACATATGACAAGAATATCACAATATACAGAATATAAAACCAGTGAAACAGGAAATGTGAAAAAGAAGTGGAACAAAGGACACTTGCTCCTGGTGGGGAGACAGGGATGATCCTATATCCCCCACTTGATTACCATGAGGTGACCCCGTTCCAGTGACAGAAAGTTGATACAGCCAATGGGCCGACGCATTTCACAGGCCTTAGCTTTATCAAGACCAGGCTGTAGATCAGTCTTTGTTTATGTTAAATATGAAAAAACATATATTAAAACCATAAAACAATTACACAAACACACATTTCTTGTTGTGTTCAAATAGAATGTAAATTTATTTAACACCAAAGTAGCTGAAATTCATTAACAAACCCCTTTGCTACCTAACTGACCAGATCAATATCCCAGGAGTGTAATTGACTTGATGCTACACTCTGATTAGAAAGTGTTCCTTTAATTTTTTGTGCAGTGTATATAAAATATGAGTTTCACTTTTTGAATTGAATTACTGAAATAAACTTTTTGATGATATTCAAATTTTTTTGAGGTGCACCTCTATATATATATATATATATATATATATATATATATATATATATATACTATTGTTGTTTGTTTTTTTTTTTTATTGCACTTAGTGACTCCATTGATAAAATTATCCCTTATTCCATTTTCCAGTGACACAAAAATACAAAAAACTGACAAAGGTTTTTACTCTTCTCCACTATACGTCAAAAAAAAAAAAAAAAAGTTTTAGCAAAAGTTAGTCTTTATGAAAGATACGCAAGTAAAATATATATTTTGTACAAATCTGAAACTAGTGCCCTGGATTTGGAAATGTTTTTGAGGATTAGTTTGTAATTGAATGAACTGATCTTTTATCTAGGTTTTAGAAAGAAAAAAAATTGCAGTCTTTTATCTGTTTTATTATCTCTGGGAAATCCTTTTGGAAAACAGCTTTGGGTATGCAATAAACTCAGCACTACAAACTGTTCTTAGTCATTGCAAGAATTCTAACAATTTGGTCCAGCATATGTCAATGTTTTCAGTAATCTACACATTCTAGCTACACTGTACTTTTGGACTATTTCAGTTGATGCTTTCCCACCAACCATTAATCACTTGCCGACCGCACCGTCACAGATATACTGCGGCAGGCTGACTCGGCTGCGTGAACCGACATATAGGTACGTTGGTTCGCAGGAGCGCTCCTGGGGAGCGCACGGGCGCCCCCATTACGCAGCGCGTAAGCCAATCCACGGGGCCGGCAGCCGCGATTGCCACCGGGCACCGGCAATCGCTCTCAGTGGCGAGAGATTGACGGTCTGCTTTTGTAAACACAGCAGACCGTTGTTCTCTCTGGAATGAACACAGAGCGCCTGTGATCCTCCTATTTAGGATCACAGGTCTCTGTGTTGATTCCACAAGGCCACCCCCCTCATAGTTAGAAAACACCACGTAGGCTGACACTTAACCCTTTGATCGCCCCTGGGTTAACCCCCTTCCATGCCATTGTCATTATTTCAGTAACAGCGCATATTTTTAGTACTGATTACTGTAGTAATGTCACTGGTCCCCCCAAAAGTGTCAAAAATGTCAGTTAGGGGTCCAATCTGTCCGCTGCAATGTTGCAGTCCTACTAAAAATCACAGATCGCCGCCATTACTAGTAAAAAAAAAAAATTAAAAATAAAATTACATAAAAATTACATAAATCTTTTCCCTAGTTTGTGGACTCGATAACATTTGCGCAAACCAATCAAAATACGCTTATTGGGATTTTTTTTACCAAAAATATGTAACAGAAAACAAATTGGTCTAAAATTATGAAAACATTTGATTTTTAATTTTTTTTTATTGGGAATGTTATATAGCAGAATGTGAAAAAACTGAAAATGCCTATCAGATACTTACCGTAATTTTCCTTTCCTGATGGTCTCCATGGCAGCCTACGTTGGGGTTAACCCCGCCTCCTCTCCAATGGTATAGGACCCCCCTCCCATAAATTTCAGCTTGTAGGTACAGCCAGTGTTCCATATCTTAGACAAATCCAAGACCAGAGGGTGGGAACTCCGGCTGCCATGGAGACATGTGGGAAATAGCCCAAGCCACACAGGTGGGAATGCTTTAAATAAAGAAAATGTTAATTCAAATTAATAGCAGACAAGACAGTCAGGCCAAAATTAACTGAAGACAAGGAGGCTGGCTCCACACAGTAATGGGTCATAAAGGGATTGACAGAAGACCAGGAAGCTGCTATTTCTGGAGCCACGTGATGTGAAGCCGCCCAGGATGTCGAGATGCTTCTCGTTGAGTGGGCTGTCACCGCCTCTGGAGGAGCCAAACCCTCTGCACTGTAGGCCTGTTGTATAGCTGCCACAATCCAGGCTGCGATAGACCTTGACGAGGCCCGTTTCCCTCTGTTCCTGCCTGAAAAGAGGATGATTGCCTGAAAGGAGCCGTTGCCTGAAGGTAGTCCCTCAAAATTTTACCCACATCCAGGGGATGAGGTTCAGAATCATCCAAGGACCAAAAGGTAGGAAGAACAATCTCTTGATTTTAATGAAAAATTTATGTCACTTTAGGATTGGAATTGAGCACCGGAATGAGGACTACTCTATCTGGGAAGAAAGTAAGGAATGGTTCTTTGTGACCGAGGGAACTGATCTCAGAGACCCTTTTGGCTGAAGTGATTGCCACCAAGAAGACTGTTTTAATGGTAAGATCCTTGATAGAGATGGAGTTTATCAGACCAGTTCTTGACAAAATGTTAAGAACGAGAGGAAGGTCCCATTTTGGAAATCTTGGTTTCCTTTGAGGCCTGAGTCTGACCGCTCCTTTGAAAAATTGTTGGACAAGTGAATGTGTGGTCTAAGGAACACCAGAGAAGACAGACAAGGTCGATATTTGGACCCTGTGAGTGCCTACTGAGAGAGATTTATCTAGACCTGCTTGAAGAAACTTTAGTACTTCCTGTACTCCAAACTCTGAGGATGAATTTCCCTCCAGCTATGTGAATTCTAAGAATCTGGCCCAGACTCTGCAGTAAACCTTATTCATGCTTGGTCTTCTAGAATTCATCAAGACAGGGATGACCCCAGGAGGGCATTCAAGGGATTCTAACCACTCACTCTCAAGAACCAGACCATCAGCCAGAGCAGAGCAGGGCAGGGGTGTAGTGTCGTTCCCTGTGAGACAAGGTCCGGTCTGAGAGGAAGGGGAATCGGGCTCCGATAGCTGAGCTGCAGTGGGAACCATGGCCTGTTTGGCCAGTGTGGGGCCACCATGACGATCTCCACATCTTCTGCTTGGAGTCTTTGCAGAAACTTGAGAATGATGGGAATCGGAGGAAAGGCATATGCTCTGCTGAATTCCAATTTGTCGGTCAGAGCATCTGTCCCACAGGCTTAGTGACACCTGCTGCATGTGAAGTACTCTCCAATTTGTGGTTGCAAGGAGACGCAAACAGGTCTACTTCGGGCGAAGCCCCTAGTAACAGAATCCATTTGAATGTGTCTGTGTGGAGAGACCACTCATTGTGATTCAACTGGACTCCAGGAAGAAAGTCTGCCTGGACATTCTGTGGCCCAGGAATGTAAACTGCCGAGATGTTGGTCAGATGGACCTGTGCCCATGTCATGATTGGGTCTAACTCTTGCAGAAGGGAGAGACTCCAGGTTCCACCCTGTCTCTTCACGTAAGCCAATGCCGTGGTGTTGCCCATTCTGAGAAGTACGGATTTCCCTTCTACTAGATGATGGAAAGCTTGAAGAGCCAGAAAGGCCGCACCGAGCTCCAGGATATTGGAGACAGGGGTGTGAGTTTGTGGAGACCACTTCCCTTGAGCCACTTCTGCCATGCAATGGGCTGTTTCTCATGATGTAGGAAATATAAATACATTGCTCATGCTCCTCCGGATTCCACTGAAGAAGAAAGCTTCTTTGAAAAGGCCGCATCCGCCATAACGCCCACTTGACCATAGGAATTGTTGAGACCATAGTGCCGATGATCTTGAGGCACTAAGAGGCCCTCAGGAGAGAGAGCTGGAAGAATCCTCTTTCGTACTACTGGAATTTTTTCCAGAGGTAAGGAAATTGTACCTCGGACGGTGTTGAATTGAGCCCCTAGATAGACTAGGTGCTAAGTATGTTCTAGGTGGCTTTTCTGTAGATTCAACAACCAGCCGAACTCCGTGAGAGTTGCAATGACCTGATCCCTGTGTGTCAAAAGTTGGTCTTTGTCTTGAGACAACAGGAGAAGGTCGTTGAGGTAGTGATGTAGACGTACGCCTTTTGTCCTGATTAGAGCTACCACAGTCAGGAGGATCTTGGAAAACACCCTTGGAGATGTGGACAGACCGAAAGGGAAGCAAATGAATTGGAAGTGCCGATGCTCGATCGCGAAGCGAAGATATTTGTGGAAGTTCACTGCCACAGACACATGGAAGTATGCGTCTTGAGATCTATTGATGCTAGCCAATCGCCTGGAAGCACCACCTTCTGAATGGTAGATAAAGTCTCCATCTTGAACCTTTTGTTCTTTATGAACTTGTTTCGATAGATGAGGTCTATGATGGGCCTCCAGGATCCATTCTTCTTCTGTACCAGAAAGAGGGGTGAATATATACGCCCTGAAACCTTTCTCGATCGGGCACCGGAACTACTGCACCTTGGGCCACCAAAGTGCTTACATAGTCGAGCAAAACTTCTCTTTTCTCGCCCTGACAAACGAATGGGTATAAACCCGGGAATGGGATTTGACGAGAAAATCCACATGTGGCCTGTGGACACTGTCTTTATGGTTCAGAAGTCTGAGATTGAGGCCCCCCTGACATGTTGAAAGTGGAATAGGCGCGCCCCCATCTGGCATGTCTGAATGGGCCCAATCTCAAAAAGACTTTGAGGCTTCCCGCCCATAAGGAGCGGAATTTCTGGCTGTTCTACAGGAAGACGCTTGACCTCCTTTCCAATTCCTCCTAAAATCTCAACCGGGCCTGTAAGAGCGGGCATCTCTTGAACGCTCGGAATATTGTTTTCTCGGTTGCAACTTCTTTGGGCCAAAGAGGCCCCTATCCTGAAGGAGAAAACCTGATTTTCCACCAGTAGCTCGTGTTATGGTGCTATCCAATTTATTCCTAAAGAGGGAAGAGCCTTTTAAAGGGGATCTTGCACCAGGCTTGCTTGGAGCCTGGATCAGCCAGCCAGGGGAGCAACCACAGGGCCTGTTTAGCTGTAACAGAGGATAACATTGCCCTGGACAGGAGATGGGAGGACATCAATAAAGGCTTCTCCAAGAAAGATTGAAGCTAGCTTTAGCTCTTAAATGGTGGAGCTTTCAACCGCTTCATCTGAGATATTCTCTTTTCCCAAATGTTTGAAAAACCTCTGCTGTTTCGTCTGCAGGGTTACAGGATCTTCCCATTTCAGAGCTTCTATGATCGCTCTGATAGGAGGTGAAACAAGGGCAAAATCAAAGCCCCCAACTACACCCTGCTCTTCCGAGTCACTTTCTGAAGATCTTCCGGAGGCAAAGCTCGGCTGAGAGGGGCCTTGGTCTTCAGGGGACTCAGCGGGAGAGCTGGTTGTAGCAGGACAATGTGCAGGACTAGTGCCCCATTCTTTCAGGGACTGTTGAACTACCCGCTTTACCAGGGACTCCAACTTCTGGTCCCCAGTCTCCCTCTCGCCGGCTGCGCGTGAAAAACAAGGCTCACAAAGGGACTTGTCCTCCGAGACATGCGCCCCACAACCCCAACAGGCTCTCTGGGCCATATGGCTACTGTGGCGATGTGTGCAGTGTCTGGAAGAGGAACTTGAGCTTCTCCTCTGAAGACTGCTCCCTGTCGGAGACTCATGGCGTACGGACCTGGAAGATGAGTCTCTTCGTGGCCTGACAGGGTCTCTTTCTTGATGAGCCCCAGACCTGGAAGAGAAATCCAGGGAGACACAGGATTTAGCCATGAATCATGAGCCAGCATCCCCCCCTTCACGTCCCCCCTGAATGTACCAGCACCCACCTGTTGTAAGAGGGCTGGCCACAGGAGAGCATTTACGCAGGATTCATGCTTCAGGCAAAACCACAACTGACAAGGGAGAATACAAGGGGTCAGGAACAAGCATCACAGTGAGCCATGTAGCTTCCCCCCCCATCCATCCATCCCCCCCCCCTCCACACCGCCAGCATCATGCATCACTCGGCAGACCAGTCCCCACATACCTGGATCACTCAAGGCAGAGGCACAGGGAAGCTGTCACTACGCCCACAGTACTTCCCAATAGTACTGGGGCTGACAGCTGTTTAAATTTCGCGCCAGGATGATGTCAGCGGTGACCTGGCCGCGATCGCAACTGCGCATTCGCGGACCAGGCCTAGATCCCGATCACGGCAAACTGCGCATGCGTGAGCCGGGAACCAAGCTCCATCCCCCTACTGCGCAGGCGCCCGCTGGACCGAGCGGAGGAGAAGCAGGAAGGAGGAGGCTGGAACGCAGTGAGGGTTCCAGCAGCCATTGGGCCACTAGCACCAGGGAAGTAAGAAGATACAGGCACATATAATAACAAACATACTGCCATGGAGAGCAAAGTGTCCATCTTCAGACCCTGCCAGGATGTTGCCGGCCAAATGAAGCACTGCACAGAGCCAGAGGGGATTTTTAAAGTGCCACTCACCCGCTCATGGCTGGGCCCTGGGCACAGACACCGCTGCTCAATCCTGAGGTAAGCCGGCCAACCTTCACAGAGGTAATCCATTAGGGTCCTTGGAGGAGGACAAAAAAGGAACACTGGCTGTATCTACAAGCTGAAATTTATGGGAGGGGGGTCCTATACCATTGGAGAGGAGGCGGGGTTAAACCACACGTAGGCTGCCATGGAGACTGTCAGGAAATATTGTTTTTTTTTTTTCAGAATTGTCGCTTTTTTGTTTATAGCGCAAAAAATAAAAATCAGGTAAACATATACCACCAAAAGAAAGCTCTATTTGTGGTAAAAAAAAGTACATCAATTTTTTTTTTTTGGGCAAAGCATTGCAATGACCACGCAATTGTCCGTTAAAATAACCCAGTGCAGAATTGCAAAAAATGGCCTAGTCATTAAGGGGTTAAAACCTTCCAGTCCAGAGGTGGTTAAAGTGGGCTAAAGACAGCAATACCTACCTTGGCTACAATGCCGAGATGCCCACAATGTCCCTCGCCAGTGCTAGAATAATCTACCCGTCTTCTTCCGGGTGTTGATCTTCAGCTGTCTTAATTGGCCATTGTTGCCAGACCATCACAAGGAAGCTGTAATATTAAGAAGGGAAAACAGAATTTCAGCTCCCTAATTATTGCTGGGCATAAAATTAGAGTATAACTAAATGTAACACCCTCCTAGATAGGTGTTATGATTAGGTACCGTAAATGTAGTTCTGGGCCACTGTATCCAGCGGAGCTGCTATTTTTTTGTAAGGCATATTTAGTTGTCCTCACTTTTATCAGTGTAGCACCGCCCCCTTGAGGACTGCTGGATATTACACTTTCGGGTCCCCCTGAAAGCCAATAACTTTTGATGGCCCAGGCATCCTTGGTCCCCCATCCTCTGCTTTTGCCCCAGTATGCCTATCTTCCTCTCTGCTACCGTCTGCTGAGAGATGGGGGCGGAGATAAGGGAGGTGCAGCAGCTGCAGTAGAGGTGCAGGTAAGGTCAGAGATAAGGGAGGTGCAGCAGCTGCAGTAGAGGTGCAGGTGGGGTTGGAGATAAGGGAGGTGAAGCAGCTGTAGGAAAGGTGTGAGGGCCACATAAAATGGCCTAGGAGGCCGAATTCAGTCCCCCGACCTTGTGTTTGACACATGTCCACTAGCGGGTACATCAGTTTCAGGGAGAACTTTACCTGCCTAAAGTGAATTCATAAGCATAAAGTGGAGTTTTAAAGTGATACTAACCAGAAAAGTGTTAATTGCCATAATACATTCACATAAATTATATATATCATGTCACTGTATTTTTGTTTCTTTCCGTAAGTACCTTATTCCTGCAGTGCTGTTGTGTGGTCACACGATCTTTACCTGTTCTTTAGCATCTGCAGGGAAAGATCTTTGGGAGGGGATTCTATTACTCTGCTGATGTATGATCTCTACAGTGTGAGTCTGTCTGGCCAGCCCTAATTGGTACTGTGCCAGTCACATGACTAAACAAAAAAAAATTTCAAATTAGATTATAAATATCAAATAACAATTTTATGGCTACCAATAAATCTTTATTTAACATCAAATGTTTATTTTTTGTGCATTATTATGGTGTAGGTGGAGTCAGAGAGGATTGACACTAGCTTTCATTTTGTTTAGACAGCATCTGGATCCAAGGTTTTTTTTTTTTTTTTTTACTTTACAGGTATTAGCAATTAGTGAATGTAGACAATCAGCATAATATATATCACTCCCATAGTGTTTAGCAATGGGGGTACATGGAGGAGGAGGAAGGGAGGGGAGTGTAATTTACCACTGTGTATACGCCCACATGTGGAAATGAAGAGCTTGGAAGGAAACTGAAATTGAGCATGCTCCATAGAGGACACCAGCTGGTCTACACAATCTCAACCTACAGTGGTGACACAGAGAGGAGGGGAGGGACAGCTGAAGGCAGGATCAATCAGGTATATTTCACCCTATACAAAACAAATGCTTTAGTGACTTTGTGAGTATGAACACTCTGTAACAGCATATAGCATGTACTGAGAGTTTTTCATAGTCTGGGTTTGATGACACTTAAATAGATCACCTATTTTACCATTTTTTTGGGGGGCTACGATTCATCATTTCATTTGTCAGATGGTGTGCATTACTAATCATTTTTTAAAACATTCACTTTTAGTTTGTCTGATTTGATCTGTTTTATTACAAATGTTTGCACGTGCACTTATGAGTTGACGCACTAGAGCACTTTATACCAGGAGAGACACTAGTTACTGCTATATTTACCAGTATGTTTTCTACACTGTTATAGCACCAGGCCATATTGCATTTATACCAGGGCTCGAGTCCTGCAGGAACGCATGGGAACGGCGTCCCCGCACTTTTTTCACAGCAGGAACGCCGTTCCCATTGGCAGCTGCGTCCTGCAGGCAGGGCTGCTGTTAAGGAGGAACCACAATCCCCCGCTGTGCAGCTGTTTAGAAAAAAAAAAAAAAAATGTCTCCGGGCCGGCCCCTGTGTTCCGTGGGAGCAGAGATGTATAGTAACTAAGTAGAACTACTTCACTACTGTACTTAAGTACCGAAAGGTGGTATCTGTACTTTCCCAGAGTAGAATTTTTTTCTCCTACTTCCACTTTTACTTCACTAAATTTTTTCAATGATTTCAATACTTCTACTCCGATATTTTTTTTTTTTGTGCTGCATAGTTACTCGTTACAATTATAAAAATTACCACTGCCAGAACAGTAGATGGCAGGTTTCATGAAGCTCAAAACATGTGTATTATCAGCGCATACGAAAATAAATGCTACTGTATGTATAAATAAAAGCTGCATTTGAAATAATAAAAAACAATATGATGTTCAAACTTTTGACTTCTTTCTTTAATAACTACATAACACAGTACTTGTACTTTTACTTTCAGTACTTGAGTAGCAATTTTTTTTCAAAACTACTGGTACTTTTACTTTCAGTACTTGAGTAGCAAAACTTTTAAAAAAACTACTTGCAATACTTAAGTACAAAAATTTTTTGATCGAGCACTTGTACTTTTACTCAAGTATGGGTTTCGAGCACTTTATACAACTCTGCGTGGGAGCAGGGACAGTAAGTGGACTATTTTTTCTATTTTTTTAGATTAATCTGCCACAGCGGGCTACACAACTCCAACCTGGTCACCAGCTTCTTCAATGTGAATAGTTGGGAACAGCCTGGGAACGCTGTGGCGTATTAATCCGCCTACCCGAAACTGATAAAGTAGTCAACTTCCTGCTCCCGTGGAACACAGGGGTCCGGCAGGCGCTGTGAAGTGTGAACGGTCAGGCATTGGTGCCGTAACAAGAGAGACCCAGGGAAAAATGGGGCAGGGGGTGGTGTCGGAGTCCAGGCTAGGCTGTTCATGTGAGCTCACCTGAGTGACAAGCAGTGTACTGGGACTAGTGAGAGACGCCTGGCGCCTGCCCCCCCCTCCTCTCCTCTCCCCCCCCTCCTCCTCTGCTCGACCCTCCTCTCCTCTCTCTCTCCTCCCCCCCCTCTTCTCCCCCCCTCCTCTTCTCTCTCCCTCTTCTCCCCCCCTCCTCTCCTCTCCCCCCTCCTCCTCTCCCCCCTCCTCTCCTCTGCTCCCCCCTCCTCTCTCTCTCCCGATCCCTCCCCCCCTCCTGTTCTCCTCTCTCCCCCTCCTCTCCCCCCTCCTCCTCTGCTCCCCCCTCCTCCCTCTCTTCAGATCCCTCCTCCCCCTTTCCTCTTCCCCCGTCTTCTCTTCTCTCTCCCCCTCCTCTCCTCCCTCCTCTCCTCTCCCCCCCTCCTCTGCTCCCCCCTCCTCTCCTCTCTCTCTCCCGATCCCTACTCCCCCCTCCTCTTCTCCTCTCTCCCCCTCCTCTCCCCCTCTCCTCCTCTGCTCCCCCCCTCCTCTCTCTCTCTCCCGATCCCTCCTCCCCCCCTCCTCTTCCCCCCTGTCTTCTTCTCTCTCCCTCCTCTCCCCCCCTCCTCTCCTCTCCCCCCCTCCTCTTCTCTCTCTCCCCCCTCCTCTTCTCTCTCTCCCCCCTCCTCTTCTCTCTCCCCCTCCTCCTCTCCTCTCCCCCCTCCTCTCCTTCTCCCCCCTCCTCTCCTGCCCCCCTCCCTCCTCCCAGTTGCCCAGCTCAATGGTGCCCAGAAGGAAGGGAGAGGACCAGAAGTACCAGCAGTGCTCAGATGGTCTCTGGGTTCCCAGCTCCAGGAAGAACCACTTGCAGGACAAACCCAGACCCCAGGTAGAAGACTGCATTCAGACCAGGTACTGGGGGGGGGGGGACTAACAATGCTGCATTTGAATTGTTGTCTTAGCGCCAGTTCACATATATGCGATGACAGACCTTGCATGTGATGCGCAGCGCACTGCTGTGCAAATCACATGCGATGTATGTGCGATGCAAATTCAGCCATACAGATTTTATGGCTGAATTCACATCGCTTTCGGACACAACTCGCACAAGACCCTTTTTTGGGTCCACACCAGGATCGGATTGCATGGATGTGAACATCCAATTCATGTTGGAACTGACTGTTCGCACTGCGATATGCGAACTGATCTGGGGGTGTCATTAACTTTGTATTGATACCCCCTGTGATTCGTATATGGCAGTGTGAACTGCCTGCAGGTTGAATGCGATGCAGGAATCCGCAGTGGATTCACAGGGTTCCTGCATCGCATATATGTGAACTGGGACTAATACCAAGCATGTGTGGAGTGACACATCTGAGGGGCATTGCTGTAAATTAGGGTACACTAGTTTTGCCCTCTGAAGAGTGAACCACAATGGATCACTTTTCAGAGGGTGTTTGCTAGGTGGCAAGGAAGCATTATGATGCCTCCTCACCATCTAATTTAATCCTTAAAAACCTGCACCACCTACAAAGGTTCCTCCTTATATCAGGACCCACCCCCCTTCCTTAGTGCATTCACTCTGCGGAAGGTGGTCTCTGGTCACCAGAGTTCCCGGTATTCCCCTTTACATAAGTCTGCAGGAGTCCCCCTTACAGTGCAAGGGGGAACTCTGTGCACGCTGATGTGAAGGGGAGCTCTGATGTAAAGGGCAATGCTGCAGACTCTGATGTAAGTGGGACCTCTGATGTAAAAAGGAATGCAGTGGACTCTGATATAAGGTGGTCTCTGGTCACCAGAGCCCCCCCCTCCCCCCTTATATCAGAGTTCCCCTTTAGAACATGATGTGCAGAATTCCTCTTTATGTCAGAGTTCCCTTTGCACTGTTAGGGGGAATCCTTCAGACTCTGATGTAAGGAGGAACTCTTTGCTGGCTGGGTTATATTAACCTTACCTTCGTGTAAATAGAGCAAGATGGCTTTTGACTTTTGTTTAACTTAAACACATTGCTAATAGCGCTATCTACATGTTTATAATTTAAAATATTGATATTTGCACTGTTTACCACAGAATACGGGCATTTTAGGTACTTTTTTGCAATGTCGGTGTGGGGGGGGGGGGGGGGGGAATCCTGGGTGAGTTCCCCCACTTTTTTTCCCAGGACTTGACCCCTGATTTATACTGTAAATAAATCATATAGTAAAGGAATATTGGTATTTTAGTTATTTAAAACAAAATGAATATTATTTACTGACAATAGAGAAAGCAACGGCAAGGTGTCTGGGGGGAAACAGTCACAACACAGTACAATGAGCACTGGAAATAAATAGTGATAGCTAGCTTATCACTCCTGTTGGAACAGAGGAGCTTCATTTTGATTTTACCTATCCTCTTAGGCAGGCCAATAGACAGTGCAAATTTCTTTCCTGCAATATGCTTCAAATCTTTGCCAGTTCAGCAGGAGATTCAAATCATCTATGGCAGGCCTCAGTCACTCGGTGAGACTGATAATGGAGATGCTCGACTCATGTCTGTGGTCAGTTTTACTGAGGTTCAGAATAAAATTATTCGTTTGGGTGTGTTTACCCAAAAGTTTAAGTTTACTGCCCTTGAAATGAACTGAATACTGCTCCCCCATTAGTTACCCTTTTATCTAAATAATGTTAAGTTTAGCATCTGATAAGCTCTAGATATGCTTATATATAGCTTTTCAATAGTCCTGTGAACTGCATGCTAAAGGAAGTACGGTAATTAATTTAATTTAGGTTAAGTTACAGTATATAACTGACATCTCTGTTCATATGACATTTAACAGTCAACAAGATATCCACATGCTTCCTTTCTGTTCATAGCCTCTTGTAATGGTGTATGCTTTATACCAAGAATAACACAATAACAGCAATAATTTCAGGGCGCTGTTTATGATGTACTAGATAATTATAACAAGGAGTCAGGGCACGTATTACCACCCATGAAGGTTTTCTGACTTAATTGAAATATTAGTGTTAGTCAGATTTAAAAAAAAGGACACAGGTTCATAATTTTTACCCAATATATAATAAATAAATAAGTAAAAATCATCCATATAAAAGATGATCTACCTTCTGGGACCAAATTCTAAATTATATACATACTATATTGAGTATATAAATAGACAAGGATCCTAGGATCTGCCTTTTTGGATATTTTAGCCCTTCCTCCTCATCAACATCCTTATTCTCATCCTCATCAACATCCTTAACACCAGTTACAATACCATCATGGTCTTCACTATGTTTGTTTACGGTTTTACTATATTAAAATCCTGGACATCACATACTGCTCCCAAATTAACTACGGTGAAAAAATAACTGAAATCCTTGCTGTATATTGAAAAATTGGAAGCATCACCACAAGCTTTTAACTCTACAAAAACAGATGGCAAAGATTTATGGAACACTAATTTTCAAACTTGGAAAAATCCCAACTGATGACACCATTTCTTTATACTGAGTGGTACATTAGAGCAAATATGAACAATTCTCTAGGCAGACTAAGAATTCTACCGAGTGATTCCGAGTATTAATCATTTTTCTCCACCAAGTGTCTGCAAAAATTCTAAGGATCTTCAACAAAGTGAACCACAATACTGTTGATGAACAACTGTTATTATTACTTTTTAATATTACTAATATAAAGGATTTTTCTTTATGTTATTTTATTTTATTTTATTTCTGTTTTCATTCTTTTTATTTTTCTTTTTTTTCTTGTTCTGTATTTTATTGTAGATCTTCTATACAGAATAATTGATTATATTAACAGTTAAATCCAAACTGCTCATACATGCTTCCACTATAAATGAATTGTTTGGTAATAGTTACCTATTTACATACAGTATATGTTAATGTGATTAAAACTTCATGATATCAATGCAGTAAAACATTGGTAGTGGGTTAGATACAAGCTATGTAAATCTACCCCTTTCTGTTTCTGTTTGAGACTTGTAAATTGCAAATTTTCAATACATAAAAAAAAAAAAAGAAATGCTTAAATAAAAATAAATAAAAAAAAACCTGCATATAAAGAATGGTATACCCACAGCTACCCATAGTTGATGCAAAGGAAGGCCAAAAAACCCCATATAAAGCATTTTACAATTTGTTCCAGCTGGGGAAAAATACATTTCCTGACAGACTCCATGGCAGCATACGTTCGGTAGGCTCCGCCTCCTCTCCTACCTCATAGGACCCCACTCCCATAAATCTTTGCTCCCTTTCAGGATCAGTGTTCTTTTTTCGTCCTCCTCATACATATAGTTTTATGTTCCTACTTTCTTCGGTCCTATATGAATCGGTGGAAGATTGAGTCATGGAGTCTCCGATAAGCCCTGGCTCTTAGCGGGGTATGGAGGGGGCAATGGAAGAGACCCTTTGCAGGAGCTCTGTGGTCTGGCCGAGAGAGCCCTGCTGCTGCGGGTGGCCCTTTTTTTGTCTGAAGATATAAGCCGGTGTTGCGTCTCCTGGACTCGATTGTGCTGTCGGCAGGGTGGTAAGCCCTGATATGGGACCAAGTTTCTTATCTTTTCTCTATATTGTGTGTTTTTGTACTGCCTGCTAGCGCTTTGCCATGTTCTATGTGTTTCCTGTAATGTATTCCAGTATGGCCATTGTAGTAGTGTTACCTGTTATCATGCCGGTTTTTCCATTTCCATGTCGGTTCCGGTCGTTCACGGCCGTGGCCGCGATCGCGTCCGCTGCTTCCGGGTTGTCCGGCGCCTCTGCGCATGCGCAGTGCGCGCCGGATAGGTCCTTTCGTCGCGCATGCGCAGACGCGATGTCTGACGTCGCGTGCGCCTGCGCAGTACCCCGGGATCGTCCCGGAGCGGTGTATTTAAACAGGCTATTTGACCAGAGCTGGTGGGAAGGTCGGCAGATCGATAGCCTCCCCCAGACTCTGGTCTACTATTCTGAGGTAAGATTTTTTCCTGTCTTGGGGTCTGTTTTAGTGCGGCATGGGACTGATAGTCTTTTGTCCTTCCTCCAGCTAGTTTGCAGTACAAAGTTTGCTTAAAGCTATGGACAGTTCATCGCCGCCCCCTAGTGGCCAGCCTGCTTTTCCAAGGTATGTGCTGGTTCCTGCAGCTAGGTTGATCTGAGTGTCTCTTTTTTTCATGTTTCTTATGCTCTGCTGTATGTGTCTGTCTCCAGCTCTTTCAGGCCTGATCAACAGCCCCGCGCACGCAGCGAAGACAGACATACAAAATCGCAGCACCGGCGCTCCTCATCCAAGTCCAAACGCAGCTCCCCCCATAGTAGGGGACGCGATGGCCAGTCTTCCACACATTATGGCCAAATGGAACGCCAGCATGGGAAAAAATGCTGGGGATGCCGCACTTTGATACCAGACGGTTCCTCCCTATGTAAAACCTGTTATGCCCAAGTTACGGGTGAAAAGGAAAAATCAGACCAACATATTGAGGAGGTGGTGCGCAGAGTTCTCAAGGACTCTCTTGCTGATTTTCACAAATCAAATGCTCCCACAGGGCCATCCAGCTCCCCTGATAGAGATCTTTTGCTTCAAGATCCGTTTGAGGCTTCCCAGCCCAGCCATCCTTCTATCCTGCCGTCAGATTTGAGTTCAACCTCGTTTCCCCGTTAGTTAAGGCGGTTAGAGAGGCCCTTGAGTGGGAAGATCCTGCTGTCTCTTCTCCAAAGCAGAAGAAATATTTCAAGCAGTTGTGGAAGGAGCGGTTAAACTTTCCATTTTTAGGGGAGCTGGGAGACATAATTTCTGAAGAGTGGAACAAAGTGGAGAGGAAAAATTCCATGACCACTAAAATGACAAAGATGTATCCTTTTAAACAGGAAGAGGTAAAATATCTGGAGTCTTCCCCCAGTGTGGATGCCGCAGTGATGCGTCTTGCGAAGCACGTCACTCTTCCAATGGAAGATACAGCATCATTTAGGGATCCTTTGGATAGGAGGATTGATGCTGACCTTAAACGGGCATATCTTTCAGCCGGTATGGCCTGCAAGCCAGCTTTGGCCTCGGCTACAATTTCTAAAGCAATGGAAGTTTGGGTCAACGCCCTTGAGGAAACTCTTGGAGGAGTTTCGGAGGAAGTTCTTCGGAGCTCCCTGATTCAGGAGCTGAAGATTGCTGCGGGTTTCTTGGGGGAGGCGTCTCTAGACACCATTCGCCTCTTGGCCCGAGTTATGCTGTCTTCTGTTACGGCAAAACGTGCCCTTTGGCTTCGTCCTTGGGTAGCCGATGCTGCCTCCAAACAGGCTTGGTGCCGAATTCCCTTTGAGGGTTCTTCCCTCTTTGGGAATAAATTGGATGCAGCCATAACTCGGGATACGGGTGGAAAATCTGGGTTCCTCCCTCAGGATAAACGCCCAGGCGCTCAGAAGCGTTCCTTCCCAAGAAGACAGAATGCTAATCGTTCGAGGGAAGCGCGCAGCTACAGACCAGGAAAATCCTATGGAAGAAGCTGGAAGTCAAGACAAACCTCCTTTCAGAAAAGTTCCAAGGGCTCTTCGGCGACCGGGAGGCCGCCAAATCCTTTTGAGGTTGGGCCCGTCCAGTCTGTTCCGGTAGGGGCCAGGTTGCTCCAATTTCGGGACGTCTGGGCGGCCTCGATCCAGGATCCTTGGGTTTTAAATATCGTGTCCCAAGGGCACTCTTGGGCATTCGACAACGTCCCAAAACCCAGGTTCGTTGCAACTTCCCTCCCTCCTGCAGCAGAAAAGAAGGTTCTTCTCAGTTATGTGGATACCCTACTGGATCAGCGAACTGTCGTACCAGTTCCCGAAGCGGAAAGAGGTCAGGGAATCTATTCACCTCTCTTCCTCGTTCAGAAAAAGAACGGCACATGGCGCCCGGTAATAGATCTCACATATCTCAACAAATCTATCCATTGGGAGAGATTCAAAATGGAATCCCTAGTCACAATACAACATTCGGTCCTTCCAGGGGATTGGTTGGCATCAATAGACCTAAAGGATGTGTACTTCCACGTCCCTGTGGCAAGAGAATACCATCAGTTCCTCAGGTTTGCTGTCAATCATGTCCACATGCAATTTACATGTCTTCCCTTCGGGCTCTCAACTTCGCCTCGCACCTTCTCCAAGACGCTGTTGGCAATTGTGGCTCTCATCAGAACCAGAGGTATCAGATTGCATCTTCTTCTTCTGTCCCAGGACAAGTCCCAGCTACTGATACATCTGGAGCAGGTGATCCTTACTCTTCAGGAGTTCGGGTGGATTCTGAATTTGGAGAAGAGCCATCTGGTGCCCACACAGTCCCTGGTATTTCTCGTAGCACTGTTCAACATGGTGAAGTGCACCATATCTCTGCCCGAGGAGAAAATTCCAGTAGTTCAGAGCAGGGTGGCTCTTGCTCTTGCTGCCTCCCATCTCACTGCTCGTCAGTGTCTAAAGGTGGTAGGGACTCTAGTAGCTACCTCGCCCATGGTGAAGTGGGCTCTGTGGAAGCTGAGACCCTTCCAGAAAGGGTTTCTCCATCAATGGACGACAGAGAACTTGTCACAAGTCATTTACCTAACACCATTCATGAAGGGGTGCCTTCCGTGGTGGTTACGCCGTGCAAATCTAACCAACTGCCACTCAATTGCTCCAATTTCCTGGGTGACGATAACCTCCAATGCCAGCAGTACCGGTTGGGGAGCCCATTGCCTGTCGGAAGTGGCACAAGGCAGGTGGAATTTCTCCAGTCACGGAGTGGTATCCAACATCCTAGAGTTACGAACCGCCTTCAAAGCCCTTCAGGCTTTTCACCATCTGACTCAGGGAGCCTCAGTGTTACTCAGGATGGACAACACCACGGCAGTGGCATACGTCAAGAGGCAAGGTGGAACCCGCAGCATGTCTCTACTCCACGAAACAGAACCAATTATGTCCTGGGCCCAGCAACATCTGGCCAATCTCTCGGCGGTCTTTGTACCAGGAGTGTTGAATACGGAAGCAGACTTCCTGTCCAGATTTCAATTGGACAACAACGAATGGTCCCTCCATCAGGAGGTGTTCAATTGGGTTCTGTCTCTGGGAATCTCACCGGAGGTGGATCTCTTTGCGAGTCCACACAACAAGAAGCTTCGGAAGTATTATTCGAGGTTCAGGGATCCTCGAGCCTTCGGAGTGGATGCCCTCACAGACAGATGGAACTTCCGGTCTGCCTATGCCTTTCCACCGGTGCCAATAGTACTCCAATTCCTTCGGAGACTGAAGATGGAGGAAGTGGAGGTCATAGCAATAGTTCCCTTCTGGCCCAACAGGCCTTGGTTTCCTCTGCTGTCCCTTCTCAGCTTCAGGGATTCCCCTGCCTCTCAGGCCAGACCTTCTGTCGCAGGGTCCAACTCTTCATCCATGCCCTGCGCGTCTACACCTCAAGGCCTGGTTCTTGAGAGGGAGAGGCTGGAGGCCCTCGGATGTCCAGATGAGGTGATTCCTACTCTTATGAGTTCAAGAAGAGCTAGTACCAACAGGGTTTATGAGAGGATCTGGGCAAGATTTATGAGTCATCAAGCCCAGAGTTTGGGTCCAGCAGGTGCTCCTACTATTCAGCAAATCTTGAGTTTCCTGCAGTCTGGTTTGGATCTATCCCTCTCAGTTAGTTCTCTCCGGGTGCAAGTTTCTGCCATCTCTGCTTTCACCGGAATTCAGTGGGCAATACATCAACTGATCCAACAGTTTTTTAAGGGTGCAGTCAGATTAAGGCCGCAGAGAAAGCCAAGATTCCCGAATGGGATCTTCCATTGGTTTTGGACTACTTTGCTTCGAAAGAGGTTGCTTCCATGTCCATCAAGGAGCTTACGCTGAAGACGGTATTTCTGGTGGCTATCACCTCTGCTAAGAGGGTCTCAGAGATACACAATCTAGGTTGCAAAGAGCCTTTTCTGACTTTCTTTCAGGACAGAGTGGTCCTGATCCCTATGCTAGAGTCAAACCCTAAAGTAACATCTGTCTTCCACGAAAATTCTGAGATAGTTCTTCCTACCTTCAGAGCAGATGAGGAATCAGTAGTCCATCCTCTAGACGTGGGCGACACTTTAAGTCAATACTTAGAGGCCACATCCTCCTTCCGTCAATCAGATTTCCTGTTTGTCCTTCTCCATGGGAATAAGAAAGGAATGCGGGCTTCTTCGAGAGCAGTGGCTGCATGGATTGTTCAGGCTATCCAATGGGCATATAGAGCAAAAGGCTTGGCTCCTCCAGAGGCGATTACAGCTCATTCTACCAGAAGCATTGCTACGTCCTGGGCAGTTTCTAAACACGTCGCGCCTGACGTGATCTGCAAAGCAGCCGCTTGGTCATCTGTGAATACCTTCCTCACACATTACTGTGTTGAACCTGCTTCTTTATCTTCCGTTAATTTTGGCGTTCAAGTCTTGTCAGTTGACAGTGCCAATTAAAGTTTTCTTTGTTCAGCATCTTCCCACCCGGGAGTGTATAGCGAGTTATTTCCCGAACGTATGCTGCCATGGAGTCTGTCAGGAAAACGGAAAATTGATATCAAATACTTACCGTAATTTTCCTTTCCTGATGGACTCCATGGCAGCAGGAGTCCCCTCCCAATTCCTGAGTAGGCTAGTTACAGAACACTGATGCTGAAAGGGAGCAAAGATTTATGGGAGTGGGGTCCTATGAGGTAGGAGAGGAGGCGGAGCCTACCGAACGTATGCTGCCATGGAGTCCATCAGGAAAGGAAAATTACAGTAAGTATTTGATATCAATTTTCCGTTTTCTTCCTGATTCCCCAGAAGGAAATTTAATATTCACTAAATGAACAATCTCTGAGGTTATTGCCTATGAATTTTAACCACTTGCCGCCCGCCCGCCGTCAATTGATGGCGGGACGGTGCGGCCATTGTTCTGGGAAGACGTCATATGACGTGATCCCATTCAGCAGGGCAGGCGCGCGATCGTGTGCGCGCCGCCCTGCACTGCCGGTGTCGGGGTGTCCCCGGGACACCCCCGTCACCGGCAGGGGGGAAACAGCCAATGGGCATGGCTGTTTCCCATGTGATCGGCTGTGTTCCAATGACACAGCCGATCACAATACAGGAGCCCGGAAGATGACCGCGCATGCGCGATCGGGAGCGCGCAGCGCGGTCATGTCGATGGCTCTGTGTTCCCTAGGAACACAGCTGTCACCGGCAGTAGTAAACGGTCACTGACAGTGACTGTTTACTATGTGTTCGACTGTGAATCCATTCACAGCCGATCACAAAATGTAAACAAAGAGCAGTAACTCACTGTTACTAGCTCTTCTCCCCCTCACACAGTTTCCAGTGTGAGGAGAGCAGAGCCAGAAATAGTGAGTTACTGCTCTGTGTACCTGTCACAAAGTAAAAGCACACAAATAAATGTCCCCACACAGTCCTCAGCCCCCCCCCAATTGCACCTGTCACCAGAGATGTATAGTAACGAAGTAGAACTACTTAAGTACTGTACTTAAGTACCGAAATGCGGTATCTGTACTTTCCTAGAGTAGAATTTTTTTCTCCTACTTCTACTTTTACTTCACTACATTTTTTCGATGATTTCGATACTTCTACTCCGATATTTTTTTTTTGTGCTGCATCGTTACTCGTTACTTTTCTCTGCCTTTCCCTTTTTCTTTTTTGTTTGGTTTCCCTCCTTCCTGCTCTCTCCTACTCTTTCAATTATCCTCCCTATTCTGCCTTCCCCCCTCCCCTCCCCTTTTCTATAGGAAGGCAAAGGTAAAGATACCCCCCTTTTTCATGGGTACCTGGTCTCTGGCCATTTGGGTAGCGTTGTTCCGCTCCAGGCTTCCGCTGGGCCGCATGCTCCCACATGCGCCTCTCGGCGCTCTGACATGTGTGGCGGCCTTCGGCCACTCCGCTCCACCCCTCCTTGTCTCCATTCGCTGACGTCTCAGCGCTGGGAGGTGGGGATTCCGGCAGCCGCGCAGTAGAGGCACATGCGCATTCGCAGTGCGATCGAGGCACTGGTGGCCATCTTGGTTAAGGGAAACATGGGGGGGTCTCTGATGTAAGGGGGGGCTTTGTGTGGGCGGTCTCTGATGTAAGGGGGCTCTGTGTGGGGGGTCTCTGATGTAAGGGGGGTCTCTGATGTAAGGGGGCTCTGTGTGGGAGGGCTCTGATGTAAGGGGAGCTCTGTGTGGAGGGGCTCTGAGGTAGGGGGAGCTCTGTGGGGGGCTCTATGGGGGGGGGCTCTGATGTAAGGGGGGCTCTGTGGGGATGGTCTCTGATGTAAGGGGGCTCTGTGTTGGGGTCTCTGGATGTAAGGGGGGCTTTGTGTGAGGGGTCTCTAAAGTAAGGGGGCTTTGTGTGGGGGGTCTCTGATGTAAGGGGGGCTCTGTGTGGGGGGTCTCTGATGTAAAGGGGGCTTTGTGTGGGGGTCTTTGATGTAAGGGGGCTCTGTGTGGGGGGTCTCTGATGTAAGGGGGCGCTGTGTGGGGGGTCTTTGATGTAAGGGGGCTCTGTGTGGGGGGTCTCTGGTGTAAGGGGGCTCTGTGTGGGGGGTCTCTGATGTAAGGGGGCTCTGTGTGGGGGTCTCTGATGTAAGGGGTCTCTGTGTGGGGGGTCTCTGATGTGTGGGGGTCTCTGATGTAAGGGGGCTCTGTGTGGGGGGTCTCTGATGTAAGGGGGACTCTGTGTGGGAGGGCTTTGATGTAAGGGGAGCTCTGTGTGGAGGGGCTCTGATGTAAGGGGAGCTCTGTGGGGGGCTCTATGGGGGGGCTCTGATGTAAGGGGGGCTCTGTGGGGATGGTCTCTGATGTAAGGGGGCTCTGTGTTGGGGTCTCTGATGTAAGGGGGGCTTTGTGTGAGGGGTCTCTAAAGTAAGGGGGCTTTGTGTGGGGATGGTCTCTGATGTAAGGGGGCTCTGTGTTGGGGTCTCTGATGTAAGGGGGGCTTTGTGTGGGGGGCTCTGATGTAAGGGGGCTCTGTGGGGGGTCTCTGATGTAAGGGGAGCTCTGTGTGTGTGGGGGGGTCTCTGATGTAAAGGGGGCTCTGTATGGGGGTCTCTGATGTAAGGGGGCTGTGTGGGGGGTCTCTGATGTAAGGGGGCTTTGTGTGGGGGGTCTTTGATGTAAGGGGGCTCTGTGTGGGGGGGCTCTGATGTAAGGGGGGCTCTTTGTGGGGGCTGGGGGGTCTCTGCTGTAAGGGGGCTCTGTGTTGGGGGTCTCTGATGTAAAGGGGCTCTGTGTGGGGGGTCTTTGATGTAAGGGGGGCTCTGTGTGGGGGGTCTCTGATGTAAGGGGGGCTCTTTGTGGGGGCTGGGGGTCTCTGCTGTAAGGGTGCTCTGTGTGGGGGGTCTCTGATGTAAGTGGGGCCTCTGTGGGGGGTTTCTGTTGTAAGGGGGCTCCGTTGGGGGGTTTCTGTTGTAAGGGGGGCTCTGTTGGGGGGTCTCTAATGTAAGGGGGGCTAAGTTTGTAGTGATCATAAAAAAGAAAAGTCAAATGAAGTGCAAAAAAAGTGCAAGAAAAAATGTGCAGGGCGCTGGTGGGGGCGCCACAGGATCAGCTCGCACAGGGCGCTTGAACACCTAAGGCCGGCCCTGGTTGGGAGGTTCTTTCCCATTAACAGCAGATATGAAATTATATTCATCTTGTTTTGTCACATATATATATATTTGAAGATTCACAATATTTTGAACTTTTTATTGACTTAGATTTCATACACTCTTCCTTTATTTCATTATTGGAATATATTGTTGTATATCACATTGGTTTATATATGATTTTGCGCACCAATAAGCTGTGGAGAAAAAAAAACACGCAGGGAAAAGAAGGAGGGACATACTTTATCTGTTTTTTGTTTACAAAAAGTTACAGCCTAAGGAATTGTGATTGTCCTTTAGGTTAATCATTTGAATAAATCATTTGAAATAAATTCAAATAATAAAAAACAATATTATGTTCAAACTTTTGACTTCTTTCTTTAATAACTACATAACACAGTACTTCTACTTCTACTTTCAGTACTTGAGTAGAATTTTTTTTTCAAAACTACTGGTACTTTTTACTTTTAGTACTTAAGTAGCAATTTTTTTGAAAAAACTACTTGCAATACTTAAGTAAAAAAAATGTTGAATACTTTAGTACTTCCACTTTTTCTGCGAGCACTTCCACTTCTACTTAAGTCACTTTTTGATCGAGCACTTGTACTTTTACTCAAGTAGAAATTTCGAGTACTTTATACAAGTCTGCCTGTCACCCAACAGTCACCTCATCAGTGCCCAGAAATTGACACCCATAAGGCTACGTTCACATGTGAGCGTAGCGATCGCGGGCAGAATCACCGTGATTCTGCCCGCGATCCGGAAATCATTGCAAATTGTGGGACGCCTGTGCGTTGCCCGTGATTTGCAATAGCACCCCAAACGCTGTGCGATGCCGCGATTTCCACCTGCCGAATCGCGGTAACATCGCACAAACAACGCATGACGCCCAACAAAGGTACAAACAAGAGTTTCTTTGGGGCGTCATGCGTTGTTTGCGTGATGCTACTGCGATTCAGCAGGCGGAAATCGCGGCAACATCGCACAGCGTTTGGGGTGCTATTGCAAATCACGGGCAACGCACAGGCGTCCCGCGATTTGCAATGATTTCTGGATCGCGGGCAGAATCGCAGTGATTCTGCCCGCGATCGCTACGCTCACATGTGGACATAGCCTAAAGTTCACCGGTCACCAGAGACTGCCATCAGTACCGCCGTGCACCATCGCCCGTCACCTGTCACCCATCAGTGACCATCGCCCGTCACCTGTCACCCCATCAATCACCGTCACCTGTCACCCCATCAGTCACCGTCACCTGTCACCCCATCAGTCATCGTCATCTGTCACCCCATCAATCATCGTCACTTGTCACCCCATCAGTGATCGTCACTTGTCACCCCATCAATCATCGTCACTTGTCACCCCGTCAGTGATTGTCATCTGTCACCCCATCAATCATCGTCACTTGTCACCTCATCAATCATCGTCATCTGTCACCTCATCAATCAACGTCACCTGTCACCCCATCAGTCATCGTCACCTGTCACCCCATCAGTCATCGTCACCTGTCACCCCATCAGTCATTGTCACCTGTCAGCCCATCAGTCATCGTCACCTGTCACCCCATCAGTCATCGTCACCTGTTTGCCATATACATGCAACCACTTACCGACCGCCTAACGACTCTATGCGTCGGCCATTAAAAGCTAAATACTGGGGTTATGGCAGCAGATAGCTGCCATAACCCCGGTATTTTTTTAAACGGCGGGCAGTCGGCTTTCAGATAAGGGTGGTCCCAGTGGCGGATTCGCCGCAGAATTACCCTTACGGTGCAGGGGAAGAGGTGCCCCCCCCTCCCGCCGCGTCCCAGACGTTTTCCCAGCTTACCGGACCCGCCGTCAGCGGGGAAAACTATCCGTTCCCGGATCCTTAGAGACAGGAAGTCGAGTGAGGGCAAGATGTTTACATTCCTTGTAATAGGAATAAAAATGATCAAAACATTTTTTTTTAAACTGTGTAAAAATAAAAAAATAATAAATAAAATAAATAGGAAAAAAAAAATGTAAGCGCCCTGTCCCCGTTAGCTCGCGCGCAGAAGCAAACGCATACGCAAGTCCCGCCCACATATGTAAACGGTGTTCAAACCATACATGTGAGGTATCTCCGCGATCATTAGAGCGAGAGCAATAATTTGAGCCCTAGACCTCCTCTGTTACTCTAAGCTGGTAAACTGCAGAAATTTTTAAAATGTTGCCTATGGGGATTTTTAAGTACCAATGTTTGGCGCCATTCTGTGAGCATGAGCAATTTTGAAGCATGACATGTTGGGTATCTAATTACTCGGCGTAACATTATCTTTCACATTATGGAAAAAAATTGGGCTAAATTTACTGTTTTCTTATTTTTTAGTTCAAAAATTGATTTTTTTTCACAAAAATTGCATTTGGAAGACTGCTGCGCAAATATGGTGTGATAAAAAAATATTGCAACAATCTCCATTTTATTCTCTAGGGTCTCTGCTAAAAAAAAAATATATAATGTTTGGGTGTTCTAAGTAGTTTTCTAGCAAAAAAAGGATTTTAGCTTGTAAACACCAAGTGTCAAAAATAGGCCCAGTCTTAAAGTGGATAAATGGACAACTTTGTGAAAAGTGCTACTTGGATGTTAGGCCTCTGTATGTGGCTAGGTGTTAGAAATATTGCATAAATGGACAGCTTTGTGTAAAAAAAATGCGTTTTCATTTTCTTTCCACATTTTCCAAAAACTTGTGGAAAAAAATGACACATTCAAAAGACTCTTTATGCCTCAAAAATTATACGTTGGGCTGTTTGCTTTCCAAAATGGGGTCATTTTATGGGGGTTTCCATTGTCCTGGTGCTCCAGGGCCTTCAAAAGTGCGATAGGTTGTCAGGAAATTATATGTGTAATTTGTGCTCCTAGAATGCCGGACGGTGCTACTTGGATGTTAAGCCTCTGTATGTGGCCAGACTGTGAAAAAGTCTCACACATGTGGTATTGCCATACTCAGGAGGAGTAGTAGAATGTGTTTGGGGGTGTAGTTGCAAGTATACATATGCTGTGTGAGAGAAATAACCTGTTAATACGTCAATTTGTAAAAAAAAAAAAAAAAATCTTCATTTTGCAAAGAGTTGTGGGAAAAAATTACAACTTCAAAAAACTCACCATGCCCCTTATTAAATACCTTGGAATGTCTACTTTCCAAAAAGGGGTCATTTGGGGGGTATTTGTACTTTCCTGACTTTTTAGTGTCTCAAGAAATGAGATAGGCCTTCAGTACATCAGGTGTGGTCAAGTGCAATCAATTTTCAATGATTAGCACCATAACTTGTGGACTCTATAACTTTCACAAAGACCAAATAATATATACTTATTTGGGTTATTTTTACCAAAGATAAGTAGCAGTAAAAATTTTGGCCAAAATTTGTGAAGAAAAATTACTCATTTGCTAAATTTTATGACAGAAACAAAGAAAAATGTGTTTTTTCACAATATTTTCAGTCTTTTTTTATTTATAGCACAAAAAATAAAAAACCCAGTAAAAAACCCAGTAGTGATTAAATACCATCAAAAGAAAGCTCTATTTGTGTGAAAAAAAGGACACAAATTTTTTATGGGTACAGTGTTGCATGACTGAGTAATTGTCATTCAAAGTGTGGGAGCGCTGAAAGCTGAAAATCAGTCTGGGCAGGAAGGGGGTGAAAGTGCACTGTAGGCAAGTGGTTAATAACCAGTTATATGCAGACCAATTTGATGCAGTGTGCGGTGTATGGTCTGAGCACTGTCAGGCTGACCCCCCCCACCCCTTAACCTCTGCAGCAATGCTGGCAGTACTCATATGTCTATTTCCCAAAGACAACCTCTGGATATGACTGAGCACATGCACTCAACCTCTTTGTTCTACCATGGCGAGGCCTGTTCTGAGTGGAACCTGTCCTGTTAAACCGCTGTATGGTCTTTGCCGCCGTGTTGCAGCTCAGTTTTAGGGTCTTGGCAATCTTCTTATAGCCTAGGCCATCTTTATGTAGAGCAACAATTCTTTTTTCAGATCCTCAGATGGAGTTCTTTGCCATGAGGTGCTATGTTGAACTTCCAGTGACCAGTATGAGAGTGAGAGTGATAACACCAAATTTAACACACCTGTTCCCCATTCACACCTGAGACCTTGTAACACTAACAAGTCACATGACACTGGGGAGGGAAAATTGGTAATTGGGACCAATTTGCACATTTTCACTTAGGGGTGTACTCATTTTTGTTGCCAGCAGTTTAGACATTAACCGGTTGCCGAATGCGCACAGTATATTTACTGCGGCAGTCGGCCCCGGCCAGGCAGAGTGACGTAGGTCTACGTCGCTCGCCTGTCACTCCTTCTAGAGCCAATAGCGGGCGGGCGCGCGCCCACCTCGGCTCGTTCACGGAGGAGTGCGGGAGTGTGACTGGCAGACCCGATGTCCGCCGGTCACACTACGATCGCCGGTACAGCGGGAGAAAGACAGAGCGGCTTATGTAAACAAGCCGCCTATCAGTTCTCCCTGTGTAAAAGTGAAGATCAGACAGTTCTACTATGTAGAACTGTTGATCTTTGTTTTTACACTAGTAGACCTGTCCCTGCACAGTTAGAATCACGCACACTTAACCCCTCCCTGTCCAATACTGTTAACCCCTTCCCTGCCAGTGTCATTTTTGCAGTAACAGTGCATATATATAGCACTGATTACTGCAGTAATGTCACTGGTACCCCCAAAAGTGTCAAAAATGTCAGTCAAGGGTCCGATCTGTCAGCCGCAATGTCGCAGTACCGCAAAAAAAAATCGCAGATCGCCGCCATTACTCGTTAAAAAAAAAACACCAAAAATGACAAAAATCTTTCCCTTTGTTAGTAAACGCGATAACTTTTGCGCAAACCAATCAAAATACGCTTTTTGCGATTTTTTTTTTTTACCAAACATAGGTAGCGTAAAACAAATTGGCCGAAAATGTTAAAAAATTTTAATTTTTACATTTTTTTGGGGGGGAATTTCATATAAAAAAAAGTGAAAAAATATTGTTGTTTTTGCAAAAATTACGCTCTTTTTTTGTTTATAGCGCATGATCAAAAAATCGCACAGGTGATCAAATACCACCAAAAGAAAGCTCTGTTTATGGGAAAAAAAGGACGTGAAATTTGTTTAGGTACAGCGTCGCACGACCGCGCAATTGTCTGTTAAAGTCACGCAGTAAAAAATCGCAAAAAACCCCCTGGTCTTTTAGCAGGAAAATCCTCCGGTGGTAAAGTGGTTAATGTCTGTGTGTTGAGTTATTTTGAGGGGACAGCAAATTTGCACTGTTATACAAGATGTACACTCACTACTTTACATTGTAGCAAAGTCTCATTTCTACAGCATTGTCACATGAAAAGATATAATAAAATATTTACAAAAATGTGAGGGGTGTACTCACTTTTATGAGATACTGTGTGTGTGTGTGTGTGTGTGTGTGTGTGTGTGTGTGTGTATATATATATAAAATTGATCAATCCTGATGAACTGACTTCCTATTTCAATTCACGAGGCCCTAAAACTCTAGGACAGTACAAATACTCTCACAACTGACCCCTTTTTGGAATGTCGACAGTGCAAGGTATTTAGTAAGAGGCATGGTGAGGTTTTTTTTAAGTTGTAATTTTTTGTCACAATTTTTTAGAAAATGAAGAAATGTAAAGAAGAAAATGTTTTCAAAGTTGTCATTTTAACAAATTATTGAGCTGCTTTGGAAATTTTGTAGCCCATTTTTGAAGACTCTGGAGCACCAGAACAGTAGAAACATCTACAAAATGACCTAATTTTGGAAAGCAAACACTCCAAGGTATTCTCTGGATGGTATAATGAGTCTTTTGAAAATGTAATTTTTTTATGCCAAAAGTTCTTGGAAAATTCAGGAAAGAAAATGAAAATGTATTTTTTTACACAAAGTTGTCAATGAATAAGATATTTCTAACACACATCATAGGCATTCTTAGAATTACATCCCAAAACAAATTCTGCTACTCCTCTCGAGTATGACGATACCACATGTGGAAGACTTTTTGACAGCCTAGCCACATAGAGGGGCCAAAAATCCATGGTGCACCTTCAGGAGTTCCAAGGGGATAAATTATATTTCTAATTTCCTGACTACCTATCACATTTTCCAAGGCCCTGTAGCAACAGGACAGTGGAAACACCCACAAAATGCCCACATTTTGGAAAGCAAACACCTCAAGGTTTTTTTTTTATAGGAGGCATGGTTAGTCTTTTCATTCCTTTTGCCACAATTTTTTTGAAAATGCAGAAAGAAAAATACATTTTTTTTTTTTTTTACACAACGTTGTCAATTTAATAAGATATTTTTCACACACAGCATGGACATACTTAGATACGGCCAATGTATCTTGTGTATCGCACAAATCAAGTAATTGTATTAAAACCAATGTACTGTAATGGTTGCCTCTATAGGAGTTATCGGGGAATATAACGTAGTGTAGCGTCATCTGATATTCTGATACTCAATAAACAAGACTCATAATACATATCCTGAATGCACGGGGAAACTATAAGTAAACTCATTTTAAAACCAAAAAAAAAAGTCTCTAAAAGTGTTGATTGTATAGTAAATCTTTTAAGACACACGTTTGCACCACTTTTAATTCTTATGCCCCATACACACGTGCAGATTATCTGCAGACTTTTGTCTGCAGACTTACCAAAACCATATAATATGAGGTCAAACCTAAACACTTTCAATTTGTATGCAATCCAGCAGGCCCTTGCACTACATAGAAAAGGTAAGTCTGCAGACAAAAGTCTTCAGATAATCTGCACGTGTGTACGGGGCATTAGGGTATCCTATTGTTGGATTCATTAAACACATTCAGTGACTCCCACCACCAATGTGCCTGTGTGCTCATCTCAAATTTTAGACCTGTAATCAGCTCTAACGCACATTCCCCACTGGGGTTCAATGCAGTTTTCACTCTAGTGACACCACTGATGGTATTTCTTCTTATGTATTCTTAAAATCTTAAGTGGTGGTGTAAACAACATTAGGAAAAATAAGTGTGTGGCCCCTTTAAGAACTCCGACTGGTTCTCTCATTCATTCTGGAAGTAAGCAATGATGCTGCCAGGAGGGGAACATAGATTCTGTCTTACACCAACCACATTGCTTCTTCTTCCTGAGAGTGAAGAATTATGGGACGTACATTTACATTTAATCAATTACTCAGGGAAAAATGCTAGTTTTAAAAAGGGTGAGTAAGTAGTTACCCACATCCTATAATTGTCATAAATTGAAGCAGAAAAAGAGGGGTGGGGGCAAAAGGATTTCTTTGGTACCGTCATGAGACAACACAATATGCTAAAAATCATAAAGTTTTATCAAACATGATTTGTATTACAAAGCATTAAAAGTGAGGCAAAAAAACCACAATAGGACAAGCAATATTAAAAAAAAAAATGTCCCTCTTTAAGGCTGTAATACACCTCCATAGTAGGGTCACGTCCATCTAGAATGTTACTCCAGGGAAGAGGAACATAGGTAGTTAGTCATACTCAACATGTTTCGCCCGCTTCATGAGAGAATTTGAGGAAGTAAGGAATTATACCAATAAAAAATAACTTCCTAATACCAGTAACACCAATAATCTTTAAAGCATTCATTAAAAAGAAATATTATGTATACAAAAATTCATCAATAGTTGCTGAGATGTGTGGCCAGAAATACACTTACCCCAAGGGCCGAGTAGGGTCAGCCAACAGCCAACAGCCAACAGCAAACATAAAAGTACCCAGGCAATCGTCACCGGCGAGCATGGTAGCAAAGTGTTGAACTGCATGTATTTGTTATGATGTATATGTATAAAACATCAATGATTTAGATAACCAATAAAAAACAACCTTCACTTAATATTCAAAAAGTAAAATATATCTTTTAATTTGTGCAAATGATACATACCAAGGTAATATCAAATATCAAACTTTTGGCAAATAACATCTATGGGGGCGGGGTGAATGGAGCACGGCTGGATATTTTAGGTTGAAAAAAGGTGTATTTAAAGGTCATAGGCCAGGTAGATACCCAAGGGAACAAAACAGGGCACGTAGTAGATGTTTTCATGGGTCTGTGTCCTGGGACTTACACCGTATCTATAAATGAACAAATGCACAGAGAGAGAGAATGGCTAGTTTTTTTCCTAGAATAGAAGCTTTGACGTACTATAGCCACTCATACAAAATTATACCAGAAAAGGAAGAACTAAACAATAAATGAGGTGCTTCAAACATATGTAGCAAGGCAAAATGCACTCACCCTTTATGAAGCTATGGTGGATGCAAAAGGTAAATCACCCATCCAGCCTGGTCAGATAGAACAGCCAGCCCCTTTGAGGTAGGTCCCATTTAGAGAGTATTAAAAGCACCATAGCTAGTCATTTCTGGTGCCAATGCAGCCAAACACACAAACAAAACATTATTATTCCTTGTCCTTGTGGTTTTTAGGCCTTTGCTTTTAATTCTTTGTTGTACAAATCATGTGTAATAAAACTTTATGATTTTAGCATATTGTGTTGTCTCATGATGGTACCAAGAACATTTTTTTGCCCCAACCCCCCCTCCCCCTTCTTTTTTTCTGCTTCAACTTACGTACAGAGACATAGTAAGGTCTAAAAGGGACACTGTAACTGGTGTAGTGGTGATCAGGGATAAGGACTGGCGTGGCAATGATCATGGACACAGTAACTGGTGTGGTGATGATTAGGGAGAATGACTGGTATGGCAGTGATCAGAGACACTGTAACTGGTGTGGCAGTGATCAGGGACACTGTAACTGGTGTGGCAGTGATTAGGGACAATATGATTGCTGTGGTGGTGATCAGAGACATTGTAACTGGTGAGCAGTGCAATGTTACCATAGTGACACTGCACTACTCTAGGGAAGTGAGGGATTTTATTTTTTTGCACTATGATTGCTTATACTTCCATGATGGCAATATTTTCTGGCAGTTCTCATCTGCATTCCTGCAGCCATTCAGAATGACTGTGATAGATGGTGATTGGCTACAGCTATCGCATGGTACAGAGATGTCAGTGCTTGGCAATGTATCATGTGATCACTGTAACCAATCACAGAGATTACAGTAGTTCTCAATGGCTGTATGAATTGCAGCCATGTTTACTACTGGACATGTGATCAATGTGATTGGTCACAGCAATTACATAATACCAGGGTGGAGCACCGTCGCTCAATACTCGGATTGGTGATCAGATGTGTCCGGTAGACACAGTGGTCACAGGATTGCGCCGAAGCGTGCTCCAGGGGACATGCGCCAGTCACAGACTGTTTCCACCAACCCTGTCCTCTTCCATGTCAATCTAGACCAGCCTCACCTTTTCCGGTCTTAAAATGTCATTAAAATCCATCAACAAATTGTGTATTACATGCTGTTTATACTCACTGAGTCACTTTGGATTTCAAAGTCTGTATTCTGCAAAAAACCTGGTTGATCCTGCTGTTTTATTGTCTCCCCCTCCTGTCTATGTCCCCACTGTAGTTGCAGATGTTGCAAAGCATTGTTGGCAGCTAAGGCACATGCTCAGTTTTCAGTGTATTTTCTACCCTGAGCATTTCCTCCCTTTCACATTTGAGCAGTCAATGTGACTATAGAGTCACACAGGTGGGTGTATACACAGTGGTAAATGATAGCCCACTCCTTCCCTCCTCCTGCATGCCCACTAACCAGCTAAACAAAACGGGGGAGGGATATTACTGTACATCTTTATTGATGGAGGGTCCATTCCCTGTTATTCCAAGACACAGGCTGCAGTGATCCACCCAGACCATGTTATTGATAAAAAATAATAAAGATTTGATTGCAAATAGGGATGGACCGATACCATTTTTTTTTACAACGCGTACGAGTACCAATACTTTTTTTTAGCACTCGCCAATACAAATTATCGATACCTACCACATCTGTTCTGTTAACGCTTCAGCTGTCAACAATGGTACAAAGTAGTGATCGACTAATATATCGGGGGCCGATATGCACTTTCCCCAATATATCAGAATCGGCCCCTGAGGTTACTGATATTGCCGATATTTAGGGAAAGGGCATGTACCGGGGTGATGCCTGCAGCTAGAGGCATCACCCCGGTACCGGCGTCCATAGCCGACGGTCAGCTGTCTTGTAATGACAACCGATGCGGCTCGCCCGGGTCTCCGTCCCACCAGGAGACCCGGACATCCAACCTCCATGGCCGCTGAAGACCCGATCAAAGCCGCATTCGGCTCTGATCGGGTCTCCATGTAAAAAACCCGAAAGTGATGTCATGACATCACTTCCTGGTACTCTGCGCCAAATTAAAAAAACTGACAGCATTCAAAACAGCCAAACTTGGCGTTTTGAATGCTTTTCAGTGCCCAGGAGGGATTTGGGGTCTGTTAGACCCCCAGATACCTTCACAAGGAGTACCTGTAAAAATAAAAAAAAGAGAAAAAAACTTTTTTCACATGTCCAAAAATATCGGCCGATATTGGCCGATACCGATATCCGATGACCAAAATATCGGTATCGGCATTAAAAAAACGATATTGGTCGATCACTACTACAAAGCATTTAAAAATGTATTTACAAATGAAATAAATGTATTTTTATTACATTTTGCACTTTTTTCCAATGTGAAACATGTAAATATATGTTAAAGATGTAAAAGTATTACCAAACAAAGCAAACAAAAATTTTTATTTTATAAATTATTTTTAATTTATTTTGAAAATAATAAATACATGGAGGAGAATAGGGAGGTATTTCATAAAAAAACACAAAAAAAACACATTTTTTTTTTGTTGCTTTAAACTGACTTCCTTTACAGAACGAAGTTCATCCCTTTGATCTGTAGATGAAGAAACAGAAAGATACAAAAATAAACAATGTTTCTTTTTTCTTAGTGTTTCAGCAGCTGAGCAATGTTGTTGATAAACATCACCTGGCCATTTCTTTTTTTTTTTTTTTTTTTACGGCCCCAATTGCCAGACTTAATTAACAATTCATCAAAACAATATGGTGCAGTGCTAAATTATGAATAAAAATATAAAAACCAAACCCCCATAACAAATCAATGTGGGATGTCAGCATAAACAGTCCATTAATGAACACATAAAAAAGTACACAGAAGATGGTAATAGCTTAAAAAGATTCCCAAGAAAGGAAAGGCTCCAAAATAAAGGAAAAGAGATCAGGTGTGCCCAGGAGTAGAGATGAATCCACCAGACAATTGTGTTAGAAATGGCTCCTTACCGGATCACCCATGCCACAAAATTATAGGTGGCTAAGCGCTTAAAATGAATGAGTGGCTGTTTAAAAGAAATCTTCCAATACAGCATAGGGAAATGGCCAGGCAAGAGCAAATGTCAATCACTCCAGGGACAACCGATCACATCTTAGGATAGGATCCAATATGTATAAACATGAAATAAAATAAAGGGAACACTCCCATAGTGCATTATCAAACGGTACCTTTTTAATAGATATTCAGAAATAAAATGCACTCACATTGTAAAACTCAAGTGTCAGCGAAACAGACAAAGGCATGCAGCAGCAGCGTTCCTGCAGATCATTCCTCCTCGGATCGCAAGTCACCCGGCAGTGAACAGACTGGTGTAGTAGAATAGTGGCGCCAATCCTCCATCTAACCACCAGGGACCAATATGAAAACTCAGGCCGTCAGGATAAACCACGCCCCTACATGTTTCGTGATAACTCACGTCCTCTGGGGGTTGGTCCTAAGCAGCGCTGTGTGAGGTCAGGGGCTTATATATGGCTAGAACGCCATATTGAATACTGGCAATTTGCCCTTACGCCACCTGAATGAGGAGAAATGGGAACCAATACAATAGGAAATAGATGAACGTGTAAATGCACTTCCAATACTACCTGCTGCTGAATAAATCCATATGGTCACAAAAACGAGACCAACGAAAATAAAGTGGTCATGACAACCTCATAATAAACAGGCAACAAAGATGGCAGTGAGGAAGCCAACTAAATATGCTTGAAAACGGACCATCCTGAAAGTAGATCCGGGAGGAATGAGTAACTGCTCGAACGCTGAATTCTGTAGTTTTCAGTGCTGTCACATGAGGTCACATGAGGTGCTGTCACATGTACAGGTAAATATGAGGGATGATATTAATAATGGAGCTATGGATGAGGCAGAATTCCTATGGGCAGAACTTCAAAGGGAAGGCACTATGGGGAAGGTAATATTGGGCGTATGCTATAGGCCCCCCAACCAGAGGGAGGAGGGGGAGGCGGACCTCCTTTTACAGATAGGATTGGCAGCAAGGATGGGAAATGTCATTATAATGGGGGACTTTAATTATCCAGATTTAGACTGGGCAGAAGGAACCGTGCATTCAGCCAAGGTTCGGCAGTTCCTAAATGTTTTGAAGGACAATTTTATGGGTCAGATGGTGAACGCACCGACATGAAACAATGCGGTACTTGCCCAACTGATTACCAACAATACAGACCTGCTCACGGATATAGAAATACAGGGAAATTTAGGAAACAGTGACCATAGGTCAATTAGATTCAGTATTAATTATAGTAATAGGAAACACAAAGGTAATATAAGGACACTGAATTTCAAAAGAGCCAATTTCCCAAAACTGCGCTCTTTGCTAGAAAATATCAAAATGAAAAGAACCCTGGGAACAAAGAACACAGTGGAAAATGGGAATGCTTCAAGAGCATATTAAACAAAGGGATTGGCCAGTGCATTCCAAAGGGAAATACATTTAAAAGAGCAAAACTAAACCCTGGGTGGCTAAACTTCAACATAAAAATGCATATTAATACTAAAGAAAAGGCCTTCAAAAAATACAAGGCTGAGGGGTCATTGGCAGCATTCAAGCATTACAAAGAGTGTAATAAGAAATGTAAAGGTGAAATCAAGGCGGCTAAAATAGAACACGAGAGACATATAGCGGAAGAGAGTAAAAAGAACCCCAAGAAATTCTTTAAGTATATAAACAGTAAGAAAGCGAGGCCAGAACACATTGGCCCCATGAAAGACGACGATGAAAATCTGGCCACAGAAGATAGAGAGAAAGCAAAAGTGTTAAAAAATTTCTTCTCTTCAGTTTTTACAAAAGAATTGGGGGGCTACACTAACCCAGCTTGTAATGCTAAACTAAATAATACACCTCAGGAAGTAGCGCCATGGCTAACAGAGGATAGACTTAGAACCAACGGTTCTTAAAGAGCTCAGCCAGGTGACTGCCAGACCATTATTCTTGAATCTTGATCTTTAAGGATAGTCTACAGACGGGTATGGTGCCAGCTGATTGGAAAAAAGCCAACGTGGTACCAATATTTAAAAAAGGGCCGATATATAGCCCGGGTAACTATAGCCCGGTCAGCCTAACATCAGGAGTCTGCAAGATTTTGGAGGGGATGTTAAGGGACCACATACAAGACTTTAGTAACGAAAACGGTATTATTAGTAGTAATCAGCATGGATTCATGAAAAATCGTTCTTGCCAGACCAACCTATTAACCTTCTACGATGAAGTGAGCTGCCACCTAGATAAAGGAGAGCCTGTGGATGTGGTGTAGCTGGACTTTGCAAAGGCATTTGACACCGTTCCCCACAAACGCTTACTGTACAAACGAAGAAATGTAGGTATGGACCATAGGGTGAGTACCTGTATAGAAAACTGCCTCCAGGGTAGAGTCCAGAGGGTGGTGATTAATGGGGAGTACTCAGGATTGGGCGGGTGTGGAAAGTGGGGTCCCCCAAGGTTCTGTCCTGGGACCAATCCTGTTTAATTTATTCATAAATGATCTGGAGGAGGGGATAACCAGCACAATCTCGGTATTTGCGGATAATACTAAACTAAGCATGCCAATATCTTCTATGCAGTATGAGGAAACCTTACAAGCGGACCTGAACAAAATAATGGGGTGGACAACTACATGGCAGATGAGGTTTAATGTTGAAAAATGTAAAGTAATGCACTTGGGTGTCAGAAACACGAAAGCAAGCTACTCACTAGGGGGGAAACCTCTGGGTGAATCTAAGATGGAAAAGGACCTGGGGGTACTAGTGGACAACAGGCTTGGCAGTGGCATGCAATGTCAAGCCGCTGCAAGCAAAGCCAACAGAATACTGGCATGTATAAAAAAGGGGATTCACTCCAGAAATAAAGAGATTATTCTCCCACTCTACAAGACTCTGGTTCGGCCACATATGGAGTATGCTGTCCAGTTCTGGGCACCGGTCTTCAGGAAGGATGTGCTGGAACTGGAGAGACTCCAGAGAAGGGCAACAAAAATAGGGGAATGGAGGACATCAGCTATGAGAAAAGACTACAAGCACTGAACTTATTCTCTCTGGAGAAGAGACGCTTGAGGGGGGATATGATATCAATGTACAAATACTGTACTGGCAACCCTAGCATAAGGAACAAACTTTTCAGAGAAAGGGAATACAATAAGACATGTGGTCACTCACTAAAACTAGAGGAAAAACAGTTTAACCTTAAAGCGGAAGTTCAGGCCACAAAAAAAAATGTCAATGAACATACCCCGGGACAGTCAGGGCTAGTACATTCCACAATGGCTAGCCTCTGATCTGTCCCGGTTCGCACTTACCTTTTAGAAGAAATACTCACTTTTAAAATTTCTTCTCCAGCACTGCCATCTCAGGTGTGGGCAGCTTGAAGCCAGCGCGATCCTCTTCTGCATCCTCTTCCGTCCTCTTCGGTCCCACGATGCACTGCGCCAACCCCGCCGTCACTTCCGGGTCTGCAGCATCATCCCTGCACAGCTTCTGGGCATGCCCAGAAGCTGTTTAGCAAGGTATGACGCGCCTGAACCGGAACTGACGTCGGGGCCGGTGCAGGCGCATTGATTCCTGGGAGCGATGACGTTCAGCTCCCAGGAATCATTGCAAAGCGGAAGTGACGGCGCGGGCCGCGGCTGCCGAGGGAGGAAGTGGAAGAAAGGTGAGTATATTTTTCTGCAATTACAAGGTATGTAAAAAAAAAATCGTAACTACCCTGAGCTATAGCAAGCAGATGGCCCAAAATCGACTATGTCGATTTTGTGGCCGGAACTCCGCTTTAAAATACGTAAGGGGTTCTTCACTGTCAGAGCAGTAAGGATGTGGATTTCGCTTCCACAAGCAGTCGTATCAGCAGGGAGCATTGATAGTTTAAAAAAACTATTAGATGGGTACCTTAAAGACCACAACATACAGGGGTATACAATGTACGGTTAACAGCAAACACACACACATCATAGGTTGAACTGGATGGACTGATGTCTTTTTTCAACCTCACAAACTATGTAACTATGTACTACTGCAAATTTTATACAGAATAATATGTAATAATAATTCTCTATTTAATAGTGACTCATATGTAAACTTCTAAAGGTTACATAGTTATATAGTTAGGTTGAAAAAAGACGCAAATCCATCCAGTTCAACCAATAGAAAAAAACAAAAAACAAATAGAAAACTTCCATATACACAATCCTATACCCACAGTTAAAGCAGAGGAAGGTAAAAAAAAAAAACCCTATGTAAAGCATGGACCAATTTGCTCCAGTAGGGATAAAATGAATTCTTTCCTTAACCACCAGGACACAATCTGATATTTCCTGGATCAACAATCCCTGGTGTTATTACTAATAAACGTTATGTTAATATCCTTTTTAATTTTGTTCATTTAGGAATGCTTCCAGCACTTTTTAAAACTGAGCTGGCCACAACTAGTTCTTGAGAATTGAGGCAAGGCCCTAGATCATGATGCGTAGTACAAATACAGAGCAATGACACAGTAATATCACACAGTAATCACACAGTAATAAGAAAACCTCGTACTCATTAAGGAACAAGCATCCCCAAGGTATGTTCTAGGCCAGTGCAGAATGGAGGTAAAGTTAGTCTATAACTGCAGGGCAAAAAGCCTGTTGGATGCCATAAGTTATACACCAGCAAGTAGGAGGAAAGAAAACAGAGAGCCAGATGGTAGAGAAATCAGGAAGAAGGGAGTAGGGAGGAACAAATGGAAAAAGGACAAGGGAGATAGACATAGGTGTGCGCAGCCTATTGCATTTGGGTGTGCACCCTAAAGCTCAAACACACGTGAGTGTGTGTCTACATATATATATATATATATATGATCTTGGCACATAGATCTCCATGCCGGCACAGTGAAAGAAGTATGTAAACACTTCTCTTATGGCAAAGTTGGTAGGCGGGAGATCTTTCCCATCTTCCTACTGGCACACAGAGCAATAATGCTAATGCGCATGGGGTGATTAGGGTGTGCCGGGGCACACCTGGCACATCCTGTGTGCACGCCTATGGAGATGGAGTGGGGATATAGCCATGGAGGAGCCACCCAGATATCTACTTCACTCTCTCACAATTTCAGGGGGCAGTGATCAGTGCTTAGTTTTTAAACTTGTAATGCACAATGGTGTTGGGTGTAGCGAAAGAACACCATATTCTCAAATTGACTTTTTTTAGCATGGATTGAGTATAAAGGGATCACCACAGATTGCTGGGGATATACAAGCTTCTTTTTTTTTTGACAAAATCATGATCAGATTAAACAAGGTTGGTTGCCCTCTGGCCCTCAGTAGTGCCACTCAGGTATTCTAATGCATTAACCCAGTAAGCAACATAGTTGGATCAAGATGCATATTTTTATTTGTTTTTCCTGATGTAGGAATACTGTTTTACTTTGCTTGCTTCATGTGCTTAAAGTGAGACATCAAGCAAATGCCACCTTATTTAATCGAAAACCTCCAATCTTCCTGTATAGGCCTACTTATAGCTTTATTTATGTGGCATACAGAATTACAGAATCTAGTGTACGTAATAACTTTCCTCCAAAAAGTTGTTTAGCAATTTTTTTCTCCAGTATTTTTTTCTCCCTCATAGAGTCCCATATTTTAAAATGAGATATGGTGTAAAAACATGTCAGAAATAGTTTTTGTTATAGGAGAACTCGTAAGGGTTTTTCATAAAGAAGTCTGAGAACTACAAACTATACCACTTAGTAGCATTGATATCAATGTCAACATTGTTTATCCAAATAAAAAGACAGTGATTATGAAAGTTAGATGTAGTTAAAAATAACCCATCACCTACTATGCTACATTCCACTATATTTAAAGTGGAAACCCTAAGAATATCCAGAAAAAACTGGTTTAGACCATGGCCATTGGATCTCTGAAGGCATGGTCTGATACTTGCGTCATCAATTAATGCTATTTATTTATTTGCTGCAAGTTTAAAGCGCTTTGCATCCAGACACCCCAGGACATGGAATAGAATATGACCAAAAACAAACAATAAAACAATTATATAAATAACAAGGAAACGACAGCACAGACAATAGTACATCCTAATTAGGGCTCACCCAAATTCCCTTTTCCACAACAACAATTTGAAGCCGTTTCCTGAACTTGGCAATGCAATTATACAGAAAATATGTGCAGTCAAAACCGAAACACATGTCAACTGCAACTGAGAAGTCAAGGTTGAATTCAGGCCAAGGTTCTGTAATCTATACAGAAACTCATCACTGTTTGAAAGTAGCACCTCCTACCATACAAAGTTGATATTGTAAGGTGGCACAAAGAACTGATCAAGTTTTTTTTTTTATTTTGATGTGTGAAGAGGCCTTTGAATCATCCTTGTATTGAGTAAGAAGTATTTAAGCCTGTTAACACTACTTTTTTCAAAGTCTGTTTATTGTGTGCTGGTTAAAGTGTGCCATTTAGGCATAATGATGTGTAGCACCCTACAAAGTAGGTACTAGGTAAAAGTATAGTGGACCTTGTCTGCTTAACAGCAGGGCCAAGTTTTCAGTCAGGTTGTCATGGTTCCCAGGTGTGGCTGTTGAGACTGGGGAGTCTCCCCACTGTGCTCTATGAGAGGACTCTCATTGGGCAGTGGAGGAAACCCAGCTAATGGCGCAACTTAGTCTTGTATCTACCCCAGAAAGGCAGATTCTGCCGCACAGCATTCTGGGAGTGGGTATAAGTTTGAGGGGAGCACATGACGCAGCATCTTTGGCGGGAAGCAGAGTCCCAGGAGGGAGAGTGCAGCTGTCTCTCCTCCTGTCAGAGGAATCTGGTGTCCCAGGCGGCTTGCCTAGTGAGAGGGGACAGAAATCTGAGCTGAGCTGCAGAGAGGATCCGGTGCAGAGGACCAGCGGAGCTTAGAGGGGTCCAGTTTCAGGAACGCATTCCCAGTTCATGAGTAACATAGAAACATAGAATGTGTCGGCAGATAAGAACCATTTGGCCCATCTAGTCTGCCCAATATATCTGAATCCTATGAATAGTCCCTGGCCCTATCTTATATGAAGGATAGCCTTATGCCTATCCCATGCATGCTTAAACTCCTTCACTGTATTTGCAGCTACCACTTCTGCAGGAAGGTTATTCCATGCATCCACTACTCTCTCAGTAAAGTAATACTTCCTCATATTACTTTTAAACCTTTGCCCCTAATTTAAAACTGTGTCCTCTTGTGGTAGTTTTTCTTCTTTTAAATATGCTCTCTTCCTTTACCGAGTTGATTCCCTTTATGTATTTAAAAGTTTCTATCATATCCCCTCTGTCTCTTCTTTCTTCCAAGCTATACATGTTAAGGTCCTTTAACCTTTCCTGGCAAGTTTTTTCCTGCAATCCATGTACTAGTTTAGTAGCTCTTCTCTGAACTCTCTCTAGAGTATCTATATCCTTCTGGAGATATGGCCTCCAGTACTGCGCACAATACTCCAAGTGAGGTCTCACCAGTGTTCTGTACAGCGGCATAAGCACTTCTCTCTTTCTACTGCTTATACCTCTCCCTATACATCCAAGCATTCTGCTGGCATTTCGTGCTGCTCTATTACATTGTCTTCCCACCTTTAAGTCTTCTGAAATAATTACTCCTAAATCCCTTTCCTCAGATACTGAGGTCAGGACTGTGTCAAATATTCTATATTCTGCCCTTGGGTTTTTACGCCCCAGGTGCATTATCTTGCACTTATCCACATTAAATTTCAGTTGCCAGAGTTCTGACCATTCTTCTAGTTTTCCTAAATCCTTTTCCATTTGGCGTTTCCCTCCAGGAACATCAACCCTGTTACATATCTTTGTGTCATCAGCAAAAAGACAAACCTTACCATCGAGGCCTTTTGCAATATCACTTATGAAGATATTAAACAAAATTGGTCCCAGTACAGATCCCTGAGGTACCCCACTGGTAACATGACCTTGTTCTGAATGTTCTCCATTGACTACAACCCTCTGTTGTCTGTCACTCAGCCACTGCCTAATCCACTCAACAATATGGGAGTCCATGCTCAATGACTGCAGTTTATTGATAAGTCTTCTATGTGGGACAGTGTCAAAAGCCTTACTAAAATCTAGATATGCAATGTCTACTGCACCTCCACCGTCTATTATTTTAGTCACCCAGTCAAAAAAATCTATAAGATTTGTTTGACATGATCTCCCTGAAGTAAACCCATGTTGTTTTTCATCTTGCAATCCATGGGATTTAAGATGTTCCACAATCCTATCCTTTAATAGGGTTTCCATTAATTTGCCTACTATTGATGTCAGACTCACTGGTCTATAGTTGCTCGATTCCTCCCTACTACCTTTCTTGTGAATGGGCACGACATTTGCCAATTTCCAATCTTCCGGGACGACTCCTGTTACTAATGATTGGTTAAATAGATCTGTTAATGGTTTTGCCAGCTCACCACTAAGCTCTTTTAATAATCTTGGGTGTATCTCATCAGGACCCTGTGACTTATTTGTCTTCACTTCAGACAGCAATCTTAGAACGTCTTCCTCTGTAAAGACACATGCATCAAATGATTCATTAGTCATCCTTTCAAGTGGAGGTCCTTCTCCTTCTTTTTCTTCTGTAAAAACTGAACAGAAGTATTCATTAAGGCAGTCGGCTAGCCCTTTATTCTCTTCTACATACCTTCCGTCCTTTGTTTTTAATTTAGTTATTCCTTGTTTTAATTTCCTTTTTTCATTTATATATCTGAAGAATGTCTTATCCCCCTTTTTCATAGACTGAGCTAGTTTTTCTTCTGCCTGCGCTTCCCCTCCCCCACCTTTTTGTTTGTGTGTGCCTTTTCTTTGTGGTTTGTCACTTTTCTATCACCTTTTTTCACTTGGCACGACTTGTAGGGTGTGGGTCCTCGGGCCCTACCTTGAGTCTTGGGAGGGGGTGGATATGGCCTTTTGGCTTGGTCCGCCCTCTCTCATGGGGTCTCCCTTCGGGGGAGCCCCACTTAGTACTCGGTGGGGGCTGTTTCGGCAGTCCCGGGGTCAGTCTGGTTCCGGCCAGACAGACCATGAGTACCTCAAATCCCTGTCAGGAGTCTTGCGCCCCGGGGGATCGAGGTTCGGGTCCTACCTCTTCGGAGGGAAGACCATTTGTTCGCACACCCTGTGCACTTTTTGTGTTCCCCACGTTTGTGTGTGTGCACTTTTTTATGCACCGGGTGAAGTCTTTTAAGTGTGTTTCACACGCTACGGGCTTAAAAAAAAAAAAAAAAAAATATACAGTTCCTATCTAGGGGCTGAGACCGAAAAAGCCCGTGGTGTACGTGCCCCTGGGGTGGCAGCCCAGGGGTGCCTCAATTTCACTGGTGAGGGGCAGCTCACCTGAGTTTTTGTGGCACCTTGGTCAATGCACCATCACACTTTTTCAAGCACCTGCCTCTTGGGGTGGGCCTTTTGGCCAACACCAGAGGAATTTTTTATTCCTGGCCGGGGGGCCTGCCAAGGTCTTGCACTTTGGCACTACCCTGCACTTCTCCACTTCCCTTTTCCCCACTCTGTTTTTCTTTGTTGTGTGTCACGTTTGTCCCTTTTGGTTGAGCACTTGCACGACTTTGATGGCGTAGGTCCTCGGGCCTGCCCTGTAAGTCTTGGGAGGGGGTGGATATGGCCTTTTGGCTTAGTTCGCCCTCTCCCATGGGGTCTCCCTTCGGGGGAGCCCCACCTAGTACTCGGGGTGGGCTGCTTCGGCAGTCCCCCTGAAGAATGGGGTCTGCCCGGCTTCGGCTGGGTGGACCAAAGTGAGTACCTCAGTCCCTGTCAGGAGCTTCGCGCCCCGGGGGATCAGGGTCAGGGCCCTTCCTCTTCGGAGGAGGGCCATGTGTACGCCTTGTGCACTTTTTGTGTGTCCACGTTTGCGTGTGTGCACTTTTTTATGCACCGGGTGTAAGTCTTTTGAGTGTGTTTCACACACCACGGGCTTTAAAAATAAAAAAAAATAAAAAAAAATACAGTTCCTATCTCAGTCTTCAGTCTCAGTGTGGCACCCGCTGGGCATGGAGGCAGCTTTTCCGTCTTCCCCTCTCTGGTTATCTGATATGTCCACGTACAAGGGGAGACAGAAAGAGGGGTGGTCTGCGCCCCACTCTGAGGTGTGACTGAGGTGCTCAGCTCATAGTTCAAGTTGTACAGGAAGGTAAGGAAGGGACATAGTATGCCTCTTCTATATTAAAAATACAGCTTGTTTGCCAATTCTTCCCCTAAATTTCACAAAACAAAAAGGCAAAAAAACTAAAGTCTGTGCTCCTGTCTTTTAAAATTATTTCTAGCTGCTATGTTAAAAGGACAAATGATATAGACTACATAATAAAAAAAGTGCTTAAACACTAAAATAAGGCCACTGCTCTCAATTTGATATGCATGCATAGCCTCAAACGCAGACCGCAGTATGCCCTTTATGAATGAGGCCTAATAGTGAGAACAATGTGCACATACATATAAAATCACCGTGCAATATAGCAATATAGTTGCTTGCTCTGCACTAAGAATGATGCGCGTCTTAGACGCAACACCCCACAGTGCAGCTTCCATTACACATATCTGTAATTGATATACATTTATTGCATAGTGATTTTACTGTGTATATATACTGTATGTTAACCACTTAAGGGCTGCCCCACATTCATTTACTAAGGCAGGCCGGCCCTAAAGCGCAAAATCACATATCTGGTTTTGTAAAAGGGCTCCAGGGGACACATGACTGAGAGAGAGCTTGTGTTCTTACTAATCAGGAACACAGATCTCACCCATTTTCAGTCAGTCCATCCCCCACAGTTAGAAAGCACTCCATAATAGCACACTTAACCCTTTGATCGTCCCTGATGATAACCCCTTCCCTGCCAGTGTCATTAGTACAGTAACAGTGCATATTTTTGGCACTGATCACTGTATTGGTGTCACTGTTCCCCAAAAGTGTCACTTAGTGTCAGATTTGCCCACTGCAATGTCGCAGTCCCACTAAAAATCGCTGCTATTACTAATAAAAAAAAAAGAAAAAGTCCATAAATCTATCCCATAGTTTGTAGAAACAATAACTTTTACACAAACCAATCAATACACGCTTTTTGGGATCTTTTTTACCAAAAATATGTAGCAGAATACATATTGGTCTAAAATGATAATATAATGATATTTTTTTTCAAAATAGTTTTTTTTTTTTTTGTTTTGTTTATAGCGCAAAAAATAAAAACAGCAGAGGTGATCAAATATATCCAAAAGAAAGCTCTATTTATGGGGGAAAAAAATGAGATCAATAATATATTTTATTTGGGTACAGCGTCACATGACTGCACAATTGTCAGTTAAAGCAATGCAGTGCCGTATCGCAAAAATGGCCTGGTCATTAAGGGGGTAAAACCTTCCGGGGTTGAAGTGGTTAAAAGACATCATTATTAAAAAAAAAAGATAATACAGTAGGTTTCAAATATTGTCAAGTACAACTGAATTAGCAGTAAGTGCTTGTTTTCACATGTGGCAAGGACTGCTGAGATCACTTTTTAGAGGTGTGTGCCAGGCAATATGGAGGTGATATGTCACCTCCTCATCACCTGTTTTAATCCCCTAAATGCAGCACAACTGTAATGCAAATACAGGCATTGTTCCTGCAGCCTCAATACAAAGCATCATGTCTGTGGCATCTGAACACTTTGCAGCCTAGGGGAGAGGAAGGGAGTGATTAAAATGAGGCTCAGCCGTGCCTGCAAGTGTAAATGAGCCCTAATAGTAAGTAGGCAAATGAATAAAGCATAGTGCCTCCAACATAACTAATCCAATAGCACAAAGTCACTTTAAGAACTATTAAAAAGTCCACTGAGTACTCCTTGATTCTGAAATCATTTCCAGGTAAAAATAGCAGAACAAAATTGCACTCTACCTGTAATACTTCAGTCAGTGTTCTTACATCAGGTCTAGTCCCAGCATGACGACATCTGTCCCCGCCCACCACCTGCAGTGCTTGCTTCTGTATGCTTTCATCATTCCAGGTCTAGTCTCTGCATTTCCTGACTGCTTCTGTCCCCGCCCACGGCCCACCCACCACCTATCAGACCCGTAGCACAAACTCTAGGGAAGTGCTACAGATAGTGGGCGGAGCCACAGGCGAACACAGAAGCTGTCGGAAAATGCTGAGACCAGACCCAGAATGATGAAAGAATACAGAAGCAACACTGCAGGTGGAGGGCAAACCAGCGGGCGGGGACAGTCGGAAACAACTTTGCCCAGATCATTTGGGTGACAACTGTCAACCATGCCTGTCACTTACATGCAGAAGGAGCTGAAGCTCCCCGCCCCCTCAACACTCCGCCCAGGTCCGCCCACCTCTTGTACCAGCTCTGCAGTCAGGACAGGAGAACTAGGCGCTGCAGGCGCCCACTCGTTCTAATACTATTTATGAGTGCATATTTTCAGCGAGCGGGGTGGCAACAGGGGTGGCAAGGACTTTGTCTGGGGTGTCAATTGCCACCCCAGCTAGCCCTCTGGCTCCGCCACTGGTTAGGGACTTTTGAGCTAACCAGAGTGTCAGAAGTCAAGTTCAAGTACAGTACAGAAAGTCAGTGTTTTTCAAGTGCCAGCAAGCATTGGGCGGCATCCAGCCAGCGTCAAGACATCGCTGACAGGCATTTTTTTCCAAAGTGTCCCATTTAGACCTAGTTGAGCCGGAGGAGTATCCCACTCATTCCCTTCTCCCATCCCCAATACCAAATAAACAAAACAAACCAAAGATGCCGGATTGGTCCTTGACTCAAATCTCACACTTGGGTATTCAGCTTAAATGGGCTGAAGGTATCACCGGTAACCATGGCAGACCCACATCAGGCCCAATGCCTGGAAATCCTGCTACAGATGTATGCATAGCAATGCTCTAAAAGTAAAGGCAAGGTGAGGAGCCTTTACTTTCCATATAATGCTCCCCTGACCACCTGTTTGTCTGCTAATGGCCTCCCAAAATTGCTGTGTGAGTTCCAACTTACACCATACAGTTTATCTATAGCGAAACCTTTTTAGTCTTATATTAGAGGATATATTATATTAGTTATAAAAGTGTTGGAAACCCTGTGGATTTTATTTTGTACTTGGGGAGATTTTACCTCGCTTCTTGTTTTAGAAAGAGAATGTGAAAGCAAATATTTATGGATTAAGGAGAAATTCCCTCTAGGGCAGCTGTTACCAAAATAGGTTTCGCCATTAGAAAATTTCTCCTCAGCCCCTGTTTCAGTGACAACTGTAAAATTTGGGATTTGCCAACACCTTCTGTCTGTTGACAATGATCAACCAGAACTATAAAACAATTTGGCTATAGATACACTTGAATAGGGTGAAGGACCCACCCTATCCCCATGTGATAATATTTATGTAGGCCTAGTGATTAGTCACTCAGACACTGAGCTTTGCAATGTGGGAGGTAATGGACAGTGGTACATATCGTCTATACCTAGATGTGGTAGTTTTTTCTTGGGCCTCTATTGAGAGCATATATGCAAAGGTAGCAAAGGTATGTAAAGCTTCCTTATGCCTGTTATATAGTTAACCTGATATTGAAAATTAATCTAAAGTCAATTTTTTTGTTTTGAGTCAGGAAGGGTTACATCCCATCAGTTGTTTTGTTTTCCAATCTGGGAGATTTCCAGCTGACAGGGTTGATAACCCTTTCCCATTCTTTTTAAACTGAAAAAAAAATAGGCTTTAAATACATGTAGTACAGTCCCCGTAGGGCTTGCTGTGTGATGACCTCTTGGGTCTCCCTCTGGTTACCTTGCAGACAGTCTCTAGGGGATTTTGCACACATCCACCCTTACTCCCGTATGCTCATTACTCAATAAACAATCCAGGGCATTTGGTTTTGTATTTAATGTGGAACTTGGATGGGAGAAGGGTATAGTGGGATACTCCAATTGAACTATTCACAGTAGACAAGGACAACTCTCACTTGGCCTCACTAGGTTATTTGTGGAAGGAGATACACTGCTTTAACCATACTGCCACTTGTATGGAAGAATTAAGTCTTCTTGCTTTCTCTATAGCAGCAGACTTAATATAACTACTTTGTCTTAAGGACACTCTCTAGCATCTCCTTGACTGACACCCGTCAACTGACTCTTTCACCTTTTGGGTCAGTTCGCTCAGGCATTACAGACATTGCTTGCACGCACAGCACACCTTGCTCTTGGTGCTGCTAGGCCGGGGGTTCCTCCTGTTGTTGCATCCACTGCTGCTCCTGTTGCCGCTCCTGCTCCTGTAGCTGAAGTCGCTATTACCAGAGGGATGTCTGGTTCAGCCCCCCTTCCGCAGCACTATGGGGTGAACCCAGTCAGTGTCGTAGCTTCCTAAACCAAGTGGGCATTTATATTGAGATGGTTCCTTAGGCGTTTCCCTCTGACAGGTCCAAGGTGGGCTTCCTAATCTCGTTGCTTTCGGACAAGGCCTTGGCCTGGGCGAATCCCTTATGGGAAAATGATAATTCCTAATTACCCGAGTTTTGTTGCCTCCTTTTGTAGGGTATTCGATGTGCCTGCTCGCTCTGCTTCTGCTGCTAAGCTGCTCCTGTCCAATTAACAGGGTACCGTTGCCGAGTATGCAATCTAATTTCCTACCCTGGCAGCAGATGTGGGCTGGAATAATGAGGCTCTGGTGGCGGTCTTCTTTCATGGTCTCTCTGATGCATTGAAGGACAAGATTGCGGCCAAGGATCTCCCTGATGAGCTCGAGGCCCTCATTTCCTTCCTGATTTTGATCAATACAAGGCTCAGGGAGAGACCATCATTTAAGGAGCGCCTGAGGAGGCCTCCTACCAGATTGGCTCCTATGTTTTCTTTCCCACCCATTCCACCCTCACCTCTCACGTCTCCTGGGGATGGTGTGTCTCGCTATGAACCCATGTAGCTAGGGTTCACTCTCCTTTCTGAGGCTGAGCGGGCCTTTAGGAGGAGGGAGGGCCTGTGTCTGTATTGCGGCCTTGGTGGACATTTCCTGAAAACTTGTCCTACCTGTCTGGGAAACGCTCGCACCTAAGATCCTGTCGGGGGCAGATCTTTGATGCAATTTCCTCGTCCCCGGTTTCCCGTAAAAATAAACCGCTAATCACAGTTGTCCTCTCTTGGGCAGCAGGCTCGGTGGTTACCCAGGCATTGGTAGACTCCGGTGCTGGTGGTTACTTCATTGACAGTTTGTTCGCTGCTGCAAATTCCATACCCATGCAGCCCCGTGTTGCTCCACTGGTCATCGAGCCGATTGATGGCAGACCCCTGCAACCGGCACAGGTTACCCATGAGACTGTTTCAGTTGACATGGCTATAGGAGCTGTTCACAGGGAGTCAGCCTGTTTCCAGGCTATATCGCCCCCACACTACTTTGTTGTTTTAGGGTACCCTTGGCTTCAGAAGCATAATCCGACCTTTGATTGGCAGTTGGTTGAGATTGTCTCTTGGTCTCCATAGTGTGGCGCTGTTCGTATCCAGGGGCCTGTTAAGGTACTTTGTACCTCCGTAGATTCAATATTGCCTACTGAATATCATGAGTATCAAGATGTATTTGACAAGGTGCGCGCTGGTACTCTTTCTCCTCATCGTCCGTACGATTGTACCATAGACTTGCAACCTGGTGCCATTCCCCCTCGTGCCAGGGTTTATCCTCTCTCGGTTGCGGAGAATAAGGCCATGGAGGAGTACGCGGTGGATGCGCTTGCCCGAGGGCACATTCACAAGTCCACTTCTCCAGCGGTTGCAGGATTTTTCTTCCTAAAGAAAAAGGGGGTTGAGTTGAGACCTTGCATTGATTATAGGGGTCTCGCATCATAGTCAAGAATGCATACCCGATTCCATTGATTACTGAATTGTTCGACCGCCTTAAGGGAGCAACGGTCTTTACCACGCTTGACTTAAGGGCCACGTATAACCTTGTAAGGATCAAGGAGGACGATGAGTGGAAGACCACGTTTAATACCAAAACCGGTTATTACGAATATTTAGTAATGCCCTTTGGCTTGTGCAATGCGCCCGCTGTCTTCCAGGAGTTCATTAATGTTGTCTTTCATGATATGTTGCAGCAATGTGTGGTTGTCTATTTGGACAACATCTTGATGTACTCGGACTCCATTGAATCACACTACCTGGATGTCAGAGGGGTGCTGCAACGGTTCCGCAAAAATTGGCTTTTCTGTAAGCTTGAGAAATGTGAATTCCACCTGTCTCAGGTTGCCTTCTTGGGCTATATCATTTCTGCTGAGGGGTTCTCTATGGACCCTCAGGTTTTGGCTGTTCTACAGTGGCATCGCCCAAGTGGTCTCCGTTCCATTCAGCGTTTCCTTGGGTTTGCCAACTACTATCGGAAATTTATCAGGAACTTTTCCTCTTTGGCCAAACATATTTCAGATCTGACCAAGAGGGGCAGCGATCCCCATGATTGGACGCCTGCTGCTATCCAAGCTTTTGAGACCCTCAAGTCTGCTTTTGCTTCGGCTCCCATTCTGTCTCATCCCAATCCTGGTTTGCCCTTTGTCCGAGGTGGATGCGCCTGAGACGGGAGTAGGCGCCCTCCTGTCTCAGTGTCGGACACCTGATGGACCCTTACTTCCTTGTGGGTTCTACTCCAAGAAGCTGTCTCCAGCTAAATGCAATTACGAGATTGGAGACAGAGAGCTCTTGCCCATTATCCTGGCTCTCAAGGAGTGGAGACACTTGCTCGAAGGTTCTGAGGTTCCAGTTCTCATTCTCACCGATCATAAGAATTTGACATATCTCTCAGAGGCCAAGAGGTTAACAACCCATCAGGCCAGATGGGCCTTATTCTTGTCTCATTTTAACTGTGTGGTCTCCTATTTGCCCGGCTCCAAGAATGTTAAAGCTGATGCCTTGTCTCGCCAGTATTCCGAGTTGTCCGGGAGGACATCCGACATCGGTTATACCTTCAGATCATACCCTGGCTGCCATCCGCACCAACTTAACCTCTCCTCTTGGGGAACAGATCTTGGCTGCCAACCTGATGCTCCCACAGAGAGACCTGCTGGCAAATGTTTTGTACCTGAGGGGTTGCGCATCAGACCGTTGCGCACATACCACAATTCCAAGACTGCCGGTCATCCTGGTAAGAACCAGATGTCCTCGGCTATTTCCTATTAGTTCTGGTGGCCATCTCTCCACATTGATGTTGCTGCGTACGTGGCTGCGTGGCCGCGGCACCTTCCCTTGGGCCTACTGCATCCCATTCCCAATGGGGGGCGTCCCTGGTCTCACCTGGCCATTTATTTTATTGTGGAACCGTTTTGCGGTTACATGGTTCTCATAGTTGTCGACCGGTTTTCCAAAATGTGCCACTGTGTTCCTTTTAAGCGGCTGCCTACCGCTCAAGAGTTTGCCTTGGTGTTTGCCAGGGAGGTTTTTTGCTTACACGTGTTGTCTAAGGAGATTGTCTCGGACCGTGGGAGTCAGTTTGTCTCTAGGTTCTGGCGCGCTTTTTGCTTTCAGTTGGGTATTCGACTCTCCTTTTCCTCGGTCTACCATCCCCAGCCCAATGGTGCTGCTGAACGTTCCAACCAAGCTCTGGAGCAATTTCTCCGCTGCTTTATCTCGGACCATCAAGACAATTGGGTTGATCTGCTACCCTGGGCAGAGTTTGCCAGGAAATCTGCTGTCAACTCGTCCTATGGAATGTCTCCATTCATGGCCAATTATGAGTTCCAACCGGCTGTGTTGCCCGAGTCATTATTGCCACAGAACATTACGGCTGTGGAGGATCACATTCGTGCCCTCCATTCCTCTTGGGTGCAGATTCAAGAGTCTTTACGGGTCTCTGCACAGCGTCAGAAGCTCCAGGCAGACCGGAGGTGTTTATCTGCTCCTTTGTACCAGGTCGGGGAGAGGGTGTGGTTGTCAGCCCGTAATCTCAACTTCAAGAGGCTCACTCCAAAACTGGCTCCTTGTTTTGTTGGCCCTTTTTGCATCTTCCGTAAGGTGAACCTGATGGCCTATGCCCTTAATTTTCCTCCTGGCATGCGTATCCCCAATGTCTTTCATGTGCCACTTTTGAAGCCACTGGTTTGCAATCGCTATACTTCTTCACTTCCTCGCCCTCTTCCCATTCCTGTGGGCAATCATGATGAGTATGAGGTTAGCAACATCATGGATTCTCGTCTGTTCCGAGGTCAGGTTCAATACCTGATTCACTGGAAAGATTATGGTCCTGAGGAGCGCTCCTGGGTTCCCTCCACTGATGTTCATGCTCCCGCCCTTCTTCGCGCTTTCCATGCTCGCTTTCCTCAGAAATTGTTTTTTGCTCCGTGGAGAAGGGGCCATTGAGGGGAGGGTACTGTCAAGGTCTTACCTTGCCTTCCTGTTGGCAGCCATCTTGGACATGTGCAGACTGCTGTCTCCTTTTCATCATCACTTGTCTGCTGCCTGGGCATCGCTCAGTGATGATGTTGCACACCTGACATATATATATATATATATATATATATATATATATATATATATATATATATATATATATATATATATAAAACCTGATGGCTTTCAGACCTTACCCTTGCGTTTGTGCTCCAAGATGCATCACTGCTAGCAGTCCTCTGGTCTCTGTGGTTTATCCGTGCATGACTTGGCTTGGCTGATGACCTTCCTGGCTCTGAATTCCGCATTGGCAGACGACTCTGCATCCGACGATGACCCGGCTTCGGCAGACTACTCGCTTCTAGACTCTATCTCGGCTTGGATGACTACCTGTTCCTGGACTCGATCCTGGCGTGGATGACTACCTGCTTCCGAACTTGACCCCGCTGTTCTTGATTTTGCTCCTCTCTCTTGCTGTACGATTATTATTGTTGCATAAATAAATCTCTTTATTTTACTGTATCTTCGTGTGGTCTGGTTTCCTGGCACCCTGACAGTTATCTCCCACTGTCCCAAATGGCTCCCTATTTGACCTGTCTGAAACTTTCAGACAAGCTGAGCTGCATCTGAGCACCATGAGCAGACCCTACCAATTGATCCTGCCCTCTGGTAGGCAGAGATCAATCTAAAAATGTACCTGGCAATCTCTCTGGTAAGCAGAAAGACCCAAAAACTATACTCTCTTCTAGCACCTACCTAGGAGACTGCTACATTCGATTCCTAAAGCATCTACATATTTTGACCAAACGGTAAAACCAACATAAAACAAGCCTTTATTCACCAGATAGTTTTAAACACTGTGGAGAAATTCATCTTCAAAATTCACATAGGAGACACTGACATTTCAGCTATTTTCATTTCCATGTAAACAACTAGCAGGTGTGTATTTAAGGTGTTGAAAAAGAGAAAAAGACCTAACTATATATACAGTACATACAGTATCTTACAAAAGTGAGTACACCCTTCACATTTTTGTAAATATTTTGTTATATCTTTTCATGTGACAATGCTGAAGAAATGACATTTTGCTACAATGTAAAGTAGTGAGTGCACAGCTTGTATAACAGTGTAAATTTACTGTCCCCACAAAATAACTCAACACTAGACAGCCTTCCCAGAAGAGTTAAAGCTGTTATAGGTGCAAAGAGTGGGCCAACTCAAGATTGAATCCTACGGACTAAGACTGGGATGCCATAAAAGTTCATGTGTGTGTAAGGGCAGGTGTCCCAATAAGGGATGGCCTTGCTGTTTGCCCGGCAGTCGGTTCGCGGCGAATTTTGCTTGTTCGCTACCCGCCAAATTTGCAAACACATGGCGTTGTTCGTGGTGGCCATATTAGTTTACATTGGTGAGAACTTTGACCCATGACACAGCCGTCAGGTGGAACGGGACAGTCAATTAAAACATTTCAGCACATGGACATGCCCCCTACCCTATAAATAGACCTGAGCTATTGACCATTTCACATTCCGCTTTTTGCCAGTGTAGGGAGAGGTCTGCTGTGCTCATGAGGGAAAAATTGCCAGACACAAATAGCTCTGTGAAGATCCACAAAAGTCCTTTTCAAAGCTGGTATAGGTCTACTAGTATCTTCTCAGGTTAGGGGCAGGTATCCAGTCGGTGCTTTAGGGGCAGTTAGAGATCGGCAGCAGTCACATACAAATCGCTGTCTACTGCACATGTGTAGAAAAAAGCCCACACCAATGAACTTTTGGAAGTCAGCGGGGATTTAGCAGCGCCCTGCACCTGTGGAGCTATGTGGCATGATGCAATAGGGTGGCTTCCCTTAAGGCGGCCCCTGGAGCACATCCTGCCTCATTGGAGCTGTTCCACCTCCTCCTCGTACTCCTCACTTTCCTCCTCTATTCTCTCAGACACACAAGTACAGTCATTGACCTCATCATCCCCTCCGCGTCACTAGAGCAAACATGGCAGTATGCTGCAGTTGTGGCAAAATGACTGCTAGTTTCTTGTCTGTCATTGTCACCTCCTCTCTCTAGGCTCACATTATTCCCTTCCTCAAACTGGGAACCAACATTGGAGCATTCAAGCTGCTGCGCATCCTCCAGCATCATGCAACTGACACTACGATCAAATAATTCAGATGACTCCTCCATGCATGATGGGGAGGCTACAGAAGGAATAGCTGTAGACAATGAGCCTGTGGAATGGGCCACTTTGGCAGCTGCGGTGGAAGGCAAACTAGTATGAGCCTGTGTGATAGAGGATGAGGAGGATGAGGGCGGCTTAGTTATCCATTCTACCAACTCTTCTCCATGTTGTGGCTCAATAACACGGGCAGCCCTGGAAAAAAAAGGACAAGCACCATGTCCGTGGCCACCACTTTTCACTGTGGAAACAGGCTGCTTGCCCCTTTTTAGTGGCCTGTGAGCATCTGCCTCTCCTTGTTGGTCTTTCGGACATGATGGGAATTTTGGGGTGGTTTTTATAACTTATTTTTATAGAATGTGTGCTGGTTTACCACGAACCAAAAAACACCCACGTCTGGAGCAGAAGGAACAGCGCCCAAGATGCACAAGGTGGTACAGCAATTATGCCTCTAATATTATTGGTGCTGGTTCACCACCAAAAAGAACACCCATGTCTGGAACAGAAGGAAGAGCGCCTGAGATCCTCAAGGTGGTACAGCAATTATGGCCATAATATTATTGGTGCTGGTTCACCACTAACCAAAAACACCCACATCTGGAGCAGAAGGAAGAGCCCCTGAGATGCACAAAGGGGTACAGCAATTTTGGCCCTAATATTATTCAGTGCTGGTTCATCACTAACCAAAAAAACCCCCACGTCTGGAGCAGAAGGAATAGCGCCTGAGAGCCACAAGGGGGTTACAGTAATTATGGCCCTAATATTATTTGGCGCTGGTTCACCACTAACCAAAAAAACACCCACGTCTGGAGCAAAAGGAACAGCGCCTCAGATGCACAGAAAATATGGCCCTAATATTATTCGGTGCTGGTTCACAACTGACCAAAAAACACCCACGTCTGGAGCAGAAGGAAGAGCGCCTGAGATTCACAAGGGGGTACAGCAATTATGGCCCTAATATTATTCGGTGCTGGTTCACTACTAACCAAAACACCCATGTCTGGAGCAGAAGGAAGAGCGCCTGAGATGCACAAGGGGGTACATCAATTATGGCCCAAATATTATTGGTGCCATTTCGCCACTAACCAAAAAAACACCCACATGTGGAGCAGAAAGAAGAGCGCCTGAGATGCACCAGGGGGTACAGAAATGATGGCCCTAATATTATTGGTGCTGGTTCACAACCAAAAAAAAAAAAAAAACCCCACGTCTGGAGCAGAAGGAAGAGCACCTGAGATGCACAAGTGGGTACAGCAATTTTGGCCCTAATATTATTCAGTGCTGGTTCATCACTAACCAAAAACCCCCCCACGTCTGGAGCAGAAGGAATAGCGCCTGAGAGCCACAAGGGGGTTACAGTAATTATGGCCCTAATATTATTTGGCGCTGGTTCACCACTAACCAAAAAAACACCCACGTCTGGAGCAAAAGGAACAGCGCCTCAGATGCACAAGAGGGCACAGAAAATATGGCCCTAATATTATTCGGTGCTGGTTCACAACTGACCAAAAAACACCCACGTCTGGAGCAGAAGGAAGAGCGCCTGAGATTCACAAGGGGGTACAGCAATTATGGCTCTAATATTATTCGGTGCTGGTTCACTACTAACCAAAACACCCATGTCTGGAGCAGAAGGAAGAGCGCCTGAGATGCACAAGGGGGTACATCAATTATGGCCCAAATATTATTGGTGCCATTTCACCACTAACAAAAAAAACACCCACATGTGGAGCAGAAAGAAGAGCGCCTGAGATGCACAAGGGGGTACAGAAATTATGGCCCTAATATTATTGGTGCTGGTTCACAACCAAAAAAAAAAACCCCACGTCTGGAGCAGAAGGAAGAGCACCTGAGATGCACAAGTGGGTACAGCAATTTTGGCCCTAATATTATTGGTGCCGGTTCACCACCAACAAAAAAACACCCACTTCTGGAGCTGAAGGAATAGTGCCTGAGATGCACAAGGGGAGCAGCAATTATGCCCTTAATATTATTAGTGCTGTTGCGCAAAAAAAAAAAAAATCGCTGCTGACGCACTGCCACCTTCGACAAACAGGGGGGAGTACTAATATTGCAGCAACAGAGCCTAATGCTGCTAAAAAAAAAAAAAAAAAAGAATTGAAAAAAAAAAAAAAAAAAATATATACTGTATATATCAATGAAAAAAAAAAGGGGATCAGTGGGGTGACACTTCAGTGGCCCCACTACAATCACAGCACAGCACTAATCTGACTGCAGTACACTGTGTAACTTAAGAATCAGCCCTACACTACACTGCAATGGCTGATATATACACTGCAATGGCTAATATATATATATACTGCTCTGGCGGATATATACACTGGACTTGGCTGATATATTTACTGCACTGGCGGATATATAGCCTACAATAACTGATAAATATATATACTGCACTGTTCTGATCCGACTGATATCCTGCAAAAACTGATAAATATATACAGTATACTGAACTATCTGACTGATATATATATATATCCTGTAAAAACTGATTTTTATATACTCCACTAACTACCCTGCCTAATCTACTCCTAACCACTACACGCGGCTGCCGTTTAAGAAGCCTTTTTATAGTGTGGGGTGTGGACTTAGCCCCTGAGCCATGATTGGCTAAAGGCACCCTGCCTTTGGCCAATCACAGACATTGTGCTGTGATTGGCCAAAGCATACAGGTCAAGGTGCATGCTTAGGCCAATCACAAACATTGTATTATGGTGGGCGAATTTCCTGCGAATGGCCCGTTTGTTCATTGTTCTACAAACAAACGAACACCCGATGTTTGAGTCAAACTTACGTTCGACTAGAACTCGAAGCTCATCCCTTCTGAGCATGTGCACTCAACTTCTTTGGTAAACCATGGTGAGGCCTGTTCTGAGTGGAACCTGTTGAACCGCTGTATGGTCTTGGCCACCTTGCTTCAGCTCAGTTTCAGGGTCTTGGCAATCTTCTTATAGCCTAGGCCATCTTTATGTAGAGCAACAATTCTTTTTTCAGATCCTCAGAGAGTTCTTTGCCATGAGGTGCCATGTTGAACTTCCAGTGACCAGTATGAGAGAGTGAGAGCGATAACATCAAATTTAACACACCTGCTCCCCATTCACACCTGGGATCTTGTAATACTGACAAGTCACATGACACCGGGGAGGGAAAATGGCTAATTGGGCCCAATTTGGACATTTTTACTTAGGGGTGCACTCACTTTTGTTGCCAGTGGTCTAGACATTAACGGCTGTGTGTTGAGTTATTTTGAGGGGACAGAAAATTTACACTGTTATACAAGCTGTACACTCACTATACATTGTAGCTAAAGTGTCATTTCTTCAGTGTTGTCAAATGAAAAGCTATAATATATTTACAAAAATGTGAGGGGTGTCCTCACTTTTGTGAGATACTGTATATGTTGTCCTCAAGCAAGGGGAAACAGGAGTACTTACTGTGAAATTTTTAGTGGGGGAGTTGGGGTCATATACTGTACGTTAGTGATGATTAGATCTTTGTTAGAATCAGTAAAGCCGCTTTGCTTTTTACTGACTCAAAGCCAAACACTTGGCCCACCCAAAGTTTACACATACGATTGAAATTCTCAGAGGGGGGATGTGTCTCCTGGAGGAGAGCAATGTCTGTTTTAGGTCACTTCAGGTGGTGAAGAATTGTCATTCTTTTATAAGGGGAGCGTAACCCTTCAACGTTCCATGAGATATTCTTCATGATGTATCCTGGTTGGAGCAGGGAATATGTGTACTGGCGGCTATGTGCCGAGGGTTGGTTTTATTGGGGAACGCTTGAAGTGTTACTAGGGCTCCATCGGGGGGGGGGGGGTTGGGAAAGGGGGGGGGTGGGGGATTGAGTGAACTAGCAATAGGGAAAGGGCAATTGAAGTAGGGATGAAAAGAGGGAAGGAGATATTGAGAATAGAGAGGTGGACTTCTCCAGGGTGGGGAAAAAACACAAAGGAAGGGAAGTCAATTTAACTCACAATAGTAGAAGCCTGGACTTCACTTTCTTCCACACATATATCTCCATCCATATGGCAGCGTAACCGGAGAGAGGGATAGTGGACATTGATTAAAGGTTGCAGCTGACAGGGGACAGAAATTTAAGTACATTAGGAGGTGAGGGAAGACCCTCAATTTCGCTGTACGTTGAGACCTCGCCACTGCTCCGGTAAGGCTGTAAATACAGTAGGGTTAGAGATTCAACTAGTAAACAAAATCGGGTTCAAGAAAACAAATAACAAGGCACATAATGGTATAGCATAACGTAATGACTTTTAGAAAGCAAAGGAGGTCCCTGTGAGAATACAATGGGTCTGGTAGCGTCTGCTTTAATGGGGTTACGGACTTGTCAGAGTATTGAAGCCTCTTCGGCAGATCCTTCGTGGGCTACACTGTTCTCTAGGGTTGGTTGATGGAGAGCTGGCTTCCATTGGAGAAATCACCCGTGGGATGTGCAGGTGGTTCTGAAGATAGGAAGCTGCTTCCTTGGGGTGGGAGAAAGATTTTGTCTCCCCTGCATGATCCGTGAGCTTCAGGACAGCGGGGTATGCCAAAGTGAATTTTACTCCTTTTGAGTGCAAAGCCGAGCAGATTGGTTGGAAAGCCTTACGTCTGCGGGACACTTCTTGTGAATAGTCCGCAAACAGCATTAGCTTGTGACTATCCAATTAAAAGGTTTGAGTGTTACGGACGGATTTTAATATGGCTACCCTGTCCGAGTAATTAAAAAAGCGGACAATGATGGGGCGTGGTGTGCGACGTTCGTTGCAGGGGGCCCCGATGTGGTGGGCTCTTTCTACTATGCATTGAGATGTAATTCCCAGGGCTGCAGGAAAACGTGTGGTGCATAGATCCACTAGAGAGCCAGAATTGTAAGTTTCAGGAAGGCCGATGATTCACAGGTTGTTTTTGCGGGAACGATTCTCTAAATCGTCCAATTTGTATTGCTGGGTCTGTGAGACTTGGTGTCCTGCTGCATGGAAGCTCTAAAGTTCTTCCTTTAGTTCTGAGATGTGGTGCTCGGCTTCTGATAGACTGCCTGCATGATCCCTAGTTCCTTGCGGATTTGGTCAATCCCTGCTGTGACTGTCCTATCCATCGCAGTGGTAATGGTGGGTGATAGCAGGGCAGCTACTGCCTGGGCTATTTTACAGTATTCCTCCTCATACAGCACAGGAGCTAAGCTGGCATGGTGAGCTGAGAGGCCTCCTGCAGGTGAAATCATGCCGTCGGCCATCTTGGATGACTGATCCTCAGATGTCGGTGGGACCGGGAGAAGGCCAGGAACAGAGCCGGGGCTGCTGTTAATGAGGTAGTGGTCCATACACTCTGATCCAGAGGTGCGTAGGAGGCAGAATAAAGGTTAATCAGCTGTGAGCTGTGGAGAAGAGCCGGATTTGTATGCAGTCCCCTCCAGAGCCTATGCCTCTCACTCCTGCTACATGTGGCTCCTGGAACCCCCAAGTGGTTGGCAAACTTTATGATTAAATCATGGCTGATCTTTCTGCTTAGTGTCCACTCCTATTATTACTATGTAGTTCAACCTCCACTTCTTAATATGGAATTGGGGGTGGAAGGTGAGTCAGAAACCAGCTGAAAGCCGCCACTGTGGGGCCATGGAGAGCTGCTAGCAGAAAAAGCTTTTTTGGGTGCATTTAGCCTTGAACAGACATAGTGTAGAGAACAAGAAACCTTTAATCTTTGAAATTAGGAATAAGGAATATTGAATGTTCATTGGATTCAGGACTTTTTGTTTCAGAAAGACCCAAGAAAGGGCTGTGATAATGTGCCTATTTTTCTTTTTATTTGATGTTTAGATAATTTAATCTCTGATTTTTGCCAACCTATTGTAAAAAAGGACCTTTCATTAAACAAATACAGCCACACACTGAGTGAGTCCCCACTGTGAACTGTGCTTTTTTCTATCAGGGAACAAACATTTGATTACAAATGAGATAATGTTGGAAATACATCAAGTGAGAGAGTTTTATAACAGGCTTGACAATTTTCCTGCATATTGACACACCCATCGCATGACAATCTCACTTCAGGTTGGAGAAGGTGCTGTCAATGAGCCAAAATAGCGTGCGACTCCAGCGACAGGCTATACTCCACACTAGCATTAAATAGCTTTGGAATAAGTCCTGTTTTGTGTTCCCTGGAGGGGTGCTGGAGAGGACATGGTTGAGAAAATGTGGTGGGTTGTGTGGGAAACATTTAGCTGCCACTTCCCTCCGTTACAAGTATTATGTGCTGAAGTGCACTAATAATCTCATTGTGAACTTCATAGCGTCTTTGTGCTTTGACCTTGACAATATATTCTGCAAAAAATCTGTTCTGAATGTGCCACTTCAGAGAGCTTTTAGAATTTTTAACCCGGAAATAGGAATCTAGATCTGGGTTTAATTTCTGCACCTAATCAGTCTTCAGCATAGGAACTAGAAGTTTTGCTGATGAACTCATATTGAAAAAGTGATGAGTACTGAGCTGCAAATCCTTTTAAATGCCCCTACAGAACATCTGTTGGCCGTCATTAATTATCTGAGATTTGCAGTGTCTTTTGCTCTGAGTTTGAGTCTGGGGACTGGAGAAGTCTGAGTCCGGGGACTGGAGAAGGGGGTTCACTCTTCTCCAGCAGCAGGGTACAAACCTGCTTAGGATCAATAACTACAAACACATTTTCCAATAGTGCACACACAATATTGTATCCATTATAATTTCTTCAAAATTCACGGTGGCCTACACATCTGCATCCAGTACTTTGAAATGTGTAAGTAAACAAATGCTACTCCAACATTAAAATTTCCAAACCAGGCTGAATGTTTAGAGGTAAACTAAAAGTACAGTCCAGGCCAAAGGTTTTGAGAATGACACAAATATTAATTTTCACAAAGTCTGCTATTTCAGTGTTTTTAAATATTTTTTGTCAGATGTTAGTATGGTATACTGAAGCACAATTACAAGCATTTCAAAAGTGTCAAAGGCTTCTATTGACAATTACATTAAGTTTATGCAAAGAGTCAATATTTGTAGTGTTGACCCTTCTTTTTCAAGACCTCTGCAATTCGCCCTGGCATGCTGTTAATCGACTTCTGGGCCACATCCTGACTGATGACAGCCCATTCTTGCAGAATCAGTGCTTGGTGTTTGTCAGAATTTATTTATTTTTTTCACTCGCCTCTTGAGGATCAACCACAACAAGTTCTCAATGGGATTGGTCTGGGGAGTTACTTGCTATGGACCCAAAATGTTGATGTTTTGTTCCCTAGGCCACTTAGTTATCACTTTTGCCTTATGGCAAGGTGCTCCATCATGTGGAAAAGGCATTGTTCATCACCAAACTGTTCTTGGATGGTTAGGAGAAGTTGCTCTCAGAGGAAGTTTTTGTACCATTCTTTATTTATGGCTTGGTTCTTAGGCAAAATTATAAGTGAGCCCTCTCCCTTGGCTGAGAAGCAACCCCACACATGAATGGTCTCAGGATGCTTTATGGTTGGCATGACACAGGACTGATGATAGCACTCACCTTTTCTTCTCCGGACAAGGTTTTTCCGGGTGCCCCAAACAATTGGAAAGGAAAATTACATTAACCCAAAATATCAGACTGTCCCTGATGTTTTTCCTGGAGAGAAGTGGCTTCTTTTCTGCACCTCTTGACACCAGGCCATCCTCCAAAAGCCTTCTCCTCAATGTGTGTGCAGATGCACTCCCACCTGCCTGCTGCTATTTCTGAGCAAACTCTGCACTGGTGGTGCCCCGATCCCGCAGCTGAATCAAATGTTGGAGACGGTCCTGGCGCTTGCTGGACTTTCTTGGGTGCCCTGAAGCCTTCTTCACAAAAATTAACCACTTGCCGACCGCTCACATTGAGCGTACTGCGGCAAAGTGGCTCGTTATCGTCCAGCGACGTAGGTCTACGTCGCTGTAATCCTCCCCCTGTGGGCGGTGCGCGTGTGCCGCCGGAGGCTCGCTCCCGCTGTATGCATACACAGCGGGAGTCGGGCCAGGGGAGGAGAGGCGGTGATCACGGCCGCTCTTCCCCAATCGTCGGGGATCGAGTGAGTAGATTTACACAAGCGGGCGGATATCCTAAGTGACAGGCAGGGACAGATTGCAGGATTCAGCATAGCTGAACCTGCGATCTGTGCCTGTGTCACACAGTCCCCTCCCCCCACACACGTCAGTAAGCACCAGGCATACATTAATCCCTTGATCACCAATAAAAGTTAACCCCTTCCCCGCCAGTGTCATTTTTACAGTAACAGTGCATATTTATAGCACTGATTACTGTAGTAATGTCACTGGTACCCCCAAAAGTGTCAAAAATGTCAGTTAGGGGTCCGATCTGTCCACTGAAATGTCGCAGTCCCGTAAAAAAAATCACAGATCACCGCCAGATCGCCGCCATTACTAGTTAAAAAAAAACAATAAAAATGACATAAATTTCCCGTAGATAGTAGCTGCGATAACTTTTGCGCAAACCAATCAAAATACGCTTATTGCGATTTTTTTTTTTCCAAACATATGTAGCAGGAAAAAAATTGGCCTAAAATGTTAAAACATTTTGATTTTTACATTTTTTGGGGGGAATTTCATATAAAAAAAAATTTGAAAAATATTGTTATTTTTTCAAAATTGTCGCTCTTTTTTTGTTTATAGCGCAAAAAGTAAAAATCGCACAGGTGATCAAATACCACCCAAAGAAAGCTCTATTTGTGGGGAAAAAAGGACATAAATTTAATTTCAGTACAGCATCGCACGACCACGTAATTGTCCGTTAAAGTAACACAGTGACAAATCGCAAAATATGGCCTGGTCAGGAATGAGGTAAAATCTTCCAGTCTTAAAGCGGTTAAAATTACGCTCATTGAGAATTTTTTTGTCAAAGACATGTAGCTAAATACATTTTGGCCTAAATATATGACAAAAATTGAATATATTGGATATTTATTAACTGTCAAAGTAGAAAAATATTGTAATTTTTTCAAAATTGTCGCTTTTTTCTATTAATATCGCAAAAAATGAAAAGCGCAGAGGTGATCAAATACCACCAAAAGAAAGCTCTGTTTGTGGGAATAAAAGGACGTACATTTTGTTTTGGTACGGCGTTGCATGACCGTGCAATTGTCAGTTAAGTCGCACAGTGCAGAATCGCAAAAAGTGGCCTGGACGTAAAGCAGGAAAATCCTCCGGTAATAAAGTGGTTAAACCTCTTTCCTTGAAGTTCTTGATGATCCGATAAATGGTTGTTTTAGGTACAATCTGAGTAGCAGAAATATCCTTGCCTGTGAATCCCTTTTTGTGCAAAGCAATGATGACCGCACGTGTTTCCTTGCAGGTAACCATGATTAACAGAGGAAGAACAGTGATTTCAAGCACCATCCTCATTTTAAAGCTTCCAGTCTGTTATTTTAATGCCTCGTACACAGGATCAGATAATCAGACGACTTATCGTTCACATTTTGTTGCATGATACTACTATCAAATTCAACAATACGTACTAAACATAAGACTTTTTTTCGGACGATTCTGGAAAAGCTTCCTGGTTGCATAGCTACGTATTGGATAGTGTAAAACAAAAACAATGGCAGCTGGGCTTTTTCCGGGTAATTTTCGTGTTTCTGATCATGCATGGTCTTTGTTCATCGATTTTTAGTGGACGCATACTGTATAAACGATTGTCGTTCACTAGGCTATCGTACAACAAAAGTTTTTGTTTATCTCATCAGATTTTCATGATCGTCTGTCGAAAGCTGTGTAGTAACTATGAGATTATCGTGCGATCAATTAGAAAGTGATTTTTTTCATACGATTATCTGATCGTGTGTACAAGGCATAACTCAATCAGCATTACAGAGTGATTTCAAGCCTTGTCCTCATCAACACTGACACCTGTGTTAATGAGAGAATCACTGACATGATGTCATCTGGTCCTTTTGTGGCAGGCCTGAAATGCAGTGGAAGTGTTTTTTTTTTTTTTTTTTTGTTTTTTTTGGGGATTAGGTTCATTTTCATGGCAAAGAGGGACTTTGCAATTAATTGCAATTCATCTGATCACTCTTTATAACATTCTGTAGTATATGCAAATTGCCATCATAAAAACTGAGGCAGCAAACTTTGTGAAAATTAATATTTGTGTCATTCTCAAAACTTCTGGCCAGGGCTGTAAATCCAGTTATGATACAAAAAAAGGCTTGTTGTGTAATGGCAAAACATGTGTTTTGTTTTCATAAATGTGGCAGAAATAGATAACGCTATCTTTTCACCTCATTGAAAGCCTACTCAAATCATTTATTTTATTGATGTGCACCATATTGTCTTTTTTAGGATGTGAAAATGGGTTCCCGGTTGATCTATATGAAAATTGGAGTTGTGGGGGGGAGGGGGGGATGGATATACTAGGAATGCAGAGACTTCTGTTCTGCAACTGGTAGTCTGGAGTCATCTATCCTTGTGGACATCTCAGTCGCTCTGCCACAAGATAAATCCCCATACATTCTAAAGTACCTAAAGTTTAGAAGATAGCTGAAGCAGTTGGGAACTATCATTATCGAAAGAAAATATTTAGGCTTTCTAAAATTCATACAAAGTTCCAAAAAGGCTAAATGATCTAGCTGTGTATGCAACCTAGAGTACTGATAGTCCAGGGACCTGAGAAATGCAATTAGGTTTACTGCATATGCAGAGATGTACAGTGGGTACGGAAAGTATTCAGACCCCCTTAAATTTTTCACTCTTTGTTATATTGCAGCCATTTGCTAAAATCATTTAGGTTCATTCTTCTTCTCATGAATGTACACATAGCACCCCATACTGACAGAAAAACACAGAATTGTTGACATTGTTGCAGATTTATTAAAAAAGAAAAACTGAAATATCACATGGTCCTAAGTATTCAGACCCTTTGATCAGTATTTAGTAGAAGCCCCCTTTTGATCTAATACAGCCAGGAGTCTTTTTGGGAAAGATGCAACAAGTCTTTCACACCTGGATTTGGGGATCCTCTGCCATTCCTCCTTGCAGATCCTCTCCAGTTCTGTCAGGTTGGATGGTAAACGTTGGTGGACAGCCATTTTTAGGTCTCTCCAGAGATGCTCAATTGGGTTTAAGTCAGGGCTCTGGCTGGGCCATTCAAGAACAGTCACGGAGTTGTTGTGAAGCCACTCCTTCGTTATTTTAGCTGTGTGCTTAGGGTCATTGTCTTGTTGGAAGGTAAACCTTCGGCCCAGTCTGAGGTCCAGAGCACTCTGGAGAAGGTTTTTGTCCAGGATATCCCTGTACTTGGCCGCATTCATCTTTCCCTCGATTGCAACCAGTCGTCCTGTCCCTGCAGCTGAAAAACACCCCCACAGCATTATGCTGCCAGCACCATGCTGCACTGTTGGGACTGTATTGGACAGGTGATGAGCAGTGCCTGGTTTTCTCCACACATACCGCTTAGAATTAAGGCCAAAAAGTTCTATTTTGGTCTCATCAGACCAGAGAATCTTATTTCTCACCATCTTGGAGTCCTTCAGGTGTATTTTAGCAAACTCCATGCGGGCTTTCATGTGTCTTACACTGAGGAGAGGCTTCCGTCAGGCCACTCTGCCATAAAGCCCCGACTGGTGGAGGGCTGCAGTGATTGTTGACTTTCTACAACTTTCTCCCATCTCCTGACTGCATCTCTGGAGCTCAGCCACAGTGATCTTTGGGTTCTTCTTTACCTCTCTCACCAAGGCTCTTCTCCCCCGATAGCTCAGTTTGGCCGGACGGCCAGCTCTAGGAAGGGTTCTGGTCGTCCCAAACGTCTTCCATTTGAGGATTATGGAGGCCACTGTGCTCTTAGGAACCTTAAGTGCAGCAGAAATCTTTTTGTAACCTTGGCCAGATCTGTGCCTTGCCACAATTCTGTCTCTGAGCTCTTCAGGCAGTTCCTTTGACCTCATGATTCTCATTTGCTCTGACATGCATTGTGATCTGGAAGGTCTTATATAGACAGGTGTGTGGCTTTCCTAATCAAGTCCAATCAGTATAATCAAACACAGCTGGACTCAAATGAATGTGTAGAACCATCTCAAGGATGATCAGAAGAAATGGAAAGCACCTAAGTTAAATATATGAGTGTCACAGCAAAGGGTCTGAATACTTAGGACCATGTGATATTTCAGTTTTCTTTTTTAATAAATCTGCAACAATGTCAACAATTCTGTGTTTTTCTGTCAGTATGGGGTGCTATGTGTACATTCATGAGGAAGAAGAATGAACTTAAATGATTTTAGCAAATGGCTGCAATATAACAAAGAGTGAAAAATTTAAGGGGGTCTGAATACTTTCCGTACCCACTGTATAGTAACTAAGTAGAACTACTTCACTACTGTACTTAAGTACTGAAAGGCGGTATCTGTACTTTCCTAGAGTAGAATTTTTTTCTCCTACTTCCACTTTTACTTCACTACATTTTTTCAATGATTTCAATACTTGTACTCCAATATTTTTTTTTGTGCTGCACAGTTACTCGTTACAATTATAAAAATTACCACTGCCAGAACAGTAGATGGCAGGTTTCATGAAGCTCAAAACATGTGTATTATCAGCGCATACGAAAATAAATGCTACTGTATGTATAAATAAAAGCTGCGTTTGAAATAATAAAAAACAATATGATGTTCAAACTTTTGACTTCTTTCTTTAATAACTATCATAACACAGTACTTGTACTTTTACTTTCAGTACTTGAGTAGCAATTTTTTTTTCAAAACTACTGGTACTTTTACTTTCAGTACTTGAGCAGCAAAATCTAAAAAAAAAACTACTTGCAATACTTAAGTACAAAAATGTTGAATACTTTAGTACTTCTACTCAAGTCACCTTTTGATCGAGCACTTCCACTTCTACTCAAGTCACTTTTTGGTCAAGCACTTGTACTTTTACTCAAGTATGGGTTTCGAGTACTTTATACAACTCTGTGCATATGAGCCTTGGAGATCCAAGTACAGGCCAAATTGTAAACCAATTTGATCCCAAGAGTTTAAATATCCAATGCAAAGAAATACAGTGAGAGGGAATAGCCTTGACTGGTTCCCCTATGAAGTTGTATGAATCATGAGAAGTAATGATTTAAAACCTCCAAAGCCATAGAGTTGTGATAACTCTATTGTTTTGCACTGAAACTACTGTCCACTCCTTTCAAACAAAGGGTATTTTACCATGAACAGTTTCTTTTTATAGCAAATGTTTTTGTGTCAAGAAAAAAATAATGGTCAAATTTCAACACAAATCATTTCTGGTTTAAATTACTTGGCAGGTTTGTCTATCTGTTTTCACTTGTAACTGTTAAGATGATATCTCTGTTGGTTAGACCTTGTTGGACTGTACACCACATACAATATAAGGAAGTATGAATGGGTAGCTTTTTCATCACTAACTATTCATAACAGTTTGTAGAGCTAAAATTCCAAGTGCCAGGAGGAAAGGGAAAATATGTGAAAGCTCTGAGGAATGGGCATGAAGACTGAGAAGATCACTCAGCCGAAACTCTTGGAACTTGAGAAGAGGAATGCCAGGAAAATTTAGCTTTAACAAAGTTCCATAGAATCACCTCCTTCAAGCCTTGTGCAGCCCTGTAATTCACAAGACAGGAATTATCAGTTCTTCCTACAGTATGTGTGTTAACAGACACACAATGGAGGTTACACTGAGGTCATATTTTTACTTGCAATATGCATCTAGAGTATTATTAAATAGTATTGTTTTACATGTAGATTTTTGTTCTGCAAAAAAAAAAAAAAAGGGAAATTATATACCAGTTAAATAATACCTGTTTACATTGGGAGAATTTTAGAATATTTCCCATTTTGAATATTTCTTTAAAGGGGTTTGTCCCTGGGTACTGGGGATTCATAGTATGTATATAGGTCATATCTTACCTACTGGATACATTCTTTTATATAGTGGTCTACCCCATAAATAAATACAAAGGGGGTGTTCTGTGTGCAAAGAAGTGTATGAAAGGAGGTAAATTGGTAGTGCTTTATATATCGTCATAAAGTCCCTATATCAGATGGCAAAATGAATTGGCATAATCAAGAATTATTACACCCTAGTCTGCCCACCCATTTATGTGTTTGGCCTGATGATAGCTTAGCAGATAAGAAAAGTTTTAATGGCTTGGTGCGCGTCATCCTTCCCCCCCAGGATATGCTTGCTCCCTGATTAGCCATCGCATTAGAACTGAAGACAGCACAAGAGAAGAAATGCTGTCCTTTTTGCAATATAAATGTGCTTGTTACAATTTATTGTGGAGGGGGTGATGGAGTGAGCTGGGATCCTTGTTTGTACATGTTCTCAAAAGGATCCATGCCTTACACAATATACAAATGGCATGTTTCATCGGAACATTGATTCACATCCCTCTCAATATAGCCTATGTTTTTGACAAACACTTATTAAGATCAATGTCACCCCTACGTTTTGACCTATGGATACAGTCTTTAAATATGCAGTAATGGAATACGTTGAATTAATAATCTTTAAATTTACTGCACTATTAACCTCTAAATTTAGCAGTTGCAAGCAACACAACTCTACATATCTTTGTGCAATAGAAAAAAAAAGGGTTAACAAGTGCCGCTCTATACTGTATATAAACAGTGATATAAAGTGACATTGTGTCAGAATTCCAATGTTGGAAATTGAATATCAAACAAATATTGTAATGTATCAAGCAAATCTAAAATACACAAAATAAAAAAAGTGTCACCACCTATACAGTATATATGAATTAACAAAGTGAGAATAATCCATGTGTGACATCGATAGAGAAAATGTCCATAAATGATAAAAAAACTCAAGTTATTTAGACTTCAATATCGATAGAAGAAAAAGCCTTGTTGATCCAACCAAAAAATCACCCTGGTGTGTAAGTGTAACGCTCCTGCGTTTTATGTATGATGTGGATTTTCAGCTGCAGAAATATTCCACTTCAGTAGTCATGTAGAGAAACGCTGAGACACCAATCCCAACTCTCAATGACTCATCATGTGTGGATGATCTCAATTCAGCAAGTAAATACACACACTCAATAAGATGTTTCCTAGAGTGACTTATGTATATAGTAACACAGTGATGATAGGCTGAAGAGACAGGTTGGGTAGAGATGGTAGATGACAGACACTTGAAAGGAAATGTTCTTGAAAGTAAGATAGTAGCAGATGGGATGCAGATAGGTTTAGCAATCATGTATGGTAGCAGATGACAGAGTAGCAGGTGGACATACAAGAGAGATCAACCCAGTGCAAGAACAGGTGGTAGTAGGCTCAAGAGCTAGCAATCTTAGATAATGCAGATGTAGTAATAGTCCTTAGTATGCAGAGCTAGATAGTGTAAGCTTTAGTATGAAAGTTATAGAGGTTTCCCCTGTGGGGTACTTATCACTAATAGCAATGTAGCAGAGGAGAGGTTCGGCAAGAGCGGATGATCCAGTAGCGGGATACAGGGATCAGCGCAGCGTGGTTCCGACAGCGAGGTATGCTTGCAAGCATGAGAGCTTCAAGACAGGTTAGCATCAAGGCACAAAGCAGTTTGAACGAACACATGTGAGTGAGAGCCGGCGATCTAAATAGCCATCCAGTCCGGCGCTCAGTGATGACAGCATCAGTCTTAAAGGTGTATGCGCACCTTACCAAAAGAGAATGGTGGGGCGCATACACTTATGAAAGAGTAATTAGGGTACCCAAAGGTACCAGAACATTACAGTAAGCCGCCACCAATATAGAGGTTTAAATGGGCTTACCAAATAATGTGGATTTAAATGCTATTAACATTGAGTCAGATGGGCATCTGGAGAATGAGCTCTCCCACACTAATTACTGTATGGCAGGTCCAACATCCGGTCCCACATCAATCTCAGTATAACTTCTCTCTCATTAAGTAGGTCAGTCATCATAAAAAATAAAATAATTCTCCACATAGTTTAAAACCATTTAAGTAGTATTTATTAAAAAAGGAATATTGAACTTATATCAAGTAGGAATTATAAAGGCATATCATCATAAAATCCAGTAAAACCTTTGTGTTAGAATGCAGTGCTTAGATGAGCATTAACCCAACATGTTTCGTCTCAATAGACATCATCTGGAGTTTTCTATTATTTATGGACATTTTCTCTGTTGATGTCACGCATGGATTTTTCTCACTTTGTTAATTTATATACACTGTATAGGTGGTGACTCTTTATTTTGTGTATTTTATATCTTTTTGATACATTAAAATTTGTGTTTGATATTCAATTTCCAACATTGGAAGTCTGACACAATGTCACTTTATATCACTGTTTATATATAGCGCAGCACTTGTTGACACTTTTTTTTTCTAATTCGCCTGAATTCCAGTATGGATATTCACTTGGTTTTTTAACATTAATATATTATGTCTAATGTAGCCCTTGCTGTTGATGATGTATAATAAAAATATACATACACCAGTATTAGCCTAGTTGTCCTATAATGTGTAAAGGTCATATGAATCATCTGCTGACAGGCTGACACTTGCAGCATCCAGGCAGCTAGAGTCCCTCAAGATGAAACTGCTTCCTGAGCTACTTAAGGCTAAAAGGCTTACAGTTGCAGGGAAACCTTAGCTTGTTGTTGTTTTATTCATTAACATCTTCAGTTTTAACACACTTACATCCTCCATGTTTTTCTTTTTATTTATTTGTTGAAGAATTTACAATAATATACAGGCTACATAGTCCAAGATGTAATTTAAGGACACAGTCTGAATCTGTACATATGTAACTTATCCCAATTGTCTAAATTTAAAGAGCATACACTCATTTGCACAATATCTTCCTTTTTCACAAACCAGATATGCTATTACAACCAATTTGTGAATTATTAATTGTATACCACAATCTGGCTGTACTAGAATTGGTTCTGGCAGATACTTGATTTATGTATGTTCATTATCACACTGTCTTTTAAATATTTCTATATTGTACAGTACATCTGTGATACATTTATAGCCATATTTTTGAACCCCATAGCCTGAAAAGGTGTTGTGGAGGATTTGGTGCTTTAAATTCAGTGATGACATTGTCCTTTTACTTGTAAGGTGGGGATGAATATATTCTGCTTTAAATTTTAGACAGAACAAAATGATCTCCTAAATTCAGATTGATCCAGGGGAAAGACAAAAACCCTTTTGAAGTCTGATCCAATCTACCGGAAAAGGGAAAATATCTTTCCTGGTACTGAGGCAGTCTAATAACCCCCTGGGTCAATGCTATTTCTCAAGAATATTAGTAGCTGTTTATATTTTGTGCACTTAGGAGCACTTCTTCTGAAATAAGGACATTTCTGGTAAAAAAAATTAGCTTCCACATAACTAACCAACTTCAAAGTTTATCTTTGAGACAGATGATTTTACAAAATATATGTCTTGGTTGAAGAATCCAAAATTATTTCAACCCCAAATTTCCTTTTATTATACACAGAGAGTGCATTAGTCTCTTTAGTGTTCTTTAACTGGAAAAAGCAAAGATTATATAGCAGGTTCATTTATCTAACAAGGAAATACATAATAGGACTGGGTCAAGTGGTTTGTGAAGTGGTTTAGGGAGACTTAAATGACAAATTTCTTATCACCACTAATGCTAATAAAGAACTCACTAGAATTTAAAGGAAAACCTTTTAGTCACATTCAAGGTTCCCTATGCAATCATTGTTTTGCTTAAAGTAGACCTGAGCTCAAAATGTAAAGCTTTTCTATAAGGAACATAAAAATACGAATTGGGCCTAAGCTGTACTTTGACAAATGTCCTTTTTTTCCGGAATTCCTCCTGCAAACAGCAGTGCAGTTCCTGCTCCTCTAACCTAATACCTTTCTATCTCTGACAGGCACTGTTTGTTCTGACTGCTAGTCTCACCATTTGGAGTGAAATTTGTTGATGCCACTACTGTACTAGTAGGTCACTGTTCTGCTTGCTGGAGAGAAACTTGTATCTGCGCATCTGAAATGCAAGGAATTCCCTGCATCTATTCTACTATTCTATGGATCTGTGCTCTCTGAACCTCTCTCACTGTTGTTGTTTGAACATTCCTTCATCAGCAATCAGATTATCAGTAATCAATAAGGGAACTCTGGCATGAGAAAGCAAAGTCCTGCCTCTACCAAGACGGCAGCCTTCCTACAGCAACACAGGTATGGCAAGTCAGTCTTGGGTAAAAATCAGCCCCAACAGGCCTTCATGCAATACTAATGACTAGTTCTTTGCCCTCTGTCTGCCTTTTTTTTAGCACAACTTCCACAGTTCAGGCTCTTTTTTTAAGCAGTGTTTCTAAATCAAATGTAAAGTCCTGGATCAATCATGTCTTTTAGATCAAGACAGGTATAACACGTTCTCTTTCCTTCTGAAAACTGTGGCTCCAAAACAACAGGACTTTTTATTTCCCTTTGTGGTAATAGGATATTCTTAGAAGATCGTCTAAGACTGCATTATATGATAAAGGAACCCATTATTTTCTGACAAAGCACTCTGTATACTATAACCACATAGTTTGAGCCATTCAGTATACCATTCCATATAATACTTAAAGTGTGCTGAAGACCTAAAGCTTATGTGTGCCACATCCCTGGTAAAGATACACAAAAGTTGGGGTTCCCCTGGTTGGGACTTTATAGGCACATAAAATTTTGAAAAATAGATATTAGAAAAAATAACAATTTTTATTTGATAACAACATAGAACAAGTTAAAAAGCAGCGTGCAAGCAAATAAAGACAGGCAGAATAACCACAGATCGCTTGAACTATAAACCCGACATGTTTCGAAGCCAGAAAAGTTTGCTCCTTCTTCAGGGGATGGTTCAAAACGGTACTCTAGTGATAAATAAATTAACATGTAAAAAACCATAATTTGTAAGGGTTTTAAACATTAAATAGTGACTCTAAAAGTTCACATAGTAAATAACAACAGTGGCGAGTACTTACAGGGTTAAATCATAGCTGTACTTAGGTAGCCTGCACAATTAAAAACATCTGGTGGGTGCGAGTATCTTTGGCGACATATATAATACAGTGCTGATGATGAATAGATACACTGGTCAATGGACTACAGCTGTTAGGTCAGGTGAGTGCCACACAGTCACTGGACATCTGAAGTCCTCAAATTTGGAGGAACCAGGAGCGATCTCTTAAGGCAGGTATATGTCAAACAAAAAGGTACCGCCGATCTGAAAGGTAGGCAGATCAAGGCTAATTAGTTTGGGTGTTGGTTAATAATAAAGATAAAATTTACTGGTTTACTATAAACTAAAAAAGAAAAAGGGTTTTGTAAAAATGTATAACATCAAGGCTACATTAAGAGCCAGGAAAGATGAACTGAAGTTACTAAGTGGAAAAGCCCAAAAGGAGTTTGTTAACAATACCTAGATGTTGAGAAATGTTCGATTATCGGCGTCCTCTCCGCACTGCAGCCAGCAAACAATAGCGCTGACTGTGTGTTGGGAGAGGTGCACTATATGAGTGCAAGCCGATTGATGAAAAATGTGTATCAGCTGGCCTCGCAGGGAGGGCTTCCCGGAGCGCTGGTGCCGGACCCGCCCCCAACCAACGTAGGTCACGCACAGCATGACGAGGTGTGGGCGGGAGCGGCATCTGCGCTCCACCGGCACGGAGATCGGAGCCGGAAGTGTGAGAAGACACTGCGGCTCCTAATTGGTCAATGCTGAACCACGTGGGAACAGGGTAGGTGGAAACAAAAAAGACCAAAACACTGCATACAAATCGCGGTGTATGTCTCCCCGTGCCGGGATGTACAGAAGAGAGGGGGCACGAACCGGAACGAGTCAATTTACTAAGAATGTTATAGAAATGTGATAGTACTATTGGATTAGTTATAATATATTAAATGTGCCGTAATTTGAACGGTCAAAAGAAAATGGAGAAATAATAGCTACAGATATTATGTATACGTGTCGCCAAAGAAACGGCCCACAGATGTAAACATGTTGCTGAATACTGGCATAAAATGACAAAAGATAATCAACAAAGGGGGAAATACACAAATCGATGTATCACAGTCTCAATAAAAAATTGAGACTAGTGAGAGAACAATATTATATTTTTTAGTCACTATGTATATAATTAGTACAACAATACTGTAATGGAAAACAGTCAATATAAGCATATATATATAAATAGGCATGTTTGAATCCATGATATGTTTAAAGACATATTTAGAGAAAGAGAACAAACAATGATGACAGAACTGTTATAATCAAAAATTGTATAGTTGTACAGTATAATTTAGATATGATGGTTGAAACATATCAAATGCATAACAGATATTGACAAAATGACAAAAAATGAATGGGACCCTATTGTAATAGGGATTGACATGTGGGATAGTAACGTCAAGTTGGGAGAAAGGATGTTGTTATGTCTCCATCCCTCCAGAATTAAAACCCTCAAGGAAAGGTTTAAATGACAAGGTCCCATTAAGCCCTGGGGGTACGGTGGCCTTGAGAAGATAGATCCACCTTAACTCGAGCTGGAGGAGGGACTTGTTCCAGTCTTCTCCTCTGGGGGCAGGGTGGACTCGGTCAAGGATCAAAAACTTAACCCTAGGCATTTTGCCGGCATGTACTGTGGCTACATGCCTGCCCAGAGGTAAATCTGGGTCTGCTTTTCTCATGCTCAAAAGGTGGCGGTAGGCGCGTTGCCAAAATTCTTGTTTGGTCTTGCCAATGTAAAAACACTGGCAAGCACAACATAGAAGATAGACTACGCCAACGGTTCGGCAATTGGCAAAGTGCTTTGGTTGATGGATGGTTCCATTGGGTAGTGTGGGGGACCTTTGTGTGAGCATGTAGCCACAGTACCTACAACTGCCACACATATAGGTCCCCTTATACTTGCAACAAGTGGACATAGTAATGTCATGGAATTCACTGCGGACTACTCTATCTCTTAATGCTGGGGCCCTTTTATAAGTAAAATTTGGTGAGTCAGACACATACTGGCCCAACACCGGATCTGAGGCCAGTAAGTGCCAGTGCTTGGACACAATGCGTCTAACATTTTGGTGTTGCTGGTTGTAGGGAGTTATGATCCTTAATGTGTCCTCCTTACTAGAAGTGCTTGATGTTTTTGGGGCTAGTAATTTATGTCTATCACTCCTTAAAGCTCGTTGGTATGCTTGTTTTAAAGATTTATTAGAGTAGCCCCTACGTTGAAGTAGTTTTTGAAGTGCATCAGCAGCCACTTGAAATAATTTAAGGTCCGAGCAATTTCGTCTAAGCCTTAAATACTGACTGGTTGGAATAGATCGAAGTAGAGGGGTAGGATGGAAACTTGATCCATGCAGGATAGTATTTCCCGCGGTGGGCTTGCGATATAGGTTACTAAGAAGAGAGCCATTTTCACTACGTGTGATTTCGGCATCAAGGAAGGTGATCTGATCAGAGTCCATATTCATTGTGAATGAAAGATTAAAGTCATTCTTGTTCATGTGAACCAAGAAAGCTTGAAGAGACTCTGTGGGACCATCCCAGATGAGAAATACATCATCGATGTACCTGGTCCAAAACAAGATGTGATCAGTGTACATCGACATTGCATCATCGTCCAAAAGAAAATGTTCTTGAGTGAGAATGTGTAATAACAGATCTAGTATAAACTCTCCGTAAGCATCCAATTGGCTTTGGCAGGATATGATATGCTTGACAGCTGCAATTCCCCTGGAATGGGGGATTGAGCTGTAAAGGGCCTCTACGTCAATAGTGACTAGAGACGCGGTAGGGGGAACCCAAAGGTCCTTGATTTTGTTGATAAAGTGAATGGTGTCCTTCGTGAATGAAGGTAACCTGTGGACCAAGGGTTGGAGATAGGCATCAACGAGTTTACTTGCGTTATCCGTGATAGACCCGCACCCCGAAATGATGGGTCTTCCGGGGGGGGTCAGTAGTGCTTTTGTGCACTTTGGGAAGCCCATAGAATGAGGGGGTGACAGGGAATTTGGTACGGACAAAATCCCAAGTATTTTTAGAAAAGACGTTGTTAAGGTAGGCGGTATCCACCAACTGATAGAATTCCAAATTGTATTTGGTAATTATATCTGGTGTGATGCGCCTATACCAATTGGCATTATTTAGGATGTTGGTACACATTCGTATATACTGGGTGTTGTCCATTATCACAATGTTCCCACCTTTATCAGCCTGCTTGATGGTGATCAGTTTATTGGTGGCTAAGTTGTAAATCGCCTCTCTTTGTGCTTGGGAAATGTTGGATTGGGACATAGGACGTGTGTTTAATTTTTCAATGTCCTTAGATACCACTTTCAGAAATGCGTTGATGTTCGCATTCTGGATTGGAGGATAGGCGTCAGATTTTTTACGAAGGTCGGTGCCTACTGTTTTTTGTTCCCTAGATTCAGAGGGGATCCCCGCAAGTAGGGAAGGGAGGTCCACACGATCTATGAGATCTTCGTTCTCTTCGAGGAGGGTAATCAAAGTGTCTAAAATTGGATCCTGTTTAGGTAATATTTTATTTTCTTTATGATAAATGTATTTGAAATTTAGTTTCCGGGCAAACAAATGAAGGTCCTTGATAAAATCAAATTTATTGATATTAGATTTGGGACAAAAGTTAAGGCCTTTTTGTAATATCGATAGTTCGGCTTCAGAAAGCTTGTAATTAGATAAGTTGATGATTGAGAAATCAACAATATCTTGAACCACACTAGAAGGGGGGTTAAGGGTGGTGGTGGGGAGGGTTAGGTGAGGAGGGGAGGTGGTGGTGGTGTAGGTGTGAGTTGTAAGGCTCGTTGATGAACCACGTCTAAAAAAGTTTGGTCATCCAAATGGGTGATGGAGGAGTGATGTGTAGGTAAATTAGAAGAATTGGTGAGGGATGGTGCTTGCTGTGAAATGGATATGTTAGGCAGTGGGGGTGCTGCAGGAGAGGGAAAGAGGGATAGTCCTTCTTTCTGTTGAGATTTGGCATTGGATTTTTTGGATATTGGATCCAAGCCAGAGTCATTTTGGTGAGGCCGCTTGGTGCGTTCCATTGGTGTTTTGTGAGTTCTAACAGGGAGTGGTGGTTTGGCTGTGTGTTGGGTTACTGAAGTGTTAATATCTTTGGTGGGTGGTCGAATATTGGGTCTGTTGTTTATCCAATGAAAAGCCTTACCCTGTTGGTAAATACTTTTGTCCTTATTAAGGATTTTTTGTTTTTTAATTAAAGTATTTTTATTAAAAGTGTCTAACTGTTGTTTGAGTTTGATTTCCCGGTGAGGGAATGTAGTATGGGTTTTAAATTTCTTCAGTCTTTCGCATGTGGAGGCTATGTGAGTGTCCAGTTTTGTGGTTCTTAATGTATACTCCTCAATGAGGAGATTCATAAGAGCCACAGAGCATTGCTGTAGGGCTTGTTCCCATTTGATTTTAAACGATGGAGTTAGATCTTCAAGTACTTGGGCTCTCAAACCGAATGGGCTGACATTTTCTTTTATGTGTTCCTGGAAGGATCTAATATTCCAAAAGAACATAGATTTTCTCTCCAACATTTTGGAGAGTTGAAAAAACATAGATGACAATTCTGTCTCTATGAATTCATTCCCTTCAAAATCCTGTTGATATTGTTCCATAAGATTGTTCCACTCATCCCCAATGGAGCCTGACAGGGTGGTGTCTTGTGTCATTGTAGAGGCCAGTGAAAGATCAAAGAGTAATTAGAATAACAATGTATTGTTATAATGATATAGGATTCTCAGTTTTTTTAGGGGTGATCCTAGGATAAACTGAAAAAATAGAAAACCTACAAAAAGCGATAGGTCAAAAGAAGCGACGGGGGCGGTATCTACTACCTAAATGAACATAGTGTTCGTGCCCCCTCTCTTTTGTACATCCCGGCACGGGGAGACATACACTACTATTGACCTCTGTATATTGCAATACATATTACTGACCTCTGTACACTGCTCTACATACTACTGACCTCTGCACACTGCCCTTCATACTACTGACCTAAGTACACTGCCCTTCAGGTATGGAATATAACTGCGCTAACTATTGTGTTCCAGCAGCGACTTAAATTGCGACAAACAATCAAAAACGTATGGAATGGGTAAGTCGCGCTAATGAGTGATGTTGTCAAATATTTACATAAATGTCAAATCATATAAATCGTGAAGAAGTGTCCACATAGACTATTTAATGGTCAACTAAATGTCCCAAAACTCAGGAGTTCTTCCAAACTCTTCAACTTGAAATATGAGCCACCAGATGAGTGATCTCCTTACCAGATAGATAAAGGAAATTAGCCCTCAAAACACCAGATGAAGTGGATCTGCAGCCTCAAATCCAAAAATTGAATCGGTTCCCGGATATTGTTTGCATGTGGAGAGAAATTAAATATCCATAGCGTGACACTGTATGACAATCTCTCAAACACCCAATATGTGAACCTTCACTAAGATGGTGAAAGGAAAGGCCACCACACCAGTGCAATTAACACTGCCAACGGCCAGGTGATACGTGAATAAGGCAGCCCAATAACCACCAAGAGGATATAGAACCGCCACCAAAATCACTGCCTCTTACCAGAGTCTGATTAATACAAGCCAAACAATCAATGACTTCAGTGTGTGCCAAACACCATATGGAAATAGATGCAAAAATGTGAAGAGACACTCAGAGGTCTGATGATCTAGACCAAAATCACTGCCGCTTACCAGACTGTGACAGGTGACAAGCAAAGGGTCTCAAACAATCCTCTGGATAACTGATATCAATTGCTCCATGTCCAGCCGACCAAGCCAAAAAGGGAGACAAAAAAGCACTCCATAGTGTAAAACCAAACAAACTTTAATTCAAAAAAGGAGAGCAACTTACAAAAATGTAGATGGAGAAAGCGTGGATAGGATGCGAGCCGCCGGCCGGTCGGCTCCTTCGCCCGTCCTCAAACTCAAAGCAGTGACGTCAGCACACCGCGACCGACGCACGTTTCGTCAGATATGACGTTTTCAAGGTACGGGCGGCGTGCTGACGACACCGCTTAAATAGGAGTCAAGCCCCGTGTGACCACCAGGGGCGGATCAATCCGCCATCTTCCCGAAGACCTGTTGGTAATGCTATTTTCTAAATAGCAGACAGCTAATTTTACATTAGGTGATCCATAGACGAAATGTAGAATCCAGTATAGGAAATACCAATTCGTATATATATTTTTAAAAATAATAGCAAGCATCAAACCTTTACATGATGCCCACTTACAATTAAATCAAGTATTAAACAAATAATAATAATAGCGCCATCTGCTGGCAAACATTAAATAAACTTGGATTGATTCCAAATTGGTCATATGTGTATTGGTCACAAGAAGCATGACACCTCACCAATACCTCAATAATATCACAGATCGAGGCTTGGTACCATCAACCAAATAAAATTAATATAATACAGGTACATTCCATAAAAAGATCAGTGGCGCCACCTTATAATAAGGCCACATATCCACTAAACAATAACATATATATAACTAACTCATGAGCCATGATGCCAAACACCTCATGAACAATGGTCAGATGTGCGGGCATCAAGTTATTAAAATTAAACATATTAAATAATAATTAAATAAATCAAGATAATTATGTTAATGGTATAAACATTCTCATAAATTCTGTCATCACCAGAGAGTGATAAACGTGTTTAATTTAAATAATATATATATATTGTAAATTAAGTTAAAATATGAAGTTAAAATACGAAGGCCGTACACTCAAGCTGTGTCAATGAATGCATTGACATCAGTATCCACATTGAGTCCATACGGCATGTACGTCCTCACTTTGTGAATCCACGACATCTCCATTCGGGAGATGCTACGGACTACAGGTTCGCCCCTCCAATGTGGGGAGAACTTGTCAATCCCTAAAAACATCATATTCTTCGGGTCTTTGTTGTGAGCTGTCAAAAAATGTTTGGAAACTGAGTGTCTATCAAAACCCTTGCGTATATTGGCAATATGCTCGTTTAAACGAACATTTAAAGGGCGCTTGGTCCGCCCAATATATTGTAACCCACACGGGCACTGGAGCAGATAAACTACCCCAGTGCTCGTGCAGGAAACAAAGGAACTGATTTTGAAGGTCTTCCCATTGCTGGTAGAGATAAACTCTTTGGTGTTTTTCCGCTTAATGCAGTTCAGGCGACACACTTGGCACCTATTACACTTATAGTATCCTTTTAGTTGTTCTAAAAAGGTGGGTTGCTTAGTGGGTGCCTCAATAACATTTGGGGCAACCAAATCGCGAAGGCTTGGTGTCCCTTTAAAGATGACTCGAGGTTTCTCAACCATAATTTTCTTTAACACAGGGTCATTCCGTAAAATATGCCAGTGACGCTGTATAATTTTCTTAATGCCCATGTGTTGATTGGAGAAGGTAGTAATAAAAGAAGGACAGACATTGACATCAGTGCCCCCCCCCACGAGCACCGGGTGCCAGCAAACTGAATCTGTCCATCCTACTAACCGCCTCCAGGGTCTGACTAAGAGACTCGCGATCGTAACCCTTTTCCAGGAATCTACCAGTGAGAATCTGGGCCTGGGCAAGGAAGTCACCATCATCTGAGCAATTGCGCCGTAGGCGCATAAATTGCCCTTTAGGAACAGCCTTTAACCAGGACTCGTGATGACAACTGTCGACTGGTATGTAGGAGTTCCTGTCAGTAGCCTTAAAGTGCGTCTTGGTGACAAACTTGTCTTTACATATAGATATAGACAAATCCAAAAAGGTAATATTTGTCTGGCTAATTTCGTAGTTTAAATGGATTCCCCTAGTGTTAACATTCAGAGACTCCAAAAAGCCAACAAGGTCAGACTCATGACCATCCCATAGGAGGAGGATGTCATCTATATATCTAGCCCACAATATCAATTGCGGTCTATTGCGGCCATAGATGACATCCTCCTCCCAATGGGCCATAAACAGGTTGGCCAAAGACGGGGCGTATTTAGCACCCATCGCGACTCCTGTGTCTTGCTGGTAGAACTGGCCCCCAAACCAAAAATAATTGTGCTTGGTTGCAAATTCTAATAATTCCATGATGAATGAAATTTGCAAACTGGACAGGCCTGAATCCCTGTTCAGATACATATTGACTGCACCTAATCCTAACTCATGAGGTATAATTGTGTACAATGACGACACTTCTGCCGTCACCATCCACATGCCTCGAGTGGGGGTATAGTTGGAAAGTGTATTGATTACTTGTCTAGTGTCCCGCACATAAGAGGGCATCCTCTGTACCAGGGGCTGTAGATAAAAGTCAATATATTTCCCCACCCGGGACGTCACAGAGTCGATGCCACTGACTATGGGACGTCCCGGGGGGGAAGTCAGACTCTTATGTATCTTAGGTAAGTAATATATGATAGGGGTACGAGGACACTTAGGTACTAAGAAAGACGTCTCTTTTTTATTGAGAATATTCAATTGATGTCCCCTATCAATAATACTCTCTAATTCCCGTTTATACCAACCTTTAGGGTCTCTCCGCAAAACAGAATAGGTGGAGCCATCATCAAGAATACGACGCATTTCCCGTAGGTAATCACATCTATCCAAGACAACAATAGCCCCTCCCTTATCTGCAGGCCTGATGATTAACTCCTTATTTTTAGATCATCAGACCTCTGAGTGTCTCTTCACATTTTTGCATCTATTTCCATATGGTGTTTGGCACACACTGAAGTCATTGATTGTTTGGCTTGTATTAATCAGACTCTGGTAAGAGGCAGTGATTTTGGTGGCGGTTCTATATCCTCTTGGTGGTTATTGGGCTGCCTTATTCACGTATCACCTGGCCGTTGGCAGTGTTAATTGCACTGGTGTGGTGGCCTTTCCTTTCACCATCATAGTGAAGGTTCACATATTGGGTGTTTGAGAGATTGTCATACAGTGTCACGCTATGGATATTTAATTTCTCTCCACATGCAAACAATATCCGGGAACCGATTCAATTTTTGGATTCGAGGCTGCAGATCCACTTCATCTGGTGTTTTGAGGGCTAATTTCCTTTATCTATCTGGTAAGGAGATCACTCATCTGGTGGCTCATATTTCAAGTTGAAGAGTTTGGAAGAACTCCTGAGTTTTGGGACATTTAGTTGACCATTAAATAGTCTATGTGGACACTTCTTCACGATTTATATGATTTGACATTTATGTAAATATTTGACAACATCACTCATTAGCGCGACTTACCCATTCCACACTGCCCTTCAAACTACTGACCTAAGTACACTATCGTTCATACTACTGACCTAAGTACACTGCCCAATATCCTACTGACCTCTGTACACTGCCCTACATACTGCTGACCTCCTGTACACTGCCTACATACTACTGACCTAAGTACACTGCCCAACATTCTACTGACTTCTGTACACTGTACACTGCCCTACATACTGTTGACCTCTGTACACTTCCCTACATACTACTGACCTAAGTACACTGCCCAACATTCTACTGACCTCTGTACACTGCCCTACATACTGTTGACCTCTGTACACTTCCCTACATACTACTGACCTAAATACACTGCCCAATATCCTACTGACCTCTGTACACTGCCCTACATACTGCTGACCTCTGTACACTGCCCTACATACTACTAACCTAAGCACACTGCCCTACATACTACTAACCTAAGTACACTGCCCTACATACTACTAACCTAAGTACATTGCCCAACATCCTGCTGGCCTCTGTACACTTCCCTTCATCCTACCAAGTTTCTCACTGAAGCTAACATTTAAAGGTGAATCTTTACCTGATTCCAAAAAAAAAACAAAAAAAAAAAAGTGTCACTGGAAGGGAGTTAAAATATTCAGCAATAAAAATCTGACAGAATTGCTAAATCTTCTCTATGCTATCCAAAACAAACAAAATATTGGTTTGCCTTCTAAACTCATGTGATACAGTATATAAAGCAAAAAAAAAAAACTAACAAACATTAAAACATTTTTAATCTCAGATGTATGCTCATAATTTAAAATGCCACTCATAGAACTATGATTCCAATTTTTTTTATTGATTAAATTAAATAAAAAGTAGTATTTGCCCAAAAATGGGTAGCACATATGTACTGTAGGTGAGTCAGAAATGTTTTGTAATTAAAACATGATGGCAGCAGATGTTTGTTAAGTAAAGTTATTTTCCACTTGATGAAATGGCAGTATTTCCAGGAGCCAACTCTTCCTGCAAATGACTTTTGCAAATTTTGGGAATTCACAATTGGATTAATATGTGAAAGATTGCAACACTCCTATAAAAAGAGTAACATGTCTGCTCAATCTGTCATGTCTTCTTTTCATTTACTTTTGTTCACAAGCACTGTAGATCAAGATTTAAAGGAGAAGTACAGCCAAAGCTCCTTCTAGAAGGTATACTACCCCAGTGAAATCACACGTGATGCATTGTTTAATGTCATACTCCTTTTTTGTGACTGTAGATGTAAATTTCAATTTAGGCCTATTTTACTAAAGGATGAGACACTAAAAAAAGATTCTGCCAACCCAACCTAGCTTTATTTATTGAAAAAATAAGGCCTTAAGGGATTATATAATATATAATATAATAATAATAATAATAATATTATATTAATAATATTAATATAATATGTAATATATAATATATAATAAGGGATTATGCATACTGCTATTGAGCCCCCATCCCCCTAAGCCCCAAAAATGTTTTTTGAGATAAAAGGGTTTCATAGATGTAATAGGTGTAAAGCTTATAAAATTGCCAAAAGGAGAAAAGAAAAGATTGAAATTTACATCTACAGACACAAAAAAAGAGTATGACATTAGGCAATGCATCATGTGCGATTCCACTGGGGTAGTATACCTTCTGGAATGCCGATGCCACAAACAATATATTGGAAGGACTGCTAGAAAACTAGGTGTCAGAATGGGAGAACATATAAGTAACATTAAAAAAGGTCTGGGTGACCATATTGTGTCCAGACACATTAAACATAAACAGAACAAAGATCCCAGTGGTCTAAAATGTTGTGGCATAGAGAAAATAGATCCCCATTGGAGAGGCACAGACATACAAAAGGAAGTTTCCCAGAGGGAAACAAAATGGATTTTTTAAATGGGACATTTGCAACCAAATATTGAGAGATTTGGAGCTGACCCATGTATGATCTTATGCCTGTAAACCTGTGTCGATGGAGACACTTTCAAATGTGAGTGCATTGTGATTTTAATAAATAGGAGATATGTTTAAAAAGGTTTTATACTATGCCGAGCTTTCTTTTCTATATTGGGTTTCACCTTTTTGGAGCTAACGCTTGAGATTAGTGGAAGAGTACTGAGAGTTTCCACTAGAGATCTGCAGACGATTGCGCACTACTAATGCTGGCTTATAACATTACCCGCCATTACTGTTGGTGAGTGATTTTGATCATAAGTGGTGGTCGGTAATTCACTTGGTGTGGTGGTAGCATATAACAAGAGGAGAGTAAAATTGTCAAATTGCACCTGGATGCCTTTTGAGATTACACACAGATTTTGCTATGTGTGATTTAACATGAATTGCGGGAGATGTTTTTTTGACACATTAATGAGTTTGAGAACATTTTCACTTTTATTTTTTGATACATGTTTGTTTCACAGGATCTACACAGTTGAATGTTGGATTTATTTTGTCACTTTTTGTTTTCCATGTTTTGTTGAATTTATGATACAAAGTTTTTCTTGAACATTAGCAACACTGCAAGATTGTTTATAATACAACAAGGGTTTAATAAGGGACAGCATTGGAAATTAGCACAGTGTATATATGTTGTTTTGACCACATTTTGCACATACCTGTATACAGCGCTGTCACCTTTATAATTTTATGTTGGTTGAGGTCCCTCAATTAGATAGCAGCAGTACGGGTTAGGGATATTATTATCATTTGGGCGCAGTCACCTTTACTGGTGTTTATACTAAATGAGCATTGTTTAAACTCCACAGCCTACCTGAGTATTGTTGCTGACCATATCCATCCCTTTATGACTACAGTGTGCCCATCTTCTGATGGCTACTTCCAGCAGGATAATGCACCATGTCACAAAGCTCAAATTATCACACCACTGTTTTTTTTAACATGACAATGAAGTCACTGTACTCCAATGGCCTCCACAGTCACCAGATCTCAATCCAATAGAGCCCCGTTTTGTTATGTGGTGGAATGGGAGATTCGCATCATGGATGTGCAGCCGACAAATCTGCAGCAACTGTGTGATGCTATCATATGGTCAATACGGACAAAAATTTCTGAGGAATGTTTCCAACACCTTGTTTAATCTCTGCCACAAAGAATTAGGGCAATTCTGAAGGCAAAAGGGGGTCCAACCTGGTACTAGCAAGGCGTACCTAATAAAGTGGCTGGTGAGTGTATATACACTGCTCAAAAAAATTAAAGGAACACTTTGAAAACACATCAGGTCTCAATGGGGAAAAATACCCCTATGGTGTCAATATTGCCCATATGGCCTGCAGTATGCAATAGAGATAGAGAAGATACGTATCCTAGGTATGTAAGGGTGTATAGCAGTGTTAATTCAGAATTTTCAGTTTTACAAGTCATACTCCCTTTAGCACCTAAAATGTTTATATATATATATATGTGTGTGTGTGTGTGTATAAGCTTTTTGGATTTGACCACAGACATATCTTCTTCATTTCTAATTCATAGAGCACACCTGCTGGCTGAATAGGAGAAATCTATTGATTCCCCCATCCATACTAAACAGCACCTGCAGCTGTCAAAATACATTAACTTATTGGATGCAGACGCTGTTCGGCTGAGAACATTCTGCCTGGTTCCTTCACTTTTCAGATTGAAGTATGATGGGTGAGAGGGGGCTGACAGTGCCACCAACAACTCAAATTTGCATGATATATGGATAGCTTAGGAGATAGTACAGTATGCTGCTTCAATCTAGGGCCCTGTGTGAGGAGTCAGTGAATTCAGTATTTTGCATGATGCCTCCTGACTCCTGGGTCTCAGATGCTCCCACTAAAACTGGCCATACACTAGTAGATGTTCGCAAGAATATTCATACATTCAAACATTTGTAGGAAATTTCTCAGTACATTTGATAACTCGATGAAAGTTGTTTGAAAAAGCTTTTAACATTGGATTATGGAATAAATTGATTTTTCCAAACAAAACCCACTTTCACTGTCCAAAATGTGTTCATTTAAAAAAAAAAGAAAAATTCCATCCTGCTCCTTTGAATTTTCTTGTTACTGTGTTCAAAAAAGAACGTGGACCAAAGATTAGAAAATATAACAAACATTCCTGAAACTAAATCTTTCAAACTGAATTCTACTGTGTTTCCCCGAAAATAAGCCTGGGTCTTATATTAATTTTGGCACCAAAAGACACAGTAGGGCTTATTTTCGGGGTAGGTCTTATCTGTAATGTGCTGTCTTCTCTCCCTCCCTGCCTGTCAGGAATCCCCTGTGTGAACCTAGTTTAGTGTTTCTAAAATCCTAGTATCCACTTTATTAGTGTTTTATATAATGTCCAGTGTGTGTTTTTGTAATGGAATAGTGTGAAATACCTTTGGTAGCTGATCTCCCACTCTGCTGTCCTTCTCCTCTCATAGCTGTCAGGGGGGGATCTCAGCCCTTACCCTCTGCAGTGTTCAGAGCGGGTCACAGAAGCGCCGAGCATTATATTATAATAGTGTGAAATACCTTTGGTACAGCTCCACTCGGCGCTCAGCTGATTTCCCGCTGCTGTCCTTCTCTTCTCCCCCGCTGACAGCTGGGGGTCATGGAAGCGCCGAGCGGCGCTGTAACAAAGGTATTTCACACAGTTCTAATCTAATACTTGGTGCTTCTGTGACCCGCTCTGAACACTGCAGAGGGGCGGGCCTGAGACCCCCCTCTGACAGCTATGAGAGGAGGAGAAGAGAAGAGCAGAGCAGGGAATCAGCTGAGCGCAGAGCGGCGCTATACCGAAGGTATTTCACACTATTTTATTACACACACATTATATAAAACACTAATAAAGTGGATTCTAGGATTTTAGAAACACTAAACTAGTACTTATTTTCGGGGTAGTGCTTATATTGCAGCCCTCCCCAAAAATAAAGGTAGGTCTTATATTCAGGGTAGGTCTTATTTTCGGGGAAACACAATATTGATGTATGGTTAGCCTAAAATGGAACTAAACCCTTCTATCCTTTACAGCTAAGAGAGATGCCATCTTGGCCTCTTTCATCTGCAGTTGCCATGATGCTGCACATGATCAGTTATAACACCAGCTACTTGATGGCTTGCCAGTTCGCTTGGGAGCATGAACAACTGTGACAGTTCTCATTCATTACATGCCTTGAATATAACTGTTTTGGGGAACTGTTAAATTGATGGGTTAGTTCCATTTCGTGGAGCCCCGAGGGAGCTGACTAGCTAAAGCTATCAAAGTGTGAGAACTCATCTAGACTCAGATGTAGTAGATGTAAGTGTATTTAGTATATAATGTTTCTCATCTGACTTTACACATAGCTTTGCAGGCTCAACATGGAAGTCTTCCAATCACCAGGAATGGGGCCATACAAGTGTATTCTCTTATGAGAAGAGCAGATTAGGGGTGATATGATCACCATGTATAAATACATAGGTGGTTCATATAGCTTGGTGGTGAGGAGTTTTTCACTTTAGGGTCATCACAGAGGACATTTATAGGTAAAGTTGAATATCCGATTGCCTCTTTTTTCCTTTTTATTGGTTGAACTAGATGGATTTGTGTCTTTTTTCAACCTGACTAACTATGTAACTTCCAGGGAGGGGGCAGTTGTACATGTGTATGCGATAGTAGTAGTTGGAGGTGGATTATATCTCCACAGATATGAAAAGAAGCTTCTCCAAAATGTCCCAGCATGCCCTATTGCCACCAATAGGCGAGTCTTACATTTTCTAACATGAACAGTTCACGTTTTGTCCAGTTTTATCCAGTGTGATCATAGGTACTAAATACACTGTCACTGTCCCCAATAAAACCAAATTTGAAAAATTTTGTGAGAACTAAATTCAAGTAATGGAGATTTTAATGACACATTTACTTGCTTTTTCCATCCAAAGAAATCCACATTTACTTTTTTAAAGTTGCCAAAAGTCTAACTTTAATTAAAGGTTTTAAAAAAATAAAACAGCACAAGGGACATTACTTCACATTCAATGCAAAGTGTCCCATGTGCTGCTGGCTGGTCTCTTAGTTAATATCAGAAGTCCTCTGCTCCCTGTCACACCCCCACAATGCTATTTTTCTGGTACTGTGGGGGTTAATATGAGAGCTGGACCTGTCGTAGGCACTTGTCAAGAGTGCCAAGTATGGTGGCGGTTCCCCATCTGTGGGGGGTGAGGTGCACTTTAGGAGCCTGGCTATGGGCCTCGATACCCCTCTGAAGTGCTACACATTACTCTGTGGTATCTACATATATTTTTTACTGCTGTATTCACCTACCAGCCTTTTGTGGACTAGATGGCTTGTTTATCTCATCAGCCTTGGATATTTATGGGCTCATAATACTATGATAGCTTCCACACTGTAAGACATATGTGGATTATCTCCATCTACTGACAGGAATTTACATTGTGTGATTCCTATGTTCCTTCTGGCTCCCTTGGCTCCTCACCCCCCTTGTTGTTCTACACTATCTATAAGCAGAGTACGAAGCAACAACCTAAACTCCAGACGAAGCAGTGTACATGCGAAACATGCTGAGTGTTCTAGCGCCCATCTTATGAATTGTATGTACCTGCAATGACCACATGCAGTGATCCTTTCGAAGGACAGCTCTACTCATCTGTTTCCTCTGATGGAATCATTAGATGTGGATCGAATTACAGTTAACTATCTATTTCTAGTTGTGTGTTTATCTATTGTGAGGGATTAGCTCGGTGGCGGGTGTGGATGACCCCTTGGGGGGGTTCGTTACACAGGGAGATAGCCTAGAAGTGGTTGAAAACAACAGTTTGGTTTATTCTTGCAATTTTCTTCACACAAGTGCAAGCATCAAAAACATCAAACTTCAAAATAAACATAAAATAAAAAAAACCCTTGCCACTGTGGGCGGCTACCTTCTCACACACAGGAACCTACCTAAGGAGTCTGTCCCCAACCTACTGTTGGGCAGACTTTGCTGATCCTACAGCAGACCATCAATAGTCCATTTATTTTCTCTTCACATAGAGAATGTCCCTTTTCTCTTCACATAGCACATGTTCATTGGACTTTCCTTTCACATAGAAAACATCCATTGGTTTTTCTCTTCACATAGAAAACAGTTCAAGATCTCACCTTGAGAAGTCTTCACACTTTTTACCCTCCTCAGCGCACATCGCTTCAGGAGGCATTTCCTCTCCCATGCTCACACAGCTTTAGGAGGCACCCATCTGACTGTCCTCCTCTACTCACACAGCGTCAGGAGGCAGCAATCAATAGACTTCCTCTGGACAAATTATAGAGGCCTTAATTTCCTCATTCTGAACAGCTGAAGGTTTTTCAACTTCCTGCTGGCTACCTCTGCAGCCGACATCCTATAGTAATTGGTGAATTGTCTAAACCAAGCAGACATGTATCTCCTGTCTGTGACAACATCCACAGATTTACCTGACTTCCTGTCACACTATGTATTACATATTATGCCCTTGTTGTATATTTTTCCTATTACATAACCTCTGGCATATCATGGATTTATAGTTGTGATCTAAGTTCCTTTTCTTTTAAAATGTACAACAAATAAACATATTTATTTGTTATGATATTTTTGTGCCTACAAAGTCCACGTGTTTCTTGATCTAATTTCCAGTTTAGATATTAGGATGTGGCACATCTATGTAAACCCTATGCACCCAGTGAACCGCTTCTGGTAGTGCAATTCTCCATTTACACCAACTATGGTAATGTCTGTTAACTTTACATACCAATACGAAATAAATCTATCTCTGTAATCAGTAGGAATAGTTTGGAAAGAGGGATGGCGCACTATGGTGTAGAAAATTGTCATGTTACTTGAATCAAACCATGGACAAGGAATGTTAGTGAAGGAATGTCCTATAAATTTATTGATAAAAATTAAAACAACCAAACGAACCAATCCTGGAGTCTTCAGTGTCCCTCTCGGGTGCTGTGGGAATCCAATACTGGCGCCACAGAGCAGGGTGACCCAGACACTGAGGTGGTAAAGAAAAGTGGGGTCCGGGGGGGGCCGGAAAGGCTGAAGTCAATAACGATGGCCATTCTAGTACTGTGTGCGGCCGCTACACAGACTGGATACCGGGTATAACGCTGTGACCCGAGAGGGACACTGAAGACTCCAGGATTGGTTTGTTTGGTTTTTTTAATTTTTATCAATAAATTTATAGGACATTCCTTCACTAACATTCCTTGTCCATGGTTTGATTCAAGTAACATGACAATTTTCCACACCATAGTGCGTCATCCCTCTTTCCAAACTATTCCTACAGCCTACACATCATCCTGTGTTAGGGATTTGGCAGCCTAGGTGCTATATGTCAACATTGGTCTCTTTATGCCACAGTCATGTGGTACTATGACCCCATATGAACTTCTCTAAGGGATTAGCGCCAGGACAATTTTTTGTTTGAACTATCTCTGTAATCAGAATACCCAAAGAAAACTGAGAAATTATGGCTACCCTGGTCATCTTGGCTTACAAACTGATAAGGTACATATCATACCACATGTATTTTCTTAAATTCAAACACTAACACGACCGTTACCTCTCCACGAGCTGCATACTATAATAATACTTTTACTTACCATTCTACACCATTAGAATACTATATTGTTATAACTCCTCAGTCCTCTTCTGGCTTTATCCATTGAATGCTTTGAAAATGTTATCTAGGATCTACTTTGTTAGAATTCAAGGAACACTTTTTGTGCTCTGTTCTCTTTACTGTTACACACCAATGTCTATTGTATGCTCTGTATCATTTTAAAACCCAATAAAGATCTATTAAGAAAAAAAGAGTGCCAACTATGCCTGTTCTTTCCGTCTCCCTCCTCTAGTCATACACACTATAGCTTCCATGAAAAATATGTTATATGAATTAAAGAGGCAGATCTTTTATTCATCCCCCCGTCTTCCATTCATAGATCTCTTGTCATTGATGGAAGCTATAGTACAGCTTGTACGAATAGAGGATGGGAGTGGAAAGGGCGGGCATAGTTGGCACTCTTACTGAGTCCTTTTTACAGGTCCAGAGGCTGTATTAACTCCTGCAGTAAGATAAGATTACAGCTGTTGGGGTATATGGAGGGAAATAGGCAGAGGACTTCAGGCTTAAACTAGGATGGCAATAGAGACACTTCACATTGAATGTAAGTACCATTGTTTGTGCTGAGTAAAAAAAAAAAAATTCAAGTTGTTTTTTAAGCCTAAGCATTTTTTACCTTAATGCATTATTTGCAATAAGATAAAAAAACGTTTAGGTATTGGTTTTGACCCCCCCTTTTTACTTACATGAGCCCTCATTGATCCAGCATCGTGCATGTCTGCAGCTCTTCTCTCCCCTCCCTTTCGGGTCTCACTGGCTTTGCTAGGACAGCAGGGAGCCATTGCCTATCAGTGCTGCCAATCAAAGCCAGTGGCAAGGGAGCAGGGGGGTGGGGCTGAGTCCCGCTGTCTGTGTCAATTAACGCAGCATCTGGACTCAGTGCACTGGACAGAGAGAAGGGGCCCGCGAAGAAGAGATTTGGGACCACTCTGTGGACAGAACATGTAAGTACAGTAAAACCTTGGTTTACGAGCATAATTCGTTCCGGAAGCATGCTTGTAATCCAAAGCGCTCTTATATCAAAGCGGATTTTCCAATAGGAAATAATGGAAACTCAGATGATTCGTTCCACAAACATTTATTCATTATGGCAATACAAAATACAGTATAAAGTGTACTGTAGAAATAAAACAAATTAAGCTGAACTTCAAAATACAGTACTGTACTGTACTGTACAGTACAGTAAAAATGAAACAAATTAACCTGCACTTTGCCTTTGAAATGAATTGTTCAGCCCTGTGTACTGTATTTTGGTTCCTTTTATAACTCACTTGTGCCTGCACAGTACATACTGTAGCTCACCAGCCCTGTATAGTCTCATTGTTCAGCCCTGTGTAATGTATTTTGGTTCCTTTTATAACTCACTTGTGCCTGAGCTCTCTTTAGAATGCAGATGCAGGGGTTCCATCCGCCCATCCGCTCCGCTCTGCAGAAGTCAGAGACACTCGGCACTTGGCTGATGACGTCACTTCCGGGTGCGGGCGCCGCTCGTATATCAAAGCGGCGCTTGCAAACCAAAGCAAAAAAAAATTAAAAAAAATGTTTGCTCGTCTTTCAAGTTGCTCGTAAACCGCGGTACTCGTAAACCGAGGTTCCACTGTATTGACATTTTTTTTTTTCTTTATAATTATTTTAACAAAACTTAGGCTTTATAGGGAATATCTACTATTGCTGAGAGTGAATCCCTCTCTGGGCCAATTATTTACATTCCATAGACTTTAGCAATCTGCAATGCAGATTCTTACCTTAATGGCTGTTCCACACCGCAGTGCGGGTCCAGTGCAGTGTACCCAAGGTTTTCATGCAGGTTACCCACGGTTCCCCATAGACTTCTATTAGATTGTGCATTTTCAGTGCTTTTCCTGAAAGAACACTAAAAGTCCTGTATGCTGCATCTTATGTGTGTTTTCAGAAAATGCACCAAAAACTTGGCATCTAATAGAAGTCAATGGAAAACCATGGGTGACCTTCACAGAAATGGCATGTACACTGCTGCACCAGCGCTGTGGCCAAACTGCAGTGCAGCAGTGTAAAACTGCCCCTAATGTTTAAAACCACATTTCTGTCCATAATTTGTAATTATATATACAACATTTTCCTATTACATACACAGATTCTACTTCCCATACTGCAGTACTATACAGTGCTTTTCTCACAATAAAAAGCTGCAAGTTGGCCAATTTGTTCAAAACATTGCACTCTGCTTGGGTCTGCACTAAGCTCTCTGTATTTAATGCAATAAAAAAATGAACAGGTTTGTAAAAATGTAAAAACCATTTAAAAAAGTACTTACAGGTAAGCACTGTAATAATAGCTAAAAATATATGCTCACTCAAAAAACACTGTACCTTCCCTTTACAGTGAACCTGTCTAGAATCTATGTAAAAAGGCTTATACTTGAGGTACCTGTGTATTTGTATGCCCCCATCAAGGGTGTAGGAACCCACACAAATCTGGGGGGGACAGCATTTTTACTCGCCAGGTATATGCTTTTTCAGTAAACTGCGAGAGAGAGAGAGTGTGTGTGTGTGTGTGTGTGCGTGCGTGCGTGTGCATGTGCATTTTTTCACTCAAACTGACTTTTGATCATAAAGCTAAGGTTTAGTAAAAATTAACCCACATGGCATTAATAAAAATTAACCCACATAGCTTTAATAAAAATTAACCCACATAGCATTAATAAAAATTAACCCACATAGCATTAATAAAAATTAACCGACCTGGCATTAATAAAAATTAACCCCCAAATTAATCCCATGGCATTAATAAAAATTAACCCACACTGCTAATATTTACATATTAACAATATTACTTACCTTGTCTGTGACTCTGTGGAGGTCCCAGGACAGGTCAGCAGCAGTGCACACTTCAACCAGTAGCTCCTCCCTGCCGCCACTACTCCCAGTCCAGACAGCGACATGTACGTCCTCCTTCTGCAGTCTGTTCCGCCTGTGCTGAAAGTGAAACCGGAAGGAGACCCCGGAGTACTACGCTGTTCGTGTAGTTAGCAGCTACACACTGCGTGCATTCGCCTAACAGTAGGTGTTCGGAAGCCGAATGCACTGGACATTTTTACAGCGTAATCAGCACTCTCCAAGTAATAAATTGGGGGGGATTTCACCATACCTGTCCCCCCGCATTATTTCCTGGGGGGGGATGTGTCCCCCCGTCCCCCCCGGTTCCTACGCCCATGGCCCCCATTGCTCCCAATTCTTGCAGCAATGCCTCAATCTTGCACTAAATATCAGGGGTCTGCATCTCCCTATTTTCTCCTGCCAATTATGAGTCATTCACCACCTCCACACTAATGTATAGTGAAAGCTGGATGACAGACAGACCCATTACAGCCATATTTGTAGGCCTTAATAAAAATAATGAATGTTAAAGATAATCTGCCATTAAGAACAGAGTGACAGGTTCTCTTGTAAGCAGAAGCCCCCCAAACATTGATAGGCACTGTTGCCATGCTGCTTCTTTGCTCTGCTTAAGCCCTCAGTAAAACTTGGTCCCTTGGGTATGGAGGACCAAGAATGCACTGATCAGGCCTGTGTAACCAATCACTAGACCTTAACACTATCACATAATCTTGTGTGTCAGCTACACTAAGGTGACCAGATTTTTAAAATGAAGCGTTGGGACATTTTTTTTTTTTTTGGCAAATGGCACAGGACTGCATAATACACAGAGAGCTGGGCACAGGACTAGATTATACACAGCACTGGGTTCAGGACTACATAATACACAGAGCGCTGGGCACAGGCCTGCATTATACACACAGTGCTGGGCACAGGACTACATAATACACAGAGCGCTGGACACAAGACTACACAATACACAGAGCGCTGGGTTCAGGACTACATAATTCACAGAGCGCTGGGCAAAGGACTGCATAATACACAGAACGCTGGGCACAGGACTACAGAACACGTAACACTGGCCACAGGACTGCATAATACACAGAGCACTGGGTACAGGACTACATAATACACAGAACACTGGCCACAAGACTGCAAAATACACAGAGCGCTGGGCACAGGACTACATATTACACATAGCGCTGGGTTCAGGACTACATAATACACAGAGCTCTGGGCAGAGGACTACATAATATACAGAGTGCTGAACACAGGACTACATAACACACAGAGCACTGGGCACAGAACTACATAATATACAGGGGGGTGGTAGGCATAGAGTGCAGGGCTCAGAGATTTGCTATGTACAGAAGACACTTTTACCCCCACATTCATAGCTCACCTCTGCACCCTTTTCCCCCACAGATTATCTCTGCAGCCACCTCTTAGCCCTTCAAACAAAAAGGCTCCTCTGAGTGTAGACTATAAGATTAAAATGTATTACAATAAATGTAAGACTTACATGAAAGTTTGTGAGAAGAAGCATATGGGGTGCTGTGATGCCCAAATAGAACCCTGGAGGAGTAGGGGCAGTAGTGCTGTCTCGTTTCTTCCTCTAGGGGCTCGCTGAATCCGGCCAGAAATTGGGTGGGATGAAACCCCCAGCTGGGAGTGAGGGCTGAGACGCACGATGGAAAGCAGCGTCGTTCCTCTGACGTCACAGGTTCGCGACGCATACACTCCATTTGCAGCTGGATTCAGCGGGACCGGAGAGGAAGATACGAGACAGCACCTGCACGGGCATGACTGCCTCTACTCCTCCAGACGTCTATTTGGGCATCACATCACCCCATTATCTTCTCATGAACTTTCATGTGAGTCTTACATTTATTGTAATACATTTTAATCCTACAGTCTACATTTAGAGGTGCCTTTTTGTTTGTTTTTCTTCACATGTTTGGGGAAGCAGCTTCATGTATACAGTGCCTTGCGAAAGTATTCGTCCCCCCCTTGAACTTTGCGACCTTTTGCCACATTTCAGGCTTCAAACTTAAAGATATAAAACTGTACTTTTTTGTGAAGAATCAACAAGTGGGACACAATCATGAAGTGGAACGAAATTTATTGGATATTTCAAACTTTGTTAACAAATAAAAAAACTGAAAAATTGGGCGTGCAAAATTATTCAGCCCCTTTACTTTCAGTGCAGCAAACTCTCTCCAGAAGTTCAGTGAGGATCTCTGAATGATCCAATGTTGACCTAAATGACTAATGATGATAAATAGAATCCACCTATGTGTAATCAAGTCTCTGTATAAATGCACCTGCACTGTGATAGTCTCAGAGGTCCGTTTAAAGCGCAGAGAGCATCATGAAGAACAAGGAACACACCAGGCAGGTCCGAGATACTGTTGTGGAGAAGTGTAAAGCTGGATTTGGATACAAAAAGATTTCCCAAGCTTTAAACATCCCAAGGAGCACTGTGCAAGCGATAATATTGAAATGGAAGGAGTATCAGACCACTGCAAATCTACGAAGACCTGGCCGTCCCTCTAAACTTTCAGCTCATACAAGGAGAAGACTGATCAGAGATGCAGCCAAGAGGCCCATGATCACTCTGGATGAACTTCAGAGATCTACAGCTGAGGTGGGAGACTCTGTCCATAGGACAACAATCAGTCGTATACTGCACAAATCTGGCCTTTATTGAAGAGTGGCAAGAAGAAAGCCATTTCTTAAAGATATCCATAAAAAGTGTCGTTTAAAGTTTGCCACAAGCCACCTGGGAGACACACCAAACATGTGGAAGAAGGTGTTCTGGTCAGATGAAACCAAAATCGAACTTTTTGGCAACAATGCAAAACGTTATGTTTGGCGTAAAAGCAACATAGCTCATCACCCTGAACACACCATCCCAACTGTCAAACATGGTGGTGGCAGCATCATGGTTTGGGCCTGCTTTTCTTCAGCAGGGACAGGGAAGATGGTTAAAATTGATGGGGAGATGGATGGAGTCAAATACAGGACCATTCTGGAAGAAAACCTGATGGAGTCTGCAAAAGACCTGAGACTGGGACGGAGATTTGTCTTCCAACAAGACAATGATCCAAAACATAAAGCAAAATCTACAATGGAATGGATCACAAATAAACATATCCAGGTGTTAGAATGGCCAAGTCAAAGTCCAGACCTGAATCCAATCGAGAATCTGTGGAATGAACTGAAAACTGCTGTTCACAAATGCTCTCCATCCAACCTCACTGAGCTCGAGCTGTTTTGCAAGGAGGAATGGGCAAAAATTTCAGTCTCTCAAAGTGCAAAACTGATAGAGACATACCCCAAGCGACTAACAGCTGTAATCGCAGCAAAAGGTGGCGCTACAAAGTATTAACTTAAGGGTGGTTGAATAATTTTGCACGCCCAATTTTTCAGTTCTTTTATTTGTTAAAAAAGTTTGAAATATCCAATAAATTGTGTTCCACCTAATGATTGTGTCCCACTTGTTGATTTTTCACAAAAGATTACAGTTTTATATCTTTATGTTTGAAGCCTGAAATGTGGCAAAAGGTCGCAAAGTTCAAGGGGGCCGAATACTTTTGCAAGGCATCGTAGATGTACATGTACTAGCGCCTAACTATTCATGTCTAGTATTACCTCTTAGCCCTTCACCCTCAACAGCTAAACTCTCCATCTCTTCATGCAGCTGCATCAGCTCTGACCCATGCTCCCCCACTGCCCTCCCCTGTGTACAAACAGGCCTCCACCCAACCCATCTGCTCACCTCCCAGTCTCAGCCCTCCAAACAGTAAATTTTTGGATCTACCTCTCCTCCACCGAACAGCAGCAGGAGCGGCAGAGAGATCGTCCAGCAGGGAGCATCGGCATCCGAGCTACCAGGCTGTTTCTCAGCCAGCATGGAATGCCCTGTCTACATTATTCCGGCCCTAAATCCGGGGACAAAACTGGAAACAGACTTGGTCTGGGGACAGTGTCCTCAGTCCAGGGACTGTCCCTGGAAGCCAGGAACATCTGGTCACCTTAAGCTACACAGGGTTTGGACTCAGGTTAGGCAGGGAAGCACTGGTAAGATAAATATCAACAGTTGAGGGTTCTTTTTTATAAGGCTGCATTCACATGTCAGCGTATTGATCGCGGGCAGAATCGCCGCGATTCCGACCGCGATCCTGAAATCATTGCAAATCAGGGGACGCCTGTGCGTTGCCCGTGATTTGCAATAGCACCCCAAACGCTGTGCGATGTTGCCGCGATTGCCGCCTGCCGAATTACGGTAACATCGCGCAAAATAAATCGTGGGACGCATCATGCTCCGAAGAAGCTCTTGTACTTTTTTGGGCGTAATGCGTCCCGCGATTTTTTTTGCGCGATGTTACCGCAATTCGGCAGGAGGAAATCGCGGCAACATCGCACAGCGTTTGGGGTGCTATTGCAAATCACGGGCAACGCACAGGCGTCCCGCGATTTGCAATGATTTCCAGATCGCGGGTGGAATCGCGGGCGGAATCGCGGCGATTCTGCCCGCGATCAATACGCTGACATGTGAATGCAGCTAAAGAGAACCTATCACTTTGTCCTGAATGTGCAAGGTAACAGTGACAGGATAAACTATAATGGGATTTCCCTGTAAGTGGAAGCTCTTCTTGAACTTCTGTCAGGTTTTTATTGCTAGTGTCATTGGGTGAGGCAATAAGGCCATATCCCTCCAGTGGGAACCCTATTAGTAATAGATTTCTAACAGAGATTCTAACCCTTGCCCATTAAATCCAAAATCCAAAGAAATCTGGAGACAGGCTTTTAAATGTGGGTTTGTCCTGCTTTATTTTCGTGGACTTTAATATAATTTTGCTCTATTTGTCATATGCTACAAATAATTCTTATTGTCTTATGATCTTATAAGGGAGGATGTTGCAGTTTCCTCTGGCCTGCACTCTCTCTATCTAAATCACTTTCCCTATGATTCAGAACTTTCCACTGAATAAAAAAGGAGAAATTAAGATTATGATTAATGGTTTTATATATCCTTTAGAGGGCATATAGTGACACCTAGACATATTATTGAAAAAGTAGTGCATATAGTAGTAATGGCAAGTCAAGTGTGAATAAAGTGACCCTGTAGCTAAAAAAAAAAATTAGGAAAAAAAAAAAAACTCCTGTTGTGGGAGATACTTTATATTTATGATGCCTAGTCCAGCATGTGTTTGTGGAATCTTCACTCTGACCTGATGAATGTTCACATCTGACATGCTTCCAGGTGTCTCTGATGCCTGCATCCCCCAATGAACTCTGTGGTTCCTCCCATAGAGCAAGTAGGGGGAATCAGGCATTCACTACACCCACATGTGTCAAACTTAAAGCGGTTGTAAACCCTAAAAAAAAAAAAAAATAAAAACCTGCAAGACAAAGGCATAATGAGCTAGTATGCATCGCATACTAGCCTATTATGTGTAACTTACCTTAGAACGAAGCCCCGACACGGACCCCCGGACATCGCTGCGGGCGCTGCCATGATACCTCGCCGTCTCTTCCGGGTTCGGCGGCTCCGGCGCGGTGATTGGCCGGAAGAGACGGCTCCGGCGCGATGATTGGCCGGAGCCGCGATGACGTCACTCCCGCGCATGCGCGCGGGAGTGATTTTCCGGCAAGCTCCCGGCAAACATAATTGAAGGTCCCCCCGGACCTTCATAGTGCATGCGCCGCTCGCACGAGAGGCTGCATGCACTGCAAATATCTCCTAAACCGTGCCAGTTTAGGAGATATTATTTGTACATACAGGTAAGCCTTATTATAGGCTTACCTGTAGGTAAAAGTGTCAAAAAGCGGGATACTACCGCTTTAAGACCTGTACTCACGGGCAGAATGTAGGGAGAAAAAAACAGGGAAAACCAGTAGCCGACTGACTCCCGATCAGTGCTCTCAGCCAATGGCAGACAGCACTGATTGGAGTGTTTTGGTGGGAGGACCGTCCCGTCGGAACACAACCGCTCAGCGGGGGAGATCGCTGGACTAACCATGCATGGAATGGCCTGTTTTTTGTTCCATTCTGGGCCTGGTTACAGCAAACAGTTTTTTTCCTTTTTGGATAAAGGTTTTACATGAATAAACAATAGCTGATCATTTAAATCACATCTGCCAGCGTTAAGTCTGATACAGTCTGATATAAGCGTAAACTGATACATTCTGTTGGAGAGCTTGAGCTTGCGAAAAACAACAGACTTGCTGGCTGGAAAATTTGGGTTTAATACTGCTTTAAATTACTTCAATGTTAATAGACCTCAGCTTAGCTCTTGTCTATGGACTGCCCATGGAAAAAAAAGGTTTTATGTGTTGCTGAGGTATTTTGTAGCAGGAAGGGAAAGTCACATTGTCCACTGAATGGTTTTTATCTGCTGATAGTTTCTGGGATTTGCAGTAATAAGTGAAAGTGCCACTCCTTAAGTAAAATAAATTATTTTGTCTGGTGTTTTGACTAACAAGAGAAGCAGTATCAAGAAGAGCAGAGAGTGTACAATTGTTTTAGTGTATATACAAGAACAATAAAAATAATACACTCCTCTCTTAATTCTCATGGTACCATAGTACTAGTACAAGGAGATACCTCTGATAGGTGAGCATGTTCTTAGATTCCTACCGCTAAAATAATTTAAACACCATGTATTAGGAAATAATGCATTAGTCACAACTATGCACCAGTTAATAATACAGCGTACTGTATGTATGGATTAAAATAAATTCTGCTTTCATTAAAGCACAATTGAACATTCAGCTTAAATCACCTAAATACATTCCAGGGACATGAAAAATAAAAGGTTTTTAACCACTTCCCGCCCGGCCTATAGCAGATTGACGGGTGGGCGGTGGCTTTCCTGTTCTGACTGGAGTTCATATGATGTCCTTCACAACAGACCACTCGTGTGCGTCCCCAGGGGCACGCAACATGGCAATCCGTAGTGCGGTGGGCCCCTCGGATACACTGCAGCACCGATCATGGTAAAGAGCCTATGACATAAGCTCATTACCATGTAATCAGCTGTGTCCAATCACAGCTAATCAGAGCTGATCGCAGTGTAAATAGTAAATGCTGGTTATCGGCATTCCTCTCCTCAGACTAACTGCGTGTGAGGAGAGGAGAGCCGATAAGCGGCTTTCCTCAGTGGGGACATGGACACCGATGATGAGTGCAATGATTATCAGCTACCAGTGCCCATTAGTGATGGCTGTCAGTGCCTCTTCATCAGTGCTATCCATTAGTGCCGCCTATCAGTGCCCATAAGTTCCGCATATCAGTGCTCATAAGTGCAGCCTCTCAGTGCCCATAAGTGCTGCATATTAGTGCTGCCTATCAGTGCCCATCAGTGCTACTTATTAGTGCCTCCTCATCAATGCTCATCAGTGCCACCTCATCAGTTCAGCCTATCAGTGCCTGTCAGTGTACCCTAAGCAGCGCACATCACTGAAGGAGAAAAATTACTTATTTACAAAATTTTATAAGAAAAACTAAGAAAACGTTTTTGTTTTTTTTCTTCAAAGTTTTCGATATATTTCTTTTGTTTCGCAAAAAAAAAAAAAAACAGTGGTGATGAAATACAACCAAAAGAAAGCTCACTCCGTCTCAAACAAAAATTATAAAAACCCTGTTTGGGTACAGCGTTGCATGACCACGCAATAGTCATTCAAATTACAATAGCACTAAAAGCTGATAATTGGCCTGGGCAGGAAGGGAGTGAGAGTGTTCGGTATTGAAGTGGTTAAAGTCTATAGGTTTACTTTAGAAAGAAGCCACAGCATGATTCGAAGAGCCTGTACCCTGGCAGCATGCTGTAGAGAAGAACCCTTGCTTTCTGTAGAGGACCAACATACTCCCTGCCCCTGCTAAGTGTTAGAGTTAGAGCTCTCCAATCAGCAGGAAGCATGAGCTTTGCACCCCCCCTGCAGAGCAAAGCAACAGGTTGATTCTTCACAGAAATGCAACAAAAGAAGCAAAAGGGGAAAATAAGGATTTTTTGGAATAGCAGTTGTTTATGGTTTAGTTAAAGTGATTGTAAAATCTTGTTTTTTCTTTTCTATTAAAATAACAAACATGTTATACTTACCTGCCCAGCGCAGTTGGTTTTGCATAGGGCAGCCTGGATCCTCCTCTTCTCGGGTCCCTCTTCGGCTCTCCTGGCCCCTCCCTCCTATTGAATGCCCCTACAGCAAACAACTTGCTATATGGGCACCCAAGCTGCAGCTCTGTGTATCCATTCAGACACGGATCTGCCATTCGGACCCACCCCTTCTCTCTCCTGATTGGCTAAATGAGTTTGATGGCCAGTAACGAGAGCCAGTGGCGCCGCTGCTGTGTCTCAGCCAATCACTCGTGAACATCGCTGTTTATTTTAATGCACATAATGTGTTAAGATAAAAAACCTTCTGACTTTACAATCATGTTTATATCCACTGGTAAGGTTAAGTTTTTTTTAGCTACACTAGCTTTTATGTTCACATTATTTTGTTTCATTAGACTGTACCATTTTATCTATTCTTTGTATGTTTTAGATTATTGGAGACTGGTGTGGTCCTCAAACATATTACTCCTTTCCTAGCTCATTCCATTATTGTTCCCTTTTCATGATAAGATATTGTTCAGAAAGATAACAATGGTTAACATATATTTTTCTTAGCTTGTTCTGTATCTGTACTGCTTCCTTTAACTGCTCCAGACAAAGCAAGAAATACATTTCTAAAGCAGCACTGTGCTGGGTGTAGAATGTACCCAGCATAAACCAATTTAAGCACCGGGTGTTGTGTTGTTCAGAACTGGTTTGAGCACATAGAGCCCATAAACTGTATAAGTATCTTTATTTACTGTTTACTTTTTTCTGTGAATGAGGGTACTATGAACCCCTTAGACCCCGTTCAGACGGCGGCGACACGACTTGGTGGGGCGACCTGTGAAGTCGCGGTGCACAGCTTGCACCGCGACCTCGGCGCGACTTGCAGGGACTTCATATAATTGAAGTCAATGCAAGTCGCCTCCAGGTGGCCCTAAAGTAGTACAGAGCCCCTTTTCTAAGTCGGAGCGACTTGCGTCGCTCCTATTAGAACGGGTCCTGTACTATTCAATGGCGAGCGACCCACCGCGACTTGTCAGGCGACCAAGGACAAGTCGCGCTAGTGTGAATAGGGTCTAACTCATTCAAATGGAGGGGCCATATCTGGGTGCCTGGTACTGCTAAAGGGTTCGATAAGTCCCCTGCCACCAGACCCACACAACTACCAAACCAGGGTTGTGGGGAAGAGGCCCTTGTCTCATCAACATGGGAACAAGGTATTTTGCCAGTGAGTCCCCCCTGGTAGGTAAACCCCCCATGCATACTTGCCAACTGTCCCGTTTTTGCTGGGACTGTCCCAGCAAATAGGAGCCTGTCCCGGGTAATTTACATTGTCCCTGGAAGCGCCTGTTAAAAATCGTGCTGCCTGTAAATGTTACACAGAAGTAGTGCAGCTGAATGGGAGAATTATTCTACTTTGCCCTTAAATTTGAAATTCCCTTTTTAATTTCCTGTAATTCTCTCCATATTGAGTAGACCCTATAATCTGATGATAAGTAGGCAGAGGTTAATTATGCGGATGTTCATGGAAGTGGGTGTGGTAAGTAATTGATAGCTGTGCTGCAAAGTGTCCCTGGAATTTTTTTTCAAATGTTGGCAACTATGCCCATGTTGAGGGAATGTGGCCCTGTATGATTCAGGAGGAGGGGGGGGGGCTCAGATAAGGGTAGGGTATAGATTTTTTGGGGGCCCATGTTATATTTTCTTGTTCTTTGCGTGGGGTTTCCCATTAACATCTATATCACACCCTCATGTAGGACAAAGGTCTGACATAGATGAAGAGAATTCCCAGCCGCTGTTTACAAGCTAAGGGGAGACATGTGTAGCGATATGTAACATGTGTACTGCAATCAATGTTTTCATGTGTACATGCATAAGTGCATATATGTGGGGGTGCTGGTCCTTAAACATTTTTTTTTGGGGGGGGAGGATTTTATGTGCTTGGGTGTGACTTAATTTTTTTTTACAATTAAAAAAAATACACATTTTTTAATTTTTTTTTTAATCTTCCCTACGTGAGGATTTTTTGGTGACAGGTTCTCTTTAATGAGGTCTAAAGGACCCTGGATAACCCCCTGTACTTTACCAAATGTAATGCAATGTAGATCGCATTGCATTACATTCTTTCCCAGCCATGCCAAGCCATTTCCAGTCACAGAGGCCCCCCATCTCAGAGCTCCTCAATCACACAGTCCCTCCATCACAAAGCTCGCCTTGTCACACAGTCCCCTCTTCACATTGGAGCCCTTTTTTTGGGAGCAAGCAGCATGGCAGGGGGAAGGAGGTGAAGGAGGTCTGGAGAAGGAGGGCTTCTATTTTCTCCTGAATGCTGTCTGCCGCTTGCCCTGGATCAGAGTTATACGGTACATTACCATGGTGTGGATGAGCCTGTGGCCTGCACCATGCCAACTCACAATGCCGATACAGGGCAAACTAGGTCCCATGCTTAAATGTAAAAATCAATACCAGTGTAATGCTAAAAAGATGTACCCCACACTCACAGAAAAGTATTAAATCATATATATTTGATTTAATACTGGGTCACATTCCTGTGGACACCTGGTGAAACCCAGGTGGAGCCCCTGGGTGCCATAGCACCCTGATTGAGTAACACTGCCCTATGTAATGAAAAAAAAGTTTAGTAAAAAAAAAAAAAAAAAAAAGCATACAAATTGACAAAAAAATGAAAATAAAAAGTGACACCCAAACACTTAGAATCTAACCACCAAAAAAAAAAAAATTGAGCCCACCCCATGTGCAAGCACATGCAAATGTAAACACAGGCATTGGGGGTGCATCTGTACTTAAAGGATAAGTTCATCTTTGGGTAAGTTCATCTTTGGGTAAGTTCATCTTTGGGAACATGTTACATGTTCAGCTCATTGTTAGGGTGGAACATGTAACGTGTTCTCACTGCTGCAGCCGCTCCCTGACACACTGCCTCTAGTGACAGTGAGCCAGAGATCTTCTCCCCAAAATCACTGTGACAATTTTTACAAAATGCAGCTTTCCGGTGCTTCACCTACCTGGCAGTATCATTCATTTACAGAGTTCTGTGAATAGGAGAACTACAAGTACCAACACCCTGTGAGGCTGTCGGTTTGTAGTTCTCAATAAACTTCCAGGGCTCTGTTGAGCGCTCTAGGTAGTTTGTTGTTTCTTTCTGTCATTGCATAACTGTTTACACACGCAGTCCTGCATTGCACCCTTGTTCTGCTGATCACAGGTGCAATGCTTTGGAGGCTCCAAGTAAAAAAATAATAAATGCACATTTTTACCTGCAAAAAGATGTGCATTTATTTATTTATTTATTTATTTATTTATTTTTGCAAAGGTGAACTTACCCTTTAAGAGCTGGTTCACACTACCACGACCAGAAAGTCACCCCATGCAGCAGCGACTTTTTAGTGTGACTTTAGCGCAACTTTAGTGTGACTTTGAAGAGACTTTGAAGAGACTTAAATGATAGGCGACTTGTGGGGAATGCCTGGGTAAACTTTTTCTTCTTCCTGGAAAGTCTGATCACAGTCGCTTGAAAATATATAAGGATCCGACTTAGTGTCGGTTCACACTGATCCGACTTGGCCCGCGACTTGTCAGCCTGACAGGTCGCGGTCCGTCACGCTTCCATTGTGTAGTACAGGAGCCGTTCTAAGAGGAGCGACACAAGTCGCTCCGACTTAGAAAAAGGGTGCTGTACTACATTGGGGCGACCTAGAGGCGACTTGCATAGACATTAATTTTATGATGTCCATGCAAGTCGCGCTGCACGCGACTTTACAAGTCGCCACCCAAAGTGGGAGCGACCTAGTGTGAACCGGCACTTAGAGGCGACTCCCATTGAAGTCTATGTGCACAAGTCGGATAGAGGTCGCCTTGAAGTAGTACAGGAACCTTTTCTGAAGTAAGAGCGACTTCAATAGTGCATATTAAGACGGCTCTCATTAATTTACATTGAATTTGTAATGACAAGCGACTTGGGGCGACTTGAGGTCGCAAAAGTCGCATACCAAGTCGGAGTAGTGTGAACCGGGTCTAAATGTTGATTGAGCTACACATGGTACATATTGTCACACATGCCAGGGTGAAAGCAATAATTCTAGGGCCATTATTCATGGTTAACTGTTTACTGATGATCTGTAAGAGCTTTTTTAGCATCCCCTGTGGCAATTTTTGGGTACCGAAGTTTGTCATCATTTCATAGACCCATGCAATTCTAAGACATGACATTTTGGGTATCTATTTATTAGCAGGCGTAACCCCATCGTTTGTATTTTACCAATACATTGTGTAGTGAATTGTGTTCATGTGCCCTTGAAAAACTTTTGGTGCCTATAATGTTTGGGCATTTTACATATTTTTAGGACTAAAATAATTTTTTAAACGTTTGCAGAAAAGGCTCTGGCAGCGAAAAGGGTAAAGCGATAAAACATGGGAAAATGAGCATGTATTGCAGAGATGTTGTACATATGTGATCTACGTGCAGATTCATGTAGATCTGTATATAAAAAGATACACATCCCATAGCCATCTACAACAGCAAGCACAACGGACAAACACACCAACACTACGTCTGCTTTATATGTATGTGCGGTTCGGCAGGTCTGTCCTGGAAGTAGCTCTTAAGCAGATGGTCAAACTAAATGGTAATATCATTCACAGATATATATTTATTATACATTGTTATTCTTTATCCAGGAAGCAAGTCCTCACACTGTTCTACAGCAGTCAGCATTTGGCCCCTTGTCTTGTGTTTGTGACAAAGTGTATGAATATATGAGGACAAATGTGTCCCTATTACTCACATCCTAACAGACGTTTATATTGTTTATATTGTCTTAGATAGGAACAATGACTGGTGTTTTATTGCACAGCTTCCTTGTTCCTTTTACCCCCTTAATGACCAGGCCATTTTTTGCGATACAGCACTGCGTTACTTTAACTGACAATTGCGCAGTCGTGCGACGCTGTACCCAAATAATATTGATGAGCTTTTTCCCCCCACAAATAGAGCTTTCTTTTGGTAGTATTTGATCACCTGTACGATTTTTTTTTTTTTTGCGCTATAAACAAAAAAAGAGCGGCAATTCTAAAAAACAAAAAAAAAAAATTTTTTTACTTTCTGCTATATAACATTCCCAATAATAAAAAAAAAATAATAAATAAAAAATAAAATGTTTTCATCATTTCAGACCAATTTGTATTCTGCCACATATTTTTGGTAAAAAAAAATCCCAATAAGTGTATATCGATTGGTTTGCGCAAAAGTTATTGCATCTACAAACTAGGGGAAAGATTTATGTAATTTTTGTTTATTTTTTTTCTAGTAATGGCGGCGATCAGCAATTCTTAGCGGGACTGCAACATTGCGGCGGACAGATCCGACACCTAACTGAAATGTTTGACTCTTTTAGGGGGACCAGTGACATTACTACAGTAATCAGTGCTAAAAAATATGCACTTGTACTGTACTAATGACACTGACAGGGAAGGGGTTAACACCGGGGGCAATTAAAGGGTTAAATGTGTCCCTAGGACAGTGATGGCGAACCTTGGCACCCCAGATGTTTTAGAACTACATTTCCCATGATGCTCATGCACTCTGCAGTGTAGTTGAGCATCATGGGAAATGTAGTTCCAAAACATCTGGGGTGCCAAGGTTCGCCATCACTGCCCTAGGTGGTGCTTTCTAACTGTGGGGGAAGTGCTTTCTGCATGAACACAGAGACCTGTGTTCCTAAATAAGAGGAACACAGGATGCTTGTGATCATAACTGACAGAACAGCGGTCTGCCGTATTTATAACGGCAGACCCCGGTTCTGTCTCTACGAGGAACAATCGCGGGTGCCCAGTGGCAATCACGACCACTGGGCCCGCTGATCGGCTTCCTCTGTGGCGAATGGGCGCAATGTTACACCACAGAGGTATGTCGTTTTGCGGGACAGAGCCGACCTGCCATGGTAAAACTGCGCCGGGTGGTCGTTAAGTGGTTGAAGTGGATCTAACCCCCCAAAAAAGTAATATAATGCAACCTATTCATCCTTAGATGTGGTGGCTGCATTATTTTTTTTTGTTTTCAGGTCATTTTTTTTTCTTCTTTCACCTGGTGATCCTGTCAGGAACACACTTGTCCTATAATGGCAACATTTACCCATCATATTGTAACTAAGGAGGAGCGGTGCTGTTTTCCTAGGACAAGAAGTATGTTAGGACTAAAGAACACCTTCCCCTTTCCTCATATGCGTAACATTGGAGTAGATGGCTTGTAGTTCACAGTGGTAACAGGGGCAGAGCTTATAAGACTCCATGGAATTTCGATGCACCATGATGTCCAATCATGAGAGGAAGATAAACGCTCATTGGATTTCTGGCAGGGTCAACAGGTTTTATCGAAACTGATATAACAAAGAGCTTTCCACGGTTTATTTTAGAGTTTGCATACACTTAAATCCTGTTTAGAGAGTTTTGTGTCCTAAAACCTAATCCTAGACTAATAGCTTGGTGTATTTTTGAAGAAGGCAACAGACATGGGCATCTGGCCATCTGCAAACAGATCAGGAGACCTCACCAAATAATAGTCAGTGTTGTGTTTTTATTACTGGGAACTATAGGCACACCACTTTCATGAGCCCCACTAGGAACACCAAAATGTGTAAATTAACTCACAATAGATGACTATTGTTATAGATAAAAATATAAGTGGCCAAACATTTTTCAGGGAAAAAAGGCCTCTTTGCCTCTGTTCCCTACAGACAGAGGCCTACCGTGCCTCATGGTACGATAATAAATTGCCTACAGTTATACTCTGTAATAGCACCAAGACTGAGGTATTACTAGGTATTGGTACCTTGAAAAGAAGTTACTCCAGCCTCTTTAAAGAAAATGTCAGGCCGCCTCACCTTCTGAAAATGCAAGTTGCATGGCTGTCATGCTAATTAATTAGATTTAATAATATAAAAGGGCACATTAACACCATGGTTTTGCGGTAATGTGTGCATTACTGAATGCACAAGAAGTGTGCTGGGGCAATGTGGTGCCTTTCTTTCTGAATGACATCCAAACCCTTCTGACAGATGTATGTTTCAGCACAGCACAGCAATGTAACAGCATGCGTTGAGGTGCAATGCAATTCTAAATGATTGTGCATGCAAAAAAATGGCGTGTACCCCCGTAGGTGTGCGCAGCCTATTGCAATAGGGTGTGCACTCCAAAGCTTAAACACACGGTACTGATCACCCACTGTGTTCATTCAGAAAGGGAGAGGGCCGGTAAATTACATATACTCATTCTAAAACATACCCTTGTGTGTGCCCACAGCAGCAGCCAGTGGGAGTGAAGAGGAGGGAAACTGGCAGCGTTGTGGGGGGGGGGGGGCAGGGCAGTAGGGGGAATCTGCTCTGCACAGGGTGATTAGGGTGTGCCTAGGCACACCTGGCACACCCTGTGCGCACGCCTATGTGTACTGCGCTGTGGTGTGATCTGGAACAAGTATGCAGGCCAGGAGTTCTGACTTCCCTTTGACTTTCTAACCTGCATGACCGGCTTTGAAATATTAAGGCCAGAGACAGCCAGGGAACTATCATTGCTAGCAAGGGCTGCCTCTGACATTGGCAAGCAGCTCCCTTGTTAAATAGTCACCTTTAGCTGCTCTATTTTAAAGTGGTTATAAACCTTCGGTTTTTTAAAAAAAACAAAATAACAAACATGCCTGAACTTACCTGCTCTGTGCAATGATTTTGCACAGAGCAGCCCAGATCCTCCTTTTCTGGGGTCCTCTGCTGGCACTCCTCTTCGGCAAATGCCCCCAGGGAAAGCTACTTTCCATGGGGGTGCCCGTGCGTGTTCGCTCCCGAGCCGCTTAGTCTGCGTCTTTTGACACAAACCGGGCAACTTGGCCCCCACTCCCTCATCATGGCATTTGATTGCCGCTTCTATCAAACTGCCCAATGAGGAAGGAGACAGCGTCAAGAGCACGTCACTGGATCAGATCGGGCTTAGGTAAGAATAAGGGAGGGGGGGGGGGGCTCCTGCAGCACAGAAGATTTTTTTACCTCAATGCATATAATGTGTTAAAGTGGTTCTAAAGACAGAAGGTTTTTTTTAATCTTAAAGGAGACGTACAGCCAAAGCTCCTTTGACTGTACATCTCCGGATCACAGGAGTGCAGTTTGTTCTGAAGTCGGCTGTCTGCTGATGACACAGATGTCGTTCCAGGCACAGCATCCTGACCACGGAGTCGGGATCCACCCACATGCCTGGACCGACACCCGGCTCAGCCTCTTTGTTAGCTGCTGAGAGCCCGAGCCGGCCACTCCCACCCCAGCCTAGCATTCCTGTGAGTGAGGGGAGGCAAAGGAGAGAGTGGTGACTGACAGTCAGCAGCTCTCTGCTCGGGGAGCTGTCAGAACCAAGCGATTGGCCCTGGGGGACAGATGCAGCATTGTACCAATGTTGTGTCCAACTAGGTAAGTATAAATGGGAAAAAAAGTAATCCCATACATCTCCTTTAGTGCATTCTATGCATTAAGAGAGAAAAATAAACCTATAGTGTGCAGCAGCCCCCCTCAGCTCCCATAATACTTATCTGAGCCCCATCTCGATCCAGTGATGTTGCACGAGAGCCTCGGCTGTCTGGGACTCTCCCTCTTGATTAAGACATTGAGTGGGTGCCACTGGCTCCCACTGCTGTCAATCAAAGTCACTGAGCCAATGAGGAGATAAACTGGGTGGGGCTGAGCCTCAACTCCGTGTCTGAATGGACACAAAGAGTAGCAGCACGGCTCGGGTGCCCCCATAGCAAGCTGGAGCCAGGAGGCGGGAATGCCGAGAAGAGGAGGATCTGGGCTACTCTGTGCAAAACTACTGCACAGAGCAGGTAAGTATAACATGCTTATTATTTTTAAAGAAAAAAAACACAAGAATTTAATATCACTTTAAGGTAAAAAACCTTGAGGCTTTAGAACCACTTTAAGGGTCCTTTCACGCGGTGCTCCGCCCGACGAGTTCCGTTCTCTGCTCAGCGGGGGATCGATACGCCGATCCCCGCTGAGCAGGCGCATGACAGCTTCGTCTCCACTCTGTGTGCAGAGATGGAGCTGTCAGATCCCCGCTCTCCTCTATGGGGAGATCGTAAGAGAACGGACTGCCTGTCCGTTCTCATCCAATCCCATCCAATCCGATCCTCCAGATGGATGGAAAATATGGTTTCCATCCGTCCGGATTTCATAGACAGGATCGTAATCGAATAGCAGCGGGTGTCAGCGGAGATGTCTACGCTGACATCCGCTGCCCCATAGGGATGCATGGAGCATCCGATCCGGTCCGCCTGAAAAACTGACAGGCGGATTGGATCGCCTGTGTGAAAGGGGCCTTAGTGTTGCTGGATTTTTAGGAAAGTATGGAGTGACAGCTAAGTAAGTGGACATCTGACTGCTGCATACTAAGGCTCCTTTTACATGGGAAGTGTGCCCGACGGAGTCCGTTTTGCTCTGCGGGGATCAATCCGCTGATCCACGCTGAGCAGGTAGATGACAGCTCCAGCTCTGCTCTGTGTGCAGAGACAGAGCTGTCAGAGCCCCACTGTCCTCTATGGGAGATTGGATGATAACAGACCGCTTGTCCGTTTTCATCTGATCTTATCCGATCTGATCCTCCAGACGGATAGAAAATAGGGTTTCCATCTGCACGGATTTCACGAACAGAATCGGATCGGATAGCAGCGGGTGTCTGCGGGGATGTTACCGCTGACATCCGCTGCTCCAAAGGGATGCATGGAGCATCCTATCCAGTCCACCTGAAAAACTGACAAGCGAACCGGATCAGAAAGCTGTGTGAAAGGAGCCTTATATTTGAAAATGCATGCAACTGAGGTCTGTGTTTTTTTTTTTTTTTATGTTTTTTTATAAAATTATTAGAAAAAAGTTGACTTAAAACAAACCCAGGAAGAAAATTGCGGCATTTCAGGCTGTTTCCTTTATTTTAAAATACTTTTTCTTTGGAGGAACAATGTTGTCACTCCCGGACAAGAAGTGTGGTGCAGTGTTCATTTCGTAGACGAATATATTTTTTTGCATTTTTGCAAGGTCCATAAAGACATAGATGAGCGAGTTTGGGGTGGAGGAACTTAACTGGTCTGCACAAAGTCCTGACCTCAACCCAATAGAACACCTTTGGGATGAATTAGAGCGCAGACTGCGAGCCAGGCCTTCTCGCCAACATCAGTGCCTGACCTCAGGAATGCACTTCTGGAAGAATGGTCAAACATTCCCATAGACACACTCCTAAACCTTGTGGACAGCCTTCTCAGAAGAGTTGAAGCTGCTATAACTGCAAAGGGTGGGCCAACTCAATATTGAACCCTAAAGGCCCGTACACACGTACCGATTGTCGGCCGTAAAGATTCGGCTGGCGACCGATCGGCCGATTGTAGGCTTGTTAGTATGATGCTTCCGACAGCGCACTTTCGGCCGAAAAGAATCTGTCGTGCAAGCATTAAAATTTTTGTTGCCCAACACCAGAACGGCCGATTGTTCTCCAGTCAGTACAGAATTCGGCCGACAGACCGCAGATTTGCAAGACTGGGCATGCTCAGAAAAGAAAAAAGACCAGGAAAGTTAACCATCACATGACATCACTTCTGCAGTCGGCTGTTGTTGGCCGACAAAATTCGTGTGCAGTCTTTTGCAGTTTTCAACAGACAAGACAGCCCTCGGACAAAAGACGGCCGATCGTTCGGCCGACGATCGGTACGTGTGTACGGGGCTTAAGACTGGGATGCCGCCAAAGTTCATGTGCGTATAAAGGCAGGCATCCCAATACTTTTGGTAATTTAGTGTATGTTTCTATTATGTACTCCCACTTACGCCAGGACATTTTCTACTCCCACTGGCCACAACCTGGCTCTCCTAAAGACTGAAGGACGGTAAACTGGCCCTTTGTTTAGAAAGTTTGGAGACCCCTGATCTTGCAGGTGATTTTTTTCCCCTCTGAGCAGCCCCTTTTATCAATTTTGAGTGGACTTACCCGTCTATAAAACTATTTTCAGCAGTGCCGGGCAGTGAATGGGACATACAGTACTACAAGGAATATAACAAGTCCATGCTTTGTTTATAAGAGGTGTTTCATAGCCAGCATGCATAAAATAAATGCAGCTAAATGGGAAGTGTCCAAAAGCACGTTCTGTCAACACAATGCCATCCTTTCCCATGTTTCTTGTTGTTATCTTTTCCTCACCTTCATCCTTCCCTGTGTCCACTGTCACCTTCCTCTCATTTCCTTCTCCTTTCTTTTCTCGTTCCCACAGAGAGATGTTTTTAACACCAACTTCCTCCCAGTATGTGACGTTTAGGTGAAGACTCTTCCTATAGACACACGTTGCTCCCCCACACACTCTTTTATCGCAGAGAATAGTCACATCCATATGACTCACACATAATATCACACATACTGCAATATGGAGACTTCACACACCCTCCACTCCTCCACACTTCGATAAAATGTCATTGCTAAGAATGGGATCATCTATGGGACTCACACAAAAACTTTAGGGACTTGTCACTTTACACATTCTTTCTTCTCCAGTAATATGAATCAGGGTGGTAGACTCATCCGGGGGTCACTGTGACAAATAATGTAATGGGAGGACTTTTGTCATTTTCAAAACTGGGATTAACCCTTTCGCTGCCAGAGCCATTTTTCTGAGGGGGGGGGGGTGTTTTGCACACGTTTATAAAATAATTTTTAGGCCTGAAGCCTAATTAAAACCCCAAAATATTATCTATTTTTTGAAAGCAGACAACCTGTAGCATAAAACGATGGTCGTTTCAATTTTTTGTTACACAATATTTGCACAACAGTTTATCTAGCACAAAATGTTAGTAAAAAAAAGCTAAAGTTAATGATAGGTCACACAAATGCTATATCTTACCTATTTCTGGTCAAATATAAAAGATGAGGTTGGGCCGAGTATATAGATACCCAACATGTCAAGCCTTAAATTTGTGTGTGCCTGAAAAATGATGATGAACTTTAAAACCCTAGTTTTCCCAAAGGCAATGCTTTAAAAGCCACTACAGGTTATCAGTTAAAGAGGAGTTCCGACCCCCCCGTTAAAAAAAATTAAAAGTCCCCGTGCGGGCCACCAAAAAAATAAAATTAAAAGTCAACAGCTACAAATACTGTAGCTGCTGACTTTTACTATTTGGGCAGTTACCTGTCCTGGCATCCAGCGGTGTCCTTACCCCAGCCGATTCTTGAATCAGCTCTCGGGTGTTGGCATCGCCATCTCGGCTAAGGAAAACCAGCAGTGAAGCCTTGTGGCTTAACAGCCGGTTTCCTTCTACACATGCAAGAATCACGCTGCACTTTGTGAATGGGCCAGCTGTGGAGGGAAGGGGGACACGGAACTTCCGGCTCCCTTTGCAGCGCAAACTGAGCCAGAAGTGGGAGCATGTACCTGTCAAAACCTGGTACCCACTCTCCTCCCCCTCAAAAGGTGCCAAATGTGGCAGCAGAAGGGGGAGGAGGCAGACAAGCGGAGCTGGCACATGGCGATATGTAACATGTGTTTTGCAAGTGATGTTTCTGTACGTTGGTGCCCCTATCAGGTTCATTTATGTACTTGAATGTGCATACGTTAAAATGGACAGGCTAAACATTTTTTTTTTTTTGGAGGGCTTTTAAGTGCTTGGGTGTAACTTTATTTTTTACTTTTTATACTTTCACTACAACTAAAAAGTCCCCAATGTAATATAATATTTTTGAGACTAGTTCTTTATAATGAGAAAAGATCCCTAATGTCTCACCTGCCCTCCATGGAAGGTAATGGAGCTCAGGCTGCACCCCATCAGGGCTAGGGAAAGTGACACCAGAAACCAGAAGTGACATTTTGAACATCACTTTTGGGTTAATTCTAGCTAGGGGAGATCAGCGAATGGATGTTCGCTGGCCTTCCTCCCCTCCACCCAGCAACAGGTGGAACAGCATGGTGGAAGGGAGGGCACACTCTGGGGGCACAGAAAGCGATCGGATGGTTGTATAGCAATCGGATTATAGTAATCCGGAATATACCTATAGCTCATGATACATTAGCGAGGTCAATATATTGAAAATAGCTTTAAAGCTGAATTCCAGGAAAAACGCAGGCATACCATAAGTTAGGTCTATGGAGGTGCCTGCTGCTATGTAGGCTTATCTCTCTTATTCACATCTGACAGGTTTATTGTGCTCCAGGAAGATAACTTCTGGAGCTCAGGAGCTGTGGTCTCAGTTCCTTCAAGAGCAGAGTTGCTGTAACAGCTATACCCACCCATCCCTTACTTCTGCCCAGTCACAGAAGCCTTTGAATTATGTGAACTCATTTACAAAATACAAAGGCTTCTGTAAATGGGCAGCAAAGGGGGGGGGGGCAGGCATAGCTGCTGTGTGTGCTTCTCTCCTCTAACAGCTGGAGTGTGTCCTTCGGGAGTGCCATACACTTGTCACATATGAGTAATAGAGATAAGTCCCTAAGGTGACATGCACCAAATTGGACTTAACTCATACTGTGCCTGCACGTTTTGCAAAGTTGCTGAATTCCTGGAATTCCTCTTTAAATTACAAAAAGAAGTAATGTGCCGTGCCTAGCATATCCGACTCACAGTCCACCCACCTAGAAAATTATTTTCAGCAGAAAAGAAAGGCAGACAGTAAAAATTGTGGTTGTCTCTAACATTAATGGTCACTGTAGAAGTGTCCCCTTACCTTGGCGGTAGTTGAAAAACGTCACCCTTGCATCGGTGATCAGTGTAGATCGGAGATCAATCCAGGATTGCTCAGTGCTCAAGGAACCCCTAGCAACCTCAGGAGGAACCCTAGGGTTCTGAAACTGGACCAGTCACCGCAGCTTCTTCTCCCTCGTGCTCCAGCAGTCTAGAGTCCTAAAATTATTAAGACAAAAGCAGGGTCCATAGCTCTGCACTGGAGGTAATGACACAGAGGGACGGTCCACCACCAGAGTGTGGGGGAGCGCTGTCTGCCCAATGTGAGGAAGATCAGGTAATGAAAACTGTTTCTCTTCCCTCCAAGACAAAACAAGCTAGCCGGCCAAAACTCACATTAAGATTTTGTTAGATGGAGAGCAAATGCAAACCCTAACTTAATGACATTAATTTTGCCTGCAGTAATATTCACATTGGAGTGAGGCAAGTCCAACACCTGGAAAAAACGAGTATTTGTGACCAAAGTATGTGGTGCATACTAGCACATTATGACAATAACCTTCAGGGAGAGCACAACAGTGTGAACCTCTCCTCAGGGTTTCACTTTAAGGTTTAGAATAAGCCTAAATTTTCAAGGGGGGATTAGTTATGACCCCCATAGATATAAATTCAAGGGTGACCCTGCAAGTACTCAACAAAAGTTAGGCTCGGAGTAAAAAAGAGAAGCCTAGATGCAGGGCCGGCATGACTGGGTGGAAAGTGGTTTGGCTATAGGAGAAGTTGTGGGAGGAAAGGTAATTAAAGTGGTAGACATACTGGATTGGTAGAAAGTGAGGAGCTGGAGGGGCTTCAGGATTTGGGAGCGTAGGAAGTAGTTGGGAGTAGTTAGTCGGGAGAGAGCGTGATTCAATGGTTCTTGCATACGGTACTGATGTGTGAACATCAGATATTCCTGGCAGATCCTGCATATAAACGCAAGGATGAGCTGTATACTGACCAGCAACACTGTTTTTTTTTTTTTTCTTTACTGATCTATATGCAGCTCTAGTTTACATGCACATGTGTACAGGCCCATTAATGCCTCATTCACATGGCAGTAAAAAACAAATTTACAAGAGTTTTTTGTTTACAGATCTGAATGCAGCAGCATTTATTTCTGTTTCAATCGTTTTGATTACATTTTTTATTTCCACGTAAAAAAAAGGAAAATACAAAGTAGTGATCGACCGATATCAGTTTTTCGTTGCCGATACCGATATTTTGGCCAATGCATATCGATATCGGTCAATATGGGCCAATATTTTTGTACATTTAAAATCATTTTTTTTTTTATTACTTTACAGGTACTCTTGTGGAGGGATCTGGGGGTCTAAAATACCCCAAACCCCTCCTCTGCACTTAAAGAGGAAGTAAACCCTCCTCTGCAACTTTTACCTATAGGTAAGCCTATGATAAGACTTACCTATAGGTACTGTAAATATCTCCTAAACATGTACCGTTTAGGAGATATTTACCTTACATGCAGCCAGTGACATCACTGGCGCATGCGCTCTGAAGGAACGGCCGCTGGTGCCGTTCCTTCAGAGCCCCATGACGTGACCGTCGGCTCCCGCGCGCGAGCGCGGGAGTGATGTCACCGCGGCTCCGGCCAATCAGATTATGTGTTTCTCTTTCAGGTTGAAAAAAAATAAAAATAAAAATTTTATGGGTTTACAACCTCTTTAAAAGCATTCAAAACACCAAGTTTGGCTGTTTTGAATGCTGTCATTTTTTTAAAAATCTGGTGCCAGACAGTACCTGGAAGTGATGTCACTTCCGGGTTTTTGCATGGAGACCCGATCAGAGCCGAATGAGGCTTTGAACGGGTCTTCGGTGGCCGTTGCAGGCTGGTTGCCCGGGTTTCCCGGTGGGACGGGAGACCCGGGCGAGCCGCAGAAGGTGTCGGGAGGGGATGTCCCCTCCCGCTCCCTGTAATGACAGCCGAGTGGCTTCTCAGCCGCATCGGGTTGTAATTACAAGACAGCTGACCGTCGGCTATGGACGCCGGTACCAGGGTGATGCCTCTAGCTGCAGGCATCACTCCGGTGCAGCACTTTCCCGAAATATCGTCAATATCAGTAACCTCCGGGGGCGATTCCGATATATCGGGGAAAGTGCATATCGACCCTCGAAATGTCCGCTTTGCCGATAATCGGTCGATCTCTAATTCAAAGCATAGCGACAATATAAGCCTTACTTAAAGTGTTACAGGACCCTGAATTCACTATATCTGGTCTTCCACAGTATACAGAACATGGAAATGCAATTATTTTAGTAAATATAAACTGCTAAATACCTTTTCTCATCGGTAGTATATAGCAGTCTTGTGACTTCTATCAGTGTCTGGTTAAAGCTTGCAGGAAGAGTTTTCATTCTCCTCCGACTGTCCTATTAGGCTGCAGGGCTCCTGACCCTCTGTCTGGACAGTGCTAATTGGTTCTGTGCTGATCACATGAACCCTCCAAAGAAAAAAAAAAATACTCTCTAGCAATACACACCAAACTGAGCATGTGCAGAGTGACTCCAAAGACTCTTTTTTATCAGGATATGGATTGGGGACAGTGGAAGAAGGGGAGGATCAGAGAAGACAGGATCAAACAGCCTTTTTACACAATGCAGAGGATTAAATCCTTAGGATTCGACAGTGAGTATAACAAGTATGCTTTACTGTATATATATACACTGATTTTACTTTTGTGTGTTTAGTAATATTTTAATGTTGCACCCACAGTAATGTTGCTACACATGAAGATCAGAGTATCAGGGTTGGATCAACAGTGGGTCCATTCTGGTTGCATTAAAGAGGAAAAATGAAAGCTAAAAAACATGGGTAAAACTATGCATCAAAAAAAGAAAAAAGCATCAGAATGGTTATGAATAGTACTGTCACCATAGAAAAACAGCAACATATTAGTGTTCATAACATTATCCCAATGGAGATTGGTTAGCTGAATTAGATCGGCTCACACCAGCTCCATAATGTAAGGGGCCCTGTTAGGAAAATTACATTGCCATTCTGATTAGAAATTATGAAAATCCCCATAAGACCTGGGACACTGTCAATACCTAATATCTGCAAGGAGCTCTGTGTAAAGTAATACACCTAACGTGTAACATGTAACATCATAGGGCCATAACCAAACATCTTCCTAACCAATTATCAGGGTCTAGATACCCCTCAACTAGTATCAAAGTTAATATGTAAAAAGCTGCATTAATTTCTATGGAGACATTCATACAGGTGCCTAAACATGGACCCCATTTTGTGATGGGATTGCACCATTTACGTTTGATAGGTTGCACTGCCTAATGCGTTCTTCTTCTGATTCCTGCAACTCTGACACGCCTATGCAGCGCAATTTCGGTCCTCCTTGTTTAGATTGGAGAAGGATGATTTGGAGGTTCTCCTCCGGGATGACACTCTTAAAAAACACTTTCTCTGATCTACAAGTCACTACTCCCCTCCATTCATGTGGGACTAGATGCCCTGCTAACTGCATGGCCTTTGGAGGAGCAGGACTTGGACAAAGAAGACTGGGAAGATCTCTGGGACAGTCCATTTCAAGCACTAATATTGAATATAGACTGACTGATCCAATTTAAAATAGTGCACAGAATTTATTTTACACCACAACGACTACATTGTATATACCTTAATTCCTCTTCTTGCTGTTGGAGATGCTCTAGTGACCCTGCTGTATTTGCCCAAATCTTATGGGAGTGCCCTCAGATTAGTAGCTACTAGTGGAAAGTGACTTGGTTCAGTGCTGTATCTTGGCCTAGGCCAACAAGGCCCAGGCCTAGGGCAGCACTTTGCAGAGGGGGCAGCAAAAAGCTGCACCCTGCATGAAAAAAAAACAGCCTCCTCCCGGCACGAAAAGGGTCCCCGCCGGCTTGCGCTACACGTTTTGTATAGTGCCAGTCTTATGTGGTGAATTGGGCCTGAGGGCAGGGTCCAGGAGGCAAGTCAGTCTGGTACCCCCATAAAGCGGTCACACTGCTACCTACCAGTTTAATAATACCGGTCGGGGAGGACATTCAGACAGACTGTAGGCAGCCGACCACACTTAATACAACTGGCCCGACGGCCGCCAATGCTAATAAGTGTGGCACTGCAGCCAAATGCTCCGCCTACTCTCCTCTACCCCCAGGCACTGATGGGCACTCATATGCTGCACTGATGGGCACTAATATGCTGCTCTGATGGCCACTGATGAGGCAGAAATGGTGGGTACTGATAAACTGCACTGATGGGCACTAATGAGGCTGCACTGATATGCTGCACTGATGAGGCTGAACTTATGGGAACTGATGAGGCTGCACTGATAGACTGTGGTTGTGGTCTGTGGTTTACAGAGGATAGGGTGGGTCATAAACAGGAAGGGGTGTGTCCTTTACAGGAAGGGGTGGGTCATATTTAAATTAGGGGGTGCACAAGTTTAGTCAGGCCTAGGGCAGCACAAAACCTAAATACGCCACTGACTTGGTTTATATCCACCCTAACTACTATACAGGTCCCTGTAAAAGTTGGTGTTTGCCTCCTGGGGTAAGTTGACTCTGACCTTTTGTAGGGCGATGCGTACTCTCTTGGGTCTCTTTTATGCCAGGAAGGTGATAGTACTAAAGTGGAAATCTGACACAGCCCCTAATCTGCCCTTCTGGAAGCGTTTAATCAATAAGGTTGTACCCCTATACAAAGATACTTATTTGTCCCGGGGTTGCCCAAGGAAATTAGAGAAGGTCTGGCACTTGTGGAGAGTAGGGTTGAGCGAACACGGACTGTATTATTCGTGTTCGTACCGAATAATTGGATTTTTGTTACCCGAACACGGACACGAACACTTTACTGTATATTCGGGTAAAAATCCGTGTTCGGTCGTTTTATTTCCGGGTTTTGCATGCTTTGGCGCGCTTTTCATGGCGGGCTTTCAACAGCCAATCAACAAGCGTTTAACTGGTGTGCCTAAGCCATCCCAGCCATGCCTGCAAATGTATCAATAGCTGTGATTGGCCGTCTGAAGCATGTGACCAAGTCTTTATAAGTTCGAGGCAGCGCCGCAGCGGCGTCATTCTGCTGCTTAGATCAGGGAGAGAGCACACATCAACGTGCTGGCTGCTGATTAGGGACAGACAGGCAGGAAAAAAACATTTGTGTCCGGATAGAATTGAGGGACAGGTCGGAGTGTTTTAGGCAGGGCGAGTTGTAGGCATTTTAGGGATAGAGTCTGCTGATTTTTAGGGAAAGTGTGTTCTACAAACTACAATCGACATTGCTGTGTGGGGTGGGGTCTGCACTTAGTCCCGATCTACGATGTCTTATCAATCCTGTTAGGGATAGAGTCTGCTGATTTTTAGGGAAAGTGTGTTCTACAAACTACAATCAATATTGCTATGTGGGGTGGGGTCTGCAGTCCCGATCTATGATTTTATAAATCCTGTTAGGGATAGAGTCTGCTGATTTTTAGGGAAAGTGTGTTCTACAAACTACAATCAATATTGCTGTATGGGGTGGGGTCTGCACTTAGTCCCGATCTACGATCTCTTATCAATCCTGTTAGGGATAGAGTCTGCTGATTTTTAGGGAAAGTGTGTTCTACAAACTACAATCGATATTGCTGTGTGGTGTGGGATAGGAGATAGGCAGGTGTCAGTGATCCACATCCATTTTGCTGTGTGTGGGCTGCAGTGAACACAATCTTTTTGGGGTGCAGTGAACACAATCTTTTTGGGGTATAGTGAACACAATCTTTTTGGGGTGCAGTGAACACAATCTTTGTGGGGTGCAGTGAACACAATCTTGGTGCAGTGAACACAATCTTTTTGGTGTGCAGTGAACGAAATCCTTTTGGGGTGCAGTGAACACAATCTTTGTGGGGTGCAGTGAACACAATCTTTTTGGGGTGCAGTGAACAAAATCCTTTTGGGGTACAGTGAACACAATCTTTGTGGGGTGCAGTGAACACAATCTTTTTGGGGTGCAGTGAACAAAATCCTTTTGGGGTGCAGTGAACACAATCTTTGTGGGGTGCAGTGAACACAATCTTTGTGGGGTGCAGTAAACAAAATCCTTTTGGGGTGCAGTGAACACAATCTTTGTGGGGTGCAGTGAACACAATCTTTTTGGTGTGCAGTGAACGAAATCCGTTTGGGGTGCAGTGAACACAATCTTTGTGGGGTGCAGTGAACACAATCTTTTTGGGGTGCAGTGAACAAAATTCTTTTGGGGTGCAGTGAACACAATCTTTGTGGGGTGCAGTGAACACAATCTTTTTGGGGTGCAGTGAACAAAATCCTTTTGGGGTGCAGTGAACACAATCCTTGTGGGGTGCAGTGAACAAAATCCTTTTGGGGTGCAGTGAACACAATCTTTGTGGGGTGCAGTGAACACAATCTTTGTGGGGTGCAGTGAACACAATCCTTTTGGGGTGCAGTGAACACAATCCTTTTGGGGTGCAGTGAACACAATCTTTGTGGGGTGCAGTGAACACAATCTTTGTGGGGTGCAGTGAACACAATCTTTTTGGGTTGCAGTGAACAAAATCCTTTTGGGGTGCAGTGAACACAATCTTTGTGGGGTGCAGTGAACACAATCTTTGTGGGGTGCAGTGAACAAAATCCTTTTGGGGTGCAGTGAACACAATCTTTGTGGGGTGCAGTGAACAAAATCCTTTTGGGGTGCAGTGAACACAATCTTTGTGGGGTGCAGTGAACACAATCTTTGTGGGGTGCAGTGAACACAATCCTTTTGGGGTGCAGTGAACACAATCTTTGTGGGGTGCAGTGAACACAATCTTTGTGGGGTACAGTGAACACAATCTCATACTTCCGAAGATTTGAGGGTGCTGCCTGTTCCATACTCCTACTCCTCATCCATCCTTTTAGGGGTACAAACAATAGTAATTGGGGCCTAGTGTGGTTGTGTACGTGTGAGATACATACACTTTTTTTGATCATATTTCCTATTCCGCTATTCAATAAAAACCTTTGGGGATCAATTAAATTGCGGGATAGTCTGTGTCGGTACGTGTGAGATCAACCTTTCCAAGTTTTTGAGGTTCATCTCATACTTCTGAAGATTTGAGGGTGCTGCCTGTTCCATACTCCTACTCCTCATCCATCCTTTTAGGGGTACAAACAATAGTAATTGAGGCCTAGTGTGGTTGTGTACGTGTGAGATACATACACTTTTTTTGATCATATTTCCTATTCCGCTATTCAATAAAAACCTTTGGGGATCAATTAAATTGCAGGATAGTCTGTGTCGGTACGTGTGAGATCAACCTTTCCAAGTTTTTGAGGTTCATCTCATACTTCTGAAGATTTGAGGGTGCTGCCTGTTCCATACTCCGACTCCTCATCCATCCTTTTAGGGGTACAAACAATAGTAATTGGGGCCTAGTGTGGTTGTGTACGTGTGAGATACATACACTTTTTTTGATCATATTTCCTAATCCGCTATTCAAAAAAAACCCTTGGGGATCAATTAAATTGCGGGATAGTCTGTGTCGGTACGTGTGAGATCCACCTTTCCAAGTTTTTGAGGTTCATCTCATACTTCTGAAAATTTGAGGGTGCTGCCTGTTCCATACTCCTCCTACTCCTCATCCTGCCTTTAGGGGTACAAACAGTAGTAATTGGGGCCTAGTGTGCTTCTGTACGTGTGATATACATACACTTTTTTTTTATCATATTTTCTAATCCGCTATTTAATCAAAACCTTTGGGTATAAACAATTAAATTGCGTGATAGTCTGTGTCGGTACGTGTGAGATACACCTTTCCAATTTTTGGGGCGCATCTCATACTGCCGAGGTTTTGAGGGTGCTTCAGTCTGCCTCCTGCCTGCTCCTCCTACTCCTCTTTCTCATCCTGCCTTTAGGGTACAAAAAATTGTAATCGACGGGGCCTAGTCTGTGTTTGTACGTGTGAGATACACCGTATTATAAAATTTTTCCTATTCCGCTATTCAATAGACACCCTTTTGGAGTGTAAAAAATTAAATTACGGCATAGTCTGTATCGGTACGTGTGAGATACACCTTTTAAATTTGTTTGGCGCATCTCCTTCCCCCGCCAAGGATTGCAGGGCGCTTCAGTTTGCCTCCTGTTCCCAACTCCTCCTACTCCTCTTCCTCATCCTGCCTTTAGGGTACAAAAAATTGTAATCGGGGCCTAGTCTGTGTTTGTACGTGTGAGATACACCGTATTATAATTTTTTTCCTATTCCGCTATTCAATATACACCCTTTTGGAGTGTAAAAAATTAAATTACGGCATAGTCTGTATCGGTACGTGTGAGATACACCTTTTATTTTTTTTTGAAAATTTGTTTTTATTGAATTTTTGCACAAGAAAACAGACAAGACACTGCCACGCAGGGCAACAAACACAAACAGTGACAACAGGTCAAACCCCCCCCATACCACCCCCCACCCACCCCCCCCCCCCCACTCCAGGCTCCATCCAGCACGTCCAGTGCAAAAACAAAGCTTCCATCAGTAATAAAGATACCCCTCAAGTCTGCTCCAGTTATCCAGTAGTAAGGTCATAGAACATATAGATTAGTTCAGCACAGAGCCCACAATCAGCAACCCCATGGCTTAGTCAAAAAATAGAGAGACTTCTATACATGTAGTAAGAACACAATGAACATGAAAATATCACCGACCGGCATGTCCACCCCCCCCCCCCCAGACAATCCCGAACAGTAGCACACAGAACACTAAAGCTGATCAACGGAGGTCGAGGCCGGAGAGTCTATCCATGTTTTCCACACTTTATCAAACTTGCGGGGGCATCCCCTACTGAGATACGCGGCCTTATAGAGCGGAGTCACTTTATTAACCAAGCCCTTCCAAAAAAGGATCGTGGGAGCCAAGGGACTCCTCCAGTGTAAGAGCAGAGCCTTGCGAGCATAGAAAAGTAGCAAACTGACCAAAGTACGAACGGCCCTCGCAGGGGCCAAGCCATCCACCAACCCCAAGAGGCAAACCTCCACGGAGCTGGGGACCGGAATCTTAACCACCTCCACAATACAAGCTAAGACGGATGCCCAATAGTCCTTGACCACCGGGCACCCCCAGAAGACGTGACTGAAGTCCGCCGGTGAATGTGAACAACGCCAACACTCCGCCGAGGCCGTCCGATAAATACGTGCCAGCCCCGCCTGCGTGTAATAAATCCGATGCAGAAATTTAAAGTGAATCAGACAGTCCCTCGCAGAGACCAGGTAGGCGAAGGGTGAACTCCACATATCATCCCAGTCATCACCATCCAGGTCAGGCACCTCCTCCACCCAGCGTTCCCGACACCTACGTACAGCAGGTGGAGTGATAGCGAACAATTCCCTGTACAATTCCGAGAGAGGCTTCCGCATATCCGCCGCTTGTATCGCCGTTTCAAGAGCTGAAGCTTTAATCACAACACGAGAGGAACCGAACTGTGCCACAAACGCATGGCGAAGTTGAAGATAGCGAAAAAAATACCCATTTGGAAGATCATAACGCGCCTTCAGGGCATCAAAGGTGCACAGCTCCCCACCAGAGACAATATCCCCCAGCAACTTCACCCCCGTAACGGCCCAGATGGCAGGGTCAGGGATCGAGGCAAAATGAGGAAACTTGGGGTTCCACCACAATGGGGAGGCCGGGGAAACACCAGTGGCTCCTGGCTCCACCAGCACCTGCATCTGTTCCCAGGCTTTGATTGTAGAACGCATCGTTCCCATCAGCTCAAATTTAGCCCTGGACCCCCGATGCAGTAAAAGGCGAAGACTCTCGTAGGAGCCCAAAACAGCCGCCTCCAGCACCGTGGCAGAGTCCCCATCGTCCCCCGCAAGCCAGCGTCGCGCCACCACTCCCTGCCCAGCCAGGAAATATTTATAAAGATCAGGTAAAGCCAATCCCCCCTGACCCCAGGGCTCCTGCAACACCTGCATACCAATTCTAGGAGGAGAGGTACCCCAAATAAAGGAACCTATCAGGCCATGAACGCGGCGGAAGAAAGAACGCGGGACCCACACCGGGGAATTTCTAAGGAAATACAGAAAGACAGGGAGAAGTTTCATTTTCACCAAGTTAATGCGCCCCAGAACCGACAAAGGTAAGTCGCGCCACACCTCCGCCCTGCGTTTGAAGACCTCCAGCAATGGGTGAAGATTCAGATTAAGATAGTCCGCCACCCTCGCCGATACCCTGACTCCCAGGTAGGTGAACTCAGTCACCCATTTCAATGGCAGCGCCCCATCAGCTGCAGCAATGGCACCAGGATCAATAGGGAGCATAGTGGATTTATCCCAATTTACCCTTAGGCCGGAAAACTTTGCAAAAGTGTCCAGGATATTGAATACCGCCCGCAGGGAAGCATTGGGATCCTTCAAAAATAAAATATCATCCGCATAAAGTGCCAGGCACTCCTTAATGGAGCCCACTTCCAGCGCCCCCACCTCCGGAGATGCACGCAATGCAATAGCCAAGGGTTCAATCATCAGGGAGAACAAAAAGGGTGAAAGAGGGCAACCCTGCCTAGTCCCCCTACCCACTGCAAAAAAGGGAGACAGGGAGGATCCAATCTTCAACGCCATACGCGGGGAGGAGTACAAGAGGGAAATCCACTTGCAAAATTTAGGACCAAACCCCATGCGCCTCAGCACCACCCACATGTACCCCCAATCCACCGTGTCGAAGGCCTTGGCAATGTCCAAGGACACCACCACCCTAGTGCCAACAGAGGCATGGGACACCTGCAAATGAGTAAACAGACGTCGAAGGTTGGTGTCCGTGGACTTGCCTGGCATAAACCCGGTCTGATCAATGTCCACCAGGGAAGGCAAGACCACTGCCAGTCTAGTAGCCAAGACCTTCGTGAGTATCTTGAGATCCACATTGAGCAAGGCAATGGGGCGGTAGGAGGAACACAGGGTGTGATCCTTCCCCGGCTTGGGCAGGAGAACAACATACGCCTCGAGCATGGAACCCGGCAGGGCCCCCTGATCGAAACACGCAGCATACAATGCCTGGAGCCTGGGAGCCAAGGAGTCTGAGTACTGCCGATACCACTCCACCGGGAACCCATCAGGGCCCGGCGATTTATTGGAGGGAAAGGATGAGATGGCTCTCTCTATTTCCTTCAGCGTGATGTCATTGTCCAGCCACGCACTGTCCTCACCCTCCAAGACCGGAACCGGCAAGCCAGACAAAAGGCGCTCCAACTCCTCCAGGTCATATGCAGGCAGGGGGGAATAGGTGTCAGAGTAGTAATCCATAAAGACCCGGGAGATCTCCCCCGGGTCCCTAACCAGTTCCCCTGAACTAGACTTGATGCACGGAACACTTACCGAAGCCCTCTGATCTGCCACCAAAAAGGCCAATAGCTTACCATTCTTGTCTCCCTTCTCAAAAAGTGACTCCGCTCTATGTTTAAGGTTGGCATGCGCAAAATCAGTATCCAACAAAGCCAAACGCCTCCTGGCCTCCTCCAGGGCCGCATAGGCCGCCGGTCCCGGAGCGGCTGAGTATTCATCCTCCAACCTACGGACCTCCAGCAGAACAGCTTCTCTGTCAGCATTAGCCTCCCTACGGGATGTCTTAATCGCAGAGATGTAATGACCCCGCATAACCGCTTTGAAAGCATCCCACAGGACTACCCCTGCCGTGGACGAGGCATGATCTTCCCAATATGCAGGCATCTGAGGCTCCACCTGCTGCATCACCTTTTCAGTCTGCAGCCAACCCGGCGAAAGGCGCCATGCACCCCTAGTTCCACCCGCTCCCACCCGCAGAGTCAGCAGCAGTGGGTTGTGATCGGAGAGGCCACCCGCCAAATATGTAGCATCCTGGACCAAAGCAAGACAAGGCCCATTAGCAAAAGCCAGATCTATCCTGGACGCCGTTCTGTGCACCCCAGACCAACAGGAGTAGCCACGTACCCCAGGATTTTTCCAGCGCCACAGCTCCGTAAGCTGAGCCGCGGAAGACCAGGACACCAGTTCAGGAGACGACAGTCTACCCGGGTTAGAGGAGTCCAGCCCGCCGTACAGAACAGCATTGAAATCCCCCGCCATGATTAGAGGAAGGTGCATATAAGGGGCCAAGGTCACCAGGAGATCCACCAGAATCTGGGAGTGGAACGGGGGAGGTAAGTAGACACTCACCAGTACCACCTGCCGGTGAAAAATCTCCAGGAGAACAATAACATACCGTCCGCCAGGATCCGTAATTACCTTTTGAATCGAGCAGGGTGCATTTCTACCCAGCAAAATAGACACCCCACGGGCATACGTGGAGTATGTGGCGTTGAAGATCCTCTGAATCCAAGGCCTCTTCAAGGCAAGCACCCTGCTCCCATCCAAATGCGTCTCCTGGAGGAGGATAACATGCGGTTGAACAGATTTAATATACCTAAAAATGGCTGTGCGTTTCACCTTGTCATTGAGACCCCGCACATTCCATGACATGATTTTAAGTAGCTCAGCCATAGAACAGCAGAGGGGCACATAGCAGGAGGGAGCCGGAGGACCAAGCACAGCCCGAGGACCAACCCGATCCCCCAACTCCATCCAGACATTCAGCAATACAGACACATAAGTAAAAAAGAACAGTGACCACCGGATGGAGCCTGGAGCCAAGAACAAAAAAACATCCCTGCTGTGATACCCAAACCTGGAACAAAAAAAAGTGCAACAGGGTACCCAGCCTAATCCCAAAACCCAGCAAAAATTTTAAAGGCATGGCTGCAACATAAAAAACGCAGCCGGCGTTACTCGTGTCCACCAAAGGCAGCCACAAAAAAGGGGGGGGCTGTTAGATAGTCAGTCCTCAAAAAAGGAGAAAAAAAAAAAAAACTAAAGGGAGGAAAAATAGAGTCAAAACAAGAAAGAAAAAAAATCGTTAGTTCAACAACGTGTAGCACACAGAGCTCCAATGATCTGTAGACCACTCCACAGCCCCAGGGATAGAAGCATGGATCCAGCCCAGGGCAACCCAGGAAACTTCAGGGCAGGATCAGCAATACAGGAACCATAGATGTCCCCCCATCAGCAATTGAGGAGGCAGACCGTGCGTAGACAGGAGCTGCAAATAGGGAGTACAGTGCAGCAGGGCCCCAAGAGCCCCATACCATCCATGAGAGCAGGTGCATCAGAGGAAATTAAATGGATTCCAACCAGTCTGCAGCCTCCCCCGCCGAATTGAAGAAAAGGACAGATCCCTTGTAATCCACACGCAGGCGGCTCGGGTACATCATGCCATATTTCAGGCCCTTGGTTCTCAGGAGTTTGCGCACTTCAGTAAAGGATCTGCTTTTTTTCTGCGTTTCCACAGAGAAGTCAGGAAATAACATTATCTTGCTGTTCTCAAACTGCAATTCCTCCTGTTTCCTGGCCTCAGAGAGGACACGATCCCTGTCACGGAAGTTCAAAAAACGGACCAGAAACGGGCGCGGGGGGGCCCCGGGTGGCCGAGGTCCCGTGGGAACCCTATGGGCCCTTTCCACCACATATGTCGGGGGAGGGGGAGGCAATTTGAGTAGATCACAGAAGAACTTCTCAGCAAACAATGTAGAATTAGATCCCTCAGCCTTCTCTGGCAAGCCGACCACCCTGATATTGTTGCGACGCTGTCGGTTCTCAGCATCCTCCATCTTGTCCGCCAAAGCATTCACCTGGGCCTGCATGGCAATGATTTGTGCCGAATGGGAAGCGGTGACATCCTCCACCTCAGACACCCTGCCCTCAGTCTCAGTCAGGCGCCCCCTGATTTTATCCAAATCATGGAGGATCAGGGTACATTCAGAGGCCAGGTGGTCAATCCGGAGCATCAGGGCAGTTTATGAGGCGTCTATAGCAGCCAGTATGGGAGCAGTAATATCCCCCCCTCCAGGTGACCCCCCAGTCTGTCCAGCGGTCCCCAGTAGTGACCCCTCGGTACCTGAGTCCATAGGCTGTGCCAGAGGAGGGTTCCCGGCCCCCGCAGACATCTTTCCCGAATTCAAGAAGGCCTGGGCGCCTGTGGCTTCAGAGGAAGAAGATGAGGCCTGGACCTGCAAGATGGCGGCGGCCGCTTTCGCGCCTCGCGGTGGGACTGCTTGTTTAGGCCGCGGGGTCGGTGCTGAAACCCGGGATTTTCTCCCCGGCATCCGTGCCCCACCTGTGCCCGATGCGGAGGAGGGCAAAACCGCCGCGATCCGAGGCACAGGGGCCGTGGATGGAGCCGGATAAGTTCAGGATGGTGAAGAGCTCTGCTAGAACACGTCCGGCGCCGTCTACATCCCGGCCACGCCCTCTGAGATACACCTTTTAAATTAGTTTGGCGCATCTCCTTCCCCCGCCAAGGATTGCAGGGCGCTTCAGTTTGCCTCCTGTTCCCAACTCCTCCTACTCCTCTTCCTCATCCTCCCTTTAGGGTAGAAAAAAATTTAATCGGGCCTAGTCTGTGTTTGTACGTGTGAGATACACAGTTTTTTATCCTATTCCGCTATTCAATATACACCCTTTTGGTGTAAAAAACATAAAATTGCGGCATAGTTTGCATATTTGACTGTGAGATACACCCGTGCGATACTGTTGTTGTTTTGTTCCGCTATTCAATAAACACCTTTCTAGGGCAAGATCTTAAATTACAGAAATATGAGGAGACTGTCAAATAAGGGCCGTGGCCTGGGTCGTGGTGCTGCTGGTAGAGCTCCTGTTGCAAGGAGAGGACGTGGTCGATCTGTGCCAGCTACACGCACAAGTGAAACACCTTCCTCAAGTGTGAGTAGGTGGCAGAACCTGCATCAGTATTTGGTAGGGAATCATACGCCTCTAGAAGTGATGAGGCCAGAACACAGAGAGGCGATAGTAGATTGGTTTGCTGCTGACAGTGCCTCCAGTTCCTTCACATTGTCTCACACCCAGTCTACTGCAGAAAGGTCAGAGTTGGCACCTGCAGCCGATGTCCAACCGTCTTTCACCTCACCCACCTGTAAATCGGGCAAGCAGTCTGAGCCCCAAGCCATACAGCAGTCTCTTCTTCTTTTTAATGACTCTGTCAGCAGGGTTTCCCAGGGCCATCCACCTAGCCCTGCCCCATAAGTGGAAGAGATTGAGTGCAGCGATGCCCAACCACTTATTTCTCAAGATGAGTACATGCAAGGACCATCGCAGCACGTCTCCGATGATGACGAAACGCAGGTGCCAACTGCTGCGGCGTTCAGCATTGTGGAGACCGACAAGGAGGGCAGGGGTGAAGACTGGGTGGAAGATGATGTGGAGGACGATGAGGTCCTCGACCCCACATGGAATGAACGTCATGCAGGTGACCTGAGTAGTTTGGAGGAAGAGGCGGTGGTCGCACAGAGCCACCAGCACAGCAGAAGAGGGAGCAGGGTGCAGAAGCGGAGCGGCCGTGCCCTAGACACTACGCCTGCTACTGCCCAACGCAGCAAGGGAACGAGCGCACCAAAGTCAGCTCAAAGGAGTTCTCTAGCGTGGAAGTTCTTTAGAAAATGTGCTGATGACAGGACACGAGTGGTTTGCACCCTGTGCAATCAGAGCCTGAAGCGAGGCATAAACCTTCTCAACCTGAGCACAACCTGCATGATCAGGCATCTAAGTGCAAAGCACGAGCTGCAGTGGAGTACACACCTTCAAAACCAAGAAACGTCTCTGGCTCATCCTGCTTCCTCTTCTGCTGCAGTCTCGGCCGCTCCAGCCACATCTGTAGTGATACCGGCACCTGCCACCCCGCAAACAGATGATCTGTCAGCAACACCACCACCTGGGTCACCAACAACCATCTCCACAATGTCCCGTGGAAGCGTTCAGCTTTCCATCTCCCAAACACCCACCCGCGATCCCTGGCCCTGAATGCCAGCATTTCAAAATTATTGGCCTTTGAAATGCTGTCATTCCGTCTGGTGGAGACGCACAGTTTTAAAAACCTTATGTCGGTGGCTGTCCCACAGTACGTCGTGCCCAGCCGCCACTACTTTTCCAGGCAAGCCATCCCTTCCCTGCACAACCAAGTGGGGGAAAAAATCAGGTGTGCACTGCGCAACGCCATCTGTGCCAAGGTCCACCTAACTACCGATACGTGGACCAGTAAGCACGGTCAGGGGCGTTATATCTCCCTAACGGCACACTGGGTAAATGCAGTGGCGGATGGGCCTGAGGCGGATAGCAATTTGGCGCATGTCCTTCCACCACCGAGGATTGCAGGGCGCTTCAGTTTGCCTCCTGTTCCTAACTCCTCCTACTCCGCTTCCTCATCCTCTACCGCCTCCTCATCCGGACAGCGTAACACCTTCACCACCAACTTCAGCACGGCCAGGGGTAAACGACAGCAGGCAGTTTTACAACTTGCCTGTTTGGAGGACAAACCACACACCGCGCAGGAGTTGTGGAGGAGCATGGAACAGCAGACAAATGAGTGGTTGCTGCCAGCGAGCCTCAAGCCCGGCCTGGTGGTGTGCGATAACGGGCGAAATCTCATAGCAGCTCTGGGCCTAGCCGGTTTGACGCACATCCCTTGCCTGGCGCATGTGCTGAATTTGGTGGTGCAGAGGTTCCTTAAAAACGACCCCGATATGTCAGAGCTGCTGCAGAAAGTGCGGGCCGTCTGTGCGCACTTTCGGCGTTCTCACCCTGCTGCTGCTCGCCTGTCAGCGCTGCAACGTAACTTCGGCCTTCCCGCTCACCGCCTCATATGTGACGTGCCCACAAGGTGGAACTCCACCTTGCACATGCTGCAAAGACTGTGCGAGCAGCAGCAGGCCATAGTGGAGTTTCAGCTGCAGCACGCACGCGTGAGTCGCTCTGCGGAACAGCACCACTTCACCACCAATAACTGGGCCTCCATGTGAGACCTGTGTGCCTTGTTGCGCTGTTTTGAGTACTCCACCAACATGGCCAGTGGCGATGATGCCGTTCTCAGCTTAACTATCCCACTTCTATGCCTCCTTGAAAAAACAATTCGGGCGATGATGGAAGAGGATGTGGCACAGGATGAGGAGGAGGAGGAGGATGAAGAGGTAACATTTCCAAGGCTTTCAGGGCAGTCCTTCGCAAGGGGCTCCGAGGGTGGGTTTCTGCACACACAAACGCCAGGGACACAATTGTCCAGCAGGGGCACAGTTCTGGAGGATGAGGAGGATGAGGAGGAGCTGGAGGAGGAGATGGAACCATGTTCACAGCAGGGTGGCACCCAGGCCAGCTCATGGCCATCACTGGTGCGTGGCTGGGGGGATACAGAGGACACGGACGATACACCTCCCACAGAGGACAGCCTTTCGTTGCCTCTGGGCAGCCTGGCACACATGAGCGATTACATGCTGCAGTGTCTCCACAACGACCGCCGAGTTGCCCACATTCTAACTTGTGCTGATTACTGGGTGGCCACGCTGCTGGATCCCCGTTACAAGGACAACGTACCGTCCTTAATTCACTCACTGGAGCGCGATCGCAAGTACAAGCGCACGCTGGTAGACGCGATGCTGCTGGCATTCCCATCTGACAGCGGGGCCACAGTGGAAGCACAAGGCAGAGGAGGAGGAGGAGGTCGCCAACGCAACCAGGGCACCGCCAGCACCTCAGAAGGCAGGGTTAGCATGGCCGAAATGTGGAAAAGCTTTGTCAGCACGCCACAACAAACAGCAGCACCAGCAGCTCAGATGGAACGTCTTAGCAGGAGGCAGCATTTTACCAACATGGTGGAGCAGTATGTGTGCACACGCCTACATGTAGTGAATGACGGGTCTGCCCCCTTCAACTTCTGGGTCTCCAAATTGGGCACATGGCCTGAGCTTGCCCTTTACGCCTTGGAGGTGCTGGCGTGCCCTGCAGCCAGTGTATTATCTGAACGGGTATTTAGCACGGCTGGGGGCGTTATAACAGACAAGCGCAGCCGCCTGTCCAGAGACAATGTGGACAAGCTCACGTTCATTAAAATGAACCAAGCATGGATCCCACGGGACTTTTCCGTACCTTGTGCAGAATAGCAATGGATACCGACCTTACCCACCCATTGTTCCATTTTTGCTCTTTCTCACTCTTTTGGGGTGTACCCTCATTTAAATTTTGTGAAAAGAAGCAGTGTTGGCTACCTCGTCCTCCTCAGGGCCAGATTAACGTAGGGGCTATTGGAGCTGCAGCTCCAGGCCCCTACCTTTTATATAGGCTCCGGGTTGGCCATATTCACTGTTACCGCTCTTCTGTCACTTGTAAACACAGAAGTCTGGCTTCTATGCTCGCTTCCCCAGGCAGCACCCTCAGAACCTCCCCACACAGCGCGAAGGCCGGACAAGGAGGGACAGTTGCCGATGCATGGATGTGTTTATGGGCTTCAGAGACAGCATCCCATGTTGAATTAGGCATGCATGGCTGCACCCTTCCTCCTCTGGGTGCATGCCAAGGCACGGCCCTTAAGGCCCTTCAAAATCCTCAGCACCAAGCCCATGATGCTCTTAATCCGGCCCTGGTCCTCCTCCACCGCCGCTTCCACCTACACCGCCCATAGGTGTGCGCAGCCTATTGCATTAGGGTGTGCACCCCAAAGTTTAAATACACATGCATGTGTTTACCTACATGTACATGGCCCCGATACATTACTCTCCCTGCTGGCAAAGAGAAATAGAGCAGAGCAGGTCCGAGGGAGATCTTTCCCATCTCCTCACTGGCAAACAGAGTGATAATGCTATGTGCCCTAGGTGATTAGGGTGTGCCCAGGCACACCCGGCACACCCTGTGCGCACGCCTATGACACCGCCACATCCACCACCACCTCAACCTCCCTCCTACTCCATATGGGCCTCATCCTTCAGAGATGAAGAACATTGTTTTATTTTTCTGTTTTTCTTTTTGTTGTTTTAAGTTATTTCCCTATCCACATTTGTTTGCAGAGCACTTGCCATGCTCTTAATTACGTTTTGCTGCCATTTGCAGCACTCTAGCCCTTTCCTTTGGTGTTTTAGAGCCATTTTAGTGCCTGAAAGTTCGGGTCCCCATTGACTTCAATGGGGTTCGGTGTCCGGGAAAAGTTCGGCAAAAGTCCGGGACACGGACCCGGACTTTTTTTTAAAGTTCGGGCGAACCCGTCGAACACGGACATCCAGGTGTCCGCTCAACTCTAGTGGAGAGATTCGGAGTGTACAACAGATGATCAGGAGTCCACAGACTGAATTCATTCCCCCCTGATAAGGTTTAGTTTAGGATATGAAAAAATGTATTCCTCTGCAGGAACTCACATTACATTTGTTCAGGTAGGATTCTAAACACGAGTTAGTATTCTTCCGATACATTATCCTGATGGTTGAGAGGGAACAGGAATCTCCTTATAATTCATCAACCCTTAGGCTCCTTTCACAGGGTCCACATTCCGCTACGGATCGTTCTCTGCTCAGCAGGGGATCGATCCGCCGATCCCTGCTGAGCCGGCGGATGACAGCTCCGTCTCCGCACTCTGTGCGGAGAGGGGGGTGTCAGAGCCCCGCTGCTCTCTATGGGTCATCGGATGAGAGCGGACCGCCTGTCTGATCTCATCCGATCCCATCCGATCTGATCCCCTGGACAGATGGAAAATAGGCTTTCCAGCTGTCCGGATTTCAAGGACAGGATCGGATGCGGATGGCAGCGGGTGTCAGCGGACATGTCTCCGCTGACATCCGCTGCCCCATAGGGATGCATGGTGGATCATCCCATCAGATCCCCCTAAAAAACTGACAGGAGGATCTGATCTAATCGTTCGTGTGAAAGGACCCTTAAAGTGATTTTTATAAGAGAATGACAGGGCAAGGTGTATGGAAGGTGTGTGGATCTGTTTTACTTCTTGCTTAACCACTTCTGGACCAAAAGGTTTTACCCCCTACATGACTAGGCCATTTTTTACCATACGGCACTGCGTTACTTTACCTCACAATTGCGCGATTGTGCGATGCTGTACACAAATAAAATTGATGTCCTTTTTCCCCACAAATAGAGCTTTCTTTTGGTGGTATTTATTCAAATCTGCAATTTTTATTTCTTGGGCTATAATCAAAAAAAGAGCGACATTTCTGAAAGAAAAAACAAACAATATTTTTTATTTTCTGCTATATAACCTTACCAATAAAAAAAAAGATTAAAAATCAAATTTTTTCATCATTTTAGGCCAATATGTATTCCGGCTCATATTATTCGTAAAAAAAATACCAATAAGTGTATATTGATTGGTTTGCGCAAAGGTTATCACGTCTACAAACTAGGGAAAAGATTTATGTAATTTTTATTTCTTTTCTTTTTTTTTTTTTACTAGTAGTGGCGGCGATCAGCGAATTTTAGCGGGACTGCAACATTGCGGCGGACAGATTGGACACCTAACTGACATTTTTAAAACTTTTTGAGGGACTAGTCACATTACTACAGTAATCGGTGCTACAAATATGCACTGTTACTGTACTTATGACACTGGCAGGGAAGGGGTTAACACCATTGGCGATCAAAGGGTTAAATGTGAGCCTAGGGGGTGCTTTCTAACTGTTGGGGGGGGTGGGCTTGCTGGATGAACACAGAGACCTGTTTTCGAAAGTAGGAGGAGCACAGGATCCCTGTGTTCATTACTGACAGAACAGCGGTCTGTTGTGTTTACAACATTCTATCTCCATGGGAGATGCTGATTGGCTCTCCCTGTGGCCTATCGGCACGTGCACTATTAGGGCTATGTTATGGACATGTGTATGTAGCCTACAGACAACGCACTGCATTTAGATCAGTAAAAAGAAATAATACTGGAATGCCTAAAAATATTTTGGCATCTGTGTGCAATAGTCCTGAAACTCTATTCAACCTTTTGTAAAATTATCAGCTGAACAGCAACTGCATCCTATCAGCCCAGCCACCTGTTTTTACTGCCACCCATGTGAACAGGCCCTAAGGGTGAATATTGGGTGCTGCACACAGCAGGATTCATGTAGAAGATCTTTGTTAGGAAAAAAGGCACATTTGGTTCAGTCCATGGTGATTCATCTCTTCTGAATGAATGGAATTCTGGGAAGCTTAAAGTCTGCTGAATCAGGCCTTGGGGTTAAGGATGCTATGAATTAGTTCTCAAACATTCTGATCTCACCATACAAATTTGTAAACTTCCAGGAACACCTCATACAACGTGAATTCGCAATTTTTTTATTCAACAGGCTTAACGTACGGCACACTCAGTACACTAAGTACACTCAGCTGCACTGGAATCATTTTGCTTTTGGCTAAGTTGTCTCTATAATAGATGCAAGTCCTCACTGTTTTTCTTTTTTTTTGGTCCTGTTGTGTAATTTTAGAATTCCACCATGGTTTTGCATTAAGGTTTTTTACCTTAATGTAGAGAATCCATTAAAGTGTTAGTAAACCCAGGACCCTGCATTCACTATATATGGTCTCCCACAGTACATAGAACATGGGAATGCAATTATCTTAGTAAATATAAGCTACTAAATACCTTTCCTCATCATCAGTATATAGCAGTCTTGTGACTTCTAGCAGTGTCTGGTTAAAGCTTGTAGGAGAATTTTTCATTTTCCTCTGATTGTCCTTTGAGGCTGCATGACCCCTGACCCTCTGTCTGGACAGTGCTGATTGGCCCTGTGCTGATCGCATGCACCCTCCCAAAAAAAAAAAAAACTCTTTAGCAATACACACCCAACTGAGCATGTGCAGAGTGACTCCAAAGGCTCTTTTCTATTAGGAGATGGATTGGGGACAGTGGAAGAAGGGAAGGATCAGAGAAGACAGGATCACACAGCCTTTTTGCACAATGCTGAGGATTAATCCCTTTGGTTCCACAGTGAGTATAAAGTATGCTTTACTACATGTACAATCTGATTTTACTGTTGTGGGTTTAGTAACAGTTTAAGGTAAAAAAAAACCTTTTAAATTTATCTAGCGCTGCCCCCTTGGGAGCTGCTGAGGGTGGAATCCCCTGGGTTACCCATAGCAACAGTCTGTAAAATCTCAGTTAATAAACAGTACAGGGGATTTGGTTTTTTGTGTTTTATTTAGGATTTGGGATGGGAGGTGGGATACTCCAACTTGACAACTATGCACAAATATTCTAACTGGATTTAGTGTGGCAAGGCCTCTGCTTCACCTTGCCACTGAAGTGAAGATTTGAAAGGTGAACTATTCCTTAGGTTACCCTTCAGGGTCTAACTTGACACTCCCTTTCTCACTTGATGTGTGTGCTAGCTTCTGTCCACCTTCCTGGGCAGTCCCCTGCCAAGCTCCCGGTACTCACGGATACTGTTTTTTCTCTGGTCACTCTGCCTTCAACTCCACCGTCAGTATCCTGGACCTCCTGGCTCAGCACCACATTCTGACTCACTATGCCAGGCTGTGACCACCTTCCTTGCTGACTGGAGGAGAGACAACCGTCACCCTCCTCCTGGCACCTGGCTTCCCGCCTAAAGACGCCCTGTCACTGTACCCCCGGCTTTTATGATCAATCCCAGGATGCACTGTGGTTGTGCTATCCCACTGGGACTGCCACAAAAGCCAGTGTGTCATTGGCTGTGTTTCCTCCACTGTCCAACAGGCTCCCCTATTGGATACAGTGGGGAAACTCCCTCAGACCAAATGAATCACACCCTGGACACATGTAACAGGCAGAACTAACAATCAGACTCTCCTGATGAGCAGGCAGAGCCAAAAACTAAGCTATTACCTAGCACCTATCTAGGAGGTGCTACTGTTAGAACCAGTTTCATTTTAACCACTTTAATACAGTGCACTTCCCTCCCAGGCCAATTTTCCCCTTTTAGCGCTGTTGCATTTTGAATGACAATTGCGCAGGCATGCAACACTGTACCTACACCAAATTTGTGTCATTTCCCCCCCCCCACAAATAGAGCTTTCTTTTGGTGGTATTTGATCACCTCTGGGTTTTTTCCTTTTTGCTAAACAAATAAAAAAAGACCGAAAAGTTTGAAAAAAAAAAAAAGTTTTTTTGTTTATGTTATACAATTTTGTAAATAAATAAGTTTTTTCCTGCACTGATGAGCACTGATGAGACTGCACTGACAGGCACTGATAAGGAGGCACTGATGGGGTGGCACTGATGGGGTGGCACTGATGGGGCGGCACTGATAGGCGGCACTGATATGTGGCACTGATAGGTAGCACAGATATGCAGCATTGGTGGGCACTGATAGGCGGCACTGCTGGGCACTGATAGGCGGCATTGATGCACACTGATAGGTGGCACTGACGGGCACTGATAGGTGGCACTGACGGGCACTAATGGGCACTGATAGGCGGCACTGGTGGGCACTGATGGGCGGCACTGATCGGCACTGACGGGCAGCACTGATGGGCACTAATGGGCACTGATAGGCGGCACCGGTGGGCAATAATGGGCACTGGTGGGCGACACTAAAGGATGGCAATGATGGGAACTTGTGGGCAGCACTGATAGGGAGGGCACTGGTGGACTGCACTGATGGGGAGGGCAACGGGGGGCTCCCTGAGCCCTGATTGCCATCCCTGGTGGCCATAGTGGGCATCCCTGGGGTCATAGTGGGCATCCCTGGGGTCATAGTGGGCATCCCTGGTGGATCTAGTGGAATCCCCCCCCCCCCGAGGGTCTGCACTGGTAATCAATGATCTGATTACCAGTGCCGACCCCCCCCCCTGTCAGGGGAGCCGCCGATCGGCGCTCCTTTACTCGTGCCTGTCAGGCACGAACTAAGGAAAGGCGATCAACGGCTGTTCCTATTTACTATGTGACCAGCCGTGATTGGACACGGCTGATCACATGGTAAAGAGCTACGTCAGTAGTCTCTTTACCGAGATCGGAGATGCAGGGTGTCAGGCTGACACCTCACATCACCCGGGGGGCGCCCAGAGCTGTGTTATCCTGCCGCCGTCATATGACGTCCGGTCAGGATAACACAACCACATTCCCGCCGTCATTCTGCTATAGGGCAGGGGGCGGGAAGTGGTTAAAAAGTGCCTTCTTTTACTCCCAGGCTTCTCCAAATTGCAAATTCATTTTTGTTGCTGCTGTGACCAGACTTCCTGTTAGGAGGTGGCTACCTTCATGTTCCATGGACCCGCTGTATGTAGGAACATAGCCAGACTCTCTTGCTCGCTCCTGAGATGGACTATGGGATTATGGGATTTGTAGTGACTGACCACAACCAATGTGCACCGCTCGTTCCAAACAAATGGAAGTGAGAGGGAAAAGGAGACATTTGGTAGATTGCAGAAGACATTACAAGGGTGCAGAAAAACCACAGTAAGTCTTCTTTCACACGGTCCGCCTCTGTAGGCGGATCCATGCTACTCAGCGGGGGATCGATACACTGCAGCTTACGCATGTATTTGCAAATGTGTGCAACCAAACCCCTGTTTTTAACGCATACTGTTAGACAGGTCAATTCGGTTGGTCGCTGGCTGGTTGGTAAGTTGTGACTGGAAATCTCTTCGGTTTTTTTTGATCTGCGTCCGCCCTTCCAGTGCTCCTTACCCTTAAGACCAGTTATAGGTGGAGGAGGGGACCAGTTTTTGCATCATCGTTGATATCTATATTGAGCCAGGCAACGCACTGACACCTTTGCCGCCATTGTGCGATGTGCTGGTTGTTCAGTGTGACCCTGTGCCTTTAAGGAAGGGTAAGCTCCCTCCAGTCACCTGTCCTCCATCTATCTCATCAGAATGCATGTGCTCTCACTGTAGAGACTAGTTAAATTGTAGAGTAAAGCCCCGTACACGCGCACCGATTGTTGGCCGACCGATCGGCCGTCTTTTGTCCAGTGTTGTTGTGTTGGTTGGAATGTGCCTAGACTGCACACGAATTTTGTCGGTCCAACAACAACCAACTGCAGAAGTGATGTCATGTTCTGGTTTACTTTTCGTGTGTTTTTTCTTCACTGAGCATGCCCAGTCTTGATCATCACATTTTTGTCGGCCGAAATCTGTACTGACTGACGAACAATTGGCCGTTCTGTTGTTGGCCAACAAAAATTTTATAGCCTGCACACCAGATTTTGTTCGGCCGAAAAGTCGCAGTCGGTTGTCGGAAGCATCATACTAACAAGCCGATAATCGGCCGATCGGACGTTGGCCGAAAATTTACGGCCAACAATCGGGCCTTTAGGGACTGCAGATTACAGGGTGCCTTGCCGGGGCCTGCAGCTTACGCATGTATTTGCAAATGTGTGCAACCAAACCCCTGTTTTTAACGCATACTGTTAGACAGGTTAATTCGGTTGGTCGCTGGCTGGTTGGTAAGTTGTGACTGGAAATCTCTTCGTTTTTTTTTTTGATCGATACTCTGTGTGCGGAGAGGGAGGTGTCAGAGCCCCATGCATCTCTATGGGGGAATCGGATGAGAGCGGACCGCCTGTCCGCTCTCATCCGATCCGATCCGATCCCCTGGACGGATGGAAAATAGGGTTTCCATCCGTCCAGATTTCATGGACAGGATCGGATGCGGATGGCAGCGGGTGTCAGTGGACATGTCTCCGCTGACATCTGCTGCCCCATAGGGATGCATGGGGCATCCGATCAGATCTGCCTAGAAAACTGACAGGCGGATCTGATCGGATCGCTCGTGTGAAAGGACCCAAAGAATAGAACTGATCGGTAATGGATTGCAGATCAGTTAAGTAGATGACGTGTAAAGATTATTTTTGGACAATAAGTATACTGTTTAGTGTCACGTTACGGAAATTCAGTGTTTATGCGCAAAGTGCAGTCATTCGTGGAAACCAATTTGAATTTAGATTACAGCAGTTAAAGATGAGTCACAATCGCACTTGTTTTTCCTGTTATTATTTAAGTTTGATATCCGTTTGGTCCTAATGTAAGGTATAGGGTGTGACGCCTAAATTTGTGGGTTTTAATCAAGACTTTTTCCTGTATCTCGGGGTCACAAGACCTGTGTATTACACTTGGAGAACACTTTGAAGTTTGCGTGTTCTTCTTTGTTTTTATGTTTGTAAGACTTTATGGGAAAGGGAAGGATGGAGGATAAGAGGGATGTAGGAGACAGAGAGGGGGGCGGCCAGCAGGAAAATCCATTCCACATACTGTTATGTAACACCAGCTCTGTGTATGGTGTCACATATATGTGTGTTTAAAGTGGAGCTCTAGCCAAGACCTTTTATTAGCTTTTGGATAGAGTGGAGGATAATTAGACAGAGGATCTGAGCCTTCCCAACTCCAAGACAGTGTGGGCTGGAGTTCCACTTTAACCACTTGCCGACCACCCTATAGCAGTTTTACTGCTACAGGGCGGCCAGGCTGTGCAGGATCACGTATATATTCATGATCCTGCACTGCTGGGTATTGGGCGTGAGTTTGCTCCCGCTGTATTCTAAACAGTGAGAGCTGATTAGCCCGGTCCTGCAGACTCGATGTCCGCCGGCACCCACCGATCATTTAGGACAGAGGCAGAACAGCAGTCTATGTAAACAAGGCAGATCACTGTTCTGTCAGTAGGGAAGGCATGGGTCCTGTGTTTCTGCAAAGCAGGAACATGGATCCATGCCTTCCCCTAGTAAAAGCACCTCCCCCACAATTAGAAATCAGTAGCTAGGCTCACAGTTAACCCTTTGATCGCCCCTGATGTTTACCCTTTCCAAGCCAGTGTCATTAGTACAGTGGAAGGACATATTTTTGGGAATGATCACTGTGTTAGTGTCACTGGTTCCCAAAAAGTGTCAAAATTGTCAGCTAGTGTCCTGACTGTATGCCGCAATATTGCAGTCCTGTCGCTGCAATAAAGTCGCTGATCGCCACCATTACTAGTAAAAAAAAATAATATCCCATAGTTTGTTGACGCTATAACTTTTGTGCAACCAATATACGCTTATTGGGATTTTTTTTTACCTAAAATATGTAGCAGAATGCATATTGGCCTAAATTGATGAAGAAATTTGATTTTTTCCTTTTTTTTTTTTATTGGATATGTTTTATAGCAGAAAATAAAAAATATTGTTTTTTTTAAAGCTGTCAGGCTTTTATGTATATAACACAAAAAATAAAACTGCAGAGGTGATCAAATACCTCCAAAAGAAAGCTCTATTTGTGGGGAAAAAGGGACATTTTGTTTGGGTACAGCGTTGCATGACCGCGCAATTGTCAGGTAAAGTAACGCAGTGCCGTATGGTAAAAAATGGTAAAAAAAATGGCCTGGTCATGAAGGGTCGTAAATCTTCTGGAGGGTAAGTGGTTAATACAGTAAAGAGCAACAATCCTAGTTTATTATTCCCTCACAATTCATATATCATTCGTCTGACCGCTCTAAAACCAGCCAAACATGACCTAAGATTTGCAGTAATGTAATGCAGGCTAAACTGGGCACCATTTGCAACAGTCAGGCCCTCTGTGGGTTAAGGCTGGTGGTACATGGTTCAACAACAACAAGAATTACGGCAAAGCCAAATACTTCAGGAACGTTGAAGTATAAGTGAGCATTCCTTCTCTAATGGATTTTAGCCCGACTCCTACACATGTTTATATTTAAAAAAAAAATCCAGTGTATATTTTTATTACCTGGTAGAATATGTGTTATTTTCCATATCCATCTGAAATAAGGGCACATGGATCCTGATGAAGCCCTTTATCTATGCGAGACACGTTTATCCACAAAGCTCTCTACTTGGATTGTGTATTCAGGATATGGTTTTGATTTTGATTTTAACCATTTCAGAGCTTTATTGTACTAATAAAGTTATTTGTATTTTCATTTTACACTTTGTATTGAGTGACAATTATTACATGTACAAATAAAAAGCGGCGCTAAATAAGAAAGTGTCCTAATAGTGTCCAAATAGTAAATCAAAAACATAACAAGTCATGCAAAATCAGGATATATTCAATAAAGTAAATATCATCTGAACATCATATGTGAACAATTGTGCACACAGTGAAAAAATAAAGACAATGTGTGAAATCCTGTGATAAATATACACAAAAAGGCTTTTTTGAAAATGTCCATAAAGTGTATAGACAAAGTTGATTGGTGAAACCCGCCACCAAACACAAACACTTAGAATACACCTCTTACCAGATAATGTGGAACTATAAATTATAATGGTCATAAATGCATAAGATAACCTGGCATCTGAGATAGGAGATGGCAGATAGTGTGGACCATGGGTTATATTACCCTTACAGCTGCAGAACGTGCCGGCTGGTTCTCGGGTCTCCCAGAAGACCACTTCTTCAAGCCGATGTACAGTTACGTCGGTTTGCGGTAGGTGGTTAAACCACCTGTCATGGCACTATGTGCCATCTGGATCAACTGCGGGTATAGGATTGTGTATATGGGATTGTATGGTTGGGTTTTCATAACTGTTTTTTGTTTTGTATTGGTTGAGCCAGATGGACTTGTGTCTTTTTTCAACCTGACTAACTATGTGTGAATACAGTCTTAGGCTGGCCATACACTATACAATTTTCTTATTCAATTTCCTTTAGATTTACCTTAAACTATGTAGTGCAAGGGCCTGCCTGACTGCATACAAATTGAAAGTGTTTAGGTTTGACCCTATATTACATGGTTTTGGTAAATCTAAAGGAAAGTTGAACAAGAAAATTGTATAGTGTATGGCCAGCCTTAGGCGGGCCATAGATTGTTTGAATCTTGGCCGGTTCAGTAGGAACTGCCCGAGATTCAAACGTGTATGGGCAGGCTGAATGTACACAAGTTGATTGATCGATCAGCTTGGGTACAACTAGCCTAGTGGATCTTACATGTGATTATCTATCGCTAGCGGCTTGTAAAGCCGCTAGCAATAATTGCTGTCTTCTCCCAGCGGGGACATCTCCCCCCCCCCCCCCCCCATACTGGGAGAATACAATGACTCAGCAGGAGGAATTCTCCTGTCAGCACCATGGTGGCAGGAAAGAAATTTGCACTGTGTATGGTTGGCTTAGGTTTTGTAAAGCACCGTATATGATGAACATTTGACATGTTTTTCTTTTTAAAATGACCAGAAATTGTTTGGTGTTGCTTTAAAGCTAGAGTTATTTTTTTTTTTTTGGGGGGAAGAGGTAAGTTTGCATGTTCTCCCTGTGCCTGCGTGGGTTTCCTCCGGGTACTCTGGTTTTCTCCCACACTCCAAAGACACGCTGGTAGGATAATTGGATGGATCCTGTCTAAATCGGCCCTTTATGTATGAGTGTAAGTTAGGGAACCTTAGATTGTAAGCTCATTGAGGGCAGAGACTGATATGAATGTGTAATGTATACAGTGGGTTTAGAAAAGAATTACCTACTTTAAAATAATCACATTTTGTTGCTTTGCAGCCTAAAATGAAGACAGACACAGTGTTTGTTTTATCCAGCTGCAAATACGAGTGCAACTTATGACATTCTCAGAATCTTCAAGGTGTGTTTACCCACTTCTGGAAGGGAAGATTTTACCCTCTTAATAACCAGGCCATTTTTTTGCGATACGGCACTGCAATAATTTAACTGACAATTCCGCGGTCTTGCAACACTGTAATAAAATTGATGTCCTTTTTTTTCCCACAAATAGAGCGTTCTTTTGGTGGTAGTTGATCACCTGTGTGATTTTTATGTTTTGCGCTATAAACAGAAAAATAGCAACAATTCTGACAAAAAACAATATTTTTTACTTTCTGCTATATAACATTCCCAAATTTAAAAATCTATTTTTTTTCATCATTTTAGGCCAATATGTATTCTGCCACATAATTTTGGTTAAAAAAAAATCCCAATAGGTGTATATTGATTGGTTTGCGCAAAAAGTTATCACGTCTACAAACTGGGGGGGAAAAATGTATGTCATTTTTATTTATTTAATTTTTTTTACCAGTAATGGCCGCGATCAGCGATTTTTAGCGGGACTGCGGCTATGCGGCATACAGATCGGACCCCTAACTGACATTTTTGACACTTTAGGGGGGACCAGTGACATTACTACAGTAATCGGTGCTAAAAATATGCACTGTTACTGTACTAATGACACTGGCAGGGAAGGGGTTAATACCAGGGGCGATCAAAGGGTTAAATGTGTCCCTAGGGGGTGCTTTCTAGTTGTGTGGGGGATGGGCTTGCTAAATGAATACAGAGACCTGTGTTTCTAAATAGGAGGAGCACAGGATCCCTGTGTTCCTCACTGACAGAACGGCGGTCTGCTGTGTTTACAATGGAAGACTGCCGTTCTGTCTCCACAGGGAGGGATCACGGGTGCACGGCGGACATCGCGGCCGCTGGACCCACTGATTTGCTCCCCCTGTGGCCAATCGGCACGTGTGCGCGCCCCCACTAGCAGTCCTGCAAAGCGACCTACAGGTACGTTGTGTCGCGGGGCAGGGCTGACCTGCCGCCGTAAAACTACGGCGGCCGGTTGGCAAACAGTTAAGGTGGTCAGATGAGACTAAAATTTAATAATTTGGCTGCTGCACCTGCAGGGTTCTAATGAAGGGACCTGCATCCCTTTAGGCCCCTTTCACACTGTCTGTCCATCGGGCAGGCTCTGTTTATCTCAGCGGGGGATCGATCCGCCAATCCCCCGTTGAGCAGAAGGATGACAGCTGTTCTCTGCGCTGTGTGCGGAGACACAACTGTCAGTTCCCCATACATCTCTATGGGGAAATCGGATGGGAACGGACCGTCGGTCTGTTCTCATCCTATCCGATCCGATCCGCTGGACGGATGGAAAATAGGGTTTCCATCCGTCCAGATTCGACGGATCGGATCAGATCGGATGTCAGCGGACATGTCTCCGCTGACATCTGATCCCCCATAGAGATGCATGGGGGGACCGTTCAGATCCGCCAAAAAAAACTGACAGGCGGATCTGAACGGTCCGCCTGCGTGAAAGAGCCCTTAGACGTGTTTTCCTACTGTGAGTATCTCACCAAATAACATTTGCCTGAAATCTGACTTGTGTCTTAGTGCAGACTTCTGGGAAAAATCAGGGAACCAATCACACAAGCAGGAAATGATGTTTCTGGGGTGTGGTCAGTACACATTCTGTGTACAGAATAACTCCAGGTAGCCATATTGCATTGCATTTTACAGAAAATTACAGCAGCTGCAGATTGAAATGGAAAGGTATTTTTTAATAACATTCAATTACAATATGACTTGTGTCCCAATTGTATATGCTATATTATTTTTTTTATTTGCAATTTTTTTTTCCCACGAAAGTGGAGTTACCCTTTAAGTGCTTGGGTTTAGGTTTAAGCCTTTTGTTGCATAATGTTCACTGGTGAAGGCTGGCTATCCCCTGCAGAGAACAAATCACAGCTGGAATCTGATTGGTTGCTATTGACAGTGCTTTCACTTTTCATTGCGTTATTTTCATAATTATGCGCTTGCTGCAAAAAGTTGGAAGTCACATGACTTCCATGTCAAAGACCTGACCTGAATAGAGATGAACCAGAGACAACTAGAGGGGTGGAATTTTAGATGAATGAACTCGGCACAGGAAGGGTTATCCTCTTACCCCCTGCATTGTGTATGAATAGTCTCATATGTTAAGCCGATAAGACTTAGTTGAGCCCTTGGGGTCTCTCCTCCTCCTATTGCTGGTGCTGGCATATTTCGTGTCACACAGAAGGTATCATACATGTCACCCTCTATCTGAACATCAAAAGCCTGAGCTGAAGGAAGGTGGATTTTCTCAAGGCTCTCTCCCCACCATGGAATTGTTAGCAGGACAATGGATCTCTGTGTCCGTCTTGTTGGCACCAGATTTGTACAATACAGGAAACAGCGTTTCCTTTCTGAGCTAGAAATTAACTTGGATCGTGCTCTTCCCGTTTTATTACTAATACACACCGGGAAACCGAGACTTTAAGACCTTCAGAAGTGACTATTGCCCGGGGCCCTGTGGGGTAGTAAAAGCAGCCATTAGCAGGCTCTAAAAATAAATGGCTGCAGAAAGTTTGGTGGGGCTCTGGGCTATATATGTACATTTATTAGCTATTGTCCTACTCCTATGGTGACCAAGCAATGAATGGAAATTGGATGCTGACTCTCAGTTCCTATGTCATTAACCCTTTTCCTGATAAGAGTCTTGGCAGGCACATGAGTAGGATGCAGGGCACTGCAAGGCGAGGTCACCCAGGTCATTCATGCCTCATTGCTTCTGTATGATACATACTGACTAATAGGTGTTAATGTGCATCGTAATTCAAACATTAGCCAAAGACATTCGATGGCTGTGTATTCTGCAGTATCACCATTACACTTAACCTTTCTTTCCTCCCCTCCCACTATTGTTGATGTGGCCTTGCCCAATTATTGAAATTTTACTTTTAGTACAGGGTGATCTGTGGACGCAACAAGCTCCTATGTCCATAGACAAAATGAACGCTGGAATTACCCTAACCTGATTGTCAGGCATACATAGTCTACTAACCTAAACCTCAGGCAAGAGGCAGTGTATGCTGGGGTCTTTAAACTTATTATAACTAGTTTTACTAAATAAATAAAATAACTGGTTGTAAGTGATATAGAAATATACTGTACACTCACTACTTTACATTGTAGCAAAGTGTCATTTCTTCAGTGTTGTCACATAAAAAAGATATAATAAAATATTTACAAAAATGTGAGGGGTATACAGTATATATACTATATTACCAAAAGTATTGGGGTGCCTGACTTTACACATGAACTTTAATGGCATCCCAGTCTTAGTCCGTAGGGTTCCATATTGAGATGGCCCACCCTTTGCAGCTATAACAGCTTCAATTCTTCTGGGAAGGCTGTCCACAAGGTTTAGGAATGTGTCTATGGGAATGTTTGATCACTCTTCCAAAAGCGCATTTGTGAGGTCAGGCACTGATATGGAAGAAATAGGCCTGGCTCGCAGTCTCTGCTCTAATTCATCCCAAATGTGTTCTATTGGGTTGAGGTCAGGACTTGCTGTGTGCACTGGTCCAAATCATTTGGTGGAGGGGAGATTATGGTGTGGGGTTGTTTTTCAGGGTTTGGGCTTGGCCCCTTAGTTTCAGTGAAGGGAACTCTTGAGGCATCAGCATACTAAGATATTTTAGACAACTTCATGCTCCCAACTTTGTGGGAACAGTTTGGGGACGGCCTCTTCCTGTTCCAACATGACTGCGCACCAGTGGGGTGGAGGAACTTGACTGGCCTGCAACCTGAAAGAAAAACTTTGGAATGAATTAGATTGGAGACTGTGTGTGTGTAAAGGCAGGCGCCCCAATACTTTTTGTAATACTTTTTGTAATAGTGTACAGAGTGCCTTGAAAAAGTATTCATACCCCTTGAACTTTTCCACGTTTTGTCATGTTACAATAAAAAACATAAATGTATTTTATTTGGATTTTATGTGATAGACCGACACAAAGTGGCACATAATTGTAAAGTGGAAGGAAAATGATAAATGTTTTTCCCATTTTTTTACAAATAAATATGTGAAAAGTGTGGTGTGCATTTGTATTCAGCCCCCCTGATTCAATACTTTGTAGAACCACCTTTCACTGCAATTACAGCTGCAAGTCCTTTTGGGTATGTCTCTACCAGCTTTAAACATCTAGTGAAAGTTTACATAGTTACATAGTTACATAGTTTGTGAGGTTGAAAAAAGACATCAGTCCATCCACTTCAACCTATGATGTGTGTGTGCGTTTGCTTTTAACCGTACATTGTATACCCCTGTATGTTGTGGTCTTTAAGGTACCCATCTAATAGTTTTTTGAAACTATCGATGCTCCCTGCTGATACGACTGTTTGCGGAAGAGAATTCCACATCCTTACTGCTCTGACACTGAAGAACCCCTTACGTATTTTAAGGTTAAACCGTTTTTCCTCTAGTTTTAGTGTGTGGCCACGTGTCTTATTGTATTCCCTTTCTCTGAATAGTTTGTTCCTTATGCCCGGGTCGCCAGTACAGTATTTGTACATTGATATCATATCCCCCCTCAATCGTCTCTTCTCCAGAGAGAATAAATTCAGTGCTTGTAGTCTTTCCTCGTCCTCCATTCCCCTAATTATTTTTGTTGCCCTTCTCTGGACTCTTTCCAGTTCCAGCACATCCTTCCTGAGGACCGGTGCCCAGAACTGGACAGCATACTCCATATGTGGCCGGACCAGAGTCTTGTAGAGTGGGAGAATAATCTCTTTATTTCTGGAGTGAATCCCCTTTTTTATACATGCTAGTATTCCATTGGCTTTGCTTGCAGCGGCTTGGCATTGCATGCCACTGCCAAGCCTGTTGTCTACCAGTACCCCCAGGTCCTTTTTCATCCTAGACTCACCCAGAGGTTCCCCCCCTAGTGAGTAGCTTGCTTTCGTGTTTCTGACACCCAAGTGCATTACTTTACATTTTTCAACATTAAACCTCATCTGCCATGTAGTTGCCCACCCCGTTATTTTGTTCAGGTCCGCTTGTAAGGTTTCCACATCCTGCATAGAAGATATTGGCATGCTTAGTTTAGTATCATCCACAAATACTGAGATTGTACTAGATATCCCCTCCTCTAGATCATTTATGAATAAATTAAACAGGATTGGCCCCAGGACAGAACCTTGGGGGACCCCACTTTCCACACCCGCCCAATCCGAGTACTCCCCATTTATCACCACCCTCTGGACTCTCCCCTGGAGCCGGTTCTCTATCCAGGTACCATGGTCCATACCTACCTTCCTTAGTTTGTACAGTAAGCGTTTGTGGGGAACGGTGTCAAAGGCCTTTGCAAAGTCCAGATACACCACATCCACAGGCTCTCCTTTATCAAGGTGGCAGCTCACTTCATCGTAGGAGGTTAATAGATTGGTTTGGCAAGAACGATTTTTCATGAATCCATGCTGATTACTACTAATTTTCATTACTAAAGTCTTGTATGTGGTCCCTTAACATCCCCTCCAAAATCTTGCAGACTACTGATGTTAGGCTAACCGGCCTATAGTTACCCGTTTGGCCCATTCTTCCTTGCAAAATAGCTAAATCTCTGTCAGATTGGATGGAGAGCATTTGTGAACAGAAATTTTCAAGTCTTGCCAAAATTTCTCAACTGGATTTATGTCTGGACTTCGACTGGGCCATTCTAACACATGAATATGCTTTGATCAAAACCATTCGATAGTAGCTCTGGCTGTATATTTAGGGTCGTTTGGCTCCATCCAGCTTCTCTGTCCCTGCTGAAGAAAAGCATTCCCACAACATGATGCTGCAACCACCATGTTTCACAGTGGGGATGGTGTGTTCAGGGTGATGTGCAGTGTTAGTTTTCCGCCACACATAGCGTTTTGCTTTTAGGACAAAAAGTACAATTTTGGTCTCATCTGACCAGAGCACCTTCTTCCACAAGTTTCATGTGGTTTCTCGCAAACTGCAAATGGGACTGCTCATGACTTTCTTTCAACATTGGCTTTCGTCTTGCCCCTCTTCCATAAAGGCCAGATTTGTGGAGTGCATGACTAATAGTTGTCCTGTGTACAGATTCTCCCACCTGAGCTGTGGATCTGTGCAGCTCCTCCAGAGTTACCATAGGCCTCTTGGCTGCTTCTCTGATTAATGCTCTCCTTGCCCGGCCTGTCAGTTTAGGTGGACAGCCATGTCTTGGTAAATTGCAGTTGTGCCATACTCTTTCCATTTTCAGATGATGGATTGAACAGTGCTCCGTGAGATGTTCAAAGCTTGGGATATTTTTTTATAACCTAACGCTGCTTTAAACTTCTCCACAACTTTATCCCTGACTTGTCTGGTGTGTTCCTTGGTCTCTAACAACCCTCTGAGGGCTTCACAGAACAGCTGTATTTATACTGAGATTAAACTATGCACAGGTGGACTCTATTTATTAGTTAGTTGACTTCTGAGGGCAATCGGTTCCACTAGATTTTAGTTAGAGGTATCAGAGTAAAGGAGCTGAATACAAATGCATGCCACACTTTTCAGATAATTATTTGTGAGACATTTTGAAAACCATTTCATTTTTTTTTCCACTTCACAATTATGTGCCACTTTGTGTTGGTCTATCACATAGGATCCCAATTAAATACATTTACGCTTTTTGTTGTTACATGGTAAAATGTGGAAAATTTCAAGGGGTATGAATACATATATATATATATATATATATATATATATATATATATATATATATATATATATATATTTTATTTTTTTTTAAAACTACAAAGGTAGACTCTAAACATATCTTTGGTGAAACAGCAGTAATGCACTCAGCTGGCGTTCTCCTTTTTTTCCCTTAAGAACAATTGGTCAGTTGTGGCTTCTGCTAATTATAGACATGAAAGTCCACCCCTGGTTTAGATGAAATGGATGCATTTGATTGGATCAGGTAGGGGTCCTATCTTGAATGAATCTCCTGAGTCTGGGGTATGTTGACAGAAGAAGTCTTTTTGTTACCTAATCCTGATGGCAAACTGTAATTTGGAAAACTATGTGTTTTTAGAAAACATAAGCTTCACATTCAGATTAAATTACATGAAAGGGTGATCCTTTAAACCAAACCTTTGTTGAAAGTGTATGTCTATAATTAGGGAGATTCAGCCTCTGTTTGTCCTGTTGACCACAGGTATTAAGACTGAAATTGATGGGAAATCAAAATTTTTACAGTTGTCTAGTGGGCATACTTGTTCTGGTGAAAACTGTTTAGGTAATCCCCTCACTTGTAAAGATTTCCTCTCACTTCCTTTTGTCTCTTCAGCACAGGAAGTGAAGGGAAATCTCCTGAACTGGACACAGACAGCAAAAATACAACCCTTTGCCATTCTATCCAAAACTAGCAAACAAAAAGTTTGGGCTATACATACACTTTAAATGCTACCAAGAAGCAGCACAGAGATGTCAGTCGTCTATGTTAACCACACTTTTTTCTGGCGCAGCATTGTTTGATATTCATGTCTGTGTTAACCACTTGAGCTCTGGAAGATTTTACCCCCTTCATGACCAGGGCATTTTTTTTCTATTTACCACTGCGCTATTTTAACTGGCAATTTATATCATTTTTTTTTTTTACACAAATAGAGCATTCTATTGGTGATTTTTGATCACTGCTGTTATTATCATCATTATTATTATTATTTAAACAAAAAAAGATGAAAAAAACAAAACTTCTTCTTGCTTCATGTCTTTGTTTATAAAAAATCCCAATAAGTGTATTTTGGTTTGCACGAAAGTTATAGCATCTACAAATGATGGTTTATATACTGGAATTTTTATTATTATTTTTGTTTTATACTAGTTATGGCGCTGATCAATGGCTTATATGTAGTGCAGCGAACAATCTGACACTAACCGACACTGAGTGGGAACTGCTACTGACATCACCAGTAACACTAATACAGTGATCAGTGCTAATAATATACCCTGTCACTGTACTAACAACACTGGCTGGGAAGGGGTTAACAATTCAGTGATTAGGGGTTAAATGTGTGCCTAACAATGTGCAATGTGTGCTCATTTTTTTACTAAATATCTCTTTCCTTTGTTTCTTATCCCTGATTTGCATGGATGAGAAACAGAGGGATTGTTCCCTCAGTACAGAGCCCTGTGTGTGCCTAACAATGTGTGATGTATGTAACGTGTGCTGCTTTTTACTAAATATCTCTTCTCTTTGTTTCCTATCCCTGCTTTGCAGGGATAAGAAACAGAGAGATTGTTCCCTCTGTACAGAGCCCAGTGATGATTGTCAACACAGGTCTCTGGGCTGTGACTGGACTCAGATGATCAGCAGATCAGCAGTTCATTGGCTGGGACGTGCTGACTAAGTCTCTCTGTGTTCAATAACAGCAGAGCCGGCAGGCGAGGGCACGCATACACCCAGAACCTGGAAGTGAGCTGTGAGGTACAGACATGTTACGGTGCCTGTACGAGCCGCCCGGCCTCTGAGGCGGGTCGGCAAGTGGTTAATAAAAAGACAAAACGCTGAAGGTCCGTTTTGTATTGTGCTAGCAGCCAATTTTACAATAAAGTGGACCTAAACTCAAAACCACATGCACATCGGGAAATGTAAATTGTGCCTAAGCAGTAATCAGAAAATCCCGCCAAGAAAGAAATGAGTCCCTGTAGCACAACGCGTAAGGGAGGGGCCAGTCTGACTTCACGCCACGGCGTGCACTACACGAGGATTCCAGTAAAACATATTTTTTGGCATATAGATACCCCCAATGTGAGGATTTTATGCTGTTTCCAGTCTGTTGCAATCACACCAGTTAAATGTGAGTGTTTTTTTTACTATAAAAGTAATTAGTAATAAAAACCGGTTAATTTTAAAAGGATAAGCACTATGTCTAGCTTTTTCTTTTTGTAATGTGGATGAGTGGCGATAACTCCAAGGAAAGAAGGACCTAGACCCAGAAGTACCCATAAAGGAGAGGAACATAATTTCAGATCCCCAGAGTGGGAAAATAGCAGATGTAGCACCCTCCTAGGTAGGTATCGGCTTGGTCCATAGAAAAGGCAATCGATGTCTGGAAATCAGAAGGATGAGACTGAGTGGGACTGGGGATCTGAGGAACGGAACAGTCCACCTTGTCCTGATGCAGTAGAAACACTAGATGAAGAGACTAGGGACTCTGTGGTGCGGGGAGAGCTTACCAAGAGTCTGGGGTTCTGTGAGGCCTATGCTAGTTGGGTCCCAGATTTAGCCCCACCCAGAAACTATGCCCAGGCTCGGGATCAAAATGAGGCCTACAGCTCTCTAATCAGGCGTGAGGAGACCCCGTTTTCTCCAGCTGGGAGAGGGAATCGGAAAAAAACCCTTCCCAGGTTCTCAAGAATGCAGCAGTGGCTGCAAAGAAAAGTTGCCATGGGATAGGGGTATGATTACCCTTATGGGAGGTTATGTTGGAGATCGAGGAACAGAGACTCCTGGTGTAATGAAGCCATATGGGACTTCCTGTTTGTCCCTAAGCCACACCGAAATTCCACCAGGATGGATCTCTGGAAGAATTTCTTGTCAGTCAAGACCCAATGGAACTATGGGCGGTCCATTCATCTGGACTGAGTGGAGGTTCACCACCCAGATAGATCGGGCCAGGCCAGGTTGGTCCGCATCAGAGATGAGAATGGTAAAATAGTAAGGATTCCCCATCCTGATTACTGCATCTAAAGAGGACTTTAAGAGAAGAGAATTACAGATGGCTGGCTAGCCTAAGTTCAGGACTACTTCAGCAAGTTTCAAAATTGTGTTGCTGCTGGGGCATAAGTCCCTTTTCCACTACCCCTTCCCCTTCTATCCTTGCAGAAGAGGTTGGGGAACAAAGAGACACCAGCACATGGACTTAAATTAGAAGGCCGTCCCTCTCCAGAGTTTTTGTTAGGAACAGGTCCTTATTGCTGTTCTGCAGACCCTTTGGGCCATTGGGCTGGGGTTCTAGATTACAAAAACAAAACTGAGAATAAAAGTCTAATCTCAAGATTCTACCTCCAGATTAACTGCTTGGGGCAATGGGCCAGACCTGGAATTGTGTTAAGTTGTTGCCCAAGAAGAGGCAGGCAGCATGCCAAGAGTTTTGGTGGGGGGGTGCCCTGGTATCGTTAGGGACCCCTGAACAGACTCTTCTTCCATCCATGGAATGGCTTTGGTCATTCAGACTCCAGTGACCGAACCCCTGTAAAGAGGACTGCAATGGACTCAAATAAGTAGTTAGTGACAGGTTCAGGACCACCTTGAAGGAGTGGACTGATCTACGTGTCAAAGACGACAGGAAAATAGGATGAGAAGATCACCCCCGTGGGAAGGGTCTTCTCATCATTGTGAGGTTCAGATAGTGAGAACCATTGTGTACTTGTGACATGTTCAACCCTTTCTTCTTTCTTTGCAGGTAACACAAGATTCAGAGATATTCGGTCAGGCTAATTCAGTTACTCACCAGAGCAGGCTTTGCTTGGTGGGGGGTGCATTGCTACAAATGCACCTAAAATGTATTATAGTGTACAGTGAGATACTTATATTTTTTCACTTAATTTATTAATGTACATTTGTTCATTTTCCCTTTTCCCCCTTTCCAGGTTTGTGGGATACTCCTAGGGTTTTTTTTATAGGAATTTTGTAGGGGGCAGCTGCCCCAGAGCCAACTGGACGTGGCTCATTTTTGGTGGGGGGTGGATGTAGCACCCTCCTAGGTAGGTGCTAGGAAAACACATCTATTTGCTCCTTCTGCTTATCAGGGGAGCCTGATCTGTTAGGTTGCCTGTTGCATGTCTCCAGGTGTGATTCACTGGGTCTTAGGGAGTGTCCCCACTGAATCCAGTGAGGGAGCGTGTTGGACAGTGTAGGTTTTATGGCAGTCCCAGTTGGAGGCCATTCTTGAAATGCATCCTGGGATTGACCATAGATACTGAGGGGACATGTGACAGGGCATCTTTGGCGGGACGCAGAGTCCCAGGAGGAGGAGGTGGACTACTGTCCCTCCTACTGCAGTGTGTGAGGAAGTTGATCTTAGGTGGTCGGCCCAGTGAACCATTTGTGGAGCTGAGCTGCAGAAGATCCAGTGGAGCTGCTGGCAGAGTCTCTCGGGAAAAACAGTGTCCGTAAGTACCAGGAGATTTGCCTAAGGCTCTGCCCAGGAAGGGGGACCACTCCAGTGAAGTCAGGGGATCAAGGAGCTTGCTCACACAGAGAGTGTTACAGTAAAGGGGGTGCCATGTAGAAATCCCTGAAGAATAGGAACAAAGGGGGTGCCAGGAAGGGCCCTGAAGAGTGTTCTGCAGTACAGTACAGCTTATCTAAAGCGGTTCAATAATTACTTCTTCATCCCTAGTGACAAGGTAAAGCAGCGGCCTTGCCGCAATCAGCAATATGTAGTCATCCCAGCAAACTGTGCATAGTTTATACAAGTTGGAGTATCCCACTCATTCCCTTCTCCTATCCAAGTTCTCAATAAAACTACAAAAAACAAAATTCCTGACTGAGCCAAAGCACTTTAAAAATGCTGAACTGTCATGTCGTTGCTAAGGGTAACCCAGGGAACCTGTAACCAGCAGCTCCCAAGGGAGTAGTGCTACATACATATAGGCCATTTCTTGGTCTCATCCCCCAGGGGAGGGCACATCGGGTGAGGGGATAAGCACCATTGCATGCTGTATGTTAGAGCACATAGAGGTGGACACTTTTAATGCGGATGCATGATTGGACATATCAACAATTCTTTGTTATTTTTTTCAAGGTGGAGGTGTAAATATTTAAATATACTCCAAAGGACATTTAAAGGACTATATAATCCTTGTTTATATCATGTTTTTTCGGTTAATTATCATTTGAGATATAACTTACATTATATAATGTTAAGTTAGCTCTATAGTCTAAAGACAATAACACTGATTTTTGTTCACTAAGGAGCACGGCACCATTTCTGTTTATATTAATCTGAAAAGTGCACCTTTTCTCTGCAAGTCCTTCTTAATGATAGTGTGAGTAAGTGTGCCTACGCACCCCTATTCCCACAGCCTCAGATGGATAGCTAAGACACTGTGGCCTATGACTGCTAGTCTACAGAGATTTCAAGTGAGATTTGGCTGTGATTTTTTCTCCTTACTGTTCTCCTTGCTGGACATCCTGACATGAGGAATTAAAGCCCTGTCTGTATCAGGATGGCCGCCTCCACACAGACACAGTGCAGAGCAGAGCATGGTAAGTCAGTAATGGGGAAAGATCAGTTGCAGGGAGACCTCAGGCAATCCTGGTTACCAGGGTCAGGACAAGGGGTGGGCAGGTTGAGCCGCTGCCCTGGGCACTGAGGTATCATGTAAGGTGGGGGTGGGTGCTGCAAAAAGATTGGTGGGGTGAATTTAGGGGATGGCAGGGGGTAAGAATTGTTTGTTTTAGGATGGGGTGGGGGAAGAGAATTTGTGCTAGGAGGGAGAATATGGGGGGGGGGGTGGGGGTATGTTGTAGAGGAGGTGAGATGGTAGTGGGGGAGGGGAATTGTTCTAGGAGAAAACCATTTTTTTTTTTTGGTGGGAGGTATTTGTGCTAGTAGGCATGAATGGGGGATATTTGTGCACGGAGGGGCAGTGGCGTATTTAGGTTTTGTGCTGCCCTAGGCCTGACTAAACCTGTGCACCCCCAATTTAAATATGACCCACCCCTTCCTGTAAAGGCCACACCCCTTCCTGTTTATGACCCACCCTGTTGTTGTATTAAGTGTGGTCGTCAGCCTTTGGTCTGTCCGAATGTCCTGATTGGCTGGTATTATCATACTGGTAGGTAGCAGTGTGACCGCTTTATGGGGGTACCAGACTGATTTGCTTCCTGGACCCTGCCCTCCGGCCCAATTCACCACATAAGACTGGCACTATACAAAAAGTGTAGCGCAAGCTGGCGGGGACCCTTTTCGTGCCGGGAGGAGGCTGTTTTTTTTTTTTTTCGTGCAGGGTTCAGCTTTTTGCTGCCCCCCCTGCAAAGTGCCGCCCTAGGCCTGGGCCTTGTTGGCCTAGGCCAAGATACAGCACTGCGGAGGGGAAATGTGGGGGGCTGGAATTTGTTTTTGGAGGGGAGATTTAGAGTACGATGTGTATTTGGAGGGAAAATTTGAGGTGTGCTAGGAGGGGTGATTCATTTTTTTTTTTGGTGGGGGGGGGATTTGTGTTGGGGGGATTTAGAAGATGGGGGGCAAAAATTTGTGCTGGGAGGGGGGATTTCAGCAGGGGGTGAATTTCTACTAGGAGGAGAGAGAATGTCACAGTTTAGCATGTTCACCCTGTGCTCTAAATGACCTTGTCCCAGCACTGCCGGCGGTTACTAGTTCTTTGCTTGCCCTTCTTTGGGCACAACTTCCAGGGTTCTGTTTCTCCCTAATATGTGAAATAAAGTATGTTGTGGATGAATAAGATAATTTATTTTTATTTTATTCATCATCAGGTGTGGGACACATTTTAGTGTTGGCAGCTTCCTTGGTCCTGTATCGTAGTAGCTATTGCCATTGGTTAGCGCACAAGTAATTTGATTCTTTAGATGTTGTGGATGGAGTTCGAATTTGCACAAACAGACAAACAAGAATGCTAAATTATGATATATAATTACTATGAAGATTTTTGTAATTTATGTCCCTAAATCTATTCTATGTGGAATTACTTTTATTTATAATTGAACAAGTAATTGTAGTGGAAAATCTGTGGCTTTTTTACATATCAAATGGCTTTGTAGGAAGCTGCATAGAAGTTGCAGCAAAGTTAACACTCATGCACTTTGTCCTGTGTTAGTTATTAAAATATCTGACACTATTAGTTGGGATTTTCTTTCACATTGTAACAGTTAAACTCAAAAATGTAGTACTGCACAAACCTAAACAATGTAGACTGCATATTGAACGAAGATCCAGAGCTAGATTCAGGAGAATATCCTGACCATTCATAAAAAGTCAAGCTTTGCCCCGCCCCCTCTTACTTTCTGAGTCTTCCTACTGAAGGAGCAGTAAGGACCAATCACAATGAAATTTCACTAGGGAGGAGAGAGAGGTAGATCCATGCTCAACTGTATATGAAAGTCTGAGATTTACATGTAACTTCCACAGCCTTCATATCTCACTATATATATATATATATATATATATATATATATATAATGTAAAGGTATTTTTGACTTTGGGGAATTCCTACAGACACTCTTTTGTGTGTGCGGATACAATAAAAAATACCGTTTTACACAGGCATAAATTGATCTGGTTTTATTGTTATATTAGTATTTTAATAATAGATAAATAATATGAGCAGATCTCAGCACAATGCAGTATTACATCAATCTGTGAGTTTAAAGCCCAACTCCCGGAAAAATAAAAATCCTCCACCGGAAGGGTTAAATGCTTGTTTAGGACCAGGGGGTCAGGTAAGCAGTTTTACTTGCCTGACCTACCGCTCCGATGGCAGAAAACGCTCCCCTATACCCCAGCAGTGGGAACTGCATTAATCTTGATAATGTGAGGACATCTAACTGCTGGAGCATAGGGAAGAAGAAGCTACAGTGACCAGTCTTGCAGTGTGGAGGAGCCTGCAGGAGATCAGGTAAGTAAAACTGCTTTTCCCAGTCCCCTAGATATAATTGATCATTTAACCCTGGCAGTTCTCGTGCAGGAGGATTGTTTGTTTCTCCAGAGTTCAGCTTTAAAGGGTATGCAAACCTTTACCTTGTAAAACAAACCATTCAGTTTAAGTGAATCACATTCTCTCTGTTCTCAGCTGCATACGAGCTCAGGGGAGGAGAAGCTATGGCACACTGATCTTCCCAGTGACAGGCTGTGCAGGGATTGGGCGTGTCAGGACAAGTCTGATCATTGGAGGAGAGCAGGCCAGCTAGAGAACTGACCATGTTGTGTTCTCCTGCTTAATGTGATCAGTTTTTAATTGGAAAGCAGAGGGACTGGCAGGAATACCAGGGATTCCACATAAAGGAACAATACAAAGAGAACAGGATACTTTCTCATACAAGTACATGGTAAAGCAGGCACATATCAGAAATATGAAATGTTGGGGTAAAATATTATTTAAAGCATTTGTTACCCTAAAAGAAATAAAAATAATAATAATAATAAAAGATCCCGTTCCCTTAAAGCATGAATAACAGCTCACTGCTTGTGCTGTGTAATTTGGCCCCTTGTATACCCTAAAAAACCTGGCTGATCCTGCTTGGTAAACTGACCATGGTTTATCATGGCTGCTGAGCCCTGACACTGTGGTCAGTTTACGTACTTCCATCATCTGCAGCTCTGCTCTCTACTGTCCCCTGTCCTCTCCCCCTCCCCTCCCTGCCTGTCAGTTCTGTCCACTTCCCAGCCCTCCCCTTCTGCTGCTATCATAACTACAGTATAACCATACAATCCCCTCTGTTAAAAAACATTATGTGTCCCAGTGTCTGTGTTATATAAAAAAGATGCCAATTTCTACCTTATATCAGAGCGTCTCTCTGCGCTCATGTGACCACTCAGCTCTCTCTCCTCTCTCCCCCCCATCCCTGGCTGATGTCAGTGGGAGTTCTCGGCCCCTCCTGCTATAGCTGTCAGCCGGGGAGAAGAGAGAGCCAAGGACTCAAGTGAGCGCCGGGAGACGCTCTGATATAGGGTAAAAATAGCCATCTTTTTTATATAACACAGACACTGGGACACATAATGTTATTTTACAGAGGGGATGGTATGGTTATACTGTAGTGGGTTAACAACCACTTTAAGTAACATATAATTCTTGTTTTATAAAATGATGCTCAATTAAAAAACTACAGTACATTTATTTCATGGTAGGTGAAAATATGCATTAATTTTACTATAAATCTACAAATATAATATTTATTTAAATCACGGCAGTAAAAAAAAGGCAGTTTTTATATTGTATTGCTGAATTTAATAACACATTGCCCTGTAGAAACCTGCATGGGCTCATTCACGCGGCATCTAAAACTCCATGTTTAGATGTGTACGGCGTATAGTTTGGTACTCATCTAAATGCAGCACTATTGGAATCAATGAGGCCACATCTACAAATGAAGATTTCCACTGCGTTTAGCAGCATAAAAAAAAAAAACTAAGACACAGATGCATCCGGGGCCGTACATATCTTCAGATTTGTAGTACTTGTATTTGCATTTAAACACATGCACAGTGGTGTAATGGTTAGCACTTTCACCTAGCAGCAAGAGGGCTGCTTGTTCGAATCCCAACCACGACACTACCTGCCTGGAGTTTGCATGTTCTCCCTGTGCCTGCGTGGGTTTCCTCCGGGTACTCCGGTTTCCTCCCACACTCCAAAGACATGCTGGTAGGTTAATTGGATCCTGTATAAAAAAAAAAACTGGCTCTACCGTGTATGTATGTATGTGAGTTAGGGAACTTAGATTGTAAGCTCCTTGAGGGCAGGGACTGATGTGAATGTGCAATGTATATGTAAAAGCGCTGTGTAAATTGACAGCGCTATATAAGTACCTGAAATAAATAAAAAAATAAAAAATATACGCATACATGTGTAAAGTCACTAGAAGAATTGTATGAGTCTAAATTCTGTACACATCAAAATGCATCTATCTATATGCAAGGACATTATGTGCATTTTTTATGCAGGATCTTCTGCTAGCCATGCAAGCAAGAACCTGTGCTATATACAGAAAATATACATATGTTCATGTGAATGAGCCCTATATGTTATTTTTGCACGAAGGCATTCTTGTTTATGCATACAACTCCTAAACATTTTAATTTGATTTTAGATTAATCGTGTTTTCTTTATATAGCATGGTTTACATTGTTTCTGCCAAAACCAACATCTGTGTTATATTGCCCATCACAAGCAATTATAATAGTAGGATGATAACACATAGGTACAGTGCAGTTGTATATAAACACCGAGAAATGTGTGCCTTCAGGGACACTTCATAGATGAAATCAGGAAAGTTCTGTTCAGTACGGAGCTACACAGGACCGGTACATCTAAACCACATCTGTAGGGATGACTGATGCTAGACTAGCAGCTGTGACCAGTTTGGTCTGTATGTGCTGGGTGATACAGAGGGCGAACTGTCCTTTTATACTAGTGATGTCACAGCCAGGGAGGTGGCCACACATGCCATCAGTTACATGTGGTTATATCAGGGGTGTGAGAATTTGCCTTTGCACAATGAATGGATATGTCCCAGGGGTTTCAGCACTGTGTCCCTATCCTTCAGGATATTCCATCCCACTCTGCAGCTAAGGACACACTGCTGTGTTGTAGGCATTCAGCAGGAATCTGGTGAAGAGACAGGACCGTACATAGTGCTGCTGCTGGAAAGTTGCTCTAGTACAGGATACGCTCACATCAGTCTGAGGACCACAGAGGAGGTGCTGCATTAACGACTGGAAACGCACAACACTTTATTTATTGTTGCTGGTGTTTTTAGCAGCTACTTACCCGACAGTTGTGGGATCTGGGGCAGAACTAGGATTGCTCAGACATGCTAAGCTGTGTCACGGTGGCCATGCTGTGTCTGCTGTTTGGATGCTTAATGCTAACAGGTAGGTGCAATGTTCTCTCCATTTCACCTGTCACCTTTTTCTAGATTTCAACTCCATTGCTTCTTCTTGGTGAATGACTGTTAAAGAATGATATGAAACAAATAGGCGCAATTGAACTTTCAGAATTGCACTTCAAGTGCAGAACCAGTGTATAGATTGGGGTGACCTGAAACAGGCTCTAATCCACCATAACTTGCCATCCTTTGTTGGCTAAAGTTGGCTGGGGTGGGTGTAAATGCACCACCAAGAACGATGGGAAAGATCTGACCACACTCACTTGAATTTTCTAACCAAAAGGACCTAACAAGGACCTTCTACCATCCAGCTGAGCAAGAGATCTGGAGGTCATAATAGGAGACTTACAATGCCTACATGGTCCAATCATCACTAGTGTTGCACAGATCCATCAGATTGCTTTCTGTTATTACCATAAGTATTGAAAATGCGAACATTTATACATTTCATATCAAAAGCAATTGCCAAATAGGCAGATTTTTTTTCTGAAAACCCTAAAACTGGGTGATGTAGAAGAAAGAGGTTTAAGATAGTAGATGTATTTTGTGTATGGTTGTGCAAGCCACTGCAAGCCTACCAATCCAAGCTTACCATCAACATAAAAAAATTACTATGAATAAGTAAGCTTTTTTTGGTTTAAAAAGCTTGCTAATCCTTGAACTACCTACTGTATATCCAGCTTTCAAGTTACTCTGGCTTATAGGCAGTCCAAAACTAGCAGTTCTGTAAAGTTTAGGAACTTACAGGTTGACTATGAGGTTGATTTAGTAAAGGCAAATAGACTGTGCACTGTGCAAGTGCAGTTGCACTCTACAACGTGCGGATGCTTAGAAATTAGTAAAAGAGGGGAAGCTCTGATGCAAGCTCTGTGCAAGCAATAATGCTGTTTTCATTTTTATTTTCTTGCATGTAATTGAGTATGCTTCACTTCATTTACTAAGCTCCGGAGCAACTGCACTTTGAAGGGTGCAACTGCACTTGCAAAGTGCATAGTCTATTTTCCTTTAGTAAATCAAACCCTATGTCTGCTTTAAAACTTAAAGTATTCTCAAATTAGACGTTATAAAGCATCATGTGTTGTTTCCATATAATGCCATTTCAGCTTATCATATCATTGTTATCAAAAGATTGTTTTTGATTACAGTCAAAAATTTGAAATTTTTAATAGCATTTGCAGGTAATATTTTTTACATAGTTGTTCAATTTTGAAAAATCGTGTCAGCCATCAGGAATTAATTTGTGATAAAGGTCTGAATAGGAGTCTATGAGCTGTTTAAAAGTGCCAAAAAGAGAGTTAGTTTTTGAGTTTATAGTATGTAGTAGCTCCATGTAAGCTGGGGGAATTGTTATTTTATTTTTTTTATAAAATAACAATTCTGGAGATATGTCGGTGCTTTATGGATGCTGCTGTTACCACTTGGAAGGATAGCTGGAACTAGAGTTTACATCAATTATTATTTAGGTGTAAAAGAATCTAAATTGGATATTATGTTTTGGAAATATTGATTGTCATAGTGTGTCATGATTGAGCAAATGTATTGCGCTCTAGCAAAGGGCTCATAGGTATTATCAAGATTCAAACTGATTTTTTTAAAGGAGTACTTTTCACTCCTTAACATTGTTTACTTCAATTTCTTAATATAATGCAAAGGAAATTGCTATTTGTTAAATTCCCCTAAATATACCTTTGTGAACATCGGCTGGAAATAAGGGGATTCCTTTAGTAAGACAGCTGGCACCTGCAAGATGGAGACGAGTTTCATCATCACTGAAGCATTCTCTGACTAGTTAATGCTGTGTGATATAGATTGATTTTTTTATTGTGACATGTAAATGTTTGTCAGAGAAAGTCTGGGTTAATCATGTTAGTTTTAAGGTCATTCACTGAAAGGGTTTTCCAGCCTATTGTATCTCTTAAGTATCCCATTGGTGAAATGTCTGAAGTTCCTAAGGCAGTCCACACTCCAATGTCTATCAAAGGTGTTCCTCTGGAAGTTTCATTTACTTTAAGTTTTTGAGACGGTGGCAGACAGTGGGAGACTCACCTTGTGGCAGTAGGATGAGCAGGAGGGTGTTGTGCCAACAGCAGGGGTTTCCCAGCCCTGCAGTCCTAAAGAGGTATAAGATGATATAGGCCAACAAAATACTCAAAAACGTACAATATCTAATTTGGGTGGGCGGGTTCTTTAAAAGTAAGACAAAATTACAAGATTAGGGGTAGAATTGAAGAGGCTGAGAGACAGGGGATGATAGATAATGAAGATGGTAGAGATTTCCAACAGTCCTGAACAACAGAGATGCACATACCATAGTGTAGAAGAGCCAGTAGAAGTTCAGTTGGCCACAAAACGACACAAATAAATAAATTCACAGAATGAATGCCAAAAATCTCTGAGATTGAGGAAATATTTGCTTTCATTATAGAATTGCATATTTTATTTTTATCAGACACATTCCAGCATGTGTATGAAAAGTGCCATTTGTGGTTGTGTAGCAGGAAATATCATTGTAACTGGTAGTACAAATAGGGCTTATTTAAATCTAAAGTAATTGTATTGCATGCATGGCCAGCCAATGGAGTATGATTGGGAGCAGTTTTGTAAGCATTGAAGTGGTTGGCAGATAGAGTTTACTGTGCATCTGAAACTAATTTCTAATACTGTAATTAAAAGCCAATGGATGAACTGGCAAAGAGATCCCTGGGTATTATTTGCTGGTCATCTTGGAGAAGATATATGAGACAGTGCTTAAGCTAACAATGACACTATTCATAGTAAAGTGCAATACTAGATCACTCTGTTGTTCATTATTTTACACAATTGAGTTTGAAATGTTGAGATCCTACAGCAGATACCTCCATAAAATTTGCAGATAACTTTAGTCAGTTCATTGAAGCTTATTAGTTTTGATTTTGTTATCCTACACCTTTTCTGGAATGATATGAAAACATACAGGAGACTCTTTGATCACTGACCCTTGCATCTTTTGGTGACTGGAAAGCTCCACATTCTTATTCAGTTCAAACCATCATAGGTTGAAAGAACCATAGTTTACGCTATAGTTGGTAATTACTATTTTACTGAGCATTACAATGTATGTACAGTATCTCACAAAAGGCAAGCAGACTGAGGACATGGATAACTGGAACCATGTCCTGTGGTCTGATGAGACCAAAATAAACTTATTTGGTTCAGATGGTGTCATGTGTGTGTGGCACCAACCAGGTGAAGAGTACAAAGACAAGTGTGTCTTGCCTACAGTTAAGCATGGTGGTGGTAATGTCATGGTCTGGGGCTGCATGAGTGCTGCCGGCACTGGGGAGCTACAGTTCATTGAGGGAACCATGAATGCCAACATGTACTGTAACATACTGAAACAGAGCATGATCCTCTCCCTTCGGAGACTGGGCAGTAGGGCAGTATGATAACAAGATAATGACCCCAAACACACCTCCAAGATGACCACTGCCTTGCTAAAGAAGCTGAGGGTAAAGGTGATGGACTGGCCAAGCATTTCTCCAGATCTAAACCCTATTAAACATCTGTGGGGCATCCTCCAACGGAAGGTGGAGGAGCGCAAGGTCTCTAACATCCACCAGCTCCGTGATGTCGTCATGGAGGAGTGGAAGTTGACTCCAGTGGCAACCTGTGAAGCTCTGGTGAGCTCCATGCCCAAGAGGGTTAAGGCAGTGCTGGAAAATGACAGTGGCCACACAAAATATTGAAACTTTTCGCCCAATTTGGACATTTTAACTTAGGGGTGTACTCACTTCTGTTGTCAGCGGTTTAGACACTAATAGCTGTGTGTTGAGTTATTTTGAGGGGACAGCAAATTTACACTGTTATACAAGCTGTACACTCACTGCTTTACATTGTAGCAAAGTGTCATTTCTTCAGTGTTGTCACATGAAAAGGTATAATAAAATATTTACAAAAATGTGAGGGGTGTACTCACTTTTGTGAGATACTGTATATCAGTAGCTAAGTAATATTGAAAAGATGTTTTGTAATATACATCACCATAAATATCCATAACTAAATATTCATGTATTACTACCAATGCAGTGTCTATAAGCAATGAGTGCTTTTTACATGCTATCATTTTTTCTATATCAAATCACATTCAGATACATGCCAATGTACCAGTACTGCATGATAGATTTGACTTTATTTATAGTAGTATAATCTGTAAATTGTTATAAATTATGGCATATCATTCCCTGCCGGTCTGTATTAGTATAATAAGCATGTTTAAAGAGGTTGTAAACTCGTTTAACTTTTTTTTTGTTTTTATACAACCCGAAAGACAAACACATAATGAGCTAGTATGCATTGCATACTAGCTCATTATGAAATACTTACCTTACAACGAGCCCCCGCCGTGCCGCTCACTCACCTGTATGACGGGCGACATGTTCAGTCACCCGTCTTCCGGGATCGCGGCATCCGGCCATCTGATTGGCCGGAGCCGCGGTGACATCACTCCCGCGCACGCGCGCGGGAGCCGACAGTCACGGCACGGGAGCCGACAGTCACTGGCTGCATGTAGGGTAAATATCTCCTAAACGGTGCATGTTTAGGAGATATTTACAGTACCTATAGGTAAGCCTTAATATAGGCTTACCTATAGGTACAAGTTACAGAGGAGGGTTTACTTCCTCTTTAAAGAACTTTTTTAAATGAAGGTCATGGCTTTTTGCTTTGCGTTAACAGATGGCTGATTCTCAATTTGGAGTTATTATTTGGAAAAGGATCATTACTAAAATTCTATCTTTGAATTGTGATTCAAAATATCCACTGCGCTAGTAAAATTGATCTTGTCTTTTCATTTCTCTAAACCTGGTCAGGTAGTGGAAATACAACCTACACTGAGGGTCACTATGCAGCATGAGCACTTTGGCACACTGGAATGGCACACAGGCAGCTTACAAAATTCAAACTGAAAATTTTTGGATGCCAGAAAAAACAAGGTAGATAGATGAATAGAGAATATTCATCAACTTCCTCGTTGTTCTGTATCGGGAGTATTGTGGTATCAGCTGCCATTGCACTTTATAGCCTATGCAATACTTTATTTATGTGTATGTTGAGTAAACAGTGGTCATTTTTGTGTGTTGAATTGTTGGAAAATGAATCGTCATTGCTGGAAATCCCCAATATTATGCCCATTATGGTGAAGTTTTTTCTAATGACACAGCACCCAGGTAGATATTACGGTGTCAGGGTGAAATGGTCCCAAGAAGCCACCCACTCAAAATAGATAAAAGTGTAAGACATTTTACATGGGAGGGTCTCAGGCGCTTAATTCTATTCCAAAACAATATGGTGATACCACCCTTCTCCTGCGCTTAGAATCCAAGCTCCCCGACCACACACCACGGGACTTATAGCTGGCGTCTTGGATGGCTAGGTCTTACAGCCCAAAAAGGACTGGGGTAGTCCAACGGTACTACAGGCAAAAAGAAACAAAGAAAGGGCGCATCGACCTAGCGCATTATCCTCAATAATAGGCTTTATTTATGCAACATATAAAATGGCTCAGAGCCCTGAGGAAGAGGCTGAGCCTCGAAACGCGCCAGCCGTCATCTCATCGGACTATGGACTTTCATATGGACTATTCCTGACAGTGGAGCAACTGAGCTTGTTATGATCATTTTTACACCTGTGTTTGTGAGTAGCTATTTTATATGTTGCATAAATAAAGCCTATTATTGAGGATAATGCGCTAGGTCGATGCGCCCTTTCTTTGTTTCTTTTTGCTTAATTCTATTAGCTGTATGAATCCTAATTTCATCCAGATCAGCAAGATGCCTTACACTTCATCTTCTTCAACTTTGCCAGGTGGACAGTTGTACAGATTCTAGGGAAATGTTGGATTTAGAAATGGCTGCACAGTAGCAGTCTCTTGCCTCAGTGCTTTCCACCTCAAGCATCCCACCCTATAGAACTCTAATAGGGTGTATGTTTCTAGTCATTACTCTGTTGTGGGGCAATCTCCCGAACAGAATCGAATTAGTGTTTCTGGCATGCTGTGATATCCATGTGTTTGTACAGAGACCTGGAGAAATTGACCTCTCTGGGTACACAGACTGCCCAAAGCTCCCGGCTGGTGTTTTTTCGTAGGAGATGCTAGAGGCAGCCCCACAGCCATAGATGTGTTAGTCTGCTCAGTCAGAGGGAACATTGCGGCTCATTCCATTGCATTAGTTCATACAGTTCAATGAGCTGTAAGATGTATTTTTGTCTAGCCCATTAGATCATCCTGTGCTGGTACTTTGTTTCCTACAGCGCAAGAAGCACACCAGTCCCAAGTAAGCATGTGAGAGTGCCTATTTTGTGATCTGGTATTGTTTCAGTTGAAACTTGAACATGTTCAGCCTGATAGCTATTTAATCTACTGTACATTACTACCATATCAAGGGTTTACAAAAAAAAAAAAAAAAAAAACATAAATAAATAGCATTTTTAACTTCAGTTTTTTGTTTTGAAAAATGTGCAATTCAGTAATTATCTATAATTGCCAATAAAGTCATTCCTAAATATTAAAGAATTAACTGCAAGAAAAATATTGTGACAGATACAAATTTAAATCTCATTTGGGTGCTTCTGCATAGGGAAATCTATTAATGCTCACATGATTGACCTTAACCATCTTGTAACAAATCATTGCCATTTGCAAAACATTAAATTCCCAACTATAAAAAAAAAAATGGTATAAGGACATATTGGGGTTTATTTACTAAACGAAAATATACTGTACACTTTGCAAGTGTAAGAAAAGGTCTGGGACTATCCCGCGCTCTGGAAATTGTATAGGTATGTGTGATAACCAATGTGTTGGAGTGTGCTGCCACCTCCTATATTTCCAATGGAAATATTAAAATGAATAAAAGAAGGGTGTGAGGTAGGTGCTTCTCTGTATCAGATATATCAGAGAAGCATCTACCTCACACCCTTCTTTTATTCACTTTGCAAGTGTAGTTGCTCTAGAGCAGGGGTCTCCAAACTGAGGCCCGGGGGCCAGATGTGGCCCTTTGCTTGCCTTTATCTGGCCCTAAGGGCACTATTTCTCCAACTGGTATGATGCACTATCCTTCCCACTGACACCAACAAGGGGGCATTATTTCCTTCCACCGATACCAATGATGGGATACTATTCCTCCTACTAATAGGGGCACTACTCCTCCTCCTCCTACTGACCACCAGCCTTGAGGCCATATTTATTCTCACTGATGCTGGGCCCGGGACATTTTCTGCCCCCATTGGCCAAAATCCGGCCCTCCTGAAGTCTGAAGGACAATAAACTGGACCTTCTTTTGAAAAGTTTGGAGACCCCTGCTCTAGAGATTAGTAAATGAGATGAAGCTACACTTTTCAAAGGGCGGCACAGAGGTGTAGTGGTTAGCACTTTCACCTAGCAGCAAGAGGGTTGCTGGTTCAAATCCCTACCACGAAACTACCTGCCTGGAGTTTGCATGTTCTCCCTGTGCCTGCGTGGGTTTCCTCCGGGTACTCCGGTTTTCTCCCACACTCCAAAGACATGCTGGTAGGTTAATTGGATCCTGTATAAAATTGGCCTTACTATGTGTATGTATGAATGTGAGTTAGGGACCTTAGATTGTACACTCCTTGAGGGCAGGGACTGATGTGAATGTGCAATGTATATGTAAAGCGCTGCGTAAATTGACAGCGCTATATAAGTACCTGAAATAAATAAATAAAATAAAAGAATCCGAATAACATGCAAGGAAAATGGGAAAAAAAACAGCATTTCAGCTTGGACATGATTGGATGATGGAAGTCAGCAGAGCTTCCCCTCATTTACTAAGCTCTGGAGCAACTGCGCATGCAGAGTGTACAGTCTATTTGCCTTTCATAAATCAACCACAGAGACTATCTTTGCCAAACTCACCTTATGAAAATATTTGTTACATGTCTTTCATGCTGACCCCTTAGCTTTAAAACTTTTAAATTTGTGACCCAGAACAAGTAAGCAGACTTCTAAGTTTCCTCTGACTCCAGATTTGCATTTGTAAGATGATTTGTATCATAAGATGTTGTAAATGTTACACTTGATCTGGTCCATCTTTACACTCATTTCTCATCAGTGACTCACAGTAAACATGTAAGTGCCACATCTCCATCTCTAATTCCTGTCTGTATAGCCCTCTAATGTCACAGTCTGTCCCAGCTATTTCTCTGTTCCTGTCTCTACTACGCAAGTGGACATCCCTGTTTTTCCTAATTACCTTAAATAGACTTTTTCCTGATATCAAAGGAAATGACTTTCCCATATCCTACGCTGTGTTCTTCCCAGTTCCCAGCTATCACCTATAAATAGACCAATTGACTTCCTTTTACCTGAGTGCATGTCTCCTTGCTCCCTCTTTGTTTCCACTTTAATTTCCTGTAACACTCCATGATACCCAGCCTTGTCTTCTTTTATCTAGGTGACTAAGACTCACCTTCCTAGAAGTGTCAGCCAGGAAGTCAAACTTCCCAAGCCTTTATCAAGCCAACACTTTAAGGGAACTCTAGTTCATGTACATGAATATTTGACTTTTCATTTTTAAACTAAAGCAGTATTCTGTAAAAACTATGTTTTCTTATGAAGTCATTACAAGAAATAGATAGTCCTAGATTGTGAAGTTTGCGGCGGGCCAATTTCCAGTCATTTAGACTGTTGTTGATTTGAAATTAGAGACCTGAAAGGTATACAATATTTACCCACACATTACACAAACTGCAGGAATTTGGGGGTACTTAATAAACCTCTTTAATTGCAGGGAAAATTAAGACAATTAAGCATACTTTGCAATATAATAATGCAAAAAGTACATAGCTTACAAGTTTGTAAGTTGAGTATTTGTAAGCACCATTGTAAATCCTAATACATTTTAAAAGGATGGATGACATCATGGTTTTCCATCAGATTTAGTTATTTAAATTTAACATATGGCTCTGTCTAAGTATTTCACCACTGATCATCTTGAAAGCGCCAGAAGGCTGCTTGAGCGAAGAACATAGCTCACTTTATAAGATTTCACATCTTATTTTTTCAGTATGGAGGGCATTTTTTTATAATTTTGTTTTTTATGTGTTGTTTCAAAATAAAATGAACAGTGATTGTTGTGCCCAATAACCATTGTGGAGCTACATAATTGTTACAATAGCCCATGGTACAAAGGAGCCTAACTATTGAAGCCCAGCTTGTGCCCACAAACTTCAATACCAGTTGTATTTTAATGCATTCCACAATGATTTGCTCATATTTCAATGAAATGTTGCTTGCATCGCTGGAAAAGCTAAAGCTCAGTAACTATATTATGGGTGAATTTCCTGAATACCGTATTTATTCGAGTATAACGCGCAAAATTTTCTACCAAAAAAAGTAATCAAAGTTTGGGTGCGCGTTATAAACGAGGGCTGGGGTGGGGTGGCAATGGCGGCTGGTCCATTGAGGGCGCAGGCGAATTGTGAGTTCGCACTGCGCCTTTTCCGGGCTACAGCCGCTCACTGTACACGAGGGCGAAGAAAAAAAAAACATCCTCTCGTCGCGTACAGTGGGCGGCCCGAACTGGGGGTGAGAATTCTTATTATCCGCTGTATGGTCGCCGCTTCATTTCCTCGCCTTGCCCACACGTTACGGTAAGCATTGCTTTTGTACAATTCAGTGTTTTGCATACCGTAATTCAGTGTTCTTCATATTTTAATTGATATACTGGTGCCCGTTAGATGGCAACTCAGGGTATCAAGAGAAAACGTTCTGCATATGATGCTTCATTCAAGCTCAAAGTTGTTGATCATGCTGAAATTCACGGAAATCGAGCAGCTAGCCGAGAATTCACTGTACCAGAGACGAATGTTAGAGAATGGAGAAAACAGAAAGTCGTCCTGAAAGATATGAATAAAACAAAAAAAGCACAACGAGGGAGACAAGCCATGTACCCAGTAATTTTATTTTGGTATTGTGTTTATACCAGTTTACGTTGTCAATAAATGATTTTTATCATGGCCGCACGTGTTCAACAACGTTTTTTTGTCAATTACGATGCTTGGTGTGAAACAAAATTTTATACCGATTTTTAATCGAAAATTAGGGGTGCGCGTTATACACGTGTGCGCGTTATACTCGAATAAATACGGTAAGTAATCTAAACATAATTTGGAGTTACACTTTATACAAAGTGTGTATGGACTTCAGACACGTTAATTGGCAATGCTGTGGCTCACTGGGTCACCACTATCACCTCAGGGCTTTGAAGTTCTTTATTCAATCCTAACAAGGATTCCTTCTAAGGTATAATGCTTTTTTTTAGATTGTAGAATATCACTATTTTTAGAATTCAGCACCATCTGGAGCCAAACCATCTAATGCAGCTGTAGTTACTATACAGACATAAAGCAAAGAGCAGATAGTCTTGTGTGCCATTGTCTACTTTTTACCTCTTGCTGGTGAATTAATGCTTTATTAATATGCACCATTATGTGTCTTTTTGATTGTTCTGGGTGGGCAGCATCCTGTCTTCCACAAAAGCGCTCTCTATATGTAGAGTTTGTATGTTCTCCTGTGTTTTTGTGTATTTCTTAAATGTTTCAGTGTTCTCCTACAATCCTAAAAAAATACCACATCTCATTGCTATTTGCATAAAATTGTGTATCTAATACTTAGTAAGAATCCTTTGTTTTTAGCAAAAGGCCTGGTCATTTATTGAAATATGTCTTACGGGGAACAATGGGTGGTGAAATGTTTGCTTATGCTCTAACACATTTTAGCCTCTAGGGCAGGGATCTCTAAACTACAGCCCTCCAGTTGTTGTGGAACTACACATTCCATGAGGCATTGTAAAACTATGACATTCTCAGACGTGACTAGGCATGATGGGAAGTGTAGTTCCTGAACAACTGGAGGGCCATAGTTTGGAGACCCCTGCTCTAGGTATTAGCGTTGCATACACTAAAAGTATTTTTGTGCATTTTTTAAACACGTGGGTTATCCTATGCATTATTAGTAACCCCTGTGCAAGCCATACATGGCCCTATCCTTCCTAATTCATCACAAGTATTATTAATACATATTTTGCACATTGGGCGGTTATGCCTGGAAGTAGAAAGCAATGGAACACCAATACCTGGAATTCCAAATGAAATGGTTGAGACCTTCTGGCCTATGCCCTATAAGGCATAGGCATGTTTTTTCCAAACATCTTTTTTCTCTTCCGAACATAGATACAGTAGATTGCCAGGTTATGAATTCCATAGGGGATATGAGCAGCAGATGTCTTAACGTGGGCAGCATTGACAATTTAAGTTTCTTGAATTACTGGGAAAGGCTGAAGTTAAATTCAGCACGTTGCTTTAAATTCCTCATAAGGTGTAGGAGTGATTACAGCTTACGACACCACAATACTAAGAAATTTGGGGTAAAAAAGGAAGACAAAAGCAGAACAAAATACTAATGGTAAAACCACATCACAATGTAGTCATTACATGTTGATACACGTATAGGGTTCATTTAATATAATATATGTGCTAGATTAGTTCTCTGGAAATTGGCATAAAATCCCCAAATCCAGACTGATGTCCCACAGATTTTATTACATTTCGCATTTTCCTAACAAGACAATGATGGAGATTGGGTTCCAATGTGAAACCTAGATTATGCAATCATGCTACATGGAGAACCTTTGTACTTATGGTCACATGCGTGAGGTGGAAAGAAATTTCTCACTTGGCATTAAATGTCATTACAGCTGTATTTTACCCTACCAAATTGTCAAGCAATCAAGAAAACATTATTATTCCAGAGACATTAAAAAGGAAGCCCATCCTGTGATCTTGCTCACTGAAGCATTTAACCCAAAGATGGGCTTAATCATAGTGATGGAAGTTCCATGCGGGGCTTCGTTATTCATGTATTTAGAAGAATTACATTTTTTTGAGCACTGGATTATTCAGTGTTTTTGATTATGTGGACTTTACTGTGGTGAGTGTGGATGAGCTTCAATCTGGCATTTTCACTTGATAGCCAGGAATCAGAGCTACTGATGAGGCTTGTGAGTTGTGATCTGTTGCCATAGAGTATTTGTATAGTGGAAAAGAAGATTACAAGAAAATAGTCTAACTGACTGGACAATCTACTTTGTGATCACACGGGTGAGACAAGTTAAATAACCAGATAAAAAACTGTGCTATGCTGTTCCTTTTTTTTTTTTTTTATATTACAACACACCAGCCTCATAGGTAATATTAGGATAAGTGTGCCTTCCTAAGATTTGAACCCCTTTTGGTCTGGATGAGCTTCTGAATAACCTTTTTTTAAGGAAGAATGTAAGTATAGAAGTCCCTTGGGTGAACTTCCATGATTGTGAGGCTTATCTAAAATGTTTTCCATCTGGGATATTGTTGCTGTTCCCGTTGGCTATCCCAAGTGAATGCATGTTAGAGCAATGACCTGATCAGGTGCTATTAACAACTTGGGATACCAGTCTTCCACTGTTTCTGTTTGTTTCTATCAGCAATTAGTTACATGATTCGGAACCTAGGATGACTGAACATAGAGCTTGAATTCTTAACTGAAGCTATCTCTGTTGAAATTCAAATGCTTATGGCTACATTTTTTGCTTTTTTGGATTAGAAACACTGAAGTGTTCCAGTAATAACTAAAAAATAGATATGCTTCATTACAAACAATGTCTTATGTCATTCTGTTTTAAATGATAAAAAACTAATTATGCAGCATAATTTAGACTACAGAGATGTTTACTAAATGTTGAAAATACTTTCTGCAAATGTGTCTGATCAAATTTTTTGCTTTATAAAGGATTATATTGACCACACACGAGGCAATTTTTACCACCAACCAACTTTCAATCCCAAAAACAACAAATGATCAAGGCGATCTATCACAAACACTTTGGATCCTTTCACAGTGTTTTGTTGTTTTTGCAACTAAAAGCTGTATGAAAGTAGCAGAAATTGCCTGAAAATTCCCATGCGTGTTGCAACTTGTTCTGTGCAAGGCCACAGTGATGGAAAATCAACTGAGACACTTCAAAATCTACTTTTTCTTTTACTATTTAGGATCCCATTGCATGTTATCCAGCAGTAGAGATTATTTTTTAATACCTTTTATTTAACAACCTTGTGTGGGAGGAATGTTTTTTCCCAATCAGTGTTTGCACAACTGCATGTCCAGCACTATTTTATGGCTACATAGTTAGTCAGGTTGAAAAAAAGACTGGGGAATCAACAAAGACCGAGTGATGCTTGCGCTACTTCAAGACAGTGGAGCAAACATGCAGAAAGGAATGAGGCTTGAGGATATGTCAGACCTCAGTGTCATGGCACACAACACCCTCCAACTTTCAAATGATGGTCTGTCAAGCCAAAGAGCTTTGATTGATATATGTTTTGAGAAGAGCTTAAAAATGTTGTGCTTGCAAGTCTTTTGAATCCTCAAGTCCACCTGGCTTAACCAATAAAAAACAAAAAACAGTAAAGAAAACCCAACCATACAATCCCATATACACAATCCTATACCCACAGTTGATCCAGAGGAAGGCGAAAAACCCCAGCAAAGCATGATCCAATTTGCTACAGCAGGGGAAAAAAATCCTTCCTGATCCCCTGAGAGGCAATCGGATATTCCCTGGATCACTTTTTACTATACCAGCTCTGGAGGGAGTCAATTCCACATTTTCACAGCTCTTACGTTGAAGAAGCCTTTCCGTATTAAGAGACTTAATCTGTTTTTCTCTAGATGTAAAGGTGCTCCCTTGTCCTCTGTGTTGACCTTAAAGTGAATAACTCAACACCAAGTTCACTATATGGACCCCTTATGTATTTATACATGTTGATCATATCCCCCCTTAATCTCCTCATGGTAATAGGTTCTCTTTAAATGGATGAATACATGACGCCCTACCTTATTTTTTACATGGGCCATAACGACTAATGGGTCGTAACGACTCAGTGATATCATTGCATGACCGGTTGGTTTTTAGAAAGTACAGTGAAGATATGAAACCTTTACTCTATGCTACAATCATAATATTGTAATTTCCCTTTCTTCTTGTGCACTATAGGAATCAACTGTGTCATTTTTTGGGTAACACAATACTGGACACACTTAGAACAGATGAGATGGTCAATCTGAATGTGTTTTAATCTAGATAAATAAACTGCAGCACATGCAATGTTTTTTCATTGAGAAAAAAAAAAAAAGATTTGTTTAGTCTAATGAAAGAAGCAAATTTTAGTTTCCAAGCAGTGAGAAGGTCATGCAGTACTTTAAGATTTATTAACAACAGCATTTTGTATCTGATCAGAGAAATCAAAAATTAGGCTACAATAAAGAGTATAATCTAGAAAACAATGCAAAGCTCTATGAAAGTGCACATGAAAGCTGTCATCTGATTGGATATATAGGCCACAGGGGCATACTCCTGTTAGCTGCACCAAGAATAATTTTACATTGCAACTCCTATGACAGCTCCCCGCCACCCCCCCCCCCAGCTTTTTATCTCTATATTACCAAATGGCTCATATAAAAAATCAATTTGCATGAAAGAGAATCTTTTGACATTAAAAGTATAGTAAAAAAACAAGGCATGCAGTCTTTAGATGCTGCACCTGATGTGATTTATCATTTACAACTGGAGTGAGTGGGAGTCTTATGGCCCATTACAGATGTGTTATCATTTTATGAATATCATTGCAAGACTATTTTGTAGTTGCTTAAATAATCTTCTAAATTTAATTCTATACTGCTACTAGTATAGCTATCTTATTTATGGGGTCTTATCTTACCATTTGTGTTGCATGTAACTAAATGGAAACCTTTATTTGGTTGCATGCTTCTGTACACAGGAGTGGAATTTATTTAGATAATGAAATAAAAAGCACTATGCCAGCTGTCATCAAAGGGAAAGTACAGTGTAACTGTATATATGTATGAATACATTTTTTTATAGTTTTTACTTTTGTGCACAAATGCTCTTTTTTATGTTGTAGCAAATGTAAAGATTTTACAACTCATTTGACGTGTCTCCCCTAAAGGAAGCTCTGTTTTGGACTAATTCAACCTCTTTGCTTAAAGTTTATGTATAGCCTAAACATTTTTATTTTTGCATATTTTAGAGAAGGGTTAAAGCCCTTATCAGTTTATTTTTTGTTGTCTGTGTCCTGTTGAGAAGATTTCCTCACACCACCTGTCCTGGAGATGCAATATGAAATCTAAAAAGTGGGGAAAACTGCCACCATAGACAGTTTTCAAAGGAACAGTTGTCCCCATTGGAACATTTCTACATTCTATTTGTCACTCTCCATCTCAGTGACTTACCACAGTGTCTCATAGAGCACCAGGAAGAATAACAAGGGTGAATCCCGCAGAAAAAAATACTGACACATTCTAATCCTTCCCTATTTAATCAGAATCTAAAAAAAATGATTGGGTTTCATATCTACTATAATAACTGTTAGAATATCAGCCATATAGGTAATGCATTGTTTTCAAGGAATCAACCAACCTGTAGTGTGAAAAGAAACAGTAAAGTTTTTGAAAAGAGACGCATTATGGTAGAATGGGGCAATAGACAAGATGGCTGTTTTGGCCCCTCAATCCCTTCTACTAACAATGATAAGCACTGCAATGGGTACAGGGAAGCCACCCTATTTGCATTGTCTGTACTGTTATGGCCCCACTAGACATCCACTGCCTGCAAGTATATTCTCCCTTGACTGGCAGCTGTAAAGCTTTGATCAGTTGTGTTGATCCCTTGGTTTAATGCAGAAACATGAATGATGTAGCATCTGCTGGATCCTAGGCTCCTTTGCTTTGTGGAAGATTTCGCTCTGGTGTAACCTTTTTGACACCTCAAAGTATTTGTGGCTGCAGAACAACCAGACAATAGGCAGAGCTGCTTTCTTCTGTCCCCCCTTTGACCCTTTAGTAATGTCCTATGTCGATGCACTTTGTTAAACTTTTTTAAAACAGTTCTATTATCTCAGAAATTCTGTGTTTGGTGGTTTAGATAAAATACATGGCTGGAATTGGCTAAATGGTGAACTGAGGCTTGTCAACCAATTAAGGGCTTGTGTTGATGGGCAAATTCAGTGTTCTTTCAGGTGCATTCTTGCATTTTACATAAGTTTGAGATGCTTTTCAGATCATTCAGGGTACATGGATAGGCTTGTTTAGCACACAACTTCATCCCCTACTGGCCAATCAAAAGGCTGGAGACCCAGCACTGAGGAGCCAGGAGAGACGATGACAGCAGCCAATGAGGAATGTATCGTCTGACTCGCTAGGGGGTGGAGTTGAGCATTTTCCAGAGTTTAGTTGCGTTTTAACTTCCTTAAAAGCTGAATTAAGCTACTTTAATCTGTTTTCCTATTATTGTTGACATATATGGGGAAAGAAGCAATTCTGATGCAAACAAAAGCCCGTCAACACAGGCTCTTGGGAGCACCATACACGTTACTATCTGACTGTACAATCTTTGTACAATCAACTTTAGATTTACCGAAACTATATAATATGAGGACCTACATACCCTACATAATAAGGACCTACATAAGCTAGCCATTCAATTTGTACCTAATTAGGCAGTCCCTTGTAATGTGTGGTGGGCCTAAAGCCTAGTACACACGCAACGATTATTGGCCGACCGATCGTCCGTCTTTTGTCCAGAGTGGTGTTTTGTTGGTTGGAATGTGCCTAGACTGCACACAAATTTTCTCGCCCGACAAAATTCTACTTCAGAAGTGATGTCATGTGTTGATTTGCTTTCTTTGTGTTCTTTCTTCTCTGAGCATGCCCAGTCTTGTTCATTAGATTTTTCCCTGTCGAAATCTGTACTGACTGCACGAAAATTGGCCGTGTTTTGACGGCGGACAAAAATTTTATAGCCTGTACACCAGATTTTTTTCGGCCGAAAAGTCGGAGTCGGTTGTCGGAAGCATCATACTAACAAGCCGAAAATCGGCAGATCGGCCGTCGGACGAAAATTCCCTGCCAATTTTTGACGCGTGTGTACGAGGCTTTATGCATTCTTTCTCTTATCTGAATTGATGAGATTCTAGTTCTAGCCCATCTATGTTCTTCAATTATGATAACAATTCCTAATGATCACACAGTATGCTTATATTTGTTTCAATAAATTTGCGGAGGGAGCTGGAGAATTTCTGTTCTAATTGCAATCCATATATTATACAATTCCAGCATAGATTTTGTCCAGTATTACATTTGGAATAATATTGAACTGATACCTCCTGTTTCTTCAAACAAGCTCTAGGTCAGCGTTATCTTCCTTTTGCTATTTTTTGGGAATAACCCTTAAATTTCTGGTTTAAACCTCAACAGTTGTGTAGTAATCCCTGTTATCTGACATGGTTTTATTGCTAGCCAGGAGGAGGCAGTGGCTTCCTGAGCATCGTCCTGCAGCTAAAGAAGTCTGTACCTCATTAATGGGTTTCTGCTTATGAGACTAGAGATAAACATTAAACCATGATGGAGAAGTGACTAAAGAAGTGATCTTCATGATTGCCCTTTGTATCCTCTTTAGATGGACATAGGATCTGACCGTGAATCTTCTAATAACTTGTTACCTTTGGTTGTGCTCAAACCACAGTTTTTTTTCCTTCATTTTTTATTTTTCTCTTCAAATGTTGTTTCTGCATTTTCTTTTTTTTCCCTTATAGCCTTAGTTATTACAGCTGTTTTTAATCATTACTGGTGGTCAGTCTTTTTCTCCTGTTTTATATTATATTATTATTTTAATAATTCCTTTTTTTAAATTAAATTTGGAAAATAATAAAAAAAATAGACTGCAGATTTTTAGACACAAGGGTTAGGAGACAACCATGATGCTATTAGCTGGCCGAACACTGATTCCTCGCTTATTGCTAAAATTTACTTTCAAGCATTGCGTGATTCATGACTTAGTGACAAGAACTATTAGTATTACTCACGTAAAACCATGTGAGTCATCTAGTGAATGGCACCATGTCACTGTCACTGCTATGACTGCCACAGATAAACAGTCACACTAAGCCTACCCAGGGTTTCAATGTCCACTATGTATTTTACCCACTCTTTGCCTTAGCAGACAAGAGAAAAACCTCTATGCAAACAGCAAAAACACAGTTGAGATATGTATATGGTTACAGTTTTACCTGCCAGAAGATTTGTAATACTGTTTAGCCAGCCTTGTGATTCCCATAACTCTGCCACACTGCATGGCCAGGCAGGTGACACACTTTTTCTTTATATGTCATTACAACTTCCTATGGCAACATTCTGTAGATTCTTGGCAGCAGTTGCAAATGTGCTGAGTGTGTGCAAATAGCAGCAGCTGTCATATTAGTACTCAGTTAGTCACTGGCCAATGCCACTCTTGTTTGCATGTAACCACGCATATGAGTGATTAGAAGTTAGGGAGAATAGAACCACTGAATGAGCCTGGATGCAGCCAGTGTACATTCATGGTCAGCATTTCTGTTCTGGCTGCATACAAACTGGCTGCAGCTAGTCGACCAGTTTGTATGCAGCCATATTATGGAGAGTAACTGTGTCCAGAGGTGGCGTTCTTCTGTTTCTGAATGCAGCAAACTTGTATCCCTGGCTGCCTGTGTGAATGTAGAATAAGGCTGGCCATTCGCTATACAATTTTCTTGAAATTTACCTTCAACTATGTAGTACAAAGGCATGCCTAATTGGATACAAGTGAAAGCTTTGTTTAGCTTTGACCTCATATTATGTGGTTTGTGGTAAATCTAACAGAAAATTGTACAAGAAAATTGAACATATATGGCCAGCCTTAGTCAACTGTCTGCTTCCAACCTCATATTCATTGGCAGGGAATATTAATACTAATTATTGGTCAGTGAGCAAGAAACCTGTCTAATGATCTTTTTGGCTGTAGAGCATGGCAGAGGTGTGTACCTCTCTATACATTCCTATTAGTGATCAACTGATATCTGTTTTTCGTTGCCGATACCGATATTTTGGTCAATGCATATCAGTATCTGCCGATATTGGCAGATATTTTCGTACATTTAAAAAACATTTTTTTTTTCTTTGACAGGTACACTTGTGAAGGGATCTGGGGGTCTAAAAGACCCCAAACCCCTCCTCTGCACTTAAAAGCATTCAAAATGCCAAGTTTGGCTGCTTTGAATGCAGTCATTTTTTTAATCTGGTGCCAGTACCCGGAAGTGATGTCATGACATCACTTCCGGGTTTTTGCATAGAGACCCGATCAGAGAGGAATGCAGCTTTGATCGGGTCTTCGGCGGCCGTGCAGGCTGGTTGCCCGAGTCTCACGGTGGGAAGGGAGACCCGGGCGAGCCGCGGAAGGTGGCGGGAGGGGGGGACGCCCCATCCCGTTCCTTGTAATGACAGCCGAGCGGCTTCTCAGCCGCATCAGTTGTCATTACAAGACAGCCGACCGTCAGCTATGGACGCCAGTACCGGGATGATACCTCTAGCTGCAGGCATCACTCCGGTACAAGCACTTTCCGAAATATCGGCAATATCGGTCACCTTGGTGGCCGATTCCGATATATCGGGGGAAAGTGCAGATCGGCCCTCGATATATTGGCTTTGTCGATTATCGGTCGATCCTTAATTCCTATCCCTATATGCAGGGATCCTCAAACTACGGCCCTCCAGCTGTTGTGGATCTACACATCCCATGAGGCATTGTAAAACTCTGACATTCACAGACATGACTAGGCATGATGGGAATAGTAGTTCCTGAACAGCTGGAGGCCATATAATGTTGCTTTAGGAGGCTTTCTCATTTTGATATTATTGGAATAGTCCTTTCTGTCCTGTAGCACCATCTGATTATAATGGTCTGCTTTAGTTGAATCCATACAAATGTGCAGTTTTTGGGACTTTCCTTTTCCTTTCATTGATGCTTCAGTTGACTGTTCAGATATGTACCAGAGAATAGCGAGAACAGACTTCTTAAAGCAACCCTTGACCCATTGCATGAACTGGTTTTCATTTGCTTTCCCTCTCTTTTATAAAACTGAGACACATTTTATTATTATTGGTAAAGTATGGTGTATTTTTTATGATGCAAGACACCACTTCCTGCTTTCTCGCATAGGCAAGAATTTTATATCTACCCTGGTATTATCAACTGAAGCTGTTATTACTTTATATTACGAAAGTGATCAGCCTAATGTGTGCACCTGATAGAATTTGGAGGTACTGGGAAAGAGGCAAATTTGGCGCCTCATAGCTACTATTGATTTCCGTCACTATGTTTGTTATGCTAGCTGTCTATCTAACACAAGTAGAATTTAAAAAAAAAAACAAAAAAAAAAAACAACTGTATGTCCTTTTTAATTAATCGCAGGGTTGATTTACTAAAACTGGAATGTGCAAAATCTGGTGCAGCTGTGCATGGTAGCCAATCAGCTTCTAACTTCAGCTTCTTTGTTCAATTAAAATAGAACTATGATCAAAACTTTTTTTTTCATTCTGGATAGATTATGGGAGGGTTATAACCCCTATTAGATTTTTTTTTTCTTAGCCATCTATATCCCATTGTGGAGCTTTCCCTTCACTTCCTCTCCCATAGCCAAACAGGAAGTGAGAGGAAATCCCTGCAAATTAAGGGAATTTCTTGGGGACCCCCAGGTCACCAGAATTAGTGTCCCCATTGGAAGATTTCCCCTCTATTACTTTTTTTGGGACAATCCAAAATTTTGGGATTTTCTTTTACTTTCACTTTCAATATCAATGGTAAACAGGACAAATAGAGGGAGGGAATATCCATAACTGGAAAAAACAACACATATTATGGAGAGGCTGCACACCCCAATATAATTGAGAGAAGGAAAGGAAAAAACTACCAGGGGTCTCCATAACGGGGGCACAGTCAGCAATAACAACTAATAGGGGTTCTATTCCATCTCCCCTCTATCCAAAACTAAAAAAAAGTTTTGTCTTTAGTTATACTTTAAGCTTCCACAAAAAAAAACCCTGGAAGCTGATTGGTTTCTGTGCAGAGCTTCATTGGATTTTGCACTCTCCAGTTTTAGTAAGTCAACCCCAGAGCATTTATGAGTGTGGTCATTTACTATATTTCACATACAAATACTGATTATATTGTGGGAACTTATGCTTTGTTTTTGGTGAATACTGCATAGCTTAGCCTGAATATTACATAGCAATTTAATAAACATACAGTATAGTAGAAATTCTCAACAATATCTGATAATCTTGGATATTGCTTTGGACTTTTGGCTTTTCAGTTTCTTTCTAGTTGCAAGTAATATGGGAATGATACTATTTCTGCATAACAAGAGGTCCAATGATATGCCAGTGAGCCACTGGTTTAGTTACGGCATATGATTCAAGAAGACCTTTTGTCTTAATCTGATTGGATGTTTAAAGCAAGAACGTATTTATTTGTAAAATGAACTTGGCACGGAATGTTAAGACAATGGATGGCCTGTGGAAATTGATTGTAATTTCATGCAATATACTGTACACTTTATAAAGTGTTTCTATCTTGCAGCTGGGCTTTCTTTCAGATGGAACTTGGTGGAACTCAGTTCCACCACCTCTGGCTCATGCCCTCGCTCCCTGCTCACCACTATCATTTGTAAACACAGAGGTCTGGCTTCTGTATTTACATGTGACAGCTTGTCTCGCAATGGCTTCCATAGATCTGATCTCCTGAGCAGCTCCCACTGAGTGCACAATGAAGACAAGAGAGATGCAGGTGCCTGGGGTGCAGTGGGAATGCTGACACTCCTACTGGATGATCTCCCTGGAAGCGAGAGAGGCAGAGCAACCCACAGTGTGCGGAGAGGTACTAGAGAAGAAGAGGGGTGAAAATGAGATGTGGATGGGGGATGCAGAGGTAAGCAGCTGTGGAAGAAGGCTGAGCTCTGTACTCTATGTGCAGCACACCCCTAAACTCTGCACTCTGTGTGTTGTGCACTCCCGAACTCTGCACATGGAGCACCCCTAAACTCTGCACTCTGTGTATAACCCCACCAAACTCTGCACTCTATACATAATTCACTCCTGGTATTTTTTTTTTAAATAATCTTTATTTTCAAGTATACAAAAAGCAACAAAAAGAGAAAGTACAAACAACATGTTAGCAAAGCTGTAACATACGAAATACAACTAACATGGCATTACATTACTGGCTATGAAAAGCAAGCAAAGGCACAATCAAGGTGGACAGATCTGGCAATATGAGGAGGGTGCCTATCGGCCAAACAGAGGATATACTCACAATATACTTGTCTCAACCGTTTAGCACATACTCCAGGGGAAGGTCCCCCAGAGCAGCCAAGCAGGATTGTGACCAACATCAAGCAGCTGTTTTGCCAGCCATATCATATGGGTAAAAAAGAAGCCTAAGAATAAAAAAAGAGAAGTAAAAAAAAAGGGGGTAAGGAAAGGGTGGCTCCCAACGAGGTTGCCAAGAAAAACAAAGAAAGGAAAGGAGGAAAATTAAATTATCCTGGAGGAGATAAAGATGGGATGTGAACAACACATTGTAAAGGGGGAACAATCTCATAGACAACCTGGGGCACCTGTCTCAGGGGTCCAAGCCATGCGGCTTAATTATCAGGGATCTCCTCTGAGTAGAACATCCACCCCGTCCATGTGTCCTTGAATCGTGTCTGTAGGCCCTGCGCGGTTAACACTCTCCTCTCTGCCTCCATAACTAAGTTAACCTGCACTCCTGGTATTTAATGCCACTTTAAGACCCTTCCACTGTTATTGAAATTTGACCATACAGACTATTTGATGCAGTTTGGAAGGTGTATGTGTCGCTGGGAGGGGGTTGTGGGGGGGGGGGTTGTGGTTGAGTTCCTGCACCTATTTTCTGAGAAAAAAAAAGCCCTGTGTGGCAGTAATGTAGTACAATTAAAATAAGACAGTAGCCATGGCCCTATGCCATTTAAAGGGGATGAATGAGGTGTTTTTTTTAAAAATGACCTAAAATACTAATTGGGTAAAATGTATGTTCTGTCATCCTACCAACAGGAGTTATAAAACAGAAAATTGTCGCAAATACTTACTGTAATTTTACTTTCCTGGTGCCAATCCATGGCAGTATACATGTGGTAGCATGCCGCCATGTTGGTGCCAGGAAATGACAGCTCATACACATGCCGTATATGTTTGTCATGGAAGAGTAACCTTTCTTTTGCACTATGACATGTGATAAAGGGGTGTGGGAAGAGGTTGAAAGCACGTGACATCATCACAATACAAATTTAGCACAAAATTGAAAATCTGCAAAATATTGCATATGTGCTGAAAGTGTATATCAACTAAAGCAGTCCTTGGCTGTGGTCCAGGAGGATTGCATGGAAATACAGATACCACATGTGATTTCCTGCATTGAAAATGACCCAACCCTCCCATACACCTGCAAAGTGATAGTATTGGGCTCAATGAAGGACATTTCTTCCTCATAGTGTACTGGAATAAATTGTATAGTAGACAGTTCTGCAAATCTAAAGTTCCCCAACTATTTAGAAAAAAAGAAAATAAGAGAAAATCTTTTATGCTGTAAATATGCTTGTTAAAATAGTTCTTATTTCTTCCAATCCTGGTATTTACTCATATTTTTTTCACACAGCAGAGCTAGATAAAAAAAAAAACAAAGAAAATTTTTTTTTGTTTTGAATAGAGTGGGAAGGAGATAGAACCTCTGTCATGTTTTTATTGCTGTCTATGTACCCAGTGAGGAGATTTAGCCCTCTTATTTGCATTTGTGACCATTCTTACCAAAAAAAAATAAAGCAAGGGAAAATCCAAAAATGTAGAGTTGCCCCCAGGCAGGGGCGGCTCTGGACAGTTTTTTTGTTGGGGGGGGGGGGGACTGGTGCCCAGAGTATAAGTGGTAGGGTATCCAAAGAGAAAGAGTGACCGCACTCAAAGGTAGATAAACTTGAAGTGTTTATTCCCATTCGTAGAAAACAACAACAGTGCATCGAACAGACATGAACACGGTTAACGCATTTCACGACTCTATGGGTCGCTTACTCATAGAGTCGTGAAACACGTTAACCGTGTCCATGTCTATTCGATGCACCGTTGTTTTCTACGAATGGGAATAAACACCTCAAGTTTATCTACCTTTGAGTGCGGTCACTCTTTCTATTTGGATATCTGATCACTGGACGGCGGATCCGACCAGCACCTGGGTGCCTTTGCCTTGCCTGAGCGGCTTTTTCTGTGTTATAAGTGGTAGGGACTAAACCATTTATCCAAAATTGCTGCATTTGTAAACTTCAAAAGCCAGGAGTAAAAGTGGTAAAAAAAGCACTTGTGGGTTTAATGAATCATTTGTTTTGTATAATTATGATTTAAGAGGGCGTGGCAGGGAGTGTATCCCATGCCTATATACTTTTACTTATAGGTGTCTCTTGTTCCCTTCTCAAAAAGTTGGGAGGCATGTAAAATCCTAAATACAAACAATGTAAATCCAACATGATATCAGCCTGTTGCAGTCCACTGTACAGCACAGATCAGACTGGGAGAGGAAGAAGTAGCACAAAGGGGGCAGCCGGCTATACTGCAGTTCAATGAGCATCCTGATAGAAAAGAAAAAAAAAGCAGAGAGAGAGAGAGAGAGGAGCTTAGCAGTGTGCTGCTTCTCTATCCATTGTCCAGTCACAGAAATGGAAATGGAAATGGACAAGACTTCAAAGGGTCATTTAACTGCAGCAGAGGAAAATCAGGTCTCCTGCCCTACCAGATAGAGCTCTGCAATGTGGCAAAGCTGTGTAAGGGTAGAAACACTTATGTGTGACCCTTGTATTTAGCTGTTTGCCTGGAGTACAGCTATAAGTTCCAGTAATGGCAGATTGGAGGTTCAGAAAAAAATATATTCATTAGGCTTAGGGGCATTTAATGTACAAGTTACCTCCTTGCCCTGCAATATGCTTGCCTATGAGTGTTTCCCATAATAATCAAGACTGACAGTGATAATGGTCATAAATAAGAAAAAACGGGCCCTAGGATGAATCATTGATTGAAATAAGGACTATATATGACGCTGTTACTAACAGCTCCCAAGATTCATCTTTTATTCTGCATGGAAAAGAAGCAAGGGATAGGTTTGGTTATCATTAGCAAAACCTTCAGCAAGATGCTGCAAAAAGCCTGTAGAAAAATACAAGACAATAAGGCTAAGTTTACAGTTTTGGTCAAAAGCAGTAAAAACAGGAGGTTGAGTCATGTTTTTACTGCCCCTCAGTTGTCCCCCCCCCCCTTAAGCTGCAAAGGCAGCCAGAGAGGGTTGCATACGTGTAGCGGCTGCTATGCTTTGCTTTGCACTGTGGCAAGAGTTATACCCCCTGCCATGTTCAGTGGGCAGTTTAAGCAAATGAAAGGTTCTGCGCTGCAACCAGCCTGCAGCACAGTGGTGTGGGCTTTTGTGGGTCAAATGAGGTGGTAAGGAAGCAACATAACCATTCACTTCCCACCACCTGACAAATGTCATCTGAAAAGCAATTTATTGAGGATCTCTCTTCAGAGGGCACTAATAATGTAGGTGAGCTCTAACATTCTGCGTTAATACAGCCAGTCAGAATCCTTCTCCTACCATAGAGTAGATTAAACAATAGAAAGGAGTAGATCTCGATCTGCTGTAAAGCAATAGTCGGTGCTGTCCATTCAGTCCTTGTCCCTCTCGAGGTTTTTATACAAGCTACTTTTCTAGTTTTCTAGACTTCCACTGCTATTTTTGGAATTCTCATTGTTAAGTTTGTGTGTAGGCGGCTATGTGGCTTTTTTTATTTCTTACTGACAAAGATTCCTGTGAACTTTCTCATACTCTTGTTACGGACAACATATTTTTTTACAATAGTTTGGGAAAGTTTCCAACAATCTGGAATGTGCTGTGTTACAATGTTTGTGCAGCTTTTGGGATTTTTCAGTAAGGCAGTGCACAAAGCACTGATGATGCACAAAGTGCAATAACTCTCGGCAACCAATCAGAAGTCCAAGAATCAGGGAACTGAAATCTGATTGGTTGATATAATTAAAGAGGAACTAAAGTCCAATTTAAAAATTTTACGAACAGGCAAGCTATTATAGCATGTCTCTTCCGAAATAAAATAAACCTACTTGCCTGCTTACAGTCCTCTCCACAATGTACACCGACTCACTAAGCTGCTCATTTGCAGTTCAGATTACATTTCTGGCAGAGCGCCAGGATCACTAACTCCCATGTAAAGATGTGCACAACTGAAAAATTTGTTTTGTTTCAAATTCATTTGTTATGTAAATTCATTAATTTAGAATGAATACATTTTTTTAATTATCTTCATATATTCAGATTTGTTTTATATATTTGTTGTTCTGAATCGATTCGTATTTCGGAAGATAATTCGGAACATTAGTTATATTCGTTTTAACGTGTTAATTCGTTATTTCGGGAGATAATGTATGCACTCTGAGTCATCCCTGCTAGTCCAACCCACAAAGATAAATCGAATGACCTGATTGGACAATATCAATTAGAGCCGTATGCATTCAAAAGTAATAAAATTAATTTTGAATTCACTCGTTATTCTATGATTCTGAGATTTTGATGGATCCACCTCCATCCAACCCAAACACAATAAGCAGGAATCATTTATTTCACATTAAACAAATGGTCTCTCAAGTTCAACCCCAATACCAAAGGAATCCATTTAGATCATTCGTTATATCATTGTTTTTTGGATGCTTTAACCACTTGCCTACTGGGCACTTTTACCCTCTTCCTCCCCAGGCCACTTTTCACCTTTTAGTGCTGTCACACTTTGGATGACAATTGTGCGGTCATGAAACACTGCAACCATATGAAATTTGTATCATTTTTTTCCACATAATTAGAGCTTTCTTTTGGTGGTATTTAATCAACTCTGGGGTTTTTATTTTTTTCTAATTAAACAAAAAAAGACAGAAAATCTTGAAAAAGAAAGTTTTTCATAGTTTGTTATAACATTTTGCAAACAGGTCATTTTTCTGCTTCACTGATGTGCGCTGATGAGGCAGCACTGATGGACATTGATGGGCACTGATTAGGCGGCACTCATGGGCATGATAGGCTGCACTTATGGCCACTCATCAAGTGGCACTGGAGGGCACAAATGAGGAGCCACTGTTGAGGCTGCACTGTTAGGTGGCACTGATGGGCACTGATATGCAGAACTGATGGGCACTGATAGGTGGCACTGATGGGCACTAATAGAAGGCACTGATGGGCACTGATAGGCGGTACTGAAGGGCACTGATAGGAAGAACTGATGGGCACTGATAGGCAGCACTTATAGGTGACACTGATGAGGAAGCACTGATGGGCACTGACTGGCAGCACTGGTGGGTGCTAATTGGCAGCGTTGGTGGGCACTGATAGGCAGCACTGGTGGGCACTGATAGGTGGCACTGATGGGCACTGATAGGTGGCACTGATAGGCAGTACTGAAGGGCACTTATAGGAAGTACTGATGGGCATTGATTGGCAGCATTGATAGGTGACACTGATGAGGATGCAGTGATGGGCACTGACTGGCAGCACTGGTGGGCATTGAGTGGCAGCATTGGTGGGCACTGATAGGCAGCACTGGTGGGCACTGTTGGGACTGTACTGATTAACAGGACTCTGATAATCAGTGCCCTAATTATTAGTGTAGATGTCCCTTTCATACAAGCCGGTTATCAGCTCTCCTTTCCTTGCGCTGTCAATGTGAGAACAGAAATGCTGATAACTGGCTTGTGTTTACATCGCAATCTGCTGTGATTGGACACATGGTAGCTGATCACGTGGTAAAAGGCCGCTGTGATTGGCCCTTTACCCTGATCTGTGATTAGCTGTGTCCTATAGACACAGCAATCACCGAGCAAGCCGCCTACACACTGCAGCGGGCACACAGCAGGCGTGATCACGGGAGGACGTCGTATAACACCCTCCCAGAACTGGCAGTCATTTGGCTATAGGGAGGTTGGCAAGTGGTTAAACATTAATAAAAGGTCCAAACTATCACATCATGTCATCCAAATGAAACAACTGAATACTAATGAACTTGCTGTTTTTTTCGGTGTTATTTATTATGGATTTGTTGAAATTCATTACTGTGCATTCACACTAGTTCCTGCCCTCAAGGAGCTTACATTCTAAGGCAGGCCATAGACAGTGCAAATTTCCCATGGTTGAAGGAAAGAAATTGGCACGATTCCCCCCATCAACACAGACAGTGCTGACAGAGGAATCCCTTCTGCTGAACAATTGTCTTCTCCGGGGGGCGGGGGGGCCTGGGTGGGTGGGGGAAGCATCCTGCGCCAGGAGAAGACAGTGATTAGAACTAGCGGCTATATCAGCAGCTGGCGATAATCACAAGTGAATCCAGGAGGCTGGTTGTACCCAAGTTCATTGATTGATTGATCGATCAACTTGGTACATTTAGCCTGCCCACACATGGTTCGATTCTTGACTAATTCGAACCTTCTATGGCCTCCTAATGTCTCAATCTCACATACTAGGGCCAATTTAGACAGGAGTCAATTAACCTTCCAGAAGCACAGGGAGAACATGCAAATTACACAGTGTCCTGCTCAGAATTGAACACATGACTCCAGTGCTGCAAGCTGAGCTGCCTCACTAGCTTTTAAATTATGCTTCAGTCAAACCTGGATATAAAAATGTTCCATGTATTCTGGCTTAGGCCTCATACACACTGCAGCTCAAAAAAGCTGCTTCTGCAGGCATTTGATTTTTTTTTTTCTCTGTCTCCCCTCCCCTCCCTCCATGTTAGCTTATGTGTCTATGCACACTATAGGCAGTACAGAAGTTTACAGGCAGAAAAAAGAATTAATCATTTGCACCTTCAGGTGAGGAGCTTTTGAGCATAAAAACTCCCAAAAGTGCCTTAACATACACACATTAACCACTTCAGCCCCAGAAGGTTTACCACCCTTCATGACCAGGCCAGTTTTGCAATACGGCATGGTGACACTGTACCCAAATAAGATTGATGACCTTTTTTTTTCCACAAATAGAGCTTTCTTTTTGTGGTATTTCAATCACCTCTGCGTTTTTTATTTCTTGCGCTATAAACAAAAAAAAAAACTGACAATTTTGAAAAAAAAAAAAATATTTTTTACTTTCTGCTATAGAACATATCCAATAAAAAAATGTAAAAAAAAAAAACAAATTTATTCATCAATTTAGGCCACTATGTATTCTGCTACATATTTTTGGTAAAAAAAAATCCCAATAACCGTATATTGATTGGTTTATGCAAAAGTTATAGCGCCTACAAACTATGGGATATTTTCATGGGATTTTTATTTAGTTATTTTTTTGCTAGTAATGGCGGCAATCAGCGATTTTTAGCGGGACTGCCACATTGCAGCGGACAAATCTAACGCTAAGTGACACTTTTTGGGGACCAGTGACACTGATACAGTGATCAGTGCTAAAAAAAATGCACTTTCACTGTACTAATGACACTGGCAGGGAAGGGGTTAACATCAAGGATGATCAAAGAGTTAAGTGTGCTCCTAGGGAGTGCTTTATAACTGTGTGGGGGACGGCCTAACTGGAGGAAGACAGAGATCCGCATTCCTGCTTAGCAGGAACACAAGATCTCCATCTTCCTCTCTGACAGAAGTATATAAACAAGGCAGACTGCCATTCTGTCTCTTCTGTGAACGATTGGCGGGTTCCGCGGACACCGCTTCTGCCGGACCCGCTGACTGGCTCCCGCTGTGTCCAATCACAGAGGGAGGGGGGTCACCGGTGGCACGCGTGGGCGCCTCAGACCCTGTGCACGAAATCACGTACAGCTGCAGTATATCTGCGTGGGGCAGTCTTCAAGTGGTTAATGCGCATGAACGATAATCATGTTAACGTGTGTTCCCGTGTTAATGTTTCTAATGGCCAGAATTCTGGACAATAGAATATATTAGTGCCAGGCGCATGAACGCATGCAAAACCCCAACTTTTTATCGCGTTTTTGATGCTGTAAACTCCTGTAGGAGAAAAAATGTCTTTAACCTTACAGTGTGTATGAGGCTTAAAGCCAAACACTCAACTCATTTGTTCTCTTTTGGTCGGTTATATACAGTATACCATTTAAAGCAGTTGTAGAGGCATAATCTTTTTTTCTTAAAATAATAAACATGTCATACTTACCTGCTCTTTGCAATGGTATTACCTCCTCTTCTGGGGTCCCCCCGCCTTTCAACACTTATCAATTGCCCTTAACCATTGGGCTAGAAGGGGTGCATTAAACCAAATAGGTGTACCTAGCATTTGACAGGCACTACACTGGGTGACTCAGCCTTGGAGGCAGCATTCTGAATGCATTTTTTTTTTGTATGTATAGAGGTATCTCCTCTTTGGATGGGATTTTTAAGGCAATTATATATATGTATATATATATAAATGTATCTTTTTATTATTCACAAAAATAGAAAAATTGTTAACTATTTATACTGTACATCATATTGTATATGCCAAGAAAAACGACCTATAATGATATATCACGAATCATGTATCCAACGCGTTTCAAATTAAACATCAATAAATTCTTCCTCAGGGATATTATATCCATTTCAGCAACATAGATCAAGTTCATTTTAGAAACAAGTATGTCAAGAAATACATCCAGAGATACAAAATATATGTGTATAAAAATCACTTTCCATTGAAAACAAATATACACACAATGTGCTGACCTTTATTTCAATGCTCTCCAGGCTTTCAAAGGAGTGTTATCTCCCCGAAGCCACAATCACACCATGTAGGGCCGCTGGATATTTGTCCAAATTCCAATTCTATTTTAACCACTTGCGGACCACCTGCCGCAGATTTAGTGCTGCAGGCTGGCTCAGCTGCGCGAAACGACATATGGGTACATTGGTCGCGGGAGTGGTGCTGGGGGGCGGGCACGTGCCGCCACAGGCGCGCTCCCACTCCCATTATGCAGCGGGGATGCTGATCCATGGGACCGGTGGCCGCGATTCCTGCCGGCCACCCGAGCTGAGAGAGAAGGATGGTCAGCTGTTGTAAGCACAGCTGACCATTCTTCTCTCTGAAATGATCACAGAGAGCCTGTGATTCTTCTACATATATAGGATCCCAGGTCTCTATGATCATTTCACAAGTCCCTCCCCCCACAATTAGAAAACACTCCCCTAGGCTCACAATTAACCCTTTGATCACCCCTAGGGTAACCCCTTCCCCAGTGTCATTATTACAGTAACAGTGCATATTTTTAGCACAGATTACTGTAGTAATGTCATTCGTCCCCCCAAAAGTGTCAAAAAAGTCAGTTAGGGGTCCGATCTGTCCACCGCAAAGTTGCAGTCCCGCTAAAAATCGCAGGTCGCCATCATTACTAGTAAAAATAAATAAATAAAGAAATAAAAATGACATAAATCTTTCCCCTAATTTGTAGACTCAATATCTTTTGCCCAAACCAATCAAAATATGCTTATTTACCAAAAATATGTAGCAGAATACAAATTGGCCTAAAAGAATTAAAAATTTTGAATTTTAAATTTTTTGGGGGTGGAAATTATATAGCAGAATATTTTTTTTTTTTCAGAATTGTCTTTCTTTTTTTGTTTATAGCGCAAAAAAATAAAAATTGTGCAGGTGATCAAATACCACCAAAAGAAAGCTCCATTTGTGGGGGAAAAAATACACCAATTTTATTTCGGTACAGTGTCGCACGATCGTGCAATTTTCCATTAAAGTAACGCAGTGCCGAATTGCAAAAAATGGCCTGGTCACTAAGGGGGTAGATCCTTCCGGTCCAGAACTGGTTAAAGCATTTTGAATGCATTATCCCAGGTATTTCAGTGGCCATATAGGTGCAGGATGAAAAAAGCCAGGAATAGAAGACACTGGATACCATGCTGTACTACAATTCACTCACTGAGTGTACTTGTTGCCTGAATTTGTTACATAAGAATAAATAAAAGTCATGTTTTTCGGGAGGCATTTCTGAACATGGAGGTGGTCCTGAGATTTTTCTTCAGTACAAGATTCTTTTTTTGTAAAGCAGAAAGGATCCGATGTGCCAGCACCGTGTGACTGCTGGTGTGTTGTGGGTGTTCGGTGGCACGTGTTTCTAGCTCAGCACACTCCAGTGTTCCAGATGTTCTGAGCACATTGCATTCATGTGAGCATTGTTCCATGCCGCTCAGCAAATCCACTCATGTTGTTTTCATTTAGTGAGTATTAGGCTTTGTGGGTGCTTTGATCTTGACAAGGCTACATAACAGGTGAACAAAGTTCCCTGCTAATCTCTCTTCTAATGAACAATTATGTGCATTTGTATTGTGCTGCATCACTACACGCTGTATGAGTCATCTGAACGGACCCACTGGACTATTCTACTGCACTTGTTTATAAAACTGAAAATTTGGATTATTGGTCATGGCAACCAATTAGATATTTGTGAGAAAAAGAGAGTAACCGATCGGATTTGAGTGGAACCGGTCATATGTCAAGAAAGAGCACTGTAGGGCAAACTAAGACAAAAGGGGAATTGTTTTATGTTTTTAATTCAGATTGTCATTGTGAAGTAATTTAGCAGCGGAAAATAGGCACATGTGGTGCCTCTTTTTTTTATTTCTGACAAGAGACATGTACATTTAAGGCACTGTTCTGCACCCAGACACCATAGATACATAAGGGTTGATTTACTAAAGGCAAATAGACTGCGCACTTTGCAAAGTGCAGTTGAACTCTGCAAGTGCTGTTGCTTCTGAGCTTAAAGTGGAGCTCCACCCAAAAGGGGAAGTTCCGCTTTAAGGACTCTTCCCCTGCTCCTCTTACACAATTGGCACTTTTGAAGAGCGGGCAGGTACTGTATTTTGACAGGTACCTGCTACCCACTTCCATTCTGAGCTCCTTGAAAACTGAAGTTCTTCTCCCTCCCTCCCTATTCCCCTGTAGTCCTCTGGGACAGTGACAGGTCCCAGAAGACTGCCTCCACCATCCACGATGTGAAGCGAGACTCGTGCATGCACAGTGGGCACCCGGCTGGGAAACCACAAGCTGTTACAGCCAGGTGTCCATAGTGAAGATTTTGGTGCCGCCGGGGGAGGACAGAGAGTGAAGACGGCTGGGCTGAGTGCACCGCTTGATCATGGAACAGGTGAATGGCTGTTTTTTTAAAAATTCAACAGCTACAGTTTTTGTAGCTGCTGACTTTTATTTTTTTCAGAGGTGACTGGAACTCCTCTTTAATAAATGAGCAGAAGCTGTGTGGACTTCTATAATCCAATCATGTGCAAGCAAAATGCTGTTTTTTGAAAAAAATAAATACATTTGCACATGATTGGGTATTCTTTGCTAATGAAGATTTACCTCATTTACTAAGCCCTGGGGCAACTGCAAAAGTGCAGAGTCTATTCAAATATAGTAAATCCACCCCATATTGAGCATAGCCAAAAGTAAACGTATCACATTGTAACCTCTTCACTGGCTGAACTAACAGAAACATGTTGCTTCGAAAATTAAACAGCTACATGACAGACACATTTTTTTGTTGGAGAAAGATGTTCATTATAGCAGAACTCCACCCAAAAAGGAAGGTGCCGCTATAAGTGCGCCCCCTCCCCGCCTCCACTCTTCTATTTGACATGTTATTTTTTTTAGGGGGAAAAGGTACCCCACTTTGACAGGTACCCACTCCCACTACAGCTGGGATAGCAGAGACGATCCAAGCAGGAGTTCTCCTCCCCTCCCTCCCCACAGTCTTCTGGGACCTATCACAGGTCCCAGAAGACTGCGGGACAGTTCACAAAGTACAGCGTGGCTCGTGCATGCGCATTGGACAGCCAGCTGTGAAGCCTAAAGCTGCATAGCTGGCTTCCCACAGTTAGGATGCTGGCATCAGGAACCCAAAGACTAGAACTGAAGAACTAACCCAGGTGAGGATGGCACTGGATCCCTGGACAGGTAAGTGTTAGGATTTGTAGCTGCTGAATTTTAATTGCTTTTTTTGCCCAGACTAAGCCTCCTCTTTAAGCTTCTGTTTTCTAAATTGCAGAAGACTAAGGCTTCATGCACACTGGGCATTTTGCTAACTCTATTAGACTCTTTTCCTCCTGGCATCAGAGTTTTGGCAACAAAAAACACTTGAAGCGTGTAAACTCATGTAACCCATTTCGGTGCATATAGGCATGTCAAACACCTGGGCCTTAATTCATTTCATTGGGCAGAAAAATAATTTTTTCTGGTTATTGAAATAAATTAACGCTCAAGCACTAACCGCGCCTAGCGCTTAGGTGCTTGACATACGTCAAGGGCATCAAGCGTTTATTTCTGCCAAAACCCTGCTACTCCTGGACACACTGGCTGTGGGTTTTGGTTTATCCCTCTGAACACCTCTGCCTCTAAACTCCTCTAAATGCCTATGGGTGCATGGGCACGCTAACATGCAGGGGCATTTAGAGACAGTAAAAAAAAAACACAAAACGCCCCTTGGAGCAGCAGAAAAAAATGTCCAGTTTGCATGAGGCCTAAAAATAAGCTTCACTGAGTATAATAAATCTACAATACCATTATGAAAAAGTGAGGATAATCCCAAAATATCTTTGTTTTTTTAAAGCGGAACCAAACTCCCAAAAATACTCACCTCCACCTTCCAGTAATGTGGCAGTGACATCCCTCGAAAGTCGCTGTCATCTTCTCTCTAGTTATTTACGGATGCTGGGTTTTTGGCCTCTTGATTGGCTGGAGGTGGAATGACTTCATCCTGCACATGCACATGTGTCGATCGTTCTTGCATAGCCAGATTGTGTTAGGAAAGCACGCTAAGCTGCGCGTGTGCTCCTCAGTTTGCATTCATAAGAGGATTTCGAGCAGACAGGAAAGTGTTTGTTATTGCAGAAGAGACTTTCCGTTTCTTTTCTGCAATATAGAATTTTCTGATCACAGTTTTTAATACTTACGTTTATTTCTACTTTAAAGGGTTAGCTCATCTTTACTAAAAAACTGCCTATGTAGGACTAAGACTGAATAATTCTCTTGCTCTATGTATAGGTTGTTTACATACCTCCTTAAATCTAGGCAAAAACTCAAGGAGATGGTGTCCCCCCCATCCTGCCTTGTTGCTAGGATGTTGCTAAGAAGCTCACAGAAGTTGCTGCTTGCCTCCACCATCACTGAAGCCAGCTTTCTCTCTAATCAAACCCCTGCGCATATGCACTCTCTCTCCCCCGCATAAGAGCTTGGAGCTTCTTAGCAATGTCCTGGCAAGGTGGGGGAGGGGGGAACACCACCTCTGGGAGTTTTTCTTCCCTTTTTTTCCCTTCAAAAGCTCCTGGGTTGCTTTTGCAGTTTGTTTTGGATTATTATCCATCTGTACTGTGAAGCGCCGCCCAATCAACTTTGCTGCATTCGGCTGAATCTAGGCTGACAGTATATCTCTAAACATTGCAGAATTCATCCGGCTGCTTCTGTCTTCTGTCACATCATCAATAAACACCAATCACCCAGTGCCACTGGAAGCCATGCATGCTAATGCCATCACACTGCCTCTACCATTTTTTACAGATGAGGTTGTGTGCTTTGGATCATGAGCTATTCCAAGCCTACTCCACGCTTTTTTTTCCCGTCATTCTGGTACAGAATAATCTTAGTTTCATCCGTCCAAAGAATGCTTTTCCAGAACTAGTCTGGATTTTTTAGATGCTTTTCGGCTAATTCTAATCTGGCTTCTCTATTTATGAGACTTATGAATGGTTTGCACCTTGTGGTGAACCCTGTATTTGCTCTCATGAAGTCTCTCTTATTTGTAAACTTTGAAAATGATATGCTCACCTCCTGGAGAGTGTCCTTCACTTGTCTGAATGTTGTGAATGGGTTTTTGTTTACCATATAGAGGATTCTGTGATCAACCACCACTGTTGTCTTCCGTGAACATCTAGGCCTTTTTATGTTGCTGAGCTCACCAGTGCATTCTTCTTTCCTTAGAATGTACCAAATTGTTGATTTGGCCACTCCTAATGTTGCTGCTATCTCTTAGATGGATTTGTTTCATTTTTTGAAGCCTTACAATGGCTTGTTTCACTTGCATGGACCTCTCCTTTGAACGGATGATGTAGATTCACAGCAATAGATTCCAAATGCAAATACCACACTAATGGGCCATACGCACTATAAAATTTTCTGAAGACTTTTTCCTTTAGACTTACCAAAACCATATAATATGAGGTCAAACCTAAACACTTTCAATTTGTATGCCATCAGGCAGGCCCATGCACTACATAGAAAAGATAAATCTGAAGGAAATCTAACCACAAAAGTTGGATAGTGTGTATCCAGCTTTAGAATCAACTCCAGACCCTTTGCCTGCTTAATTGATGAAGAAATAACGAAGGAGTAGCCCAAACCTGGCCATAAAACAGCTTTTGATTTAATTGTCCAATTACTCTCAGTCCCTTGAAAAAAGGGGATAGCTATTCCTAAGAGCTGTAATTCCTAAACCTTTCCTGGGGAAGGATTAGAACCCGTTTCTTTTTTTACTGCCAGTGCCAGTGCTCTGGTAGAGAGATTTTCACCAAATGTTCACCATATGTCCCGCTGACATTTTACTAGACAGGAAGTGAGAAAAAATCTGCAACAGGAACACAGACAGAAATAAAAAATGTAATGGGTTTTAAGGCCAGTTTACACCTAAAGGAGGAACAGGAAAACGACGTTCCGTGCGCTTAAAACTTTCTGCAGTTGGGTTCTGCAGCGAGTGTCAGTATTAAGTTAAAGGCACCCCAACCACAGGTTGCAAACACCGTGTGTTTGCCCGTACCTGATTGCATGATACAGTTTATTTATTTAACTTTAATATAGTCTTAGGATCGTGAGAAGGTTATAAAATGCATTGAAGTTTTTATGTAGTATTTGTGTTATAGGTTAAAACAATACAGTTTGCGTACCTGATATAAGCAAATTTGAAAAAAAAAAAATAAAGAAAAAATGCCTGCCATTTTCACCTGCCTCCTCCATTCATAGACACTGTACTATAGATCCTAGCATAAAAAGAGCTCTATGACTGGAGGGCAGGCAGATAAATAAAAGGTCTGCCATCTCCATTCATAGAGTGCTTTTCATTGATGGAAGTTTTGGTTTAGCTTCTTGACAAGTGTTGATGTCAGGGCTTCAGATTTCATCTGCGATAAAAGCCACCAAGGACAAGAGACCGTTTTCATTAAAGGTAAGTAAAGTGCTTTGTGCTTTTTTATTTTTATTTTAACCACACTTGGGCTTTAAAGCTATAACCTTAGTTTGTAAAGTAATTAAAAATTGATCAAATTTTTAATGCAGCCACGCATAGTAGTCCACCCAACCTTTTAGTCACCTGTCCTCTGTCCAGAGATATATCACTCACTATATCACAGAGCCACGTGTTAAACTTCCAGGTTTGATGCTTAAATGCTCTTGTCAAAAACTTCCATTGCCAGAAACACACATGCTCTTGTCAAAATTTCAGTTGGGCCCATGCATGCTCTTATCAAAATCTTCTTTTACTGGGCCCGCGCATGCTCTTGTCAAAATATTTCCTTGCTGGTGCTACGCATGCTCTTGTCAAAATCTTGCTTTGCTGGGCCCATGAATGTCCTTGTCAAAATCTTCCATTGCCAGGGCCACATGAGCTCTTGTCAAAATCTTCCTTTGCCAGGCCAACGTGTACTCTTGTCATATTCTTTCTTTGCTGGGCCCACGAGTGTTCTTGTCAATATATAATGACTGCTCCAACAGTGAAGTTACTTCCCAAGAGATTAATGCCTGAAAACATTTGCAGAATTCAATGTTGCCTCTCTATATATTAACCAATAAAGCCAGGGACTGTCCTACTAAATTTGATAAAAATGGTGGTGGTGGTGGTAGGGGGGTCAGGGAGGGGGTAATTTTTACTTGCTCCTGTGAAAGTCGAGTTCCTGTCCCACCTTCTTAATTGTACTGATATGACCTCTATGACTAGCTGTTTGTCTGTCTTCATGGTTCTGATACCCAAAAGACACTCACAAAGAAATGGGAAATTCTTTATTGACAACTTTTAAGGCATATACAGTTTCAGTAATTGCACATTTTTAATTGGTAATGTTCACTGTTTGTCTTGAAAGTGGATCTTTACTAAAAGGTGCCTTATCCACTAAATATTGCCTAAAGATGCCTCATCTATTTTCTCTCTTCTGCCTCTATCAAATTTGCAATTTGTTTTTTTTAAAAGGCGTGGGTACTTTTTTTGTGACAGGATGATCAGAGCAGTGGGGGAACTGATCCCTCTGTGACTCCCCCTGATCCAGCTAAAAACCAATAGGAGGGTGAGGAAGAGAAGCTGGCTGTGCTGCAGGGGAAGCCACAGGGGACCAGTTTCACTGATAAGTCAGTAAAGCCTACCCTCCTGCTCATCAGGTGCCTGAGCCCCCCTTTTAAACTGATAGGGCCTGGACCTAATACAGAATGGCTGGCTGTACTGCCTTATCAGCAGCCCTGCAAGCACCCAAATCCTCAATTCTTGCCTAGGCTGTAAAGGATAGGAGGGTTTAGTTCCACTTTAATAATCTTCAATATAAAATAAAATACTTCCTGAGCAAAATATCGGGGATGTAATTGCTTACCCCTTTCTGAAGTCACCTGGCTGTTATGTTCACCCTTAAATACAATATGAGCCACTCAAGTCTTTAGTGTAATCATATGAATTATTCTCTGATCCTCTAGGACACAGCTCTGGTTCCAAGATTGCAACAGTGTTAAATGTAAAAGCAAAGGAGTTGATTGTACAAGCAGGGCAGCCAATCCACCTTTCATGCAGGTAAGACATTTTGTGCATGGTTGCATTTGCATGTTTTCTTGAAAATAAGCTTAAGTGCTTGAAAGCTGTCCATAGACAAGGTCTGTCTGTTATTGCCTGTTGAAAGCAAGAAAAGGAATGTAATCATCTAATAACTATGGTTTCTGGATTTCAGTATGGGTATAGTTGGTTCAATTCAAATGTGACATTAAAGAGGCTGCTGAGCAAAGTTTAACATGAAGATACTACTTCAAATGACTCTATAACTTTAACAACAAAAACAAGTTGTTGACAGCTATAAAGTATGGGCATCTACAGGTACCTACACATACCCTGAGCAAAGTGCCCCACTCTGCTCAAATGTCAAGCCACTCTGATACTTAGTGCTGAAACTTGCCTATCCCCTCCCACCTTCTACACATTCCAAATAGCCAGTGTGGCAGCCCATCATAGTTATGGACCAATGAGAATGTATGGGGGAAGAGGGAATGGCCCTGACAGTAATAGGGAATGCAGAACCTTTGCCCTTTCACAATGTCTGTATTGGGGCGTATGGGGGAACTCTCACGTGCTGCGGATTTCTGTACCTCTTAGTGTCTCCACTATATGTTGAATTGAAACAATCATTTTGAAACCCAAAGCCTGGCTAAATGTATGTATTACTGTTTGAAATATCTTACTAATTTCCTGTCCCAGTGACCACACAGAAAGGAAAATCTCTTCAATGGCTAAAGAAACAGTAACAAAACCTATCAATATTTGTAACCATTTCCCTATTCTTTGCACAGCAAAAATGTTTTGGCTAGAGCTTAAGGGGAATCTCTGACCATAACAGGATTATAAAGCACAGAACCAATAGGCCTCACGTATATTGTAGATTGTGATACAATATGTATGTATAGATAGTAAGAAAACTGATCAGATGCCCCCATATAAGGACAAATGTAATATATTTACAATTTTGCAGCCGCTGGCTGAAAATCACAGACAGATCTGCATTAAAAAGGTTTTTTAATTATCTCAATAAAGATTATTGCTATTTAAAGAAACTCTGTAATCGTATTAAAATACATAAAATAAGCTACCTGAAAAGAAAGGACTTAATAGTTACCTGTTTCACCTCCCGTGCCATCTTTACTCACTTTAAGAGCTATAATTTGGCTTAGGGATCTTCAGCATCAGCATCTGACAGTTCCAAGCATGTCAGTTGCCTGTTCCCCGGCTGTGCACTGTGGTTTCTTGTGACGTCCACTATGTTAACACTGTGTGCTAGCAGATGGAACCACAAAATGCAAAGGGAGACCAGACATCCTAAATATCTGAACCCAAATTATTGACAGATTAACAGGATCATATCTGAATTGTGGTCTGTAAAGGATAAAAAAAAAAAAACACTACCACTAAAGACAAAATAAAAATGGTTCTCTGTTAATGTTTGATGCCTAAAGAGCCTAAGCTATGTTGCTAATTTTAGTAGGTTGCATATCCATTCTGCCATCTGTTAAAAAAAAATGACTATGTACAAAGTAATCCCTATAAACCAATAGGTATCAAATTTGTCTGGTCATTGAAAAGTATATACTTATTAGTTGCTTTAGATTGCCTAGAGTTACTGAATACATCTTTTTATTCTCCTTTTTTGCTTGTTCAAAAACTTTGCTTGTCCTGCTTCTATTGCTCTTAGTTTACCATTGGATAATAAATGTAAAGTTCAGAGAGACCCCAGTGACATCATTATCTTTTGTCTGCTTTTCACAGTGGTGACCAAATGCTTTCCTGGAAATTCCCAGCAGCCTCAAGAAAAGAAAGTAACAGGTTCCATATGATTGGGAACGTGTGTCATGGAGGCGTTAATGCCCTGTGCCAAATGAATTTAACTGTGCACAAAGCACAGATCAGTGACACTGGATTCTATAGATGCCAATACAAGCATCTCACCTTATCCAAGAAAACCTCTGCCATCTACATATACGTTACAGGTAAAGCTGAATTTACTATGTTATGTGATGTAAATGCAAATGCCAGATGTTATCAATAGCAGTAAATAATTTCAGGAGAACACTTAATGTCAAACTCAAGCCAAAACTTATTTAATTTGTTTTAGATAGATATGGGAATAGTAAATACGTATATGCTCATTTGCTAGGTAATCGTTTTTGCATCTGAAAGAACTGATACTTAGCGTCTGATGTCACATCCGCCTCAACGCACAAGAACTTACTCAGGAGATAGCAAATATGAAGAAGCCCTTTTGACAAAACGCGTTAAGGCAGATGTGAGGTCAGACATTAGGGGCATCAAGAAGTATCAGGTCTTTCAGATGCAGGAACAATTAAAGGGCACGTGCAAGTGTTTTAATGTGAGTAAGCTATTGGCAATTAATAAAAGCTTTATTTCCTGACAAAATTGAGCTATGGAGGCTGTTTGTTTCTAAATGAATGTGATGAGCAGAGGAGCAAGTTAAAAAACTGAGCCAAGTAGGTGAAACAGAATAAGGGAGTGGCGTTGGATGAGTCCCAATTTTAATTTTCAGGCGATTTATGATCTGTTTAGAAATAAGAAGCCATATACAGTATATCTGCTAATCCTTTTTGCTGTTCAAGCACTGAGCATGGGGATAGAATTCATTAGAAAGAATAAATGTTTGATTCACAGTGGCTTAAAGACTTTTACCTATTATTCACAGTGACTTATGGGTTATATGTTATATGGAAGATTTTATGTTATGGGTTAATATACACACTGTTTGAGGTGTGGGAGTTGGTTTCACGTATAAGACTGATGTATTTATGAGTGTTAACTATATTTCAACATTGCATGTTATTACAAATTATGTAAGTATTTATTTTTGTGGGAAGATATAACACTAGTATCTTTATTAAGATTTTGCGTATTATCTATGGAGATAGGAACATTTTTACAGCTGCTCAGGCATAGGGGTAAAGATTATTGTGAGCTTGGGTCAATGTGTATTGGTCACCTTACTTCAGGACCTCATCTCATTTCAGTAAAGCGAGACCTTTGCTAAAAAAAAATAGTCCTTACAGGGGACTCCAAGGCACGTTCCCTTCAATCCTTAGCTATTGTTTCCTTGTTTGCCTACTGGTGGCTCGATTACAGTCCTTGGCTGAACTTTTGTCCTCCCTGTTTCATCCTCTGGAACTCCAAACTTCCTGAGGGCCAGACATCCCCACCGATAGTGTCTTTGGATCAGGAAGCTGCGAGCTGGGGAGGATAAGTGTGTCAAATGATATCCCAATGGCTTATGTCTTGTAATTCCATGCCCAAAATGTGATGGGCTGGAGGTAAAAGTGGATGAAAATACTTTCCTGGAAAAAAAACATTGGCTTTTGACAATTTGGCTGTTTTAGTGGAAGGATGCAGATTCTCCTTCACTTTGTGCTGGACGGCGCCAATGGTTCCTGCATTAATGATGTAGCCCAAGGTCTTTTGGCTGTGTTTGTGTGGAAAGGAAATTATAAACTTGTTAATTACACGAAATGTTGTTTAGCGTGATATATGCTTTCTTCATGACACAGATAACCTTGGAACTACTTTGATCATCTCTATTACAATAAAATATACCTGTTATATTTTTTGTGATCACGCTTAGATTTTTTCTTGACTAAAGTCATTGTTTAATTTAGGTAACGATAACCAATAGCTAATGTCAGTGTATTCATTGGAGAGCTGGGGCAAAGCTCATACAATTACAGATTAGGGGCAGAAGGAATAGTATTTTTGTTCAGGTACTTTCCTGTGGAGAGAACCATTAAACTGAATGTATTGTGTGTTTAGCAGCTTTATTTAGTCAAAAGTATTTACAGAGATCAGCATGATGTAAATAATTTTATCAATGTGTTATTGTTGTTTTATTATCATGTTTCCTTGTATAATTTGTATTACATGAAAATAGGAAACAGCCACGTTTTCTGGTTACATACATATTTGTCTTCTACTTTGCAGCTGGTTCTTCAAACAATGCATCCCAATGCATCCCTATAATTTGGCCAACCCATTGAAAATAATGCACTCCCTGTGTGCCTAATATAATTTCTTAACAGCAGTGAGATAAACCGATCACCAATCATTTGTTCATCTACCCCACATCTAGTGCTAAATCTATACACCTTTAATCTAAGCACAAAAAACACATTTATGGAAGAAAAAGCTTGTAAAATGAATAACCATATCATAAATCCAGACTGCAGGCAAACCACTATATAAACAGATAGATGACCTATATGAAAGCAGTTTTACCTACCTAAGGTTCTGTATTTCGGACCATCCAGTCCTGAACAACAAAACAGGTTAGGTTAGGTTAGGTTGATGACCTGATTTTTGTTCTACTGCTGTTAAATTTGTTCTAATCCTCTGAAATAAAAAATTAATAAAACAAATCATTCTATAGTGTGTACTTCTGTCTGCTGTCTCCTCCCTCTGCTATCTGCATGAGTCACTTCTGACAGTCTCTGCTGGCACCAGACAATCCCAAGAGATGGCCCCATCCCCCTCTAGCACACAGCAGACGACTGACAGTTTCAGTGATGCATGTTTTTCTATGCGAATGTTTAGAGAAGGTGTATCTATTCCCTTCCACTCAGGTTTCAGATCACACTCGGCTTCCTGTTCTCTGCTGTGTGAAATCAGGTCCCTTCTCCCTGTCATCTGGAGCTATAAAATTATGTGTAACATGTGTGGTTTAGGAGGCTATAGAGAAGAGAGGGCTGCAGATAAACAGGTACTACTTTTGTAGGAAGATTTGTTTCATCTTTGCATATCACCTGAGGTCAGTCACTTCACTGGTTATATGTATGAGTTTACTGCTACTTTAAGCAGAAAACTAGGTCACCTCTTCACCCCCAGAGTGTGATTGGTCAGTGAAGGAGCAGCAGAATAACAATGAGTCATTCTTCTGCTCTATCCTCCTGTCAGCATGTTCTTTGTGAGCACATGTGCATGTAGCACATCCGGCTCCCAGTGCTTTACCCCATCCAGGCCACCAAGTAGAGTGCTACTGTATAGAGAATTATAAGAGACTGATCTTAAGGCATACATAGGTATTTACAGTAGTCCCATTTCTTAAATACATTACATAAACTATACTTCCCTGTAAAGCCCCATTAAACATTATGTTTAAATCAGCTAAATGCATTCCAAGCCCATAAAAAAGGTGTGAAATATCATACAATTATTTTTCTTTCTAAAGCAGCCACAGCCTGGCAGGACAAGCCTGGTCCATACAAGCAGCTGTAGAAAAGGGCTTTTGCTCTCTTTGTGAAAGTAGTGTCCTCTTTGCAGGTGTCTAACATACTACATGCCGAGTAAGACCTATAGATTTGAAATCAGCTGCATTGATTGAAGAAATGTGGTTCTAATTCAGCAGGAAGCATGTTAGACTTCTGCAAAGAGACCACTGCTTTCACACAGGGAGCATGGGTCCCACTCTGCAGAATGCTAGCAGGGGACAGGCTTTATACTCAGGCTGTGGCAACTTTCTAAGGAAAACAAGCTGTAAAACTTTGCATACATTTTCTTTTGATGCATATGGAATTTATTAAACTTATTTAAACTGAAAGTTCAATTAGACTTCAAAGAATTTACCCAAAAAGATGTAAACATTGAGAAAAGCATAGAGTTAAGTGTTTAAGATCCATAAAAGAACTGACTACAGCGAATGGTGACATGATGTCTGCGGGGCAGCTTGTTGAGCACCTTGTAGTGTTATCTGTGATAGAATACAGGAAATTGCTGTACAGCACTAGCAAAGTTTGGAATTGTTATGTTAATCCCTTGACATGAATGAATATGTCCCTTGGGGAGTGGCAGTAATCAGCTCTACAAATGATTAAAAGTAGAGAACTAATGACCTCTTCACACATCCACCAGTCCTGGAAAACAACAGCCCTGTTTCCCTGTTACATTATGCAAGTCCTTCAACTTCCCAAAAATAGGATGAATTAGAGTATTATGAAAAGGTTGCCATGGTCGAGTTTCATAATACATATTTCCTTTCATTTCTGAGCTGGATTTTCCTTTAAAGAATAAATTCAGGGCCAGGAAATTAAGCCATTAACTGTGAACCTGTCAGGTCTGTGATACTTATAAAGTGACCCATTACTCTTCAATCACTGGAATAGCAGGCTGTCGAATACTCAAGCACCTATCTTGACTTTTTGAACTACCATATTTGTTAGCTGAAAGTGGGTTATACATGGACCACCTACAGGTCTAATTCAAGGTTTAGCAAATTGGTAGCAATTGTTATGACATTCCAACATGTTGGAATATTTTTTTATGACTTATACCTTAATATTCCACCTTTCTATAAAAATAAAGGGAGAAAGGGCCCTAGAGCATGTGCTCACCATCTGTCCATTGACACTACTGGATGGACAATTGAGGCAGGCTCTGAAGTGCATCAATTATTAAAATACCTATTTATATTTGTGTGGTGTTTTAATGTGCGTTCTATCACTTGTTAGCATATGTTGCATTAAGGCAGCTGATTGAACTCATTGGGTTTCTGATACCCCAAAACGTCCATAAAATTGAACATCAAAAATTTTGCCGCAACGTACTATGGTGCATTCTCATCTGTTTCAATGCATGTGCTTTGTCTTAGTGTGTTGAGTATTCAAAATCAATGTCACTGCAATGCAATCAACATGCCTTGTCATAATGTGTGTGTTCCTGCAATACATATATGTAAATCAGGCCTAAGTTATTAAAAAGAAAAAAAATGCCCAGTCCGCATTATAATAAAAAGATAGATCTCAGGTTCTTCTGTGCTCCAGCTGTGCAGCATCCTGTTAGCTATGGTAACAGAGGTGAAGCTGGCATTCTGTAAAGCAGGGTACACAAAGGCCGAATGTCGGGAGACACCGGTCGGTTCAAAAAAAGACGGCCGACGATCGGCCCTTATGTATGTCGGACTGTCCGACAGAAGCTAGCTGTTTGGCCATGGAAAACCAGCATCCGACCGATTCCTGATCAGCCCTCTCAGCCAATGGCAGAGAGTGCTGATCGGAGTGTTCTGGTGGGGGGCATTCCCCCTGTCAGAACACAACAGCTTAGTGGGGGAGATCGCTGAGCCAACCTTGCATGGTTAGTACAGCCGATGCGACCGGAGCTGTCAGGTTGAACAATTAAAAAAGACGAATAGTGTGTACCCGACTTAAGAAATGAGGGTATGTAGAATACTTGTTCCAGGTCACTGACTCAAAGTACTAAAGTCAGTGGGTCAGCATAATGGCCACTCAACTAGCCTTTTCAGAAGCAGGTCCGCAATGACAACCTACACATTTTTCTCATGGCAGACTTACAGTAAAGATATTGTAATTAGCTTTAGCAATGCTTTCATTAGAAATATGTTCTTAAAGAAACAGATTGGATTTTGTAATTGATAAAAACAAAAAAATCAAACTTGTCACAAAAATAGAATAGCTTATGTTGGAGTTTCCTCTTTCTTATTACAGGACAATTTCCCTTCTTTGTTCTAGGAATAAGATATGCTGATATCCTCCACCAATCAGCTCTTATTTTGTGTGGGTGTGTGTGCCTCACGCTCTTGTATTCTCCAATCAGAGAGTAGTTACATTCTTTCATTCTCTTAGGACATGCAGAGGAATGAACTCGTTGACTTTAGCATGTTACTGTATCATTTCAACAGTGGGTGAAGTCATCCCAACTCAAGGCCAGTTCCTCAATTTCCCACCTCTTTTCTTGTTGCAATGCACATCCTCAATTGACATATTCTTACTAAACTATTTTTGTACAACAAAACAGAGTTATTATATTGTTTGATTTAGATTTTTAGATATTTAAAAAAAACAATAATACAAGTTGTAACAATAGGCCGGAGGTGAATCTATGTATGAGTGCTTGTTGGCATCCTAAGAATTAAGCTGTCCCTCAATTTTTTTTTAATTATTTTTACTGAGTGTTGTCTTTTTTAATGTTTGTATGTTTTTTTTTTATATTCTGAATATTTTCCTATTTTTTTTTTTTTTTTTTGCAGAACCAAGCAGTGCTTTTGTAGATATGCAAATTCAACCATTACAAATAATTACCATAAACGATGGAGAGAAGTTTGTTATCCCTTGTCGAGTTACATCCCCCAACATCACAGTCACATTAAAACAGGTACTAGAATGAATACATACTTCTGAAATCTTTTACTTGTTATCATGGTCTTTAGAAATAGAAATAGTGCACTGTTCACTGTTCAAGGTGCTGAAATTTAATTTTTTGGTTCCCTCAGATGCAAGAGGTCTGATTTACTAAAGTGTGAAGTGAGCTGAAGTGAAATAAAGTGAGCCTTTGTCCGCTTCCAACATCTAATTAGGTGCAGGCAAATTAAAAAATAAATCAGGCTTCTTTTTCCCCTGATTGAATGTTTGACAGGAACGGCTCTTCACACTTCAGTAGCTTAGGTATGGGGACTCTATTGTTTATTCCCTGTATAGGGGGAAACTCGGTGAAAAAAAAACTGATTTTACATTTGTTAAAGATAAGTTATATTTTTTCAAAAATAAATTACTCAAATGTCCCCCAAAATATTAAGAAAAAGAGCCTTAGGATTCGTATACTTATGTATTAGTGGATAAGAATTTTTTGTTATTTTTTTCTGCAAGTCAAACTGACATCTTGAGTGCATAATATTTTAGTATATATTTATTTAACCTAAAAAAAGTGTGTGTGGAAAATGTAAGTATATATATATATATATATATATATGTTTGTATTTTACCTGACCCTTTGAATAAAAAAAAGGAATTAAAATATAAGTGTGCACACCCGTAAACTAATACTTTGTTGTAGCACATTTTGATTTTATTACAGCACTCAGTCTTTTTGGGTGTGAGTCTATCAGCATGGCACATCTTGACTTGGCAAGATTTGCCCACTCTTCTTTGCAAAAACACTCCAAATCTATCAGACTGCAAGGGCATCTCCTGTGCACAGCCCTCTTCAGATCACCCCACAGATTTTGAATCGGATTCAGGTCTGGGCCGTCTGAGCCATCCCAAAATGTTAATCTTCTTCTGTTGAAGCCATTGCTTTGTTGATTTGGATGTATGATTTGGGTTGTTATCATGCTGAAAGATGAATTTCCTCTTCATGTTAAGCTTTCTAGCAGAAGCCTGAAGGCTTTGTGCCAATATTGCGCTTCAATAGTAAACCGACAATATTAATGTATAAAACAATCAAATCTTGTAGGTGCAAAAATAGTGCACAAAATTGGAGGACTGCAGAATCATGTGTAAACAAAATACAGTTCATCAATTAAAGTCTATAATCAAACATGTGCAAATAATATGTTTAGTGGTGAGTCCACATTTAAAGTGTGACTGTGTTCAAATTCCATCGTGGTGAATGGCCTCTTACCATGTGTTAGACAAAACAGAGCCTCCAAATAAACTTGACAATGTAATAATCAAATAACGCCCAGTGATAAAGATGGACTCTTACCAGAGATGATGGAGGTAAAAACTTCAAGCAAAGTAGGTAGATGATCCCGTGTTAGCAGGACTGAAGAGGTGGAGCACTCTCCTTGAGGATCCTCCAGATCACATCCACCCACAGCATCCAGAAAAAAACACTTGGTGCGGCTCAAGATGAAATGGCCCAAAGATGCATTCCCAAAAGAAAGAAAGGGATTAATAGTGCATTATCCTTTAAAACCAAATTTAATAAAGGCAAATACACTTACAGCAATCCAAGTTAAAAAGATGCAACAAGCTGAAGAGCGTCACGGCCGCCTGCAGAATGGTAACGTGACAAAATGACAGCGCGACCAGCTCCTTCTGACGCATTTCCACACAAGGGGTCAGCTACTGGGACTGGAGCATGGAGCTGTGTCTAACACATGGTAAGAGGCCATTCACTACATTGGAATTTGAACACAGTCACCATTTAAATGTGGACTCACCACTGAACATATTACTTGCACATGTTTGATTATGGACTTTAATTGATGAACTGTATTTTGTTTACACATGATTCTGAAGTCCTCCAATTTTGTGCACTATTTTTGCTTCTACAAGATTGTTTTATACATTAATATTGTTGGTTTACTATTGAAGCGCATTATTATCCACTTTCACTTCATTTATATTTCTCTAGTGCTGCTTCTACTTACTGATTTGCGCACTTTTTTTTTACTTTTGTGCCAATATTCACTGGTAATTGGAATTGTTCTTAATTCCCTTTACCTTGACTAAGGCCACCATTTCAGCTAAAGAAAATCAGTCCCAAAGCAAGATGCTGCTACCACCATGTTTTACTGTGGGTATGGTGTTCTTTTGGGGATGTGCAGTGCTAGTTTTTGCGCCAAACATGTCTTTTGGAATTAGGGCCAAAAAGTTCAACCTTGGTTTCATCAGACCATAACACATTTTTCCACATGCTTTTGGGAGACTTAAGATGTGTTTTTGCAAAATTTAGCTGGGCCTGAATGTTTTTCTTCTTAAGAAAAGGCTTCCATGTAGCCACTCTACCTCATAGCCCAGACATATGAAGAATACGGGAGATTGTTGTCACATGTACCATACAGCCAGTACTTGCCAGATATTACTGCAGCTCTTTTAATGTTACTGTAGGCCTCTTGGCAGCCTCCCTGACCAGTTTTCCTCTCGTCCTTTTCATCAACTTTAAAGGGACGTCCAGTTCTTGGTAATGTCACTGTTGTGCCATATTTTCTCCACTTGATGGTGACTGTCTTCACTGTGTTTCATGGTATATTTAATGCCTTAGAAAATCTTTTGTACCCTTCTCCTGACTGATACCTTTTAACAATGAAATCCCTCTGATGAGATTTCAACCATACTTGGTCTTTTTCATGGTGATATCATGTTCCAAAAATGCCATAGAAACAGAAGGTGAATGTTCTTCACACAAATGATACAGAATGCTTCATTTTGAATTTTTATTTTAATAATATCATTAGGACTAAGTATTGGTGAAACACATTAGTGTATATATATTTGGAATCTTAAAAAAAAATGTGAGTAACAAAAAGGGGTTTCTATCTTTTGTGCTGATTATCATTATTAGTGGTTTAGATACTTAGTCAAGGTGAAAAAAAGACATCTGCTCAACCAATAAAAAATAAAAAACAGTAAAGAAAATACAACCATACAATCCCATATACACAATCCTATACCCACAGTTGATCCAGAGGAAAGCTAAAAACCCCAGCAAAGCATGAACCAATTTGCTACAGCAGGGGAAAAAATGTCTTCCTGATCCCCAAGAGGCAATCGGATATTCCCTGGATTAACTTTACCTATAAAATATTAGTGAAAGAAAAAATAGACCTGATAGGGGCTATCTACAGCGCTTGCTTAAAATGTATTATATATAAACATAAAAGTGAGCAAATGTATATAAACGTAAAATGTGCAAAATTGCAATATAAGTGCAAATGTGCAAAATATAATTGTCGGATCTTTTGTGCAAAATTCAATTATACTACGTCCACAGCCACCCCTCTGTCCAAGGTTTTACTTACCTCCACATAAAAAGAAATCAGGTTTGTTTGACAACTTCTGTCTTTCATGAATCTATGCTGTCTGTTGCTTAAAATATTTTTTTCCAGAAAGAGCTCATCCATGTGGTCTTTTATTTAACTCTCCAGTATCTTCCCAACTACAGAAGTTAAACTAAGAGTTCTATAATTACTTGGCAAAGACTTTGATCCCTTTTTAAATATAGGCACCACATTGGCCCTACGCCAATCCAGTGGTACTATTTCAGTCCTTAACAAGTCCCTGAAAATTAGAAACAAAGGCTTTGAAATGACAGAGCTCAATTTTGTTTAGAATGCGTGGGTGGATGCCATCTGGTCCAGGTGCTTTATCCACCTTTATTCTGTCTAAATATTTCTGGACCATATCACTTTTGAGCAATTGTGGATCATTTGGGGCTGTGTCAATACCATCCTCTCTATGGTCACAAGCTCCCCCATACACCTTTGTATAATATAATTTGCGTAGTCGTTATTTATTATATTATATTATTAATAGTCAGTGATTAAAACTGGTAAGTATGTAAAAATTCCACGCTAGTAAATGATGTTCTGCTTATAAATCAAAGACAAGCAGCAGCACATAGGAATCATAGAAAAACTCCCATATGGTATCTAATAGTAATATGTGCTGCGCTAAACAAGTAAGCATTTAAATGTGAATAAGATATCACAAACGGTGAAATTGGTGCAAAAAGAACATTATAAGTTAATAAAACCAATTGCAACAATCAAAATATATGTGAATATATAGTGAGAAATTCATTAGGTCATATATAGTGTCCAATATGTGTATAACAAAAAAGTTCATGCAATGAAGAATGGGAAAAAAACAGAACTGTGTCCAAACAAAATCCTCAATAATATTGTGAAATATATTGGATGAAAGATTCAAGGAGCCACAAGTCCCAGTGAGTAGTGTAGTTGTCATATCACATCCACAGAAATGTTGAAGATGAAAGACACCAGTGTGCAGGTCACCACAGAATGTAAATAGATTGGCAGTTTACCAGATGAAAGGGGTCACCCAAATTAATGAGTAGACCTATATAAGCTTTTTAGATGGTAATGCTAGGAACGGCCACAGGGTGTCGCCTCACCAGACAATTCAGATCAGGTATCCATATAACATGTATAAAGAAATTGATGACAGGGACATAGCGTTATTCCATAAAATACAATCTGTTTATTTAATTAAAAAATATCAAACTCACATTTCAGATGAGTATCACAGGCGTAAAAAAGCAATGGGCCAACGTTTAGAAGAGAGCAAACATCTCCTGAAGCATGGCAGATCGTGGAAGCCGGCTGTTGGGGGCGTGGTAGCGTCACGTCTGACTCACCCGACCGGTTTCATCATACACTTGACGTCATCAGGGGCGTGACACTATATATGACCTAGTGATTATAACTGTTTACACTAATGAGTGTGAATGTATGTCAGATGCATCTGAGATTAATTTCAGATCAATTAAATGTAAAATACATTTTTCTCTTTTTTCTAAATCTAACAATCATGAATGTAAAGAGACAATAAATCTGATTGAGACTTGTAGACAGAATTTCCACCTATTTGTGCCTGCAGATCAGCTTTAGTAAACATATGAACTGTCATATTTATAAAGCAGTTAATCTGTCATTCACCGAACATTCAGCGCAAACGAATATGCATATGTTTTTAATAATATTGCTTGATTTACCACCAGTGAATGTTTGGTGAGATCTACATGCATTACTTTATAAATATGCCCTTAAGAGTTGAGCTGTGTTTCTAAAATACATTGTTTTAGAATTCCTTTAAACCACATTATACTCACAACTGCCATCAAAGTGCTAAACGTCTAAAGACAATCAATTATTAATTAGCATGGGGTCCATATGACACAACTGTCCCCTGTCAAATACTTAAAAACCCATTGCATTTCTTGCTCTAAAAGAGCATTCTATTTATAACTACATAAAAAATCTAAAAATAGGACTTGTTATTGCTTTGGTGACAAACAAGAAATTATTACGTAGAAAAACTAATGACTGTAAAGATTAGACACAGGCCAGTTTTAGTTTCCACTAAATGACATGTATATTTATAGGTATAGGAAGTCTAGGCCTTTCAGAGTTTTCTGAAGTCTAAGGAATATCTTTAGAGTGGACTGTCTGTCTGCTGGACCATCAAGCTGCATGGGAAACTGTTCTAGACTAAGAATAAAAGCACGTCACTCTTCACGACTTCCTATCTTATAGGGAGAATCACAGCAGGTGCCCGGGTGGCCCATTCATAACACGGGCAAGACACGTTAAACTTTGTTTTGTAAGGGGTTTAGAGAATGAGGATGACATTTACCATATACTCTATTTGATGCTATTTTATTACAAGATGGGAGTTGTGTTGGGTTTGTGGGTATTTTTAAACTGTAAATTGTTTATTCTGTTTTACCAGCTACCACAACAAGTTGTTTGTATTTTTTAAACCATGCCCTTACACAATACAATTGATCTGTGTTTTAGCCATTTTTAAAGTAATCGTAGAGGTCCTTTTCAGCCAGGCAGACCAATTTTAGTAACACACATTGTTAACGAGATGAATAGAAAAAAAATATTTACAAGAATCTTATTGTTCATTTATAGACCTTTGGGAATGTACAATATAAACCTGGTGCAAGGTCTGTTGTCTGGGATAGTAAAAGAGGCTTCATCATCCGAAAACCAAACTACAAGATTTTTGGCCCCTTTAGTTGTGAGGCGCAAGTAAATGGAGGCATCCACACAAGGAACTATTTTGCAATCAAACAATGTGAGTAACTAATACCATTTTACTGTTGCATTGTAACCTGATTTTCTCTGCACTTATACCAGTAACATGTTATTGATTGTTTGCAGCCAGTGCAATTCACAATGTTCAACTTAACGTACCAAGTTCCATCAAAGTGCTTCGTGGCGAGTCTTTGTCTATTAACTGCAATGCATCTACTGACCTAAATTCTAGAGCTGAAATTCGATGGACATATCCTGCTTCGGTAAGGTTCTACTTGTTACCTATCCACTCTGTAGTTATAATGGACCACTAAAGCTAGGACATAAGTTCCCCTACCAAACAGATAATTGAAACTTTAAAGGTCAACTCAGCCAGGCCAGATTTGTACTACTTATTTCCCTGTCTTGTGCTGGCCCTGCCTACCCTAGGCAAATGGCAAACATTAATAGCCAACTACCTAGGTTTAGATGGTACTCAGGGGGCAAAGATATTGAAGGAGACCATTTGCACACTGTTTCATGTCTATAGCTAGCCTTAGAACCTGCAGATAATTCATTCCACTGGTGCTCAGTTTTTAGTGGTGTTTTTTTAAATTTGCATAGCTTAATAAACTCCATTGGCAGTGTAAATTGTATTTTATTTTTGTGGGGGGAGGGGATACTCAGTAAATCAGGCCTCTTGTTAAAAACTATTTTCTACTGAGCCTTCTCTCTCTGTATAACTAGAATTGGCAGACAATACGTCATCCATAGCAGTGCATAGAGCTTGTTTAGTTAATTCAATATCTCAACAGTGACCTAATCCATCCACTGTTTACTGCAAGGTTTACCTCTCCTTTAAAAAGTAAAGTCATATTTTTAGTGATATGTGCTCATGAAGACGTGTCTGCTGTTAGCTTTAAAATATCTATAAAACAGTAAATCCTATTCCACAAAATAACTAACATTAAACTACGCAAATGTACTGTATGTACATTGGTAATGTACATACAAGACACCGAGGGCAAAAGAAAAGTTAAAGGGGTACTAAATCTTTTATACTCTTTCCAAAAGTTTAAAAGTTTTAGCTTTAAACACAATTTGGACCCCTTTACTCTGTTGTGGTGCACGTGCACATGTTTCATGTGTTAATGTGTGTTGTGTGTTGTGTAAGGCATTAAGCAACAAAGTTCTTGTGCAAAATGCAATTAATCAGATTTGAGCTTACTAAAGTCAGATCACTTAAAGAATCATTTGAATTGGTGTTTATGGGTTACTGGCTCATATAACTTGACTTACTGAATAAGCATGCTATATATGGCAATGCAATGGTATATGACAAAAGTGTAAAAAAATACATGGCGAGTAGTCAGATATCATCGTTCACAGCTATAATCTAAAATCGAATTGGTTGTTGTGGGTTACTGCATCCTGCACAGTGCCTTTGATCTTTCTAAAAAAAAAACTAACAGCATGAATTCTACCAAAACATTAAGAAAGGTGTTAGAGGTGTTTACCTAACTAGCAATCAGATCCCAATTGTTCCCAGTTGACAACCAGTCAAAGCCTGCAATAGTTGCTATACACAGAATAGGAAATGTCAGATGTCGATATTTGCATCATTGTAATGTCTATATATCTATACTTTAATTGCAGAAATATGGAAAACTTGCTTCTTTTGTGAGGCGGATATTCTTGTCCGATTCCCAAGCCATAAGTCACAGCATGATGGTTATTCCGAATGTAGAAACAGTTGACCAGGGTACATACATCTGTGCTGCAAGGAATGGACCATCAACCAAATCTATTAACACTACAGTTCGTGTTTATGGTATGTCATATAACATTCTCCAGCACATGACCATTTCATAACATCTGCAACAGTTTCGACAAGGTTTTATATATGTATAAGGCTGGGTTCCCACTGGATTGTGGAGCAGCTCGCAGTAGGAGGTCCAGTGTGTCCCGTTCACCGTTTTAGATCTGAATTCGGTCCGCATTTTTGGCTGAATTCAGACCTGAAACAGACCAGAAGACGCACACAAATTTCCTGTAAACCACTCCGCAGCTGTCCTGGAGGCCGGAGCTGTGTGAATTGGGTCCATTGAGAGCTGGTCACAGTCTCCTGACATGCCAATTGAATGCAGGGAAATCCACATCCAATTCGCACCAGTTTGAACCCAGCCTAAAACGCAGCTCATTGAAAAATCTGTATTTTGCTATCTGGAGGGTTCTTTTATCACACACAAACATATACACATTTATTTTAATTATTGGGAAAAGTTTAGCCTTATGTTTATTTATCTGTTTCTTTTCAGCTGAAGCGTTTATTAACGTGAAACCCATGAAGACAGGTTTATTAGAAGCTGTAGTGGGACAGAAGTCTTTTCGTATTGCAGTCAAATTGAGAGCTTTTCCTCCTCCTGAAATAACATGGTAAGTTTGATGTGCCATTATCTAGGAACTGTTGATCCTGGAAAAATGTTTAAAGTAGTGATGAAGCATTTGCACGTTATGACTCCAGAGACAAGAGAGTGGAGTTTATTAGGAATGGGATGCACTGGAAGAATGGCATGATCAGGGCATTTATAAAATGTCAGACTCATTTTTTTTTTTCAAGGGAGGATGTGCTTGGGAGGTGTTCAGAGGAGCTCATGAAGTTTTGTAGGAACACAGAACTTCAGCCAGCCATATGGCGGTAGAATTTGTTTTTGGAATGTTTGTTTTCTTATAGTTAATGGCGTAAAATCAAGCATTGGTTTTGACGACAGTGACGAGTAAAATCAAAGAAGGATGGAATTTTTTTTCCAATGGATGAAAATCTTACTGTTAATGTGGTTTTCTTTGGGGTAAATTATACAGGTTGTGCATCCTGAAATCAAACATAGAATTCAATCATTGGCATGGCACTCAAGCTACATTTTCAGGGTTTTCATATGAAATTTGTTGTGTTAGCAATGATACTACATAACACTCTGATGAATGATTTTTGTGCGTTTCCATATGAAAGTTCAAACTGAATTCTACTGGTATATGGCTAGTTTAGGATTAAGGGAAGTTGAGTGAATTTTCAGACTTTATTGCAGCTACTGTGTAATCTGAAAATCAAAAACGAAGGGATTTGCAGTCACTACTTACCAACCAGCCAGCAACCAGCCAAATTAACCTGTCTAACGGTATGCGTTAAAAACAGGGGTTTAGTTGCACACATTTGTAAACTGAAAAGCATTAATTGTTGCATGGGATTCCTTTTTTATTACTTTTTTAAGGCAGTATTAAACTGAAAACCAAAAATGTAATATATTGCAGCTTACGAATCATTAGATGTAGGGAACTGCTTTTGTTTTCTTTTTTTTTTAGGCTTTTTCCTCTTTATGTTCACATGGTGGTCTGGCCAGTATCACATCTCCTGTATTAGAGTGCCTTCATTTTGGATGAAGAAGCACAGAGACAACTTTGGACAGTAGCATTGTCAGTCTGGTGGGAGGGGAGTGTTAAATGTACTAATAGATTTGGATACACTAACACATTGAAACCCAACTCAAGCTAACACCTTTGTAAGCAGTTACAGCAAAACAGGTTTTGTCCCTTTTTAGGATAAAGGTTTTACATAAATAAATTGAAGCTGACCATTATAAGCACCCTTACAGTGGCCCTATGACTTATGGCCCTATCACCAGATAAAAATAAAGTAAAGAAAGTCTAAAAAAAGAAAACCAATGCAGCCATCACTTCCAATAACTAGTAAGCTGCAAAATAATAAATGTTTGTTTTGGGGTTTAAAACAGCTTTAATGTTGTGTTTTAAGTAAAAATGACTTTGTTTGGCCTTTTAATTAAAGTGAGACTGAGCTTTTCCCATGCTTTTCAATCCGCTGCAACACAACTAACCTGACTGAGGTATGGGGAGTATGTGACCTTATCCCTTCCCCTGATTTTGCAGTATTTTGCAGCAGGGCCGGGACAAGTGGTAGACACTGTGGTATCATGTAGGGGGGGGGGGCACCACAAGGTTGGGGGAGGGGATTTGTGTTGGGAGAGGGTTTTTGAGGGAGGCAGGGGATAAGAATTGTTCTAGGAGAGGAAATTTGGGGAGGTGTACTAAGAGTGTTGATTTGAAGGGATTTTTGTTGGGAGGGGGAAGAAGATTTGAGCTTGGAGGGGGAATTTTGAGGGGATTGTGCTAGAAAAGATACTGTGGTAGGGGGGATAGGATTTAAGCTGGGAGCCAATTTTATTTTTTTTGCGGGGGGGGGGGGATTTTGATAGAGGAATGATTGGGGGCATTTGTGCTATGAAGGGATATTTTCAATTGTCCTGGGAGGGGGAATTTGGAGTGGGGGGGAAGAGGATTTGTGAAATTTGGGGAGTAGAGGATTTTGTACTGGGTGGGGGGAATTCATTTTGGGAGGTGGATTTGTGCTGGGGGCATATTGGGAATGAGATCATTTGGGCTGGTGGGTTGGGGGAGGGGGGCAAGGATTTGTGCTGGGAAGCGGATTTCAGCAGGGGGCAGATTTGTACTGGGAGGAAGGGGAATTTATGCTCAGGGCGAAGGCATGCAGATTAGCACTCAATTTTTTTTTGGGGGGGGGGATTTTTGCTGATAAATTATGCTCATACATCTATGGTGGCGCAATTTGGTATATTCGCCCTGGGCTCTAGATGACCTTGTCCCAGCACTGCTGTGCATCTAAGGCCAGTCACAATATATGTTAAGCCCCCCATGCACTTCTGCAGCAACAGTGATCCATTGCTTGCCAAAACAAAAAAACAATAGCTCACTATTTCAGAGATTTACTGTAAGTGTGCAGAAGTGTTTAAATATAAGTCTTGGGCAAAATGATCTTTTTAATAAGCGCTCTGCAGAGATTAGCAGATGCTGCAGTAAATAGGTATTAACTTTATACAAGAAATTTGCAGTGAACTGTCGCTAATGCTTCGCTATTACATCTAGTGAGTGTAGTTTATGAATGGACATCATGTCAGGCTTTTCTTTCAATGAATAATGAGTCACGTCCTTTCACACATATGGTCAGACTCTATTTACAGTGCATATTTTCTCTCTATTGCCCTACAACCTGCTGATGCAATCTTTCTGCAGTCACTATGCAAAGACAGTGCTATTCGGTTCACAAACAAGACACACTTTTCAGATTTTCAGAATCTGAGTCTCATACCATCATTATAATTTAGGGCTTACACACAGGAAATCACACTGTCTACTAAGTAGGCATTATATTGGATGATAAATAAAGGAAGCTTAATAAATTAGTCTGAGAGCGACACCTCTATACTGCATTGATTAACTAAAGGAGTATTGGCTGTTCACTTAGTAAATGAATGATAGTAAGTAAGGTGAACTGGAATTAATTTTGAAAACCCAATGAGGTTTATTAACACATTTTTGGTTTATTAAATTGAGCATGGCTTTGTCTGATTTACTAAGCTCAGTAAACATAACATTTACAAACTGAACAGCCTCTATTCCTATAGTAATTTACACCAACGCATTTCCAACATTTTGTTTTGGTAGGGTTTTGTCTCATATGCAACGGGAGATATTTAAAGGATACTTGGAATTTACCTCCTGGTTTAAATTGAAGGACTGCTCCCATATCTATTAGCAGTTTATATAACTGTTTTATACTTAAATTTATAGTGCGCACTGTTTTTGGAAGGGCGCCGATCTGTGTTTTATATAGGATATTTGCTGTATGGTATGGTTATAGGATAATTTTTCAGCACCTGCACAGTTTGATTTGTAGGGGGAGGATAGGATATATGACAATGTTGTCATTTCTCTTAAAATGATTGTAAAGTCTCGCTTTTTTTCTATTAAAATAACAAACATGTTATACTTACCTCCTCTGTGCAGTTGGTTTTGAACAGAGCAGCACTGATCCTCCTCTTCTTGTGTCCTTCTTTTGTGATTCTGGGCCCTCCCTCCTGTCGAGTGCCCCCACAGCTAACAGCTTGCTATAGGGACGCCCGAGCCAAGCTGCAGCTCAGTGTATTCATTCAAAGACGAAACTGCTGTTTGGCCCTGGCCCCTCCCTCTCCTGATTGACAGCAGCATGAGCCAATGGCCCTGCTGTGTCTCAGCAAATCAGGAGAGAGAGTACGAGATGGCTGAGGCACTCATGGACATCGCTGGATAGAGATGGGCTCAGGTAGGTGCTGCACACAGAAGGCATTTTATCTTAAAAAATAGAATGCATTAAGATAAAAAAAAAACTTCTGTCTTTACAACCCTCTTAAGGGTTGGAGGTTACTCTTCTTATTCTCCTGAGGTTTCTTCAAATTATTAGGATCTATCCTCTTACATATTTTATTTTATGTAACAGTTCTTCCCATCATTTTACCCGTTTAAGTTGGATACATTTAAATGTAAAGTTTAAATGATAAAAAGTAATAAAAGAATCACATCCAAGAATTAAAGCCAGTGTGCAATTACTCAATTTATTGTGCAAATTAGTTAAAAAGAATTTTCAAATGTGTATTATATTTTTCCACTTTTGGGTAAGATTTAGAGCTTTGAAAAGTTAGATGGGTGGAGTTATTTACTGGCTTTTATCTTTCAGAAATTGCTGCCTTTGTTTGTACACACTAGTCTTCTTGCACAGGGATGTTCATGGATGTCCCCACTCTTTCTGATCTCTAGAAGATAATATAGAGTAAACTTTTTCTGAGTGAAACATAGAGGCTGCCATTGTTTGCTCTAAACTCTGCAGTTTCTATTCTTGTCATGCTGATCCTCTGGCTCCCAAACCTTGTGTCACTAACCCAGGACAAATGTAATGATAAGAACACGTGACTCTATCCTACTTTCCTGATCTACACACTCATAGGCCTGCGGTAGGGAAAGGTTTGCAGCCAGAGTGTTAGCATAACAGTCAGGCAACTAGCTGCAATGGTAGTCCTGATATTTTTTTCATTAAACATGTTTACTTTATAGAATCTAAACGGGAACCCCTCCTAACTGCCATGACAGATGGACAAACGCGGTGACAAAAGAATGGATAGTTAATCATCAGAGTCCTTCAGTGACAGAAGTACATGTTAAGACCCCTTTATACTGTGGCAATAATTTGCAATGCTGTACCGCATGCTCATCAATAAGTACTATTTTTGCATGTTAATGTGTTAATGACTAAAGAAGTCCATACATTTAGAATGCAATGAAACAAGCACTTGGCCAGTACTCTAAATGGTATATGCATTGTAGTGCTCTGATCTGTGGGTCCATTGGCACCTACTGTGCTGTGAGCTGAGATGCCACTCTAAATGAATGGTACTTCAATGTACCACAAAGAGGGGTTAATTTACTAAAACGGTAAGGCGCTAAATCTGGTGCTGCGGTGCATGGTAGTCGATCAACTTTTACCTTCAGCTTTTCCAATTAGGCTTGCACAAAAATCCTGGAAACTGATTGGTTTCTATGCAGAGCTGCACCGGATTTTGCGCTCTCAAGATAAAAAAAAAAAAAAAAAAACATTTTCCAGTAGATTGCTTCTTTAGCTTCAATTATTTGACAGAAGGCTTGCATTAGTGCTCTGGGCTGCAGTAGAACTCCACTTTTTCTCAACGTGTGACTTCTTTATTCTTTACCCCAATATAAGACTTCATCTCCTTAGTAATGATGGTATCTTACTAGTAAAATCTAGGCTCTTAATTTGAGTTATGTGCTATATGTACCACTTCCTGTACCATACCACCCTGCAGGCATCACTATTACAGGAAGACTGCATGCTGTTGTACTAAAGAACAGTATTATTGGAAATCAATTAATTTACCATGTTTGCCCCCTATTGTGCTTTCAGTTAAGTAGAGTTTTCCTTTAAAGAGAATTGTGAAGTGTCAAAGTAGCAGGCTTCCGTGAAAGAATAAACTCCCACCCATTGCCCGAATTCATCTTCACCATGCTTCCCACTTCTTCATTGCTTTACCAGAGCCTTCAGTAAATACTTGGTGCTTCTGAAAATGGGAGAGCATAAGATTTATGCTGTGTAAACTGTGACATCATCTAATACGGAGCTTCCACAGCATTGGCTTACCAACTGTTGGTGGAATGGAGAAGCACCCAAGATTAGCTGAATAGGAAAAATGACATAGTCTCTTCAAAGTCCCTTAGTAAACCACTGCAATAAAATAAAATAAAAAACTTTCCCCTGCAAAATAATAACATAATGTGCTAGTATGCAATACCTACCTTAAAACTTATCCCTCCAGCGGCGTGCTGTTACAGTGAAAGGGCATCTATCTTCCCCTGGTCTTCCTTCTGGGTTTGCGGACTCCAGCTGTGTGAGGGGCAGGAGCCGCGATGACGTCACGCCTGTGGATGCGCATCGGAGCCCTCAGTTACAGCACGGTACTCTGAAGGTGTGGCACGATATGCTAGACCTTCAGGGCGCATGCACCGGTGACGTCACCAGCTACATCCATGGTGAATATCTCCTAAATGGTGCATATTTAGAAGATATTACATTTACCTACAGGTAAGCCTTGTTCTAGGCTTACCTGTAGGTGAAAATCACAAAGTGGACTTTACTACTGCTTTAAATATGGCTGTTTTTTCTCTTGAAGATCAAACTGATATTCAGTCAATAATTTGCAGATTAGGATATATTTTGATATTGTGCCATTCTTTTGTCTTTTAAACGGTGCACCAATTCTCTGTGTGGCTCACCCATTGTAGTCAATTTTTGGCATTGAGCCTCAATATTCTAAAATTATAAAAAGAAGACGCAAAACTTGTTTGATAAACAATGCTATCTGTGAAGCTAATCGGATCTTTATCACCGTCATTAATGGCCTAATGTTTTATACCTGAAACAAAGGTTTGCGTGAGAAATCTAATTAGGAAAACAAATATAGTAAGTGGGAATAGCCTCCATACCCTTGGTTCCTGAAATAGTAAGGGAAGACAATTAATTGTTAATTTGGCCCTAAGGTCATGAACTCAATTTCCCATAAGGTTCTGTAGCTGAGAAGCTATTCCAGTTCACATGATGTTATTTGTTCTAAACAATTAATTGTGTTTTTCCTGTCCTTTACATAATTGAAATCCAAGGGCCACTGTGGCTTATTATCAAGGCTTTTCAGCTTGTTGACTACAGTAGATAACTAATGCAACTTATCTCCATCATTCTGACAAATATGATCTAGTAGGGTAGGACAATAAGATAATCAACTTTGTCAGTAACATGTCTTACATGTGCAATGCCTCATAATTGGCTATTTAAGCCGAATGCACACTGGACATATCTCTACCACCCTAGATGCCTTTCTTCCTTGCAGAATAAAAACTTGATGCTTGTAAACTCGTTTAGTGTGTTTAGACATGTTTAGCCATGTCAAGCGTTTGGGCGTTACTTTATTTAATTGGTCAGAATAATGATTCCGGCCATTGAAATTAAATGATGCTTAAGCATTAAACGTGGCTAGTGTTAATGTGCGTTTAGATGCATTTACACACATTTACACGCCTCAAGCTTTTTTCTTTTCTTCAAGCTTTTTTTTGCCCCTAGTAGCAGCTGAAAAACATCCAGTGTACACAAGGCCTTATACTTGTGTGCTAAAAGCTGGCTTTACTTTGATACTAGGAAGGTGATGTATCTAATTTCCTAGTTAAGTCCCACCAAAGTCATTCTAATGTTCAGAGAGAGTCCCCTTAAGCTGGTCATGGATCAGTTTTTTAATATAAAAAAAGAAACTGAGCAGATTTTCCGCTATTGTATTCTGACAGCGGAACACTTCAGCTGTCAGAATACACTAATCAGTGCTGCAGCTGATTGGCTGCAAGCCCTGATTGAATAAAATTATACCAGGAGTCTCGTTCAATCATTAAATTGACTCTTCTTGCACAGGAACGGCCATAGATGGGTTGAAATTCAGCTGGTCCCTGCTGAAATGGCTGGATTTTGATCCATCTTTGGCCAGCTTTAATGGGTAATGAAGCACTATTTGTCAATTAGGAGTATGGCAGTTGCTGATGATTAGCTGCGAAATCCAACCTATAGTAGCAAATTAAAACAAATATCATATTTGTCCCTACATGGACATCGTCAGGGAAAGGAGCCTCCTGATGTTTGTGCAGGAATGAAACTTGTTGTCCGGGGCTTGGTTTGTGATGTCATCATGCCTGCCAGGGGACTCGCAATGATGCTGTTCTCTGTACTTGTCATTCTTTCATTTCCAATATGAGTTGCATTTTTTTTCATAGCTCTGATGTGTGACACAAATGTGGAGCACAGGATCACCAGGGAACCTGAGGATATTAAAGCTGTGTAATAACCAGATGCATTCAATCTGTTTCTTATGAGATCAAAACTATCCGTAAGAAACGACCAAATCGTTTTATTTTTACACAGACATTGTCAGGGGAAGAAGGCTCCTTCCCCTGACAAAGTCTGTGTGAGGATGAAATGCCTTGGGCGGAGCGTGGTTTGTGACGTCATCACGCCTGCCATTGGCACTTTGTTTTGTTGTGGGCACATTACTTCTTTCACAAAACTTGATGTTCTTTTTATTGCAAGATTTTATTCATGTCCTAAAGTTGGACATGAGCTAATAATTGTTTGCACTATATGCATTGTTTTAACCTATGGATATAATTTATATGTTATAATTCACTTACATAGTTTAATGTCTCATTCATTGCCATTTTGAGTTTAGGAGGTAGCTGTAAGGATTTATTTTATTATGTAAAGAAATAGCGCATCTATTTTTAATTTATGTATTTATGGTCCAGTATTCAGATAATTTGTGTGCTGCTGTATTGTTTATATATCTATACACTGAGCGCAGTGATTCTTTTAGGTTTTTAAAAGAAAATAATGAAGAATATTTTTTCAAAACATTTACTTTTAAAATGTTACTAGTAAATAATACATCATTTTTCTTGAGCTCTCCAAGGAATATAATATGTTGTATCTTATATACAAGAGTCCAAAAAAAAAAATAGACTTGTAAACTTTAATTCCTGTATTTATAGCTACAAGTTGTTTCCCATGAAATGAATGTAGAGGTCATATTAATAAGGGTTAGGAAGGGAATTTGTGAAAAAAAAAGAGATTTATTTTCCACAAATGTTCTGAATTCCATGTTCTAAAAATAACTGAAGCTATTTTTATGTACTGAAAGATAGGGTTATGTCAGTGAGTGAGCAGAATGTAATAGCTTTCATGGGTGATCCCTATTATAAATAGTAAATTATTCAGAGTACCGAAGAGCAGATGGAACCAGGAACTACAACACCCAGCAACTGCCTGATTTCTGGACACAGACTTAAGATGGTGGAATGCTGGACTCCCAAGTTTGCTGGTGGTTCTGAATGGGTTAGATGATTGTTATAGAGTGGTAGAACTCTCCTGACAAATGAAGCCCCAAGAGGATCCCTAGGAAAGCCAACATATACTGAGTGATAGGATGAGAGGGCCAAATCTTAAGGATCGGTCCAAATATAATCTTTGTTTGCCACAATAAAAGGGTTTATCAACAGTTGACTTACAATCTGTTTCAAGGGCTATGCACATATCCTTTTTTTATCAGGGCTTAATATGTATTTTGCAGAAGGAATCTGGAAGGATGGTTAATCCTGGGTTTTAATTTCTCATAACTCATAGATAGAAGCTCGCCCAGTTACATTGTCTTGCAGTCTTTGTGGGCCCAGTGTTGTTGGTTAGGATATTCCATTGGCTGCATGTAAATATGTACCTACTATTTTTTTCTACATCACAGGAGGAAGAACAATTTATTAGCGGCAGATAAATGTGCACGGTACATTATCCAAGGCAATAGCCTAACCATTAAAAATGTAGCAGAAGAAGATGCAGGGGATTACACGGTGGTCCTGCGACAAAAGCGATGGAACCTGATCAAAAACTTAACCATGACCCTCAAAGTGAATGGTAAATTATATACCTTTTCATTTTTTTCTCATCTCTCAATATGTGCACATGTATTATAGAGAGAGCCACTTATTTTATACTTATATTGTTTTTTTTTTTTACAGTGAAGCCTCGCATTTATGAAAAATCAGCATCAATTCAAGAACCAGATCCACGTTTCCTAGGCAGCAGGCAAACACTGAAATGCACAGTGTATGGTGTTCCACCACCTACCATAACTTGGACCTGGCATCCGTGTCCAAGAAACTATTCTAGGTCAAGGTTAGTATTATGGGTGCAACACTTATATGAGTAATGTACATATTTGAGATTTAAACGCCAATTGAAGTCACAAAATATATATGAAGTCTTTGCACTAACAGTCTCCATTTTCCTAGCCCCATCTCCACTTTCCTGTTGCAGCAGTTGTAAATTCAAATATCCACCAGAATTATACCCGGTGACTATGTAATGTAACAGAAGTGGTCAGACACGCCCTCCTCCCCTTGTCTGCAAAAGAAGTTTGTGTGAGGAAGCTTTTACTGAGGGGTGTGACTGTTTCTCTAAGTATTTTAAGGTATTTACCGGTAAAAATCTGTTACAAATTATGACACATGGTGTCCGGGACTATAAAGAGATATACATTTTCGAGACTTCAATTGGACTATTCTGTGCTAAAAAAAAATATGTAGACTGTAATTGCTTACCTCCTTCTAAGTATGCTACCATGCTGATCACCTGATTCCCTGAATTTATGCCCAGGGGTCTTGTTGGTCAAGGTGCAGCACCTGCTGCTGGCAACACTTGTTAGTTTTGTATAGGCTTTCTTTAAATTCAGTCATAAAAGGGTTTTACTTAAATTTTAGAGTGTCTGAGATTTATACGAAATCAGCAGGTAGCTCAAACCATAGGTGTCCATCCAAAACTAAAATTGCATATGTAGGTGAAATTGACCTTCAATAGGTGGAACACATACCTCTCATATCTCTCTCAATCCCCTCCACCAGAATACATACAATGTCTAGTCAATCACTACCATAAAACACACAATAAAAGACTTTTATTTACTGAGCCCATTTACATCAGTGTGTTGCAGAAATGCATGTTTCTGAAAGGCACAGAAATGCATGTGACATGCATTGCTGTGTTGAATTAATTTTAAATGTTACCTCAGCGCACTAAGGCAATGCACATGTGTTGCAGCCCGTTGCAACACACAGCAGCACACCATTGTTGTTTGTGTGAAAAAGCTTACGGCACATCAGAATTTTGGGATGTTTTGGTGTATTAGCAGCCCATCAATTTTAAAGGCTATCCTAATGCAAAGCACGCTAACGTCATCATAGTGCATGGTAATGCATGTGCATTTGCATGTATATGAATGCAGAATTTCTGGGTCAGAGACTGTGGGTATTAAAACCAAGGGGTTCACATAACAGACAGGCAATTAACATTTTCATAAAGCAATTCCAGCCGATATATTGTTTTCATTAAAGTTGTACTTCTAGTGAAGAAAATAAATAGCTCAATCCTGAGTGACAATGTTCTATCTGTTTTGCCTGTAGTCCATTTTGAACAACTTTCTGAGGTCCCAAGTTTAAAACAGCTCATGCAATGAACTGCTTAAGATTTGTTATTCTGTACCATGCAAGAAAGCTTTATAATTGAATACTAAGCCCTTAAATCCAAGCAGGAACTGGCCCCCCGAAATATAAAATCCCTCTTACATACTATACCATCTGGTTTCAATGTGTAATATGTGAATAAGAAAATCATTTGCCAAAAACTCTGGCAATTACTCAATTGGTAATTCTTCAGATAGTTTGCAGATTTAAAAAAAAAAACAAATAAGCGAAAAGTAAAAGGCGAAAACAACAGGAAATGGCATGGATACTTGACCATGGTTTTCTGCCATAGCCTTCTCGGACTGCTTGCTGGATTGGCTTACCACTACTCTAAAGTTGTCATTATGTGCTGCATTTGTAATGTGGAACAGAGGAGTAAAAACACGGGGGTTTATTTACTAAAGGAATAGAGCATGTTCACTTGGTAAAAAAAGTGAATGTTCACTTTGCAAAGTCAGTATTCCCTATGCTTAGTAAATTAAATGAAGCTGTGCTCATCCAATCATTTTCAAACTAAATAATGCTTTTTAAATTCTCCTTAAAATTAATTAATTAATTAATTATGAATTTTGATAAGTGAGCAGCCTCTACTTCTTTAGTAAATCCGCACCATTGCATAAAGCAATTACTGTTCTGTATTGACTGGGCAGATTATTTTTCTATTTACAGAGACTGTATGGGGTTGGCTACCAATTGGCTACCATGCACAGCTGCACCAGATTTTGCACTCTCCAGTTTTAGTAAACTGCGCTTTCCAAGTGACCAAGCGGAGGGGGGTTTAAAAGACCCTGTTATTTTACCATGCATATATATTTTATTGTAAAGAAATAATGGTGACTTGCAGAGGAAAGTGAACTACAGCCAGTGTAATTCCCTAGTAGTCTCTAAACTGATCTGACTGCATCAAAGTGGCTGGTTGCTTTGAGTTTGCATTGTACTAGCTGGCTTATTTAAAATGGCAATTTGTGCAACGCAGTAACCCTTTTTTAGCTAGCTTTAATATATGTTTATGTGATCCAGACTTTAGTAAACTAAAATCTTATTGGAACCTCTGCAAAGGAAGGAGTAGTCTGAATTGGCATCCTGCATGTGTGTTCCAAGTCACTGAAGTCATTTACTATAGGGACAGAAAATGTTTGCTTTACAATGTGAACATTCACTTAGCTTAGTGAATAAGGCTAAACTATAATCACATGGAATATCCAATCATGTGCAAAGTGAATAAAAAAAAAAAAAGAGATTTGTCTTGATTGGTGATTGAAGCAAACAATGCAATCTTGACATTCCCTTTTTTAAAGGCTTTCCAAATAGTAAATAAATTATCAGAAAGGCCACCTGTCACATGCAACTTTTACAAATAAGACAGGTATTGCAGCTTCCATTTTTCTGCCCTCACACGTTTGTTTTACAGCAATATTACAATACCAGTGATTCTGGGACTCAATAAAACTATTACAAAATAGAATATCTTAGCACATGTGTGCATTGGCTATGATTGAAATAATAGAAATTATTAGTATTCATGACATGTTCTCTTTAAGTGAAAATATCTTTGGCTTGTCACTGAGGCAGTTCTATTAAAGGAAATGATCGGAGTGTGTTCAGTACTGTGCCACTGTTTACTATTCACCACTGTTCCATCAGAAGGCTCATTTATAACCGCCCATGGGTACTGTATATGAGTGACATGAGGTACACGCTTGCCCCGGAAACTTTGTTTCATTCAGCAGTTATAATTATACCACTCTATTGTGTTTGGCACGCTGTTCAGCAATGGCAGCAGAAGCTTTTTAAAAATGGCTAAGAACACAGGGAGTGAGAGGAGAGAGGAGATCGAGGACAGTCTAGCAGCAAAAGGTTGATAACAGTGGCCTGGTCCAGAATAGGCCATGGGAGCCGTCTTATCTCCCTTTGGCAGGAGGTGTTCCGAGTTTCCTGTGCGAAATCAGGAGCGTACGCTGCTTTCCTCTTCTTGTTTGGCTTCCTCCCCTATACAAGACTGTTCCCAGCACTGCTGTTATCTTTGCATCTTCAAACATGGCACAATTTACTTCCTTAAAAGCTTTATGTATTCTTAAGGGTCCAGCTATACCCCCCATCTCCTGCGATTAACCCCTTCAAGCATGAAGGAGCTGGAAAATGTGGCTCCATACGCTATGGAGATGATATGATGCATTTAAGCAATAACTTGGAAGTATACAGTTTCAAGTGATTATATAGTGGATCTTCTGTGCATAAATTGTTCAACGCACTAAAAGATATCTGTCCATTTTAAAATGAGAGCTACATAATTCTTGGTTCAGTAGGTTATGAGTCACTGACTCAGAACAGGTATATACAGCAGATTAGGTATTTGGACATTACTGACTGTTTCATTATTCAAAAGTGGGTCAACACTGGCAGTCCATATATTTCTCTGATGGCAGGTATCAGAAACCCACTAAGATATAAGAAAAATTAACTTTCCTTAGAGATGTTGCTACAGAGCATTTTGTATCCCATAGGCTCCTGTCTTTTGAGCCTTCCATCAAACCTGAAAAACATCACTTTGACTGCCCCATCAACTCTGTTTTCACCGAATGTACAAAGAGGCTTCAGTTGATCCCCAGGTGTCTTTCTTTAAATTGTTTAATCAGTAGCCCAGCCATTTGCAGTGGCCAAATGCTGAGAGCTTCATATTAGACAGAAACACTTTAATAAAGGGAAAAAAGGGTCATTTACCCCAATCCCATCATACCAGTGGTCTATCAATAGATGCTCAAGCAACTGATCTGGATCAATAAGACTTGAAAAGACACCAGGGCTCAAATAGGCCACTTTGAAGTTTAAGGTCAATTTCTGGTTGCTGTGGCCAAATCAATAAATACCTAATTTAAACAGACTAGTCAAAGGACTTTGTGTTTGTCTGTGCTGGCTCTTATTTCCTCCTCAATTCTGGAATATGGGAAATTAGATTTTTAGGCTGACATTATACTACTCCTCATTTTATCTTTGTTCATGGAATTTCTGTTTCCAGGGTAGAAGACTTTGTGATTCAGGTCACCCTCAGCAAATAAATGATAACCCTTTTTTTGCAGCTAGTGGTGTATAGTGTGAAGTATACAGTGAAGTGCAATCAGTTAAATAAGTATTCATATTGAAATATTCTGGATAGGAGATATAATTGAAGGGGCATTAAAGATGTTCTTGGCCAGAAATGGTTAACAATGGAATTCCTGGTGGAAGTGTGGAATTGCTTTAAGATCTTTGAAAACATAATTGCAGGGGTTCTCAGCTTCCTGCTACTGTGCGCTGCCAGATTTATGGCTTTCTTCCTCCCCCTTACCTCCTTTTTGGTTTATAATATTAAAATAGAAATGATGACTTCTGTTAAAGTCTATTCCTCCTTATTCATAGCAAACAGAAAGAAAAACACCAAAGTATGGTCAAGGACAGACTGCAGGAAAGTCAAGAATAAATAATCCCAAGACGTGTTACTCCCCCCTGCTCCTTCAAAGTGCTCTTAACCCAGAAAGAACTTTCCACGGGGATAGAATCCAGGAACTTAGACTGCTCAGTGCAATAAGCCAGGGTGAAGTGCAATGGGGATTTGCAGTAACTAGTGTAGTGATTTTAATGGGAATGTGAAGTTGTTTTATACATATATATTCTTTCTCTAATATGGTTAGGACTAAAAAATCAAATGTTTTACAAATATTTTTTTTTCTTTTTGTAGTTTATATTTCCCAGATTGAGATGTTATCTCCATACTGCCTATTGAAAAAAATTGTATTTTTTTGTCCCTGCTCAGTAGTTTAAGCTGCAGTTTGCACAAAGAACTGAATTAATCATCCTTTTTTCTAAATAATCCATAATGCATTATGGGTTTTGTGCATTTTTAGTCTATCAATGCCATGGAAACTCTATAATCTTGAGCTTGAAACACACTTCTTTGGTGATAGTCGGGTTGATTTACTAAAGGCAAATATGTAAAAAAAATATAAAAAAATGTGAACTTTATGCATGTGCAGTTGCTCCAGAGTTTAGCAAATGAGGTAAAGCTTCACTTTTCAAAGAGTACCCAATCACACGTAAGGAAAAAAAAAACAGCATTTTTGCTTGAACGCGTTTGGATGATGGAAGCCAATAGAGCATCTGCTAATTTACTAAGCTCTGGATCAAAGAGCAAAGTCTATTTTTCTTTAGTAAATCAACCCCGATATGCCATAAATTGTATATAGACCTAAACAATACATTTTATTAATTTGTTCCTTTAGGGTTTGTTAAATATACCAATAGAAGTGTTTTGTTATATTTGATTGATAAGCATAAAGAATATCTGTTGATCCTGCCAGAAATGAGTAAGCTTTTAACTTCCTGTAGTGGGCTGATTACACAGCACCTCCACTATATTCCAAAGAAGTCTTACTTGCCCGACCCAGATCACCACTTTGAACTACAGAAAACTTTCCCCATTATGTTATGGTCATAAGGAAAGTGAGAGATGTTCTGTAGTCTTTCCCATCCTAGGATGACAAGGATGCTCCTCAGCACAGTGAGTGAACATTGTCACTCTAGTGCAGGAAATGTGTTACTGGCAGGATTACCAGGTGAAAATAAGTAAAATAATCCAGGGAAAAAAGAAAACCAATGAGGCTACCACATCTAAGGTCTAGTAAGCAGCAAATAATTATATTTTTAATCTTAGGTTTAATTACACATTCCTGCATGCACATAGCTGTGAAAGAACTTTAGGGGTTCATATGTTTCCACATGTTCAATTCAGTATTGGGTTTTTTGGGGTTTTTTTTGCCTTCCTCTGGATCAACTGTGGGTATAGGATTGTATATATAGGATTGTGTATGTATGTGTGTATATATATATATATATATATATATATATATATATATATATATATACATATATACGTGTGTGTGTGTGTATGTATATATGTGTGTGTGTGTATATATGTATGTAAATGTGTATGCAGTAGGTGTATTTTTATATATATATATATATATATATATATATATATATATATATATATATATATATATACATATATACCTCTTGACTGGCCTTCCACACTTTTATTCACATTACTCCTGCAGGACGATGTGGTTAAGTTTGATTATTTATGACCTCATAAAGTCATGAGCACACCAGCAGTGGTTTAAGAACTGTTGGACACAGCAATTGCAGTTTTAGTTTGTTCAGGTGCCGCCATTGCTGCTCCAATGTGAGCCCATCATACAGTAGAAGGCACCAGGTGCATATAGAAGATACAGGCATTACAGCCATGCATTCTCTTTTAGTGTTACTCGTAAAATTAAGAGCTGATAATGGGATTGATATACTAAAGGAACAGAGAACATTTACTTATCAAATTGTATGTTCATTCAGTCAGTGGATAAGGTAAAACTGCCTTTACTACAATCACCTAGTTATGTGCAAGTTCAAATCCTGTTTTTATTTTGTTTAATTCCCCAAGAATTTGGGTATTCCTAGTGACCACAGCTTAGCAGCATAGTGGTTAAGCAGCACTAGGGTTGTCAGTATGAATTCAAACACTGGCACTACCTGCTTGAAGTTTGCATGTTTTCTCTGTGCCTGCGTGGGTTTCCTTCAGCTACTCCAGTATTTCCCCACACTCTAAAGACATGCTAGTAGGTTGATTGACTCTAGTATGTGCATAAGTGTGAGTTAGGAACTCGAGAATGTAGGCTCCTTGAGGGCAAGGACTGGGGTGAATGTACAATTTATATGTAAAGTACTACATAAATTGTCAGTGCTATATAAATATTTGTCGTATATAAACTGAAGAACATACAATTTACTTTTTTAATGTTCTTCTGTAAATATTCATTTTATTCTCTAGATTATATGAATAAACACAATAATGTACAAATAATCAGATATATGACAAAAAAGCCTGAGTTGTAACATGAAATCTGATATAAAAATGATAATTGTTGGAAGCTCATTAACAGTGTCTGACACTCTCTGACATGTTCTTAAATAGACTTTGTTTAGATGCTGACTAATGATGTGATGTCAGTGCTGGAAAGGACATCCCGTTCCATTCATACATAAAACCAGACTCTTTTCGGCCCTTCATGGTCACAGTGTGTGTCCATCTGATTCCCTATGGCATTATTAGGGGAATTTACAGTACATATAGGTTCCACCAAGTCCATTACTTCCCTGTGTATTTAGGAGCAAAAGAGACTATGGCGGACTATTGGGGGTATTTATTAAAACTGGTGCAAACAAAATCTGGTGCCGCTGTGCATTGTAGCCAATCAGCTTCTAATTTCAGCTTGTTCAATTAAGTTTTGGCAACAAAACCTGGAAGCTGATTGGTTTCTATGCAGAGCTGCACCAGATTTTGCACTCTCCAGTTTTAGTAAATCAACCCCAGTGTTCCTCCTCTTTTATTACATATTACTCCTGGAAAAGACTAGGTTGCCCAATGCCAATGTATACTAATGCTTCTAGGCTACCACCAGCACTACTCTGAGCTGTATATAATTTCTTTACACTTAATAAAGTTTACTGTTTACTATTCAGTATGCTTAGTGTCCATTCACACTGGTACGACTTGTCAGGCGACTTGGTCAGCCTGACAAGTCGTGCACCGTCTCTCCCATAGTGTAGTACAGGACCGGTTCTAATAGGAGTGACACAAGTCGCTCCAACTTATAAAAATTGTCCTGTACTACTTCGGGGCGACCTGGAGGCGACTTGCATTGACTTCCATTATGTGAAGTCCGTACAAGTCGCGCCGAAGTCGCGCTGCACGCGACTTCACAGGTCGCCCCCTAAGTCGGAGCGACCTAATGTGAACAGAGACTAAGTGTAATATTTTCAGTGTTATCATACCTTGATTATTCAGTTGTATTATGAGCAGCAGATTTTGTTATGTATCATGGTACTTCATTGTCACCAATCAGAATGTGTTCCTTCCTTCTTCATTTGTATTCTGGTGCTGATTGAAATACTAATATTAAGAGACAATAGGTGGGTCTTATTCATTCAAATTTTGGTAAATAAGGCCAAGAAGAATATTACAAAAAGCTACAGTTTGCAAACCCAGCTAAAAATGTTGAAAACAAGGAGCTGACAATGCTATGTTACCTTGCAATATATAAAAATATAGGAAATATAATGAAGTCCTGTTATAAATTTTAGAAATGTATTAGATAATAAATGACACAATGAATAATGTATAACTCTTATGCTGTTACAAAATTGTTTCAGTGTAATGAAAATATTTGTATTCTTTTCCCTTGTACAGGTGTGATTTCCAAACTGAAAATGCTGTCCCTGTAATCGTAGGGAAATATAACAGGAGTACGGACAACAAGGTCTTCAGTATCATAGAGCGGACCTATACAATTCAAGGAAGAAACAAGGTAACATTTTACATTTTAGTGATTTGTAAGTCAACGTGCAAAGAGAGTCCACTGGGAAGAAGGCCTAATTCCATGTCTTGTTTCCAGACAAAAACTGTCTAAACAACCAGTCTTTAAGTTATATGTGGTTAGATCAATCTATTCTAAAGAAGTACATCATGTACACCGAAAAAATTAGACATGTATGCTGCTGAACACAACATTTCAGGAGAATCAGGGAGGTTGTAGCTCTCAGTATAGGGGAATAAATTAACTTGTTCTGATTCATCTGCTAACCCACTTACATACAGTAGGTAACGTAATCCTGCTGCATTGGGATTGTAGTACGATAAAGCATATTTCCACCTATGAAAATGTTTGTCCCATAGTACAGGTCTATTTGAAGCCTTGGTGCTGATTGCTACAAGCTCACACACCTGTAGTGCCTTTGCAAAATGAATAAATAAATTAATTAATAATACCCCTCACCAGTGTTGCCAACCGTCCGTTTTTTCACGGACAGTCCGTAAATTCGGGGCACTTTTCTCCTGCCCGTAAATGCCCGTAGCAGGAGAAAAGTGCCCGTTAAAACAATGGCTTCGGCGAGACAATCTGACTGCGCATGCGCGGCGTGCGCCTCGGTCCCATCGCCGGACACTCTAACAGTCAGTGAGTCTCGTCATCATCTCCTCCTCCCCCGCCTGACCGCCTCTGCCTGTGCCCTGCCCATGGCCCGCCCAGAATGTTCCCGCCACTGCCGCCGCGGCCGCTACCTCCCCCAGCAGCCTGAGCCTATCGGATCCACGGTGAGAGTAGCTGTGGCTAGAAGAGGAGCACACAGTCAGGACTCAGGAGCCGAGGACACTCATGGAACTTGTGAGAAGGGGGCAGACCCGGCAGAGCCAGAGAAGGACAGTGCCTGTGGGGACTAAAGGGGACAGGGAATGACAGTGCCTATGGGGACTAAAGGGGACAGGGAAATTGGGAATGACAGTGCCTGTGGGGACTAAAGGGGACAGGGAAATTGGTAATGACAGTGCCTGTGGGGACTAAAGGGGACAGGGAATGACAGTGCCTGTGGGGACTAAAGGGGACAGGGAATGACAGTGCCTATGGGGACTAAAGGGGACAGGGAAATTGGGAATGACAGTGCCTGTGGGGACTAAAGGGGACAGGGAAATTGGGAATGACAGTGCCTGTGGGGACTAAAGGGGACAGGGAATGAAAGTGCCTGTGGGGACTAAAGGGGACAGGGAATTACAGTGCCTGTGAGGACTAAAGGGGACAGGGAATGACAGTGCCTGTGGGGGCTGAAGGGGACAGGGAATGACAGTGCCTGTGGGGGCTGAAGGGGACAGGGAATGACAGTGCCTATGGGGGCTGAAGGGGACAGGGAATGACAGTGCTGTGGGGGCTGATTCTGAAGGGGACACAGAAGGACAGTACTATGGGGTCTGAAGGGGGCACAGAAGGACAGTACTATGGGGTCTGAAGGGGACACAGAAGGACAGTACTATGGGGTCTGAAGGGGGCACAGAAGGACAGTACTATGGGGTCTGAAGGGGACACAGAAGGACAGTACTATGGGGTCTGAAGGGGGCACAGAAGGACAGTACTATGGGGTCTGAAGGGGACACAGAAGGACAGTACTATGGGGGCTGAAGGGGACACAGAAGGACAGTACTATGGGGGCTGAAGGGGACACAGAAGGACAGTACTATGGGGGCTGAAGGGGGCACAGAAGGACAGTACTATGGGGTCTGAAGGGGACACAGAAGGACAGTACTATTTGGTCTGAAGAGGGCACAGAAGGACAGTACTATGGGGGCTGAAGGGGGCACAGAAGGACAGTACTATGGGGGCTGAAGGGGGCACAGAAGGACAGTACTATTTGGTCTGAAGGGGGCACAGAAGGACAGTACTGTGGGGGCTGAAGGGGACACAGGACAGTACTATGGGGGCTGAAGGGGACACAGAAGGACAGTACTATGGGGGCTGAAGGGGGCACAGAAGGACAGTGCTGTAGAGGGTATATGAAGGTGGGCAGAGGAGGACTCTGCTGTGGGAGGGTGATGTAAAAGGTGGCAGAGGTGGACACTGATGTGGAGGGTGAAGTGGAGCATATTAGGACACTACTGTTGGGGGGGGAATGGGGGGTGTCTGCAGCCTCTAAATACCTCCTGTACCATGTCCGCGCAGCCTCTGACCATCTCCTGTAGAACGTTCGCAGTCTCTGACCTCCTCCGGTATCATGTTCGCAGCCTCTAACCACCTCCTGTATGATGTCCACAGCATCTGACCACCTCCCGTATCATTTCCGCAGCCTCTGACCACCCTCAGGTAAGTGACAGCACTGCCAGGCCAGGCTAAGGGGGGGTCACTGATGCAAGGGCTGGGTGAATACAATAATGTAAGGGGGAACTGATATAAAGGTTTCCCCCTTATAGCAGGGAATCCCCCCCTTACCTTAGTGTAATTAATCTGTGGAAGGTGGTCTCTGGTCACCAGAGTCCCCCCCCCCCATCAGAGTTCCTGATATTCCTCTCTACATCAGAGTCTGCAGGATTCTCCCCTTACAGTGCAAAGGGGGAACTCTGCGGACTCTGATGTAAAAGGGAACTCTGATGTAAAGGGGAATGCAGTGGACTCTGATATAAGGCGGTTTCTGGTCACCAGAGCCCCCTCTTAAATCAGAGTTCCCCCTTAAATCAAGATCTGCAGCATTCCTCTTTATGTCAGAGTTACACTGTAAGGGAAATCCTGCACACTCTGATATATGGGGGAACGCTGTGCTGGCTGGGTTATAATAATCTGATCTTCATGTAAATGGAGAAATATGGTTTTTGACTTTTGTTTAACCTAAACACATTGCTAATAGCACTATCTACATGTTTATAGTTTAAGTATTGATATTTGCACGGTTTAGCACTGAAAACAGCCTGTTTATGTACATTTTTGCAGTGCCAGTAAAAAATTTGTGCCGTCCGTAAATTTTGGACATTCTGCCAGTAAATTTCCCTCCGGGGGGTTGGCAACACTGCCCCTCACAAATCTGACTTTAACACTGGGATAACTACAGTATAACTGATTAAGGCTGTATGTAACACAACTATTGGCATAGGTCATGAATTGTCAGTCCAAATTGTATAGGTTACCGTAGTCTTTGAAATTAAGGTTACATTTTATTGATAGTGGTGACATACTGACTTTGAATTACGAAGGGAGTAGAGAATGTCCACTTAAAGAATTTAACAAAGTAAAACTGTGCTTTAAATATCCAATCAAATACAGAATTCTGCCTAGCCGATGACTCAAATGAACACAGGTTGCCCTTATTCACTAAGCCAAGTGAACATCTACTCAACCCCATTGTGTTAATATGCTGAAAAGTTGGTTTTGTAGACCCCCCGAATGAGAATTTTTCATGCAAAATGGAAATTCAGTGAGAAACATTTCTTGTCTGCATTATGTACCCTTGTTTTTGTGACGTTAGGTCTCCTTCAAAGTGACAGATCCACTTTAATTGGCCTTTAGTCTAAACTAAAGAAGGTTCTTATGTGAACACTTCAAACATTCACATTAGTTATTAATTAACAGTAAAATTCTGTGGTCTAAAGTGTTATTGATGTGGATGTTGGACGTAACTACTTTATATATGGCTGTGTATTTTGAATACATGACCTTTTTAGTGTTTACCGTGTAAGTATCAAAAAAAGCCTTGAACTGGCTTAAGGTGGAGTGCAGGAAGCATGTCCTATTATGACTAAGTCAATCAGTTTATGACAGCTATAGTGTTCTAGCAAGATTTCCGCCAAGCACTTTGCAAAGGCACATTGAGAAATGGAGTGCTATCATTGAGTCAAGTGTTGATACACACTAATAAAATATCAACTTCCACTTTTCTTTAATGACTCACTTCCCATATCCAAAACATTTTTATTCTCACGTCGCAGATCAGGATTAATCTTCTCACTCTTCTCACCCCAGCTAATTATAGCATGGTGAATACGTGACAAGAAGTGTATTGTCTGTAATGGACATATGTATTTCCCTTCTTCTCTTCCACATCTGTGGAATCTATGGGGTCCTGTAGGTTACAGTGTAATAGTAACCTATGAATGGACAAAAACTGAACATAGACCCACTGTACTTTGTAGCTATGTGGACGACTTACTAATGAACTATCTCTGCTGCTTCTTTTCCTTTTGCACACATAAGAACAGTCAGATAATGTTAAATGCTTGGAATCCCCAAACTGAATCTTTTATGTCCACGTTTAGGTACTATGGGGTTTATTTACTAAAGCCATATAGACTATGCACTCTGCAATGAATACCCAATCACGTGCAAGAAAAAAAAAAAGAGAAAACGCATTATTGCTTGCACATGATTGGATGATGGAAGTCAGCAGAGCTTCTGCTCATTTACGGAGCTCTGGAGCAGCTGCACTTGCAGAGTCTATTTGCCTTTAGTAAATCAACCCCTTTAGGTCTTTTACTAACGTTTACATACATTGTACCAGATTGCTGTGACCCTTTAATAGAACTAAATATGTCTCATGTATAAAACATACTAAATAATCAGATTTATGTTGTTTATTCTCCGACTTTGGAAGGGCCCTTTCACACTAAAGTGTTTTTCAAGCACTTCTGTGTCATAAAAAGCACCTGAAAATCTCAAGAAAAATGCTTCCCTTTAAAATCAATCAATGTTTTCACACTGGGCCTGGTTGCTTTTGTTGCAGTAAAAAAAAATCCTCTTTACAGCATCTTTGGAGCATGTTTGAGGAGCTATAAAAAATGTGCACCAAAAACGTTCTTCATTGAAATGAATGGGAGCCTGCCTTAAAACACCTCAAAAACGCCCCCACTAAGCATTTTTGGTGCAGTTTTTTGAGTCACATGTCCTCACCAATCCCACCAAAAGCCCCTCAAAAGTGCTCCATTAACACATAGGCCTTTTCCTGGCAGTTTTGAAGCGAACCAGTGTGAAAGTGCCCTTAAAAACAAGCGAGTGCACTATTATGTGTTGTAATGTGTGCCATTTCTAGATTATCACAAGCCTCTGTCTACAATGGACAGCAAACCTTTTGAATGTTTGAATAGTTGCATGCTTGGTCCCTCTGCATTATAAGGTTGTGCTGTAATGTATATTTTACAGTCAGGTAATTGTGTTTGATGAGTAATAGTGTCAGTTCTTGTAGTGGAAGCCTATACTGCATCTAGTTCTGACTACTATGCACAATTTCCGAAGCCATGGCCATCATCAGCCATCATCAGCATCCTCCATGTGTACAGTGCTGAAGGTGGTAGCTTCCAGATTTCCATCAATGGGATCAGAAGTCACAACTCGGGGGGGTGAAATACAAATATATAATTTATATAAAAAAAACACGCGTTGTCTTTAAAAATGATAACAGTGCTAACGAATAGCTGGCAGCATACTCTGTTGTACAGACTCTCTGCCCCCATCTCTTTCAGCTGTCAGGGCACTGCCAGTAATTATTAAGTAATCGGAATGGTGATGATGAAGCACCTCCACAAATAAAATAGGCACACCAACTGCTTTTGGACATTCTAAAGCCTCCAGGAATTCTATGTGTAAGCCGGAGCTGCTGTGAAAGCTTTCTGCTTCAGTGGTCGCTGTAATGCAATGGGGTTGATTTACTAAAACTGGAGTGTGCAAAATCTGGTGCAGCTCTGCATAGAAACCAATCAGCTTCCCGGTTATCCACTTCAGCTCCGGAAGATTTACCCCGCTTCCTGACCAGGTCATTTATTGCTATACGGCAGTATGTTACTTTTATTGATAATTGCGGGGTCATGCGACACTGTACCCAAATACATTTTTTGCCCTTTTTTTTCTCCAACAAATAGAGCTTTATTTTGGTGGTATTTGATCACCTCTGCGGTTTTTTTATTGTTTGCGCTATAAACAAAAAGCAGCTGACAATTTTGAAAAAAAAAACAATATTTTTTACTTTCTGCTATAAAACATATTTGATAAAAAAAAATGAAGAAATCAAATGTATTCATCAGTTTAGGCCAATATGTATTCTGTTACATATTTTTGGAAAAAAAAAAAACACCAATAAGCGTATATTGATTGGTTTGCGCAAAAGTTATAGTGTCTACAAACTATGGCATATATTTATGGAATTTTTATTTATTTGTTTGTTTTATACTAGTAATGGCGGCAAACAGTGACCCTTTAGCGGGACTGCGATACTGCAGTGGACAAATTGGACACTAACTGACACCTTTGACACTTTTTTGGGGACCAGTGACACTAATACAGTGATCATTGCTAAAGGAAATGCACTATTACTGAACTAATGAAACTGGCTAGGAAGGGGTTAACATCAGGGGCGATCAAAAGGTTAACAGTGTGCCTAGCTAGTGTTTTACTGTAGTGGGGGATGTGCTTGTACTGGGGGAAGGCATAGATCCGTGTCCCTGCTTTGCAGGAAACCAGGATCATTGCCTTCCTTACTGACAGAACGGCAGTTCTGCCTGTGTCCTGAATGATTAGCCGGTGCTGGCAGACATCGGGTCCACAGGACCCACTGATCAGCTCCTGCTGTGTAGAATCAAAGCAGGAGCGAGCCTCTGGCTTGTGCCGGATACTTGGAAATGCAGGATCATGTATATAAACGTGATCCTGCACAGCACAGCCCCCCTGTAGTAAAACTGCTGTAGGGTGGTCGGCAAGTGGTTTATTTGTCAAAGCTTAATTGCACAAGCTGATTGGCTACCATGCACCAGATTTTCCTCGCTCCAGTTTTAGTAAATCAAACGCTTAGTGTAAATGACTGAAGCATAATTTTAATATTTTAAGAATAGAACACATATCCATTCAAATGTACATTTGTATCTATAATAACTCTAGCTGTTATTAAAACATGGTCACTGTTGGTATAAAACATTCCTTCAATTTATTTTTTCTTTTTTTTTTTTTTAATTTATAAAAGAAAATTACACTAAAAACTTCATTCATTCTGTATAAGTTAGCATTTGCACATGAGTTTTATATATAAAGTTGTTCCTGTCGGGGCAACATCCAACATCAAATTTTGCTAATGTAATTGCTTTCCTGATCAAATGTTTTTTAACTGTTTTCTCTTAGGCTCCATTCACACCTGAGCGTATTGTTCTCTGGCGTTTGTTTGGGCGTTTTGCAGGCCTTTTTTTTTTTTTCAGGTATTTTTTGCAGGTGTTTGGAGGCAGCCATTGACATCTAACAAAGATGCTTGTAATCTGCCGAAAAGGTAGCTCATGCACTTTTTTGAGCCTCGGGCGTTTTACTTTAGGCGACAAAACGCTCATATGTGAACAGGGACCATTGAAATAAATGGGATTTTTCTTGTTGGGCATTTGAGACTTCAGAGATGAGCGTGTTACAAGCTGAAAAACTCTCAGGTGTGAACAGGGCCTTAGGAATGAATGTTGTTCATATATGTTGCATATAGTACTGTTAACATTCAGCAAAGAAATCCTTAGAACAGCATTTATAGCTACATAGTTATTCAGGTTGAAAAAAGGCCTATAAAGGTAAACTAAAAAAAACCTCCTTATACACATAGGGTATTGTTTTTAAGTACTTGCTTATAAAGTAGTGAAAGTGACATTCACTAAACATTCACTAAAAATAGATCAATTACTCTAATTGAAAACACATGCACCAGAAACATACATGTGCAGTGAATAATTGGTGAATATGACATTTCCAGCTTTTATAAATATGACCTTTATGTCTTAAAAAATTTTCAAAAAGGAACAGTTCTGTGCATGAGCCTTATTATTTATATCTAAAACACTCAATTGTATCTTTTTTTTTATTTTTCCAGACTGCAGGCATTCTGATTATAGACGATGCTACAACATCTGGTGTTTACAGCTGCATTGCATCCAATAAAATAGGAACAGAGAGAAGAGATATAAGTTTTTTGGTTTCAGGTAAGGGTCTAAGAACAGATGTGCTGATCCAGATAAATATCTGATTAAAAACAAAATCACGCAACTCTCATTAATGATTTAAAACCATGTTAAATATATTTAATAAAACCTTTGTTTTACTTTCCATGTTTTTAAAAAAATGTTAACTCCACTGTCCTTCTTCCTTCTTTAGCTATACGTACTGTAGATGACATTTTGTATGCAAGTTAAAGCAAAAATACACAAAAGTTGTTAGTGGGTTAAAGCAGACGTCGATATGTATACACAGTAGGGGCCTTTCATACAGGAGCCTCTGTGTTATGGATTCCGCTTGCTCAGCGGGCAATCGCTCAGCTGATCCCCACTGAGCAGGCAGATGACAGGTCCACGTCCACCCACTGTGCAGTGTGGAGACAGACATAGTCCCGCTCTCCTCTATGGGGAAATCAAAATCCGATTCTATCTAATCCACCAAACGGATGGAAAATAGGACCACCATCCATCTGGTTTTTGTGGCAGGATCGGATCAGATGGCAGCAGATGTCGGTGAACATGTGTCCCCCGACATCTGCTGCTCCATAGAGGAGACTGGAGGATTCAATCCGCCTAAAAAACTGTGTGGAGTGGAGTGGAGATGGACACAGTCCCGCTCTCCTCTATGGGGAAATCAGAATCCGATTCTATCTGATCCACCAGACGGATGGAAAATAGGACCAAGGCCATTTTTATAAGTTTATTATCAAATTTTGCAAACAGGTAATTTTTCGTCTTCACTGATGTGCGCTGATAAGGCTACACTGATGGGCACTGATGAGGTGGCACTGATGGGCACTAATGAGGCAGCACTGGTGGGTACTGATGAGGAGGCACTGATGAGGCTGCATTGATTGGCAGTACTGATGGGCACTGATAGGGGGCACTGATGGGCTCAGATAGGCGGCACTGAAGGGCACTGATAGGTAGCACTGATAAGCGGCACTGATTTGTACTGATAGGTGGCACTGATAGGTGGCACTTATTGATGACACTGATGAGGAGGCACTGATTGGCAGCACTGATGGGCACTGATTGGCAGCACTGGTGGGCACTATTGGGACTGCACTAATAATCAGTGCCCTGATTATCAGTGTATATGTCCCTCTAACACAAGCTGGTTATTGGCTCTCTTCTCCTCTCCTCATGCTGTCAGCATGAGGAAAGAAAAGCCAATAACCAGCTTGTGTTTACATCTGTGATCAGCTCTCATTAGACACAGCTGACCGCGTGGTAAAGGGCCGCTGCTATTGGCCCTTTACTCCGATCTGTGATAAGCTGAGTCTGAAGGACTCAGCAATCACAGAGCATGCTGTGTGCGTGCCCCAGAAGGTGCACAGGCAGCGTGATCACAGGAGAACATCATATGATTGACAAAGTAAGTCTGTGCTATAGCCAAAAGATGGCTATAGCGTGGGCTTACTTTGACATTTTTTTAACTACTTTGCGCCTGTGCTATAGCCAAAAGACGGCTACAGCACGGGAGCAAAGTGGTTAAAAAATGTTTTTTTTTATATACTGTTTATCATTCCTCAGTTGTTCCTCTTTTTTGGTCTGATAAATAGACTTCTATATCTAAATTCACTATTTACCTAATAAAAGTGGTACCAAAACTTTTCATCAACCTCCAAATATGAGAATTTGCTGTTCTGAGAAGCCAATATAAAGGAAAACTAGTAGCAACAGAAGCATTTGTGGATACAATTTTGTGCATTCATTCTTCATAAACCTCTGCCAACACACACTACCTAAAAAAAATCCCTCTTTTTCATCTCAGAAATTTGAGAGGTATGCCTATAGTAGATGAAATGTTGCTTGGGCTATTTTCAGTTTCTGCCCAACTCCAGTACTAATCTTTTCTATTTTTTTCTTTAAGAAATAAAAGTGATAGAATAAAGCAAGGGCCACGTCTCTTACATTGTCATGTTTTTCTAGTGAGCATTACTAGTTGAAGGTCTCTCCTTTGAGTCAAAATTGCTGCTTTCCGCTGGATATTGATGTTTTGACTGCCTTGCTTTACCCCCGTGTGTTCTCCAGGACGTAGCCTTGTAGGTGGCCATGCAACTGCCTGTTTATAGTTGCTGTCTAACTGTAGTAGAAGTTGACTTTCACAATGGGATAGGTATTCCAAACATGCCTGAATTGTTCACCGTCAGAAACATTTCAGATAGGATGACAGTTCAGTCCATGAGACTGAAAAACCTGTAAGCTGTCCATTCTTATGCATTTGCTGGCACACAGCATGACTGAGGGTGTGTTTGCAATTACCTAGGGTGAAACAGGAACAGCACAAGCTTATCTCCTTGGCTTCCCAATGTCACTAAACAGCGTTTTATTTTGAGATTCCTGGTGGTGCTTGGCAAAGATAAACAGCATCTTCCATCAGGAAACCTGGGAGCTATTTCCACAGGAAGTCTCAAATCACTTAAGTAAATACAACCATTTTACATTATTGCAGCCGTGCAGCAAAGCATCACATTGATCTCTGGGTTTAGGTGTAATAAGCCAGAGGTTTTTTTTTTAATGCTCTCCAGTTCAATAATGTTACTCCTCGGTTTCAGCAACTGTTCAGAACAAAGTGTGACTTGCTTATGACATCAAGGAAATGTTATAAAGCATGACATCCCACCTAAAATAACCTTTTGTTCTGTATTATAGTGACCTCTGGATGAAAAAGGTCATATTAGCTAGGCTTTTCCTTTTTTCTTTTACTATTTTAAATCATAGTATGTCACATACATTGGGGTTGATTTACTAAATGCAAATAAACTGTGCACTTTGCAAAGTGTGGTTTGCACTCTTCAAGTGCAGTTGCTCCAGAGCTTAGTAAATGAGGTAAAGCTTCATCTTGCAAAAAGTACCCAATCATATGCAAGGAAAATTTAAAAAAAAATGCATTTTTGCTTGCTCATGATTGGATGATGGACGTCAGCAGAGCTTTTGGTCATTTACTAAGCTCTGGTGCAACTGCTCTTGAAGAGTACAACTGCACTTTGCAAAGTGCGCAGTCTATTTACCTTTAATAAATCAACCCCATTATGTCTTTTTCTTAGAATTTTTTATTCATGATTGTCAAAGAGAAAATTAAGGAAAGTATTTCAGATGATAATTCTTGTACATTTTGTTTATCATTAAAGGAGGCTAACTTCATTGAATTGTCCATACATTAACATAAACCTAATTCTAAGCCGACTCGATAATGATTCTTTGACTAATTGGCATACCTAAATAATTGTTATATTTTTTAAGACATAAAAAGTTTGGTAAACCTAAAAAAAACTATTTTCATTGTGTGTTTTAAAATCATTTTCATTAATTTATTATTACTGTTTTAAAGCTGTCATTGTATCTGACACTGAAGGTGAATTCATTTAAAACACTATTTTGGCAAAAGCTCTGCGCTTATTATTATAAGTTGTCAAATTCCATTTTGTTTTATTCAGATTTATTTTTTTAATTAATTGTGTCAGACATGTACACTAGTAGATGCCTTGGCAGTCTGAAGGAGGCAGTGTTTATTTGATTTCTAAAGGCTTAATTTGTCAATGGAGCCACCAGCCTGCATGCCATCACTCTGTCACAGGTGACATAGTGATCACGTGATCATTGGGAAGTGGGCCTGTCAATGACAGTCAGGACTGAAGGCCAGCATCAATAGGAAGTTACTAACTTGCATTAAACAATCTGTGTTAAATATGACCTTAGCCTATTTTTTTACCTATATTTAATTGTTTATGATTTCTCCAGATGTATTAAATGGATTTAACATAACCTTGGACAAGGTACCAAAAGAAGGCGAAAACATGACATTAACTTGCTCGGTTAACAAATACTTGTACACCAACATAACCTGGATTCTGCGCAGGCAACTTGGGAATCGTACAATTAATCACAGCATCAGCAAACAAAGAAGTGCTACTACAACAGAATACTCAACCATTCTAAAAGCGACTGTCCATAATGCCACCCAGGCTGACTCAGGGGTGTATGAGTGTAGAGCCACAAACACGTACAGTGGAGACATCGTTTCACAAAGCAAAGAGATTATTATCACAGGAGATCATTTGGCTAGAAAAACACATTTTTCACGGACCTCAAAACAAAGAAGAAAACATTATGCAACAGAAAGTCGAAGAGCTCACTAAGATGACTCTAATCATCTTCATGAAAGATTGTGATTTTAAAAATGAAGGTACTGAATATGCTTCCAGAAAGGATTTGAGATGTCTTGCTCAGCTACATTCTCCTACCAACTCTATTGTATAGGAAGCGATCAATCTTCCTGAGATACACCAGTCCAAAGTCAGAGGATAATGTCTCCAAAGACTACCCCTCAAATTCTTCAAGCTATAAGTGTACCCAGGATTCTCTGAATATTTTTGGTCTGTATCTCAATATATTGTATCTAAGTAAATTACTAAGGAGCATGCCATTCTTTTAATCTAGTTGTGTTCTGTGCAACTAGATTTAAGGGAACCAGGTCCACTGGACAGATAAATGGTCAATGCTGCAGACATACACAATCTATAATAAGAAAGGACGAATGAAAGGTTAAGTCATTTAAAAACTTTGGAGACTTGTAAGACATAGTATGTAATTCATTAAAGATCAAAGTTGTGCAAAAGTGTAAAAAGAATGAAGCAAATGCAGCTTAAAGTGCACCTATGCCCAGGGTATGGACATTAAATTATTTGTATATTCATTACAAGAAGTAACATCACTTTAAAACAACCCCTCAGCTGCTTGTAAAGTGAAGCCATTCCTTCTTATAGATGCTCAAAGATCACAACAAAAACACTAGAATTCTGTTTAGGTGTTTTTCTAACATTTGGTGTGTGTTTTCATTAGAGGGCAGGCAGGCTGCCAAAATCTACTTTCATAGAAAAAACTGATGTTCCAGTGTTGTGAACTTTGAAAACTAATTTTCACAGAATGCTTATGGATACAGAGATAGATGAGAGCTTGAGATGGATGAGAGTGATTTTGCTGCTTATTCAGAATATTTAAATACTTTAATGAGCATGATCTAGGCACAGGTTCACTTTAATTTTCAGGAGATATAATTCTTTAAAAGAAATCATTTTGGTGTCCAGAAAATAACCATTCACTATTTTGCTTGGTAGCTATAATGCACCTTATTGACTGAGCTGCTATATATATATACATATATGTCAGTGCAAAAATATATATCATGCAAGTGAGTGTGTCAGGTAAAAATGTGCCAGAGAATTAATTAAGAAATGGAAGATGCATTTAAATGTTTATGAAATTGCACCAGAAAAGAATTTTCAATTAGGTTCTCAGAAAACCCATTGGAAAAAAAGAGTAAAGTAAATAAGATATATTTGCATCCTCCCTTAGCAGAAGCAGCATTTTGTTTGTGATAAATGGCTTAAAGAAAATTCTAGCAACACTGGGGTTAATTTACTAAAACTGGAGAGTGCAAAATCTGGTGCAGATGAGCACGATAGTCAATCAGATTCTAACTTCAGCTTGTTCAATTAAGCATTGACAAAACAGACCTGGAAGCTGATTGGTTTTTCATGCACAGCTGCCCCAGATTTTGTACTCTCCAGTTTTAGTAAATCAACTCCAGTGGGTATTACTTTAAATTCTAAAATATTAAAGTTCTCTTGAGGTATCATGAAAGTAGTTGCACTATCAAGTCTATAAAACATTGATTTTTGTTATATCTATTAGTGGTTTGGGACAGGATATCTATTTATCAGAGTTCTTTAATTGTGTGTGCAAGGGAACCTTCTTAAAAGCATTAGCAACACATATTTCTTGGCACCAAGGGTCAAGGGATTTTACATATTTTTTCATGTTAAGGATTTTCATCAGGCTGGCTAATAAATTGTGTTGCTTTTAGGTGTTCAGTAATGTTTTCAGGTGCTGTAGATTTTCTTAAGAAGAAATCAGGAATATATGTCTTCCATGATTATTTCATGATGTATTCACTTAACTTTATTTTCTGTCTCCTGCCTTTTTCCAGGGGACCTATCAACTAGTTCATGTATTAACTGAAATACTATGTGGCTACCATATCAGTCATCTTCTGTAACAGTTCCATTTTATTTAAGCCTTATTCACCCTATATATTTATATTGCAAGTGTTTAAAACTTTTTTTTTTGTAATAATTGTGTATACGCACATCATCTGGAAGGTTTTTCAGTTTATCTTTTAAAAAGATAGATTAGGTTCATTTCAGAGTTGTACCTGCTGTCTGGACACAGGGGAGGCAATGATTTAGTGGGTTGTATCCGTATTTAAGGGGTTTTCCAGGTTCAGATAACTATTTATAGATGTGATTCTATGACTAGAACAAATATACTTTCTATTATCTTCCTCCTTATCTGCATCATCACTGTCAGAGGTGTTTGTTTACTTGGGTCAACTCTGGTTACAACACAGCTGTCTTCCTTATGTGTGTTAAATCTCCCCATTACACAAGCTGTCCCCTATACGTTCTCTACTTATTTGCTGAAATATACTGTACACTAGCTAGATAATCTTATTGTAGATTTAATTTTTATCTTTTCATGACCAGATAGTCTTATGGTAAAGCAGGGGTGCCCAACCTCTAGCCCATGGGCCACATGTGGCTGCAGAGCCCTCTGATGTGGCCCACGACCCCCTGCTGTGTGTTTGTGTTTCAGCAGGCCCAGATCACTTTTCTAGAGCATCAGTGTTGCAAGTTGAGGAAGCATGTGGTACAGTGGAAAGCAGAGCCAATGTTTCCGGCATAGTGCCGCCTCATGTCACAGGAGTGATTCAAAATGCACTCCGCCTGGGACAGGAGCAGCCGGTAATACCTGCAGGATTCCAGAAGTGAAGACAGAGGTCAGTTTTTAAATAAAATCAGATAGCAACGGGAATATTTGTTCTCTGCTGTGGTTACTCTGGGCTGCTTTCAAACTGATCCACAGGTGCAGTACACCTGCGGGTTGCCTTCACTGAGCCATAGACTTCTGTTACTACCTGTGTGTTTGGTAAGCTTTCTTAAAGTGCACCACAGGATATAATAGAAGGCTATGGCAAAGTTCAGCTAGTCCGCAGAAGAGCCACAGGTTCACTGCACTGCACATGCAGTGCGGATAAACCACAGCACATCATTGTGACAGCAGCCTTAGGCCCCTTTCACATGATCGGTCGGAACGGGTTCACCTGTCCATTTGTCTCTATGGAATGGCAGATGTAAACAGACTTGTGTCCCTTTACACCTGTCTACCTCCAATCCGATCTGCTAAAAAAAAAAACAGCAGGGAATCTATCCTCTTCCATCTGGGCAGATAAGATTGGAGGGCCCATAGAGCAGAGCGGGCTGTGTACGCTCTGCATATGCCCAGTGGACACACACCTGTCATCTGCTCGATCTGCGCACTATGGCCTGTGACCGCTTACCAAGTCACTTAAGTGGCTCTTGCTCTTCAAAAGGTTGGGCACCTCTGTGGTAAGTAATGATGGTAATACAGTGGTCATGCTTTTAAATCTTACCTGGGCTTATTACCATATCACTGTGTATATAAAATTGTAATTTATCTTGTACATTTCAGACAAAAGTCCTAAAAATACTTTGAAAATGTTTTTCAAACAGACACCTTTCCACTGACAGGTAGACTTGAATCATAAATAGAGCTAGTTAGGTAGGGGGCAAAAAATAGGCTTCTTTTAGCCCATTTATTGTAAGTGCAGATGGTGTCCCTCATAATCGGGTCTGAAAATGGAAAACCTCTTGATGGTTAAAATAAACACAATATGACTGCCTCAGTTTTGTGTTGTCTACAGGTACACATAAAGGTTAAGCCCACCCCTACCTGGAATTTAATTTTTTGGTTGTACACTGGCAGAATCTGTTACCTACCAATCTTTTTTATCATTTGACCTCTGGTGCTCCACCTAGGCCAAACAAGGCAGATATGTTCCTCCTATTGTTCCTCTAAAATAAGTATAACTAAAAACACATAGGAGTTTGTGGCAATACTATTTTTCCCACATAGTGTCCTTTTGTGGGCTTTTAGAAGGAGAAACTCAGGGGGAGACTTTCCACATCTGAAATTCTTGTGACATATACAAAGCTTGAGGGTCAGATAATGTGCTGCCATCCTCTCTAACCTGAAAAACCATTGGGGTAGGCTTAGCTTTAAAATGAAAAGTAGGCAATAGATAATTGTTTTTGCTAATAGAAAACAGCTGAAAAGGTATTTCATTTTACTGACTTATTGCAGTTCTTTACAGTTTTCAATTTGCCACTAATTATCAGATAAAACTAGCCTTGAAACAATGGCTATGACATTGTACAGCTATATCCAAAGCTGAAATAGGCTCATCATTAAAACACAAACAGAGGGAAATATGAGAAGATGTCCTTAGCTACAAAGTACATTTTATCACCATTTTCTAAAATGCCCTGACAGGTTGAATGGCACTGTTTGCAAAGGGCAACGCAGATTTTTTTTTTTCTTGCGTTTTATAAACACCTGCCTTACCCTTATCAAAGTAGCCAGATATCAGTAACCATGCTCTTCCCATACACATGCAGACTGCAAGTTTGAGAAAGTTCGATTTTTGTCTATAGCTATACCTTGATAGGTAAGTTTGTCTATAATGTACATAAACTGGTTCTGTGCAGAGTTTGTTTAGACTCTGTGTGATTATAATTATTGTACTGTAAAAAAGACAACAGATATTTAATAAAATAATAACCTATAATTTTGTATGTGTTGAACAAACTGTACATAGTTTTTGTTGTAATATGTTAATATAAAGATTAATTAAAGAATAAATAATTGTAAGGAATGCACTGATGTATATGCTTAAAACTATGCGTGCTGTTTACTGTCTATGAAGAGGGATTTAGAGGCATTCCTGCCTCATTTATTCACATTAGTGTAATTGCTGGTTACTGCCTCTGTAGATATTTTCTGTATTTCCTCTGTGTCAAGTTTTTTTTTTTTAAGTGACTCTCTCATGAGAAGGGTATGGCGGCCGCCACCCGCTGACCTCTCCTTTGAGAATCTTAATTTGCAGGCTGTCATGCTGATGCTTTTGCTTTAATTTTTCTTGTGTCTCTGCCCTGAAACCAATATAGGGATTAGAAATTCCGACACTTTTCAAACATTCTTTTAATGCATGTTTGTTCCAAATATGTAACCCAACAGTTAAAGCCAGACATAGTCAGGAAACTAATATTTTCAGAGGAAGCTCACTTCAAACAAATGATGTGAAAAGGCAACTATCATGTGCAAAGTGCAGTAACTCTCAGATTTCACCCTAAGCATCTTAAAACAGTGATAAGAAATGATTGCTGTGGTTCCAATAGGTAAGGCTACATAAACATAAGCTGATCCCTCACTGAAAATATTGGGCAGCGAGGGATCTGCTTGTGCTTATTGGGATTTACGCACTGCAAGGATTTACCATGAGTTTTTGTTCAACTTGGCCAATGATCAGATGCTACTTATAAGCAGAGAAAGAACTCTTTCCCTCTACCACTAAACATCTACCAGTAAACATTTGCAATGATTTTGCAACGAATTAGAAAATCTCCACAAGGAATGCTATGTTCACTCATTAATACTCAGGCATTGATCAAGTTAATCTGCAAAATTTGCAAAAATCCAGTTATGTATGGCCACAATTACTGTACTTGAAGCGCATTGCTCTTCACCATTTTTATTTGTATATGTAGGCTGTGGAGGTAACTAGTACAAATAGCTAGGGATGTCAGTCAATACTAGTAGTGCTGATTAACATAGATTATTGGCCTTGGGCTTGTTTCTTTCAAACAGCCATTTACACATATTTCAGTGGAATTATTACCTTTGAGACCTGCATATTCAAATGACCCAGCAAGGCTGGTTGTCCAGCATGGAGAATCTAATTATAGAAATGAACACCGTGATTCTCATACCAACACGAGCAGTAACACATGGCTAGAGACAATTAAATGACTAGAGCATGTGGTGAAGATTCTGGTTGACATTGTTCTAAATGTTCAACTCAACAATAGTTAGCAATAGCATAGATGTGAGAATGTTTACAGAGCTAATACAGTTGCCGGGCAGTAGTAAGTCACTAAGATATTTTGGTAGTCAGACAATCAAAATATTAGAATGGTTGGCCATCTAAAAAGCCATTCCACACACAACAATATTGACGGGTCTTATCCAAAATGTTTACAATCACTGCAAAAATAGACCACTGATTATATCAGTAAAATCAATTATAACCCAAGCATACTATAGCCAATCAGAGTACCAAAGCATCTACATTCCTAAAGCTGCCAATTTAAAGACCTGGAATGTTCACACCGCTCTGCCAATCAGTAGCGAAACACAACAGATGATTTCATAACTCTAAATTAACCATTAGATGAAAGAAAATGTACATTTATAATTACCTCCACAGCCATACCCCTTTCTGATTTTTCCTCTATATCAGGGGTCTCCAAACTATCTAAACAAAGAGGCAGTATACTGTCCTTCAAACTTGGGGGGGGGGGGGGGCTGGACTGTGGCCAATGGGAGAAGAAAATGTCCTGGCATCAGTGGGATTAAACAATGCCCCATGATTGGTATTAGGGGGAGTAATAGTTTCCCATCAATTGGAGAAATGTTGCCCCATCATTGGTGCCAGTTGGAGGAATAATGCCCCATAATTGGTGTCAGTGGGAGTAATAGTGCCCCACTGTTGGTGTCAGTGGGAGGAATAGTGCCCCATCATTGGTATCAATGGGAAAAATTGTGCCCCATTGTTGGTGTCAGTAGGAGAAATAGCACCCCATCATTGGTGTCAGTGGGAGGAATAGTGCCCCTTAATTGGTATCAGTGGGAGAAATGTTGCCCCATCATTGGTGTCAGTGGGAGGAAAAATGCCCAATCGTTGGTGTCAGTGGAAGTAATAGTGCCTCATTGTAGGTGTCAGTGGGAGGAATAGTACCCCATCATTGGTGTCAATGGGAAAAATTGTGCCCCATTGTTGGTGTCAGTAGGAGAAATAGCACCCCATCCTTGGTGTCAGTGGGAGGATTAGTGCCTCATCATTGGTGTCAGTGGGAGAAATAGAGCCCCAGTATTGGTATCAGTGGAGGAATAGTGCCCCATCATTGGTATCAGTTGGAGGAATAGTGCCCCATCATTGGTATCAGTGGGAGAATTAGTGCCCCATCATTGGTGTCAGTGGGAGAAATAATGCTCTGGTATTGGTATAAGTGGAGGAATAGTGCCCCATCATTGGTATCAGTTGGCGGAATAGTGCCCCATTATTGGTATCAGTGGGAGGAATAGTGCCCCATGGTTGATATTAGGGGAAGGAATAGTGCCCCATCATTGGTATTAGTTGGAGGAATAGTGCCCCATCATTGGTATCAGTGGGAGGATTAGTGCCCCATCATTGGTGTCAGTAGGAGAAATAGTGCCCTGGTATTGGTATAAGTGGAGGAATAGTGCCCCATCATTGGCATCAGTGGGAGGAATGGTGCTCCATAGTTGGTGTCAGTGAGAGGACTAGTGCCCCATTGTCAGTGTCAGTGACAGGAACTATGCCCCACTGTTGCTGACAGTGGGAGGGTAATATTGCCCCAAGGGCGGATTAAAAGCAAGAAAAGGGCTGCATCTTGCCCCCGAGCCAAAGTTTGGAGACTACTGCTCAATACTGTTTCTGAGATAGAAAACTAAGCAGTTGACTGTCAAAATGATGCAGCACTGCAACATTTAGGCTTCTTCAGCCTAAATCATTTGGGAATCTATAAATATCCCATATACAGCTTTGTTTTTAGATTGATTTAGTTAAGGCAGTAATCCAAAATAAACAAGTCCTTAAATAGAATATTTGTGGAAAGGGGACAGGAAGAAAGGGATTGAGAGAAAACAGAAACAGCATAGACACACAAGGTGGAATTCTACAGCAAACTGCAGACATGGGGAATGACTTAATGTTTTCCCAGTTTATTAAAATAAACTAGTTTGTCATCCAGATTTTAGGGAAAAAATGTAGCAAGGCTGAAAGTATGAATTGTAGCACGTATGTATTTTCTTTGTATGGTATGAAAAAAGTTTTCTGTACAGTACCCATGCACTGGGAAATTGTTTAAGAACCAGACTAACAGTTGTACAGTTTTAAGTTGCAGGTCAAACACATATACTGGAGCTTAACATTTGCCCACTATAATCGTTGGACAAACACACAGAAGTATTATCAAAATACTTCTGGATTCATTTTTACCATGAACAATCGGACTTTGCTGATAGGCATGTTTAGACCCTGAGCCTTAAGCCCCGTACACACGTTCAGAATATCGTACAAAAAATACTGCTTTTGAAACAATCGTACGATTATCTGATCATTAATACATAGCTGTCGTCTGAAATTTTCTGAAGGGACAAACATGAAACTTTTTCTCGTACGATATCAGATCATAGGATTTTTGTTTAAACAGTACAGTTTTCATTCGAAAATACAATGCAAATACATTACATCAGTTCAAAATTTTTATTCCGTCGTACGAGAATTTTCGTACTTTAGTAACCTATTCATTTTCTATTTGGAGACTAGCATCCAAACATTAGTCCGATAATCTCATCATGTGTACTAGGCTTTACATCGAGCAAACTACCCTCTAAAAGTAGATCATTCAGTGGTCATTGTGCACCAATCTGTTGCACACACAGGCACTGTCACTGATATCCAAACAATTGCACTCATCCAATCCAAACTTTCATACCAAAGTGCAGGTACTGGAAAGTTGTACCAATAGTTTGCTGTGTCCAAAAATAAATTGTTAAAGCAAACCTGATTTATTTGAATTACTCTTGTAAAACTTAAGGGAATCTTATGTGATTACACACTATTATAGAATTGTGGAAGGATTAAGCTAGTTGAATGTGTCGTTAGGATTTGAAGTGTCTTGTCATACATACTGTGTTATTTTGCCATAATAATTAGCTAAATGTGAAGGATTTCGCCATGGTGACTTTATGATGGGTGCTATAGAATGTTGGACAGCAAAGGTTACTTATTAAAACTAGTGCAGAGGAACAACAGGAAAGTTGCTATAAGAATCCAATAGGATCATTCCCTTCCTTTCTAATTGTACTACTGAAACTGGAATCTAATTGGTCATGGTCACTATGGGCAACACTTCTGGTTTCCTGGAAGTGAAAATTTGATGTTGCGCAAAGCTACCCATTTGATGTTTGTATGTATTAATAAACTGTTTATTTTTTTTTTTTATAAATATGAAAGTTTAATGTGTATCCTTTTATTGTTCAAAGTTTTCTTTTTCCTGTGCACTAGGTTTGATAAATCGCCTTCACTGTTATAATGCCTATGTAATTTAAACTTCTAATTGATAAAAAGAATACTTTGAAATGGTGGTGTAAATGTTTTGGAAATGGATTGATGAATATCAAAATAAGAATTGTGAAATGAATCTGTTCACAACGGCAATTTCACTAATTAAAAACTGTGATTTTTTTTATTATTTTAATTTACATAGGTCTATGTAAACAATGAAAAATTCAACCCAAAACTAATAATTTTCTTTGCACTAAATGGCAAAATGGACAGGGACTTTGTAAATTTTACTTAATTTTGTGAAGTTCCTCTTGTGAACTTCCTTCCTAACTGCTGTGGATAATCCAGAAAAGGTGTCTGCTCTATAGACTTAAAATAGTATGTCCCAAATCCTCTGAGGAAAGATAGCAGGGGTACATTTATTAAAACTGGAGCACACGGAATCTAGTATCCAATCAGCCTCTAACTTCAGCTTGTTCAGTTAAGCTTTGAAAATAAAACCGAGATGCTTATTGGTTACTATGCAGAACTGTACTGGATTTCATGTGCACCAGCTTAAGTAAATCCCCCCCATCCCGCCCATCCCCCCCATCCCCCCCACAGTTTTTGAAATGAAGGCATCGTTAGGAAACGTAAAGTGTTTGTAAACCCATGAATTGAACAATATTTTAATAGTTCCTTATATTAATAACAGTTATCCCTGCAAGCCCTTTGTTTACCTATTACATTCAACAGTAATGCTAAAATAGCTGTTGATCCTGCCAGAAGCCTGCTATTCCTGTACAGGCAGGACAACAAAAAAAGGCAGGGTGCTTCCTGGTTTTCTGATCTCATGTAGTCCTACACACTCCCTGGATCAGTCTACAGTATGCCACACCAATGTACAGAGCCCTGTACACTATTACAGGCAGCCTATGTAATGTATCTAAATAACTTTCAGTATCCAATTATGCAGGCCCTTGCCCTACATAGTTTAAGGTAAATCTATGAACATGTATGGCCAGTCGAAGTGTCATTTTTAGTCTCTGCTCCTATCGCTTTGAGCTTATTGAGGAAGAAGAAAGGTGATAGAAGTCACATGACCCCAACTAAACAGTGTTTTTGGGCATTTTTTTTAGTAATGATCTAATGTAGCATATCTAGGAAAGGTGACAAAATTATTATTGCCCTTTTAATGCTAAGGCTTTACAGATGCTTTCAAAGACACCTGCCATCAGATCAATGTGGTGGTTGTTATTATAGACCTGTTTCCTAAAATGTTAGTTCTTTAGTTATCTCAGGATTCAAAACATTCTAAGTCACTAACCCAGTCAGTACTCCTAATTAACACCTTCTCCCAGTCAGGTATTCAAAGTATTAAAGCCAAGAGAATCAGCATGGCAGAGGGGTTGATATAAAAAGAAGAGGCTGTTCACTTAGCAAAGTGAATGTTAGTAAATAAAGTAAAGCTCTGTTCATGTTGAATACCCTTCGATATGCTAGCACATACCCTGCATTTTTTTCTTTGCACATGATTGAGAATTCAAGGTGAACTATGATTCACTTTATTTACTAATATTCATCTTGTAAAATGGACAGCCTCTATTTTATTTAGTGCAAAAAAAACAGGCAGTCATTTAGAAATGGTGGCATGCATATGGGGTGCAAATAGAGCAAAATATCTAAAGACACTCTACCTCTTCATCATTCTCCAAAATATATATTAATAGTTTTGGGTGGAATTCTGCTTTAAAATGTGTTTTTTTTTTTTTTTTTTAGGTTTTGTACTATTACGCTTTAAACATTTATTTTTCAGAGGTAAATTAAAAACTCTTTGCAAAAAAGTGTATTGCACTTATAGTACCGTATACTATATAGTATAGAACATATTATGGCCAAAAGTAAATTCAAATTTGATTTATACAGCAACATTAATGACCCGTGACGCTTACACTGTGAACTGGAAGGAAATGTTCCATTAAATTAATACGGCTGTTAATATTCATTTTATATAAACTCATAAGACAATATATAACTTATTTAAAGTCAGGTTTTGAAAAATACTTATTTATACATTAATAATGGTCTTAAGATATATACATTAACATTGTTATATGTCTAACTTACCTTTTTCAGGGTCTTTATCTTGCAGTCCAACATATATTTTGTATATATTTTCATACTTTAAGACGGCATTTTAATTAATGTTGAAAATTGTATTAACAGTTCATAGAACGTTCCTATTTTTTCACGAGTCCATTGATTTGATATGTTTATTGGTTTTGTAATCTTTTTTTTTTCTTTTAAAAAATGATTAAATTTGGATGATTATTATTAAAAGTTATAGACTGGTTTCCTGTTGTACTTCAGAATATATAATCTATTATTCATTATACAATGGGTTTGTTGTGATGGAGGGGGTCAGGCGGTTACAATGCCATTGACCGATACCAATAGGTGGTTTAAAAAAAATAAGACGACAGAAATAGTAACAATATAACACATTTATATTTGTACAGAGTTTCAACAATATGACAACAAATTCTGGTTGGGAACCTGCAAAGCTGTTTCCTCCTCTAATTTTTTAGACCAAGGTCCCACGTCTGGCCTGGGGTTTCACGTGGGAATTGCCTTTGTCAGTGTTACAAGTAAACAATAGCATTTCCTCTGGATTCAAGTTCTATGCAGGATAAATATGTTGGGGAAGAATCAATAAAGTAGAAGCTGTCAAGTGACAATGAACAGTATCTTTGTCGATATTGGTTGTAAAATGCTAGATCACCTCTTTTTCATTTCCTACTGGCCTAACAAACAATGTATTAGAATTACACTAAAATAAATAATAAAAACAATATTGAGGAAGTTATATAGTACAACCATTTAAGTAATTGTTTGCTGGGAACTAAGAAATCCTCAACTTTGAAGTACATTTCCACTTTAAAGCTAAACTCAAGTCTCCCATAAAATATTAGCAGTACATGATTACTCCCCTACCTCCTTCATTAGCAAGGTTTAAAAGCTTGTTAAATTTCAGGGAGGTTTAAAGTAGAGGAATACTTACCTTATTCCTCACTCCACCGGCAACTGGCAATCTCCTACTTTCTCTTCCACTCCAGCAATGACGTCCTCATGTACAATGCAAAACACCCTTGCTAAAGAACAGGATCTGTACTTACCTTTCTGGTGGCCCATGTACTGAAATGTCACTGTTTTGCAACTCTTCAAACCTTCAGCTTCAACTTTTGTTATCCAGAAAACACACACTGCTCATTTTTTTATGGATTACTGGAGATCAGCATTAAAACAGAAGGTATTTACATGTCAATGGAAATAAAGATGTATTCTACTCAGTTTAGGGTGGTTAAGGAAGATATGCAAGTCTTTTCTCTGCGTCTTAAAGTGGTTAAAGTGACACTTAACAATGGGGTTGATTTACCAAAACTGGAGAGTGCAAAATATGGTGCAGCTGTGCATGGTAACCAATCAGCTTCTAACTTCAGCTTGTTCAATTATACTTTGACCAAAAAAAAAAAAACTGGAAAATGATTGGTTTCTATGCAGAGTTGCACCAGACTTTGCACTCTCCAATTTTAGTAAATCAACCCCAATATCTTTATTTTTCAACAATAATCCATACACATCCATGACTCAATGACCCTGTAATCTATTTTTCAAAAAATTGTTTTTAATGTGTTTTTTTTTTTTGTCTCCTTGTAATATCCTGTGTAAAATTCAGAATCTCTCCTTTCCCCCTCACTTTCATTTGTTTGGAATGAGCAGTGCTGTTGCAGCCATGTGCACTACTGTATGCACAATACAAATCCCATAGTCCATAATGTCTACATCCTTTTATGGAGTGAGCAAGAGGAGGTGGCTATGTTCCTACATACAATGGGACCATGGAGAATAAACATAACCTCCCCTAGCAGGAAGTCAGATCAAATCAGCAAAAACAAATGAATTTGTAGATTTGCATGAGACTGATAGCAATAGAAGGTACTTAGAAGTTAAGAAAATATATTGAATATATTTTTTCTTTTAAACAGAGTTTAGTGTCACTTTAACAGTACATTCAATCCAATGGGTTCTAGCATCAATACAAGCTGAACTGAATACAGTAGTACAGATTTTCTGTTTCAGTAATTTTTATTAGTTTTAGAGGAGATTAACAGCAATTATGCCCATGCAGAGGCGAAGACATATGATACGGATAACAGGCAGTAAGAGGCAGATTTATATGGTAGTAATCTTACAGGGCCTAAGATAATGCCTTATTTTAGGGCCTCTCATGAGCTGAAAATCATAGGTCAGTGGTCTAAACATTACATAGGCCTGTAGGTCTATAACAAAGTGGGGGGTTAGGGAAGGGAATGGGAAGATGGAAAGACAAAAGCAAGCCACAGTCCACATACAGTATTTTATGAAATTTACATTGTGAATCATTCAGAATATTGAATAGTTTCTCATTATCAAGCATCGTGTTCATCTGATATTTGACTTCTTGAAAATGGACTGTGGGCTCCTTCCAAGCTTTGGCTATCTCTTGTTTTGCAGCCAGGAACAGATATATAGCTAATTGCTATTAGCTGACACTGTTTGGAGAAGGCCAGATGTTTTGTACCAAAATGCAGTTAACTTTGGGCAGGACCACCACCTATGTAACACACCTCCATGTTGACCAACCCCTCTAAAACTTCCATCACTGTGGGTCAGGATAGCATGAGTTATTTTTTTTTTTTAAAACTGCGACTTTATTAACACATCAGTTATACAAAAAGAGAACATGACACCCTCTGCAAAGGGGATATAAATGCAATCACTGCACCCAACATGGGCGCAAAACAAGCGATACAAGCGAGGTGTGTGTCACAGAAATCTCATAAAACATTGTAACAGGGAGAACAGAAATGGGAAGGGGGGGGGGGGGGGGTAGAGATAAAAAATCAAGGGGATTCAAGTAAGCAAGACAAATATATAAGGATATACTCATCATACAATAGCACTGACACAGGGGTCCAAGCAATAAGAGAAAAATAGGCACCATACCTCACAGGTCTTTTAGACGGCGCACAGCTCCAGGAACAGGTCCACCATGCTCACACGCTCCTCCAGCCCACACATTTCTCCCCATATTTTAGTAAACTTAGCCGGGCAACCCCTGGCCTCATACGTTAATTTGTATAAGGGAAGAACCTGGTTGACCATATTCTTCCAAAGATTCAGGGAAACGCTGGACGTGCTGGTCCACTGCATCACCACCGTCTTCCTGGCATAGAATAGTAACAATCTGAGAAATTGTTTTTGATTAGAGCGCAAACCCACCTCCTCGAAGATTCCTAAAATGCACCATTTGGGGTTACAGACATTGGGGAGATCAAAATGAGCAGCAAGAAAACCTGTAACTTGAGACCAAAAAGGTCTGATTTTATCGCATCCCTACAACATGTGAAGCAAATCACCCATCATTTTACTGCATTTATGGCATACTGCTGTAGGTCTGTGTTTCATGAGAAACAATCTTCGGGGAGTATAGTAGGTGCTATGAAAGATTCTCAGCTGTATTAATCTGTCTCTCACGGAAATAGCTGTCACAAAATAGGTATGTAAAAGCTCTTCCCAGTCATCATCCGACAAGTCCGGAATGTCTCTCACCCACCCGGCTCTGATGGCATCCAGTCTGGACGGTACAGTACAAATCAAAGCACTATAATAGGAACTAGTCAATTTGGTATGAACGTCGCCCAATAATTCTTTTTCCAATGGAGAGTTAGCCAAGGACACCGGGGCCGCACCGAACTGGGCCGCTGCCGCGTGTCGCAATTGTAAGTAGCGGTAGTACCAAGAGCCAGGTGTCTGAAAGTCCAGCTGAAACTGCCGGAAAGTTTTAAAGACCCCGTTGGAAAACAACTGGTGAGCATATTTAAGTCCCCTTCCCGCCCAAGCCGTAGCATCCGCCAATTGCACGAAGTGGGGGAGACTAGGATTGAACCAAAGGGGCTGATTAGGTGAGTACCCCTCTCCAGAGTCCAGCAGCAGAGCATCACATCTAGCATAAATTTTAAGAGAGGATTCCAAAAGGGCAGTACCCTCAAAGGGGACAACGGAACGGCGATAAATAAGATTTGTCAAGGTCTCAAAAGAGGAAACCACCGCTGCCTCAGTAGCCGTAGCTGCGTTACCCCTCTGAGGGAAGAGCCACCCATGGACATACACCAATTGGGCTGCATAGTAATAAAGGCGCAGGTTCGGCAGAGCCAGGCCGCCCAAGGAAACCGGTTGTTGAAGGGTACTAAGCGAAAGCCTTGGAGTCTTAGGATACCAGAGAAATGCAGAGATGAGGGAATCCACCTCCCCAAAGAAGCAGTTTGAAATAAAGAGAGGGCAATTAGCCAGGATATATAAAAACTTGGGGAACATGACCATTTTGAACAGATTCACCCTCCCCGCCAGAGTCAGCGGCAGATGCTTCCAATGCTCCATTTTAGACTTAAACAGAGCCAGGCAGGGGAGAAGATTATTATGAACATACATGGAAAGAGGCTGCTGTACCACAACGCCCAGATAGCGGAAGGACATGGTAAGGCGCAAGGGACATCCCGGGGGCAAAAAAAAAGGGGAGGTCCTGGTCAACCGGGAACAAGCTAGACTTGGACCAGTTGACCTTGAAGCCAGAGAAGACCCCAAAGTCTTGAATAAGACCCAGGACCTTCATCAGCGTGGAATACGGATCTGATAAATAGAGCAACATGTCATCGGCATAGAGCGAGACACGTTCCTCGAGGGACCCGATACGCATACCCTGAATTTCCGTGGAGTCACGAAGGAGCTGCGCCAAGGGTTCAATAGCAAGCGCGAAAAGGAGCGGGGATAGTGGACAACCTTGCCGCGTACCCCGGTGTATGTGTAGAGGTTGTGATACCGCACCGTTCACCCGGACGGGCGCCAAGGGTCGGTCATAGAGGATCCGCACCCAGGTGAGGAAAACCCGACCAAAGCCGAACTTTTCGAGCACATAGAACAAGTACGGCCATTCCACCGAGTCGAACGCTTTTTGCGTATCCAGCGAGAGCACGACCCTGGGTAGGGGAGAAGAGGAGGGAACTTGCAGATTGGTAAATAAACGACGAATGTTAGTATACGCCGAACGGCCCGGAATAAAGCCCGTCTGATCAACCCCCACTAAAGAAGTGACTACCTTGTTGAGCCGCAAAGCAAGAATTTTGGAAAGAATTTTGAGTTCCACGTTAATTAAAGAGATCGGACGGTATGAGTCACAAAGTTGCAAGTCCTTATTCGGCTTTGAGAGCAGGACAATAAGGGCTTCACGCAGCGAATCAGGTAGACGACCCGCGTCATAAATGGCCTTGTACAATGCCAGTAGGCGCTGGACTAACAATTCCCCATGGTGGAGATACCACTCAACTGGGAAACCGTCAGGGCCAGGAGTCTTGTGCTTAGGAAATTACTTAATCGTAAAGCACAATCTCCTCAGCCGAGATGGGTGCATCCAAGAAGCACTTTGTGTCCGCGTCAAAGTGCGAAATGATATTGAGTCCACATATTCATACAGTTCAGGGGGAGTATAGTGGGCACGAGACGTATAAAGGTCAGAGTAGTACGATAAAAATGCCTGAAGTATCTCCTCCGTAGAAGAGCACGAGTGCCCAAGACCGTCTAACACCATGGGAATAGTAACAGGGTCGGGAATGGGATGCGCCAGAAAGGCAAGCAGCCGTCCATTCCTATCGCCTGACTCAAAAATGCGCTGGGACTGGTACAGAAGCCTCTTTTGCGTTTTGTCCGTAAGGGCGAGTTCATATGAACCCCGAGCAGAATTCCAAAGGCGGTAATTTTCAGGGGTAGGGTCCAACACATAGGCCCGTTCAGAATCACTAAAAGCATCCGCCGCTTCCTCAACATTAGCTGCCACGGCCTTCTTAAAGGCCGTGACACCCTTCATATAGGCCCCCCGCAGCACAGCCTTGAAGGCGTCCCAGCGGACCAGGTCCGAGGTCTCCCCGCCATTTTCCCCCCAGAAGTGAGACATAGCGGATGTATACTCGGCGGACACCGGCGGTTCCACCAGCCAATAGGCACTCATGCGCCAGACCCCCCGCTGCGGCTGCCTGGCCACCACAACGTCCAACTGCAGGGGGGAATGATCAGAGATCGCTCTAGGCAAGTAACGCACCGAGGCCACCTTAGGTAAAAGATCAGGGGCAACAAATAGCATGTCAAGCCTAGAAAAGGTGCCATGTGAACTAGAATGACATGAATATTCTCTGCGCGTGGGATATTTCCAGCGCCATACGTCCAGTAAATTGTACGTAGAAGCCCAGTCCACCAAGGACAACGAAAGGCGCACAGAACCATGCAGCCGGTCAAGGGAGGGGTCCAATACAGCATTGAAATCCCCCCCCACCACCACATGTCCCTGAGCGATGGAAAGGGCATCCCGCATACAAGCATCCAGATGCTGTGCTTCCACAGACGGAGGCAAATAAATATTAATAATTGTGAACAATTGGTTCAGGTAGGAGAGCACCACTATAACGTAACAACCAGAGTTTTGACCTCCACTATCTGTACAGGGCAGTCTCTAGTGATCAGGGTAGAGACCCCCCTAGAGTAGGAGGAGTATGTGGCATGGAAAGCATGTGCAATACGGGGCCGTTTTAACGCCCTCGTTCTGGGATCCAATAAATGGGTTTCCTGCAGAAGGAGGATGTTGGCCTTTGTACGTTTCACATAATCAAAAACCAGGGAGCGCTTGATTTTGGAGTTCAGGCCCCGAACATTCCATGTCAGCAGTTTCAAAGACATGACCAGGAAGGAGACATATGGGAAAAACAATAGAACCGTACTAGCCTACAGCCCCAGGCATACTCCCGTCCCCCCCAGCAAATGCATACATACCAGCAAAAGAGGAGCGTGTGAGCAAGGCACATCCCAGGAGGACCCACTCGGTCAGACATCAGTGCTTGTACAAATACAGTAGAATGCAAGGACGGTAAAACAGGGAAAAGGGAAAACAGAAAGCAAAAAACTAAAACATACCATACCCCCCCACCCGGCTCTCTGCCCAAAAAAAGAACTGGCAGAGAGCTTTAGCCCAAAAACCATGTCCCAAAAAGGCATAACTATGCCAGAGTGTCCAAAAAGCTTGAAAAGGTCACAAGATAAAAATGAGGGGGGTCAAAAAAGAGAAAAAAAGGGGGGGGAAGACAAGTGAGACCAAATTATGGAGGGTAAGAGCTCAGTACGGCAGCAATACAACAGTGCAGGTCAGGATCGGGAAAGCATAAAGGCAGATGCAAACTCCCGGGTGTAGGGAGCAGCCAAAGGAAGTCCTCGTGTTGATAACCACATCATAGCAAGGGAGAACAAGCCAAAGAAAGTATCCCAGGGGAGGCTTCAACCGTGGCGATCCAGCCAGTCCAAGGCCTCCTGGGGAGTGAGGAAAAAGTGGGCCTTGCCATCATCAAGGATCCGTAGCTTACCCGGGTACAGCATACTATATTCCAGCTTTTTTTCCTGAAGTCGGCGCTTGACAGCGTTGAAGGCCATCCTCTGCTTCTGAGTAGAGGCCGAATAATCCAGAAAAAGGGAAATCTTATTGCCATTAAATTTTAAGTCAGGATGATTCCTAGCCGCTCTCAGAATACGTTCTTTATCACGGAAATATAAGAATTTAGCCAGCAGGGGTCTCGGGGGTGCTCCAGGCAGTTGCGGCCGCATAGGGACCCGATGCGCCCGCTCAATAGCAAACAGGGGGGACAGGTGATCAGGCCCCATGGTGTCCTTTAGCCAGGATTCCAGGAAGTCCTCCACATCCCTGCCCTCAGATTTTTCTGGGAATCCTATGAAACGGAGATTATTCCGCCGCATGCGATCCTCAAGATCACTAAGTTTAGCAGTGTGATCAAGTATGTCCCTCTGTTGGGATCGCATGTCGGCTGCCATAGGGGTTACAGTATCTTCCACATCGCTGATCCGTTGCTCAGCAGTAGAGATCCTAGCACGGATCTTTTGCATATCATGCTTTACAATGGAAAGGTCAAGGCGTACAGTCTCTATTTGTGATGTTAGAGAGGCCTGGCAATTGCGGATAGCCTCCATGATGTGGTGGAGCGTAAGGTAAGTAAAGTAAGTAAAAGCATTGAACATTAATAGGTATGGTGAGTAAATAGTACATAACTTTGGGGAGGCTAGTCCACTTTAATGCGTTAACACATCCTCTCCATGACAGAGATGGTAGTTTACATGATTGCAGAAGTCTGGTTATGGATATCAACAGGGGGTAGTAATTTTAAGAAAGTAGAAAACTATAGTGGAGAGGGGGGTCAGTCTAATGCCCAAATAATCCAGTGTCAATGTCGACAAATTATAGGGGAAGTGGGATTGAATTTGAGAGACCACTTTGGGAGAAAACATAATGTTGAGGGACGTAGATTTATTTTGGTTTACTGTATGGCCTGAAAGTTAGGGCCCTTTCACACGGGCGTTCCGCATGTCCGCAAATCATCCTATTTTTTTGCGGATGATATACGGACATAATGTATGTCAATGGCATTGCGGATGTCAGCGGATGACCATCCGCTGACATACGATTTTCATCTTTTCAGTTCTGTTCCGTTTTTTGGAACGGAACAGAACCCTACAGTACAGAACGGAACGGATGCAAAATCGGATGTCAGCGGTGTCATCCGCTGACATCCGCAATGCCCATAGACATACATTATGTCCGTATATCATCCGCAAACGGATGGGATGATATGAGGACATACGGAGCGGATGACACAAGTGTCATCCGCTCCTTGAAAAAAAAAAGAAAAAAAAGTGCGGGAGCGGATCGCAATGCGGGCCGCTTCGTGTGAAAGAGCCCTTAGTGGTACAGATATTCTGACCAGTGACATTTTTTCCACAAATCAGCCCATGTGTAGGTAGGAGGGAGCAGGGACAAGGCTGATTAGCAAAAGTGGTGCTAGTTATAAGGTCTGCATACTAGAAGCTAGAAGACCACATAAAGGACAAGGATATTCCTAAAATTAAAAATATGATATAGTAGCTCAATTATTTGCCCATTAATTTGATTTTTTAATTTAATAATTTGAAGAAGTAAAAAAAATAATCATATCAAATCATATCCTTTTAAAATGAATAGTGTTAAAAGGTGTTCAGATATACTGTATGTACATGCCTACCAACAAATCATCATTGAGTAAACTAAAACTTAAAGTGTATCTAAAGCCTTTTATTTGTTTTGGATAGAATGATGAAAGGTGAAAACTTCGGCCAGGTTTTTATTGTTGTCTATGCCTGCTTGGGAGATTCAGCCCCTCTGTTTGGGGGGGAGGAGGAATCTAAATGTTGTAGTTGTCACCGGAACAGGAAAAGAAGAGCATCAAGGAAAATTTTCCAATAGGGACACATGTTCTAATGACAACTGTCTAAGAAAGGATTTCCACCATCCCTTTGCAGAGAATTCCTCTCACTTCCATCTGTGCCTTGAAGCAAGAATTAAAAAAATTAAATAACGTGAAAACAGATCTCTGCAAAGTGATTTCGATTAATTGTATCAACAGATTGTGCAGGAACACCATGATTTCTTTATGTTTATTGACACCCCTGAAACTCACAGATTCACGTTGTGGAATACTCATAAAGTTTATATGAGGGGAGTACTAATTAAAATGGCATCACTGATCAGGAAACAGAGGAGGAGGCAGATTTAGGATATACTAGGCTCCATAGCCTCTAAAGAACGGTAGAATAAATCTAATCTCAACCCTAACCTCACCCAGGACATACTGCTAGATAGAAAAAAGCTAAGATCCCTGCTCCTTTATAAATATGAGAACCATCTAAAATTTGTCAAATCCAATTACTACAGTCTCCATATCAGGGAAGCAGCATGGCTGGCAAAAAAAAGTGAAAACGAAACAGCTTAAGCAAAAGATTATCTCTCTTAATCACCCCAAGTCTAAATATACCTTATTTAACCCTAAGGACATAGCCAATGCCTTTGCAGATTACTACCAGTCACTATATGACCTCCGCAACAACAACTCCACCCCACAACCCTCTTCTATGCTTATTAATAACTGTTTAAAAAAATTAAACTCCCTACCCGCCCTGAGGATCAGCTCCAGTCCATCTCTCAACCCTTTTAAACACAGGAGATCTGCTCAGCCATTAAAAATCTTCCCAATCGCAAATCCCTGGGGGAAGATGGCTTCTCAAACGAATATTACAAATATCTCTCCACTGAACTTGCCCCTTATTTGTAGTCTGTCTTCACCCAAGCCTTCTCCTCTGCTACGTTTATACCTGAAATGCTAAGAGCCATGATAGTAACTATTCCAAAACCCAACAAAGACCCCCACTAATCCTGCAAACTACAGGCCTATATCCCTTTTGAACACGGATGTCAAAATATTTGCCAAACTATTAGTGGTTAGATTACAAAAAGTTTTAACATTTCTTTTACACCCCAACCAAGTAGGTTTTGTCCCTGGACGCCAGGCCCAGGACGGTACTAGATGCCTGATCAATCTAATCTCTCAGGCTGGGCCCTCTCAAGAGCCTTCTCTGCTCTTCTCCTTGGATACGGAGAAGACGTTCCATATGGTACACTGGGGATACCTCAAGACGGTACTTGATACATTTGGAATTAGAGGATGTTTACAGTCCGCTTCCACTCCTATCCCAACATCACAGGCCTCATCATCGATGGCATTGAATACAAAATAAATCACTTCACGGACGATGTCATGCTCATCCTATTCAACCCCAAAACATCACTGCTAGAAACGTAAAAGTTTCTAGAAGAGTTTAGCTCCGTATAATACTATAAATTAAACGCTACCAAATCCCAAATCTTAGGTAATAATGTCCCTGCCTCACTACAGAGTTTCTTATCCAAAAATTCCCCTTTGCTTGGCCCCCCAGTCCTTGACTTTCTTAGGGAATCAACTGACTCCACATACCTCGCTGTCAAGGTCTTACCTTGCCTTCCTGTTGGCAGCCATCTTGGTCATGTGCAGACTGCTGTCTCTTATAAACTCTGTTTGCATCATCACTTGTCTGCTGCCTGGGCGTCGCTCAGTGATGATGTTGCACGCTTGACTATATACAGTATATATCACCTGATGGCTTTCAGACCTTGCCCTTGCATTTGTGCTCCAAGGTGCATCACGGCTAGCAGTCCTCTGGTCTCTGTGGTTTCTCCGTGCATGACTTGGCTTGGCTGACGACCTTCCTGGCTCTGGATTCCGCATCGGCAGACGACTTGCATCAGACGACGGCCTGGCTTCGGCAGCCTACCCACTTCTGGACTCTATCTCGGCTTGGATGACTAACTGTTCCTGGACTCGATCCCGGCTTTGATGACTACCCGCTTCCGAACTTGACCCTGGCTGTTCTTGATATTGTTAGCCATGGCGGTATTTCCTGGGGTGTGTTGTTTAGTTCGGCCTTACAGGCTACACAAACCTAGCTTGTAAGGCCGAACTAAACAACACATCTCAGGAAATACCGCCATGGCTAACAGAAGATAGACTTAAAACGAAACTAGAGAAACTTAACATAAATAAATCACCGGGACCGGATGGCTTGCACCCGAGGGTTCTTAAAGAGCTCAGCCAGGTGATTGCCAGACCATTATTCTTGATCTTTAAGGATAGTTTACAGACGGGTATGGTGCCAGCTGATTGGGAAAAAGCAAACGTGGTACCAATATTTAAAAAGGGGCCGAGATGTTTATCCCGGGTAACTATAGGCCGGTCAGCCTAACATCTGTAGTCTGCAAGATTTTGGAGGGGATGTAAAGGGACCACATACAAGACTTTAGTAATGAAAACTGTATTATTAGTAGTAATCAGCATGGATTCATGAAAAATCGTTCTTGCCAAACCAATCTATTAACCTTCTACGATGAAGTGAGCTGCCACCTAGATAAAGGTAAGCCGGTGGATGTGGTGTATCTGGACTTTGCAAAGGCCTTTGACACCGTTCCCCACAAACGCTTACTGTACAAACTAAGGAAGGTAGGTATGGACCATAGGGTGAGTACCTGGATAGAGAACTGGCTCCAGGGGAGAGTCCAGAGGGTGGTGATTAATGGGGAGTACTCGGATTGGGCGGGTGTGGAAAGTGGGGTCCCCCAGGGTTCTGTCCTGGGACCAATCCTGTTTAATTTATTCATAAATGATCTAGAGGAGGGGATATCTAGTACAATATCAGTATTTGCGGATGATACTAAACTAAGCATGCCAATATCTTCTATGCAGGATGTGGAAACCTTACAAGCGGACCTGAACAAAATAACGGGGTGGGTAACTGCATGGCAGATGAGGTTTAATGTTGAAAAATGTAAAGTAATGCACTTGGGGGCCAGAAACCAGAAAGCAAGCTACTCACTAGGGGGGGAACCTCTGGGTGAGTCTAGGGTCTAGGATGGAAAGGGACCTGGGGGTACTGGTAGACAACAGGCTTGGCAGTGCCAAGCCACTGCAAGCAAAGCCAACAGAATACTGGGATGTATAAAAAAGGGGATTCACTCCAGAAATAAAGAGATTATTCTCCCGCTCTACAAGACTCTGGTCCGGCCATTTGGAGTATGCTGTCCAGTTCTGGGCACCAGTCCTCAGGAAGGATGTGCTGGAATTGGAAAGAGTCCAGAGAAGGGCAACAAAAATAATTAGGGGAATGGAGGACATCAGCTATGAGGAAAGACTATAAGCACTGAACTTATTCTCTCTGGAGAAGAGACGATTGAGGGGGGATATGATATCAATGTACAAATACTGTACTGGCGACCCTAGCATAAGGAACAAACTATTCAGAGAGAGGAGATACAATAAGACACGTGGCCATTCACTAAAACTAGAGGAAAAAGGCAATGGTCTGGTTCCCACCCAAGCACGCCTCCATCCCAAAATATGTAAACACAGAAAAAATTGGCCCGCGGGACTTTATATGAGGTGGGTGCCAGTGGCTGGAAATAAAAAGGATAACACAGTAAAAATGTAAAACAATATATAATTTAATTACACTGTATAGACAAGTATAGCGAATAATGGTAACATGTACATATATCACATAGCATAGCTCAATGGCCATAATTGCATAGTGTAAACAACATGTACAGTATTATAATGCATATAAGCATAAATCCTGGTGTGACCACTTAGTTTCAATGATAACCTAGATGTGGTAAGAAAGTTCCATGATGGTAGATTGTAATACAAGATGATCTGACGCGTTTCGGGAGCTACATCTCCCTTCTTCAGAGATCGATGCATTAAACTGTATCTACAAAAGAACAATATGTTCATTGGAGGATGTAAGAATTTAGGTAAAAAATCGAGAGGGAGTAATATTAATTCAAAAGAAGTATGAAATACTCACAGGTATATGAAACTTGATGGGAATTGGATTCTCATGTGGTAGTGGCGGACCAAACGTCTGACCCGGGAGCTGAAGGGTCCCATGGAAAGTGGCCAGAAAGGGGGGTCCATGGCAGGTGGGTGGTGAGAAAAGTGGATGGGGAAATGAACCTTCCAGATCTGTAGTATGTGTATGAAAGGAGGGAAAGCGATGATGTAGCGTGATGCTAGCAATGGTGAAATAACCATAAATAGGATGGAAAGAACTGGTGTGAAAGTGAAAAAGATCCAAGCGGGGTGCCAGAGAAAATGAGTGTGAGGAAGATGCCACGTGCATGGGTAGAGAGTGAATGTGAAGAGATGAAATAAAAGATAGGTGACCATGTGCAATGGCAGGTTGCCTGGAAAAAGGGAGAGGGAGGGGGATAATGTATGAGGGGGTGCAGATGGGAGGAAAGAGAATGCCAGGGGGAGGGTGAAAAAGATAAGGGTCTGGTGACCGACCTACCATGTATCCTCAAAGCTGGTCATGAGCCTGGGATCCTAGCGTCATGCTTAGCGGGCAATGGCGGGTCAGGGCGAGATTGAACCGTGACCTCGTGGAGGAAAGGAACGCTGAGGGCGGACCTTCCCCTCCCGCAGATGTACGGCACGTGATTGGCGTAGTGACGTCAGTGTAACACTGACGGACGACGCCAGAAGTGCGGCATGACGCCGATGTGAGGGTGGACCCGCTCGTCCCAGGGGAGGGAGGAGCGGGGACAGCAAGGGGGGGCGGAGCCTCCCTCTTTACACATCGCAGCTCCCGGAGTCAGGGCGGCCGTCGCCTGTAGACATAAGGACCCAACAGCCCAAAGAGGGATGTAGCAACAGTGTGAACAGGTTACACATGGGGAAATCAAAAAAGTAAAATGGCCTATAAATGTTGAAAAATGTATTACTGCAAAGATGTTCAAAAATAAATAAAAGGGAAAGAAACCAGGGGAAACACCAGGGTATATTGTCCAGCCAGGGAGAAGAACCAGATCATTAAATGGGCACTTGTGGGTGTCTTCCACCCTAAATTCAATGCAAAAAGGCAATGGTCTGGTTCCCACCCAAGCACGCCTCCATCCCAAAATATGTAAACACAGAAAAAATTGGCCCGCGGGACTTTATATGAGGTGGGTGCCAGTGGCTGGAAATAAAAAGGATAACACAGTAAAAATGTAAAACAATATATAATTTAATTACACTGTATAGACAAGTATAGCGAATAATGGTAACATGTACATATATCACATAGCATAGCTCAATGGCCATAATTGCATAGTGTAAACAACATGTACAGTATTATAATGCATATAAGCATAAATCCTGGTGTGACCACTTAGTTTCAATGATAACCTAGATGTGGTAAGAAAGTTCCATGATGGTAGATTGTAATACAAGATGAACTGACGCGTTTCGGGAGCTACATCTCCCTTCTTCAGAGATCGATGCATTAAACTGTATCTACAAAAGAACAATATGTTCATTGGAGGATGTAAGAATTTAGGTAAAAAATCGAGAGGGAGTAATATTAATTCAAAAGAAGTATGAAATACTCACAGGTATATGAAACTTGATGGGAATTGGATTCTCATGTGGTAGTGGCGGACCAAACGTCTGACCCGGGAGCTGAAGGGTCCCATGGAAAGTGGCCAGAAAGGGGGGTCCATGGCAGGTGGGTGGTGAGAAAAGTGGATGGGGAAATGAACCTTCCAGATCTGTAGTATGTGTATGAAAGGAGGGAAAGCGATGATGTAGCGTGATGCTAGCAATGGTGAAATAACCATAAATAGGATGGAAAGAACTGGTGTGAAAGTGAAAAAGATCCAAGCGGGGTGCCAGAGAAAATGAGTGTGAGGAAGATGCCACGTGCATGGGTAGAGAGTGAATGTGAAGAGATGAAATAAAAGATAGGTGACCATGTGCAATGGCAGGTTGCCTGGAAAAAGGGAGAGGGAGGGGGATAATGTATGAGGGGGTGCAGATGGGAGGAAAGAGAATGCCAGGGGGAGGGTGAAAAAGATAAGGGTCTGGTGACCGACCTACCATGTATCCTCAAAGCTGGTCATGAGCCTGGGATCCTAGCGTCATGCTTAGCGGGCAATGGCGGGTCAGGGCGAGATTGAACCGTGACCTCGTGGAGGAAAGGAACGCTGAGGGCGGACCTTCCCCTCCCGCAGATGTACGGCACGTGATTGGCGTAGTGACGTCAGTGTAACACTGACGGACGACGCCAGAAGTGCGGCATGACGCCGATGTGAGGGTGGACCCGCTCGTCCCAGGGGAGGGAGGAGCGGGGACAGCAAGGGGGGGCGGAGCCTCCCTCTTTACACATCGCAGCTCCCGGAGTCAGGGCGGCCGTCGCCTGTAGACATAAGGACCCAACAGCCCAAAGAGGGATGTAGCAACAGTGTGAACAGGTCACACATGGGGAAATCAAAAAAGTAAAATGGCCTATAAATGTTGAAAAATGTATTACTGCAAAGATGTTCAAAAATAAATAAAAGGGAAAGAAACCAGGGGAAACACCAGGGTATATTGTCCAGCCAGGGAGAAGAACCAGATCATTAAATGGGCACTTGTGGGTGTCTTCCACCCTAAATTCAATGCAAAAAGGCAATGGTCTGGTTCCCACCCAAGCACGCCTCCATCCCAAAATATGTAAACACAGAAAAAATTGGCCCGCGGGACTTTATATGAGGTGGGTGCCAGTGGCTGGAAATAAAAAGGATAACACAGTAAAAATGTAAAACAATATATAATTTAATTACACTGTATAGACAAGTATAGCGAATAATGGTAACATGTACATATATCACATAGCATAGCTCAATGGCCATAATTGCATAGTGTAAACAACATGTACAGTATTATAATGCATATAAGCATAAATCCTGGTGTGACCACTTAGTTTCAATGATAACCTAGATGTGGTAAGAAAGTTCCATGATGGTAGATTGTAATACAAGATGATCTGACGCGTTTCGGGAGCTACATCTCCCTTCTTCAGAGATCGATGCATTAAACTGTATCTACAAAAGAACAATATGTTCATTGGAGGATGTAAGAATTTAGGTAAAAAATCGAGAGGGAGTAATATTAATTCAAAAGAAGTATGAAATACTCACAGGTATATGAAACTTGATGGGAATTGGATTCTCATGTGGTAGTGGCGGACCAAACGTCTGACCCGGGAGCTGAAGGGTCCCATGGAAAGTGGCCAGAAAGGGGGGTCCATGGCAGGTGGGTGGTGAGAAAAGTGGATGGGGAAATGAACCTTCCAGATCTGTAGTATGTGTATGAAAGGAGGGAAAGCGATGATGTAGCGTGATGCTAGCAATGGTGAAATAACCATAAATAGGATGGAAAGAACTGGTGTGAAAGTGAAAAAGATCCAAGCGGGGTGCCAGAGAAAATGAGTGTGAGGAAGATGCCACGTGCATGGGTAGAGAGTGAATGTGAAGAGATGAAATAAAAGATAGGTGACCATGTGCAATGGCAGGTTGCCTGGAAAAAGGGAGAGGGAGGGGGATAATGTATGAGGGGGTGCAGATGGGAGGAAAGAGAATGCCAGGGGGAGGGTGAAAAAGATAAGGGTCTGGTGACCGACCTACCATGTATCCTCAAAGCTGGTCATGAGCCTGGGATCCTAGCGTCATGCTTAGCGGGCAATGGCGGGTCAGGGCGAGATTGAACCGTGACCTCGTGGAGGAAAGGAACGCTGAGGGCGGACCTTCCCCTCCCGCAGATGTACGGCACGTGATTGGCGTAGTGACGTCAGTGTAACACTGACGGACGACGCCAGAAGTGCGGCATGACGCCGATGTGAGGGTGGACCCGCTCGTCCCAGGGGAGGGAGGAGCGGGGACAGCAAGGGGGGGCGGAGCCTCCCTCTTTACACATCGCAGCTCCCGGAGTCAGGGCGGCCGTCGCCTGTAGACATAAGGACCCAACAGCCCAAAGAGGGATGTAGCAACAGTGTGAACAGGTCAAACATGGGGAAATCAAAAAAGTAAAATGGCCTATAAATGTTGAAAAATGTATTACTGCAAAGATGTTCAAAAATAAATAAAAGGGAAAGAAACCAGGGGAAACACCAGGGTATATTGTCCAGCCAGGGAGAAGAACCAGATCATTAAATGGGCACTTGTGGGTGTCTTCCACCCTAAATTCAATGCAAAAAGGCAATGGTCTGGTTCCCACCCAAGCACGCCTCCATCCCAAAATATGTAAACACAGAAAAAATTGGCCCGCGGGACTTTATATGAGGTGGGTGCCAGTGGCTGGAAATAAAAAGGATAACACAGTAAAAATGTAAAACAATATATAATTTAATTACACTGTATAGACAAGTATAGCGAATAATGGTAACATGTACATATATCACATAGCATAGCTCAATGGCCATAATTGCATAGTGTAAACAACATGTACAGTATTATAATGCATATAAGCATAAATCCTGGTGTGACCACTTAGTTTCAATGATAACCTAGATGTGGTAAGAAAGTTCCATGATGGTAGATTGTAATACAAGATGATCTGACGCGTTTCGGGAGCTACATCTCCCTTCTTCAGAGATCGATGCATTAAACTGTATCTACAAAAGAACAATATGTTCATTGGAGGATGTAAGAATTTAGGTAAAAAATCGAGAGGGAGTAATATTAATTCAAAAGAAGTATGAAATACTCACAGGTATATGAAACTTGATGGGAATTGGATTCTCATGTGGTAGTGGCGGACCAAACGTCTGACCCGGGAGCTGAAGGGTCCCATGGAAAGTGGCCAGAAAGGGGGGTCCATGGCAGGTGGGTGGTGAGAAAAGTGGATGGGGAAATGAACCTTCCAGATCTGTAGTATGTGTATGAAAGGAGGGAAAGCGATGATGTAGCGTGATGCTAGCAATGGTGAAATAACCATAAATAGGATGGAAAGAACTGGTGTGAAAGTGAAAAAGATCCAAGCGGGGTGCCAGAGAAAATGAGTGTGAGGAAGATGCCACGTGCATGGGTAGAGAGTGAATGTGAAGAGATGAAATAAAAGATAGGTGACCATGTGCAATGGCAGGTTGCCTGGAAAAAGGGAGAGGGAGGGGGATAATGTATGAGGGGGTGCAGATGGGAGGAAAGAGAATGCCAGGGGGAGGGTGAAAAAGATAAGGGTCTGGTGACCGACCTACCATGTATCCTCAAAGCTGGTCATGAGCCTGGGATCCTAGCGTCATGCTTAGCGGGCAATGGCGGGTCAGGGCGAGATTGAACCGTGACCTCGTGGAGGAAAGGAACGCTGAGGGCGGACCTTCCCCTCCCGCAGATGTACGGCACGTGATTGGCGTAGTGACGTCAGTGTAACACTGACGGACGACGCCAGAAGTGCGGCATGACGCCGATGTGAGGGTGGACCCGCTCGTCCCAGGGGAGGGAGGAGCGGGGACAGCAAGGGGGGGCGGAGCCTCCCTCTTTACACATCGCAGCTCCCGGAGTCAGGGCGGCCGTCGCCTGTAGACATAAGGACCCAACAGCCCAAAGAGGGATGTAGCAACAGTGTGAACAGGTCACACATGGGGAAATCAAAAAAGTAAAATGGCCTATAAATGTTGAAAAATGTATTACTGCAAAGATGTTCAAAAATAAATAAAAGGGAAAGAAACCAGGGGAAACACCAGGGTATATTGTCCAGCCAGGGAGAAGAACCAGATCATTAAATGGGCACTTGTGGGTGTCTTCCACCCTAAATTCAATGCAAAAAGGCAATGGTCTGGTTCCCACCCAAGCACGCCTCCATCCCAAAATATGTAAACACAGAAAAAATTGGCCCGCGGGACTTTATATGAGGTGGGTGCCAGTGGCTGGAAATAAAAAGGATAACACAGTAAAAATGTAAAACAATATATAATTTAATTACACTGTATAGACAAGTATAGCGAATAATGGTAACATGTACATATATCACATAGCATAGCTCAATGGCCATAATTGCATAGTGTAAACAACATGTACAGTATTATAATGCATATAAGCATAAATCCTGGTGTGACCACTTAGTTTCAATGATAACCTAGATGTGGTAAGAAAGTTCCATGATGGTAGATTGTAATACAAGATGATCTGACGCGTTTCGGGAGCTACATCTCCCTTCTTCAGAGATCGATGCATTAAACTGTATCTACAAAAGAACAATATGTTCATTGGAGGATGTAAGAATTTAGGTAAAAAATCGAGAGGGAGTAATATTAATTCAAAAGAAGTATGAAATACTCACAGGTATATGAAACTTGATGGGAATTGGATTCTCATGTGGTAGTGGCGGACCAAACGTCTGACCCGGGAGCTGAAGGGTCCCATGGAAAGTGGCCAGAAAGGGGGGTCCATGGCAGGTGGGTGGTGAGAAAAGTGGATGGGGAAATGAACCTTCCAGATCTGTAGTATGTGTATGAAAGGAGGGAAAGCGATGATGTAGCGTGATGCTAGCAATGGTGAAATAACCATAAATAGGATGGAAAGAACTGGTGTGAAAGTGAAAAAGATCCAAGCGGGGTGCCAGAGAAAATGAGTGTGAGGAAGATGCCACGTGCATGAGTAGAGAGTGAATGTGAAGAGATGAAATAATAGATAGGTGACCATGTGCAATGGCAGGTTGCCTGGAAAAAGGGAGAGGGAGGGGGATAATGTATGAGGGGGTGCAGATGGGAGGAAAGAGAATGCCAGGGGGAGGGTGAAAAAGATAAGGGTCTGGTGACCGACCTACCATGTATCCTCAAAGCTGGTCATGAGCCTGGGATCCTAGCGTCATGCTTAGCGGGCAATGGCGGGTCAGGGCGAGATTGAACCGTGACCTCGTGGAGGAAAGGAACGCTGAGGGCGGACCTTCCCCTCCCGCAGATGTACGGCACGTGATTGGCGTAGTGACGTCAGTGTAACACTGACGGACGACGCCAGAAGTGCGGCATGACGCCGATGTGAGGGTGGACCCGCTCGTCCCAGGGGAGGGAGGAGCGGGGACAGCAAGGGGGGGCGGAGCCTCCCTCTTTACACATCGCAGCTCCCGGAGTCAGGGCGGCCGTCGCCTGTAGACATAAGGACCCAACAGCCCAAAGAGGGATGTAGCAACAGTGTGAACAGGTCACACATGGGGAAATCAAAAAAGTAAAATGGCCTATAAATGTTGAAAAATGTATTACTGCAAAGATGTTCAAAAATAAATAAAAGGGAAAGAAACCAGGGGAAACACCAGGGTATATTGTCCAGCCAGGGAGAAGAACCAGATCATTAAATGGGCACTTGTGGGTGTCTTCCACCCTAAATTCAATGCAAAAAGGCAATGGTCTGGTTCCCACCCAAGCACGCCTCCATCCCAAAATATGTAAACACAGAAAAAATTGGCCCGCGGGACTTTATATGAGGTGGGTGCCAGTGGCTGGAAATAAAAAGGATAACACAGTAAAAATGTAAAACAATATATAATTTAATTACACTGTATAGACAAGTATAGCGAATAATGGTAACATGTACATATATCACATAGCATAGCTCAATGGCCATAATTGCATAGTGTAAACAACATGTACAGTATTATAATGCATATAAGCATAAATCCTGGTGTGACCACTTAGTTTCAATGATAACCTAGATGTGGTAAGAAAGTTCCATGATGGTAGATTGTAATACAAGATGATCTGACGCGTTTCGGGAGCTACATCTCCCTTCTTCAGAGATCGATGCATTAAACTGTATCTACAAAAGAACAATATGTTCATTGGAGGATGTAAGAATTTAGGTAAAAAATCGAGAGGGAGTAATATTAATTCAAAAGAAGTATGAAATACTCACAGGTATATGAAACTTGATGGGAATTGGATTCTCATGTGGTAGTGGCGGACCAAACGTCTGACCCGGGAGCTGAAGGGTCCCATGGAAAGTGGCCAGAAAGGGGGGTCCATGGCAGGTGGGTGGTGAGAAAAGTGGATGGGGAAATGAACCTTCCAGATCTGTAGTATGTGTATGAAAGGAGGGAAAGCGATGATGTAGCGTGATGCTAGCAATGGTGAAATAACCATAAATAGGATGGAAAGAACTGGTGTGAAAGTGAAAAAGATCCAAGCGGGGTGCCAGAGAAAATGAGTGTGAGGAAGATGCCACGTGCATGGGTAGAGAGTGAATGTGAAGAGATGAAATAAAAGATAGGTGACCATGTGCAATGGCAGGTTGCCTGGAAAAAGGGAGAGGGAGGGGGATAATGTATGAGGGGGTGCAGATGGGAGGAAAGAGAATGCCAGGGGGAGGGTGAAAAAGATAAGGGTCTGGTGACCGACCTACCATGTATCCTCAAAGCTGGTCATGAGCCTGGGATCCTAGCGTCATGCTTAGCGGGCAATGGCGGGTCAGGGCGAGATTGAACCGTGACCTCGTGGAGGAAAGGAACGCTGAGGGCGGACCTTCCCCTCCCGCAGATGTACGGCACGTGATTGGCGTAGTGACGTCAGTGTAACACTGACGGACGACGCCAGAAGTGCGGCATGACGCCGATGTGAGGGTGGACCCGCTCGTCCCAGGGGAGGGAGGAGCGGGGACAGCAAGGGGGGGCGGAGCCTCCCTCTTTACACATCGCAGCTCCCGGAGTCAGGGCGGCCGTCGCCTGTAGACATAAGGACCCAACAGCCCAAAGAGGGATGTAGCAACAGTGTGAACAGGTCACACATGGGGAAATCAAAAAAGTAAAATGGCCTATAAATGTTGAAAAATGTATTACTGCAAAGATGTTCAAAAATAAATAAAAGGGAAAGAAACCAGGGGAAACACCAGGGTATATTGTCCAGCCAGGGAGAAGAACCAGATCATTAAATGGGCACTTGTGGGTGTCTTCCACCCTAAATTCAATGCAAAAAGGCAATGGTCTGGTTCCCACCCAAGCACGCCTCCATCCCAAAATATGTAAACACAGAAAAAATTGGCCCGCGGGACTTTATATGAGGTGGGTGCCAGTGGCTGGAAATAAAAAGGATAACACAGTAAAAATGTAAAACAATATATAATTTAATTACACTGTATAGACAAGTATAGCGAATAATGGTAACATGTACATATATCACATAGCATAGCTCAATGGCCATAATTGCATAGTGTAAACAACATGTACAGTATTATAATGCATATAAGCATAAATCCTGGTGTGACCACTTAGTTTCAATGATAACCTAGATGTGGTAAGAAAGTTCCATGATGGTAGATTGTAATACAAGATGATCTGACGCGTTTCGGGAGCTACATCTCCCTTCTTCAGAGATCGATGCATTAAACTGTATCTACAAAAGAACAATATGTTCATTGGAGGATGTAAGAATTTAGGTAAAAAATCGAGAGGGAGTAATATTAATTCAAAAGAAGTATGAAATACTCACAGGTATATGAAACTTGATGGGAATTGGATTCTCATGTGGTAGTGGCGGACCAAACGTCTGACCCGGGAGCTGAAGGGTCCCATGGAAAGTGGCCAGAAAGGGGGGTCCATGGCAGGTGGGTGGTGAGAAAAGTGGATGGGGAAATGAACCTTCCAGATCTGTAGTATGTGTATGAAAGGAGGGAAAGCGATGATGTAGCGTGATGCTAGCAATGGTGAAATAACCATAAATAGGATGGAAAGAACTGGTGTGAAAGTGAAAAAGATCCAAGCGGGGTGCCAGAGAAAATGAGTGTGAGGAAGATGCCACGTGCATGGGTAGAGAGTGAATGTGAAGAGATGAAATAAAAGATAGGTGACCATGTGCAATGGCAGGTTGCCTGGAAAAAGGGAGAGGGAGGGGGATAATGTATGAGGGGGTGCAGATGGGAGGAAAGAGAATGCCAGGGGGAGGGTGAAAAAGATAAGGGTCTGGTGACCGACCTACCATGTATCCTCAAAGCTGGTCATGAGCCTGGGATCCTAGCGTCATGCTTAGCGGGCAATGGCGGGTCAGGGCGAGATTGAACCGTGACCTCGTGGAGGAAAGGAACGCTGAGGGCGGACCTTCCCCTCCCGCAGATGTACGGCACGTGATTGGCGTAGTGACGTCAGTGTAACACTGACGGACGACGCCAGAAGTGCGGCATGACGCCGATGTGAGGGTGGACCCGCTCGTCCCAGGGGAGGGAGGAGCGGGGACAGCAAGGGGGGGCGGAGCCTCCCTCTTTACACATCGCAGCTCCCGGAGTCAGGGCGGCCGTCGCCTGTAGACATAAGGACCCAACAGCCCAAAGAGGGATGTAGCAACAGTGTGAACAGGTCACACATGGGGAAATCAAAAAAGTAAAATGGCCTATAAATGTTGAAAAATGTATTACTGCAAAGATGTTCAAAAATAAATAAAAGGGAAAGAAACCAGGGGAAACACCAGGGTATATTGTCCAGCCAGGGAGAAGAACCAGATCATTAAATGGGCACTTGTGGGTGTCTTCCACCCTAAATTCAATGCAAAAAGGCAATGGTCTGGTTCCCACCCAAGCACGCCTCCATCCCAAAATATGTAAACACAGAAAAAATTGGCCCGCGGGACTTTATATGAGGTGGGTGCCAGTGGCTGGAAATAAAAAGGATAACACAGTAAAAATGTAAAACAATATATAATTTAATTACACTGTATAGACAAGTATAGCGAATAATGGTAACATGTACATATATCACATAGCATAGCTCAATGGCCATAATTGCATAGTGTAAACAACATGTACAGTATTATAATGCATATAAGCATAAATCCTGGTGTGACCACTTAGTTTCAATGATAACCTAGATGTGGTAAGAAAGTTCCATGATGGTAGATTGTAATACAAGATGATCTGACGCGTTTCGGGAGCTACATCTCCCTTCTTCAGAGATCGATGCATTAAACTGTATCTACAAAAGAACAATATGTTCATTGGAGGATGTAAGAATTTAGGTAAAAAATCGAGAGGGAGTAATATTAATTCAAAAGAAGTATGAAATACTCACAGGTATATGAAACTTGATGGGAATTGGATTCTCATGTGGTAGTGGCGGACCAAACGTCTGACCCGGGAGCTGAAGGGTCCCATGGAAAGTGGCCAGAAAGGGGGGTCCATGGCAGGTGGGTGGTGAGAAAAGTGGATGGGGAAATGAACCTTCCAGATCTGTAGTATGTGTATGAAAGGAGGGAAAGCGATGATGTAGCGTGATGCTAGCAATGGTGAAATAACCATAAATAGGATGGAAAGAACTGGTGTGAAAGTGAAAAAGATCCAAGCGGGGTGCCAGAGAAAATGAGTGTGAGGAAGATGCCACGTGCATGGGTAGAGAGTGAATGTGAAGAGATGAAATAAAAGATAGGTGACCATGTGCAATGGCAGGTTGCCTGGAAAAAGGGAGAGGGAGGGGGATAATGTATGAGGGGGTGCAGATGGGAGGAAAGAGAATGCCAGGGGGAGGGTGAAAAAGATAAGGGTCTGGTGACCGACCTACCATGTATCCTCAAAGCTGGTCATGAGCCTGGGATCCTAGCGTCATGCTTAGCGGGCAATGGCGGGTCAGGGCGAGATTGAACCGTGACCTCGTGGAGGAAAGGAACGCTGAGGGCGGACCTTCCCCTCCCGCAGATGTACGGCACGTGATTGGCGTAGTGACGTCAGTGTAACACTGACGGACGACGCCAGAAGTGCGGCATGACGCCGATGTGAGGGTGGACCCGCTCGTCCCAGGGGAGGGAGGAGCGGGGACAGCAAGGGGGGGCGGAGCCTCCCTCTTTACACATCGCAGCTCCCGGAGTCAGGGCGGCCGTCGCCTGTAGACATAAGGACCCAACAGCCCAAAGAGGGATGTAGCAACAGTGTGAACAGGTCACACATGGGGAAATCAAAAAAGTAAAATGGCCTATAAATGTTGAAAAATGTATTACTGCAAAGATGTTCAAAAATAAATAAAAGGGAAAGAAACCAGGGGAAACACCATGGAACTTTCTTACCACATCTAGGTTATCATTGAAACTAAGTGGTCACACCAGGATTTATGCTTATATGCATTATAATACTGTACATGTTGTTTACACTATGCAATTATGGCCATTGAGCTATGCTATGTGATATATGTACATGTTACCATTATTCGCTATACTTGTCTATACAGTGTAATTAAATTATATATTGTTTTACATTTTTACTGTGTTATCCTTTTTATTTCCAGCCACTGGCACCCACCTCATATAAAGTCCCGCGGGCCAATTTTTTCTGTGTTTACATATTTTGGGATGGAGGCGTGCTTGGGTGGGAACCAGACCATTGCCTTTTTGCATTGAATTTAGGGTGGAAGACACCCACAAGTGCCCATTTAATGATCTGGTTCTTCTCCCTGGCTGGACAATATACCCTGGTGTTTCCCCTGGTTTCTTTCCCTTTTATTTATTTTTGAACATCTTTGCAGTAATACATTTTTCAACATTTATAGGCCATTTTACTTTTTTGATTTCCCCATGTGTGACCTGTTCACACTGTTGCTACATCCCTCTTTGGGCTGTTGGGTCCTTATGTCTACAGGCGACGGCCGCCCTGACTCCGGGAGCTGCGATGTGTAAAGAGGGAGGCTCCGCCCCCCCTTGCTGTCCCCGCTCCTCCCTCCCCTGGGACGAGCGGGTCCACCCTCACATCGGCGTCATGCCGCACTTCTGGCGTCGTCCGTCAGTGTTACACTGACGTCACTACGCCAATCACGTGCCGTACATCTGCGGGAGGGGAAGGTCCGCCCTCAGCGTTCCTTTCCTCCACGAGGTCACGGTTCAATCTCGCCCTGACCCGCCATTGCCCGCTAAGCATGACGCTAGGATCCCAGGCTCATGACCAGCTTTGAGGATACATGGTAGGTCGGTCACCAGACCCTTATCTTTTTCACCCTCCCCCTGGCATTCTCTTTCCTCCCATCTGCACCCCCTCATACATTATCCCCCTCCCTCTCCCTTTTTCCAGGCAACCTGCCATTGCACATGGTCACCTATCTTTTATTTCATCTCTTCACATTCACTCTCTACCCATGCACGTGGCATCTTCCTCACACTCATTTTCTCTGGCACCCCGCTTGGATCTTTTTCACTTTCACACCAGTTCTTTCCATCCTATTTATGGTTATTTCACCATTGCTAGCATCACGCTACATCATCGCTTTCCCTCCTTTCATACACATACTACAGATCTGGAAGGTTCATTTCCCCATCCACTTTTCTCACCACCCACCTGCCATGGACCCCCCTTTCTGGCCACTTTCCATGGGACCCTTCAGCTCCCGGGTCAGACGTTTGGTCCGCCACTACCACATGAGAATCCAATTCCCATCAAGTTTCATATACCTGTGAGTATTTCATACTTCTTTTGAATTAATATTACTCCCTCTCGATTTTTTACCTAAATTCTTACATCCTCCAATGAACATATTGTTCTTTTGTAGATACAGTTTAATGCATCGATCTCTGAAGAAGGGAGATGTAGCTCCCGAAACGCGTCAGATCATCTTGTATTACAATCTACCATCATGGAACTTTCTTACCACATCTAGGTTATCATTGAAACTAAGTGGTCACACCAGGATTTATGCTTATATGCATTATAATACTGTACATGTTGTTTACACTATGCAATTATGGCCATTGAGCTATGCTATGTGATATATGTACATGTTACCATTATTCGCTATACTTGTCTATACAGTGTAATTAAATTATATATTGTTTTACATTTTTACTGTGTTATCCTTTTTATTTCCAGCCACTGGCACCCACCTCATATAAAGTCCCGCGGGCCAATTTTTTCTGTGTTTACATATTTTGGGATGGAGGCGTGCTTGGGTGGGAACCAGACCATTGCCTTTTTGCATTGAATTTAGGGTGGAAGACACCCACAAGTGCCCATTTAATGATCTGGTTCTTCTCCCTGGCTGGACAATATACCCTGGTGTTTCCCCTGGTTTCTTTCCCTTTTATTTATTTTTGAACATCTTTGCAGTAATACATTTTTCAACATTTATAGGCCATTTTACTTTTTTGATTTCCCCATGTGTGACCTGTTCACACTGTTGCTACATCCCTCTTTGGGCTGTTGGGTCCTTATGTCTACAGGCGACGGCCGCCCTGACTCCGGGAGCTGCGATGTGTAAAGAGGGAGGCTCCGCCCCCCCTTGCTGTCCCCGCTCCTCCCTCCCCTGGGACGAGCGGGTCCACCCTCACATCGGCGTCATGCCGCACTTCTGGCGTCGTCCGTCAGTGTTACACTGACGTCACTACGCCAATCACGTGCCGTACATCTGCGGGAGGGGAAGGTCCGCCCTCAGCGTTCCTTTCCTCCACGAGGTCACGGTTCAATCTCGCCCTGACCCGCCATTGCCCGCTAAGCATGACGCTAGGATCCCAGGCTCATGACCAGCTTTGAGGATACATGGTAGGTCGGTCACCAGACCCTTATCTTTTTCACCCTCCCCCTGGCATTCTCTTTCCTCCCATCTGCACCCCCTCATACATTATCCCCCTCCCTCTCCCTTTTTCCAGGCAACCTGCCATTGCACATGGTCACCTATCTTTTATTTCATCTCTTCACATTCACTCTCTACCCATGCACGTGGCATCTTCCTCACACTCATTTTCTCTGGCACCCCGCTTGGATCTTTTTCACTTTCACACCAGTTCTTTCCATCCTATTTATGGTTATTTCACCATTGCTAGCATCACGCTACATCATCGCTTTCCCTCCTTTCATACACATACTACAGATCTGGAAGGTTCATTTCCCCATCCACTTTTCTCACCACCCACCTGCCATGGACCCCCCTTTCTGGCCACTTTCCATGGGACCCTTCAGCTCCCGGGTCAGACGTTTGGTCCGCCACTACCACATGAGAATCCAATTCCCATCAAGTTTCATATACCTGTGAGTATTTCATACTTCTTTTGAATTAATATTACTCCCTCTCGATTTTTTACCTAAATTCTTACATCCTCCAATGAACATATTGTTCTTTTGTAGATACAGTTTAATGCATCGATCTCTGAAGAAGGGAGATGTAGCTCCCGAAACGCGTCAGATCATCTTGTATTACAATCTACCATCATGGAACTTTCTTACCACATCTAGGTTATCATTGAAACTAAGTGGTCACACCAGGATTTATGCTTATATGCATTATAATACTGTACATGTTGTTTACACTATGCAATTATGGCCATTGAGCTATGCTATGTGATATATGTACATGTTACCATTATTCGCTATACTTGTCTATACAGTGTAATTAAATTATATATTGTTTTACATTTTTACTGTGTTATCCTTTTTATTTCCAGCCACTGGCACCCACCTCATATAAAGTCCCGCGGGCCAATTTTTTCTGTGTTTACATATTTTGGGATGGAGGCGTGCTTGGGTGGGAACCAGACCATTGCCTTTTTGCATTGAATTTAGGGTGGAAGACACCCACAAGTGCCCATTTAATGATCTGGTTCTTCTCCCTGGCTGGACAATATACCCTGGTGTTTCCCCTGGTTTCTTTCCCTTTTATTTATTTTTGAACATCTTTGCAGTAATACATTTTTCAACATTTATAGGCCATTTTACTTTTTTGATTTCCCCATGTGTGACCTGTTCACACTGTTGCTACATCCCTCTTTGGGCTGTTGGGTCCTTATGTCTACAGGCGACGGCCGCCCTGACTCCGGGAGCTGCGATGTGTAAAGAGGGAGGCTCCGCCCCCCCTTGCTGTCCCCGCTCCTCCCTCCCCTGGGACGAGCGGGTCCACCCTCACATCGGCGTCATGCCGCACTTCTGGCGTCGTCCGTCAGTGTTACACTGACGTCACTACGCCAATCACGTGCCGTACATCTGCGGGAGGGGAAGGTCCGCCCTCAGCGTTCCTTTCCTCCACGAGGTCACGGTTCAATCTCGCCCTGACCCGCCATTGCCCGCTAAGCATGACGCTAGGATCCCAGGCTCATGACCAGCTTTGAGGATACATGGTAGGTCGGTCACCAGACCCTTATCTTTTTCACCCTCCCCCTGGCATTCTCTTTCCTCCCATCTGCACCCCCTCATACATTATCCCCCTCCCTCTCCCTTTTTCCAGGCAACCTGCCATTGCACATGGTCACCTATCTTTTATTTCATCTCTTCACATTCACTCTCTACCCATGCACGTGGCATCTTCCTCACACTCATTTTCTCTGGCACCCCGCTTGGATCTTTTTCACTTTCACACCAGTTCTTTCCATCCTATTTATGGTTATTTCACCATTGCTAGCATCACGCTACATCATCGCTTTCCCTCCTTTCATACACATACTACAGATCTGGAAGGTTCATTTCCCCATCCACTTTTCTCACCACCCACCTGCCATGGACCCCCCTTTCTGGCCACTTTCCATGGGACCCTTCAGCTCCCGGGTCAGACGTTTGGTCCGCCACTACCACATGAGAATCCAATTCCCATCAAGTTTCATATACCTGTGAGTATTTCATACTTCTTTTGAATTAATATTACTCCCTCTCGATTTTTTACCTAAATTCTTACATCCTCCAATGAACATATTGTTCTTTTGTAGATACAGTTTAATGCATCGATCTCTGAAGAAGGGAGATGTAGCTCCCGAAACGCGTCAGATCATCTTGTATTACAATCTACCATCATGGAACTTTCTTACCACATCTAGGTTATCATTGAAACTAAGTGGTCACACCAGGATTTATGCTTATATGCATTATAATACTGTACATGTTGTTTACACTATGCAATTATGGCCATTGAGCTATGCTATGTGATATATGTACATGTTACCATTATTCGCTATACTTGTCTATACAGTGTAATTAAATTATATATTGTTTTACATTTTTACTGTGTTATCCTTTTTATTTCCAGCCACTGGCACCCACCTCATATAAAGTCCCGCGGGCCAATTTTTTCTGTGTTTACATATTTTGGGATGGAGGCGTGCTTGGGTGGGAACCAGACCATTGCCTTTTTGCATTGAATTTAGGGTGGAAGACACCCACAAGTGCCCATTTAATGATCTGGTTCTTCTCCCTGGCTGGACAATATACCCTGGTGTTTCCCCTGGTTTCTTTCCCTTTTATTTATTTTTGAACATCTTTGCAGTAATACATTTTTCAACATTTATAGGCCATTTTACTTTTTTGATTTCCCCATGTGTGACCTGTTCACACTGTTGCTACATCCCTCTTTGGGCTGTTGGGTCCTTATGTCTACAGGCGACGGCCGCCCTGACTCCGGGAGCTGCGATGTGTAAAGAGGGAGGCTCCGCCCCCCCTTGCTGTCCCCGCTCCTCCCTCCCCTGGGACGAGCGGGTCCACCCTCACATCGGCGTCATGCCGCACTTCTGGCGTCGTCCGTCAGTGTTACACTGACGTCACTACGCCAATCACGTGCCGTACATCTGCGGGAGGGGAAGGTCCGCCCTCAGCGTTCCTTTCCTCCACGAGGTCACGGTTCAATCTCGCCCTGACCCGCCATTGCCCGCTAAGCATGACGCTAGGATCCCAGGCTCATGACCAGCTTTGAGGATACATGGTAGGTCGGTCACCAGACCCTTATCTTTTTCACCCTCCCCCTGGCATTCTCTTTCCTCCCATCTGCACCCCCTCATACATTATCCCCCTCCCTCTCCCTTTTTCCAGGCAACCTGCCATTGCACATGGTCACCTATCTTTTATTTCATCTCTTCACATTCACTCTCTACCCATGCACGTGGCATCTTCCTCACACTCATTTTCTCTGGCACCCCGCTTGGATCTTTTTCACTTTCACACCAGTTCTTTCCATCCTATTTATGGTTATTTCACCATTGCTAGCATCACGCTACATCATCGCTTTCCCTCCTTTCATACACATACTACAGATCTGGAAGGTTCATTTCCCCATCCACTTTTCTCACCACCCACCTGCCATGGACCCCCCTTTCTGGCCACTTTCCATGGGACCCTTCAGCTCCCGGGTCAGACGTTTGGTCCGCCACTACCACATGAGAATCCAATTCCCATCAAGTTTCATATACCTGTGAGTATTTCATACTTCTTTTGAATTAATATTACTCCCTCTCGATTTTTTACCTAAATTCTTACATCCTCCAATGAACATATTGTTCTTTTGTAGATACAGTTTAATGCATCGATCTCTGAAGAAGGGAGATGTAGCTCCCGAAACGCGTCAGTTCATCTTGTATTACAATCTACCATCATGGAACTTTCTTACCACATCTAGGTTATCATTGAAACTAAGTGGTCACACCAGGATTTATGCTTATATGCATTATAATACTGTACATGTTGTTTACACTATGCAATTATGGCCATTGAGCTATGCTATGTGATATATGTACATGTTACCATTATTCGCTATACTTGTCTATACAGTGTAATTAAATTATATATTGTTTTACATTTTTACTGTGTTATCCTTTTTATTTCCAGCCACTGGCACCCACCTCATATAAAGTCCCGCGGGCCAATTTTTTCTGTGTCTAAAACTAGAGGAAAGGCGGTTTAACCTTAAAATGCGTAAGGGGTTCTTCACTGTAAGAGCGGTAAGGATGTGGAATTCTCTTCCACAAGCAGTCGTATCAGCTGGGAGCACTGATAGTTTCAAAAAACTATTAGATGGGCACCTTGGAGACCACAACATACAGGGGTACACAATGTACGGTTAAAAGAAAACACACACACATCATAGGTTGAACTGGATGGACTGATGTCTTTTTTCAACCTCACTAACTATGTAACTATGTAACTATGTAACTATGTAACTATGATATTGCTCCTCTCTCTTGCTGTGCGATTATTATTGTTACATAAATAAATCGCTTTATTTTACTTACATCTTTGTGTGGTCTGGTTTCCTGGCACCCTGACACTCATAGCTTTATAAATACAACTTTTAACGCCTTCCTAGAATCCCTACCCTAACAGCTAGCCCACCTGCGAACTCAAGAACTATCAACTGCGGGCAGAATAGCGACCTTTAAATCCTTCCCAAACTTCTATACCTTTTACGCACCATAATAATCCCCCTACCATTATCCTTCTTTACTTCTGTCAAAAAATGACTCACTAAATTTATATGAAATCGTAAACCCCCTAGATGCTCATTAATATTATGACGAGACATAGGAGAAATGGGAGAAAGGGTGTGCCTAATATCATGGCCTATTATAAAGCATGCATCCTTGATCAACTCAGATATTGGTGGACTCCCACCAAACATAAAACATGGACGTCCATGGAAGCCACTTAAGTCCCATATAAGGACCTTAAAGTGGCCCTCATTGCCATCAAATTGGGAGCTCCACCCCCAGTCTGATATTCAGACTGTACAAGTCTCTACCAAACTGTTTTTAGAGTTCCCTCTTTAAAACTCAAACAGGGGCACAGTCTGCAAAATCCCTACCCCACTAACTGTACTAAAATACTTTATACCCGACTTAGATACCCACGTGTGGAAGGTAAGAGGCCTTACCCTTCTTGAGGAACTATACCAGGGGTCATCCCTCCACACTTTTGAAGTTTTATCTACCAGGTTTGACCTTCCACCATGCGCATTATATGCCTATTTACAAATTCGCTCCTTCCTCCACAAAAACCCCCTCCCTATGCACTTGGAATTCCCAACCTCAATATATGCTTTTTTCCAAGAACCAAACACCCCAATAAGAGGGATTCCCTTGTTTTACAATACTTACAATACCCAACGCTCCTTCTCAAAGACAAACACCATTGTCAAATGGGAAGGAACATTGCAAAAAACTTTCCCAGAATCATCCTGGATGAAAGCTTTCTCAGCCACATATCCTGCTTCCAGGTGTGTCAACCACTGGGAGCAATACCAAAAAGTGGTACATTCTTGGTATCTCACCCAGTTCAAACTCTCAAAGTTTTATTCATCCCAAAAGGCCCTATGCTGGATCAATGTGGATAATCTGAGACACTTTACCACACACTATGGTCCTGTATATCACTGAGATAATTTTGGAATAAAATCTTCTCCATAATATCAGAAATATGTGACCAGACCATAGATCCTAACCCGGAATTAGCTATTTTGCACCTGAATATTCAGGAATTTCTACCCAAATTTAGAGTAGTATTAATTCATCTCCTATTAGCAGCAAACATTACAATTACGAGACAATGGAAAACCACCAAGTCACCCTCCCATACTGAAGCCATCCTTGCTCTTAACCACCAATGCAAAATGGAAAAAATATTGGCGAACACTTCTCTTAACACTAACGCATTCCAAAAGAAATGGGATGTCTGGCTCTTCCTCTCTCTCTCTCTCTCTTCCTTTATCTTTCTTTTCTTTCAAAGCCACAGACCTACTCACCCTCTGCATGGTGGCATTGACACTACATTTGTAAACCACATCATGATGTATAATATTTCTTATTTCATGTTTCGACATTTACTAAGCTGTCAGTGTTGCTTCCCTCCCCAGGATACAGTTCTTGCACCCAATAGGGTGTCTGGGGGAGGGGAATAGCACCCCAATTACCAACCTAGCATTGTTTTTTAAGTCATGTTTCATAAGTTTCATGAGTCATGTTTCATGAGTCATAAGTCAGTACTCGTGGTAGATACTCTTTCTATGCAGTGTTTTATTATTATTGTGTTCCTGTCATTTGTTTTCTTGTATGCATTTCTCTTATGTAAATGTAATAAAAAAACTATTGAAACTAAAAATGAGGGGAGCTGTACCCAAGTCCCAACCAATTCGCATTTAACCTACTACCCACCTTTTAGGACCTTAAATGCTGCTACCTGCCACGACTAAATGTCTGAATTGAAAGAAAAAGCAATCCAGAGCCAAAAGAAGAATGGGGAAAATATGAAATTTAAAAATGGAGAGGGTGGCCAGGAAGATTTCCCAGTGTCTGCCATCCTTTCATTAAAACTCTCCAGGAACTCTCCTGCCTACAACCTCCTGAAACCCCACCTGTTCCTGTCTGCCCACACCAATTAAGTAAGTTCCCACCTCGTTGCATCAGTTAAAATCCCAAAACTCCTCTCTGACCTAAACTCCTCTATTAAACCAGCCATGTAGCTTCTCTGTCTAGTCCTTTTGGTTTTACTCCAGGTCTAACTTTCATGCTGCAGAGAAACATCCCCAACGAATGAAGCTGCTACCATAATGCTTCACGGTGGAGATGCTATTTTTGTTATAATAAGTAATGTTTAAACAAGGTGTTTAATATGCTGGACAAAAAATGTCAATTTCCGCACACAAATTATGTCAAAGTCATATCAGGCAGTGAGAAGAAAAACAGCACTGCAAGACTACTTTCTATATCTGGGCAAGACAACAGTGAGCTCCAAATGATGTAAGTTCTTCTTACAATGAGGTATTCAATGGTGCGGTGAGGACAATGGCACAGAGAGGGAGATTTAAGGAGGCTTTGCCTTTTTCGGTCCATTATACAACTGTCTGAGCCATACCTCTGACAATGTAAAACTCATGGCTACTAATTGTTGAAAAAAACAGCCCCCCTCTTAGTAGTAGCCATCACCTGCAGTGCCTGTAGATGTTATATTACCCAACCACTTTGTCATCCTTCTGCTGTGCCCCCTTAGCAAAGAAACATTTTCCCTTTCTTTTTATCATCCTCAACCTTCACATTTCTAAGTCCAGAAATGATTTGCAATGTTTGTAACCATTAGAGGATCTCACACTAAATTGTTTAATGGTAATGGTCAGGAGGGCGTGTCACTTTGGAATGGCGAAGATTAGCTCAGATGGGATCTATGAACAGGGTGCACCTAGGATTTGGGAACTAGGCACACAGGACATTGTTTGAAAAGTAACAGATATTTGCTGCGTGTTAGGGCTCTTTCACACGGTCCGCCTCCGCAGGCGGATCCGTGTTGCTCAGCGGGAATCTATCCGTGATACCTGCTGAGCCGGGCAGATGACAGCTCCGTCTCCGCTTGCAGAGCGGAGAGGGAGGTGTCTCAGCATCCGCTGCCCTCTATGGGGGATCGGAGGACAGCGGACCGCTTGTCCGCTCTCTTCAGATCCGCTCCGCTCCGATTACTGAACGGATGGAAAAATAGGGTTTCCATCCGTCCAGATTTCAGCACAGGATCGGATGCGGATGGCAGTGGGTGTCAGCGGAGGTGTCTCCGCTGACACCCGCTGCCCCATAGAGCTGCATGGAGGATCCGATCAGATCCGCCTTAAAAACTGACAGGCGGATCTGATCGGACCGCCCGTGTGAAAGAGCCCTTAGGGTGAAAACGCCCTTCAAGTGTTTGTAAACCTCAGTCATGGATTCTGAGCGAACCACATATATATCTGCAGTAATTACTTCTCTCTCTCTAAACCTCTAGGTTTTGCTTCTCTCTGGTGCTTCTTTCCTCTGTTATCAGAATGAGTCACTTGTGAGAAGTTTTCCCAAAACATGAGATAAATTTGTGCTGGGAGGGGAGTGAACTCAGCAGACAGCTCGTCTTTTCTGAATACAGTTCTTCTGCTGTGTGGAGGGGGATGTGTGCCTTTCCTCCGATCAGCTCTCACACAATGTTGCTGAAGCCTCTCCACCCCCTCCTCTGTGCTCCTGATAGATCAGGGGTGGGGAACCTACGGCCCGTGGGCTGTATGCGGCCCGCAAAGTCATCTGATCCGGCCCTGGGCAAGCGCCTCCTGATTACGCAAAGCGCAGGGTTCTTCTGCTTACCCAGCGCGGCCGGTGTCATACGAAGTCACACCTCCTACCTATGATAGACAGCACAGTGGTGACGTCTATGATAGGAGTCGGTCCAGGAGGCGTGACTTCCTATGAGAGCGCCCGCACCGGGTAAGCAGAAGAACCCTACTCTTTGTGTAACCAGGAGGTGCTCTAATCTCCATGCACTAATTACTCTGCATTAAGGGGGCACTAATCACTCTGCATTAAGGGGGCACTAATCACTCTGCATTAAGGGGGCACTAATTACTCTGCATTAATGGGGCACTAATCACTCTGCATTGATGGGGGCACTAAATATTCTGCATTGAAGGGGCATTAATCCCTCTGCATTGATGGGGCACTAATCACTCTGCATTAAGGGGGCACTAATAACTCTGCATTGATGGGGCACTAGTCACTCTGCATTACATTAACCACTTAATGACCAGCCACGTAGATCTACGTCGGCTGACTTTGTGTGGTTATACCGGGATGATGCCTCTAGCTAGAGGCATCATCCCGGTACCGTTGTTTAGAGCCGACGGTTGGCTTTCCGTCGGTAACGACCGATGCAGCTCAGGAGCCGCTCAATAGTTACCCGGGGGGCGGAAGGGAACGCCCCCCCCCCCTCCCGCCGCCTTCCGTGGCTTTGCTCGGGCTCCCGTCCCACCGGGAGCCCCGAGCACCCAGCCAGAAGTGTAGTGGAGGGGTCTAGGGTCTTTTAGACCCTCGATCCCTCCATAAAGTGTACCTGTCACTACATATTGGTGTCACAAGGGATGTTTACATTGCTTGTGACAGCAATAAAAGTGATCAGATTTTTTTTTTTTTTTTAAAAACCTGTAATAAAGTTAAAAAAAAAGAAAAAATAAATAGGAAAAAAAAAAAATTTAGCCGCCCCCGTCACCGTTAGCTCGCGCACAAAAAAGAACGTATACGCAAGTCGAGCTACACTCTAACTCTAAACTGGTAAACGTTAAATACATTTAAAGCGTCGCAGATTGAGATCTCTATTGACGGTAGTTTGTCGCCATCCCACGGGGGGGGGGGCAATTTTAAACCGTAACATATTGGGTATCTGTTTACTCGGCGTGACATCATCTTTCACAATATACAAAAAAAATGGGCTAACTTTACTGTTTAGTATTTTTTAAATGCAGTGAAATGTGATTTTTCAAATTTTTTCCAAAAAAATGGCGTTTTAAAGAACGCTGCGCAAATACCGCGTGACAAAAAATTTTGCAATGACCGACATTTTATTCTCCAGAGTCTTTGCTAAAAAAATATATATAATGTTTGGGGGTTCTAAGTAGTTTTCTAGGAAAAAATACTGATTTAACTTGCAAACAAAAAGTGTCCGAAATAGGGCTGGGGGTAAAGTGGTTAAGGGGGCACTAGTCACTCTGCATTAAGGGGGCACTAATCACTCTGCATTAAGGGGGCACTAATCACTCTGCATTGATAGGGCACTGGTCACTCTGCATTGATGGGGGCACTAATCACTCTGCATTAATGGGGCACTAGTCACTCTGCATTGATGGGGGCACTAATCACTCTGCATTGATGGGGCACTAATCACTCTGCATTGATGGGGCACTGGTCAGGCTGCATTGGATGGGCACTGGTCAGGCTGCATTGGATGGGCACTGGTCAGGCTACATTGGATGGGCACTGGTCAGGCTGCATTGCTGGGCACTGGTGAGGCTGCAGTGCTGAGCACAGCTGAGTCCTGCATTCTTTATGTAGCACGCTCCTGAGCGCTTCTTAGCCCTGTATTCTTTATGTAACTCACTCCTGAACTCTACACTCTGGAAGTAGCGCACTTCTGAACTCTGCACCCTGTTTTTTCTCTGTCTTATCTTCATAACATTTGGTAGTCATATCTCAAAAAATTCTAAGTAGTATCTTGTTTTTTAATCTCATAGACTAAATGTGAGAAATAACATATATATATATATATATATATATATATATATATCATACAATCATTCCTTAAACACATACTACATACACTGCATATATAATTTGAGGAAAATATGCTTATACAATAGTTTACCATTTGCCAATAAAAAATGTCTCCGGATTTAATTTAAAAAATCTGGTCACCTTACCCTGTGCAGCTGAGTCTGTGTCTCTCAGCTGATCTGTCAGAATGGAGCCGATGCTTCCTGTATAGTTCCGGCTCTGTTCTGGCAGTCTGAGTGAGTCACAGGTGGAGTGATATCAAATGCCCTCTGCCTGTGACCAATACAGGAAACATCGTCTCTTCCTCCAGCACGGCTACGCTACACTTCTCCTAGCCTGCATTTCCCGCCAGCAGCACACACAGCAGTACCAGCCAGAGCCAGCAGTACCCACAGCAGAACCAGCAGTACCCACAGCAGTACCAGCCAGAGGCAGCAGTACCCACAGCAGACCCAGCAGTACCCACAGCAGTACCAGCCAGAGTCAGCAGTACCCACAACAGTACCAGCCAGCAGCACCCACAGCAGTACCAGCCAGCAGTACATACAGCACAGTACCAGCCAGCAGTACCAGACTGAGCCAGCAGTACCCACAGCAATATTAGCCAGCAGTACCAGCCAGCAGTACCAGCCTGAGCCAGCAGTGCCCACAGCAGTACCTGCCTGAGCCAGCAGTACCCACAGCAGTACCAGCTAGCAGTACTAGCCAGTAGTAGCAGCCTGAGGCAGCAGTACCAGCCAGCAGTACACACAGCACAGTACCAGCCAGCAGTACCAGCCTGAGCAAGCAGTACCCACAGCAGTACCAGCCAGCAGTACCTACAGCACAGTACCAGCCTGAGCCAGCAGTACCCACAGCAGTACCAGCCTGAGCCAGGTGTACCCACAGCAGTACCAGCCTAAGCCAGCAGTACCAGCCAGCAGTACCCACAGCAGTACCAGCCAGCAGTACCCACAGCACAGTACAAGCCAGCAGTACCAGCCTGAGCCAGCAGTACCCACAGCATTACCAGCCAGCAGTACCAGCCAGCTGTACCCACCAGCAGTACCAGCTAGCTATACCCACCAGCAGTACCCGCCAGCAGTTCTTTTCAAAACTTACCACCACAAAGAGTCGACTGCGCTCCAGACTGACCGACGCAAACATGGAAAACCAGTTGCCAGTAGCAACATCATCAACACCAGCTAACATCACACACCTCACCAAAGAGAAGCAGTTGCAGCCATCACATTAGGGGTGAGTTAATTAAATGTTTGACCAAATATAACAGGTACATTTTTAAGTTGATAATTTTGTACAACCCCCGAATGATTTTATAAATACCCAAATTGCCCTTAGCAGAAAAAAGGTTCCCCACCCCTGTGATAGATGAAGAAAGATTTTTAACATGATCTGCCCTTTTGGAGGGGTGTAGAGAGAAGAAGACTGCAGATGAACTCTCTGTATCATCTGAGGCTTCACTGGGGTATATGTAAGGGTTTACAACCACTTTAAGGTTTTTATTAAAGTCTTTGGCGCAAATAGGTAGATTTCCCTTAATCTTCTCGTTCTCTTCACCTTCATGTTAAAGTAACAATGCTGTCATGGGGACAGGAAGTGATGAGAAATCGCTTCTGAAGACACAAATAAGGAAATAAGCTTAGATATTATATATCCCCAACATTTCATATTCCTGATTAGGGATGATCGAACTTTTGAAAAGTTCGGTTCGGCCAGAACATCCGAACTTCCCGAAAGTTCGGCCCGGATTTCAGAACCCCATTGAAATCAATAGGACCCCAACTTCGGTAATCAAAAAACACAATTTTTAAGCCCTAAAACCCAATAAATGCCCCTAAAAAGTCCCTAGGGTTCTGGTTCATGCCCCATTAACTATTAATCACACAAAAAAAGTTCTTAAAAATTGTCATTTTTTTTGGATGAAAAAAATAATTTTGATAAAAAAGCCAATTATTGAAAAAAAAAAAAAGAGAGATTTTTTGATTTTGATTTAGATTTTGATTTGGATTTAGTATCTGGGGGGTCTAAAAAGTGTACATGTGAAGTTTCTGTAGCTCTGAAAGCTCTGTAGCATGTCCAGAACCATGAAAAAAAAAAAGATAATTTTTCAGTAGAACAGGGATGTGGGACCCTCCTTTTACACCTATATGATCTTTTTTTTCTGGTTCTGGACATGCTACAGAGCTGAAACTTCACAGGTACACCTTTTAGACCCCCCAGACACAAAATCACACAAAAAAAGTTCTTAAAAATTGTCATTTTTGATAAAAAAGCCAATTATTGAAAAATGTAAAAAAAAAAAAGAGATTTTTTGATTTTTACTTTGGAGTTCGTATCTGGGGGGTCTAAAAAGTGTACATGTGAAGTTTCAGCTCTGTAGCATGTCCAGAACCAGAAAAAAAAAAGATTGTTTGTATTAGAACACTTTCAGCACAGGAGTTTTCACACCTTGCCGGTTTAATAGCAAGCATTTTTTGGGTTCTTTGCAGTCAGGAAAAACATCTAAACTTGTGTATAGTGGTACTGTGCACAAGTTCTGATGTTTTGCCTGCCTCCAAAAACCCCCAAAAAATGCCAGCAAAAACCCACCTGGGCATTTTTTTTTGACGCTAGCGGGTTTTTTTTGGCATTTTTTTGGGTTCTTTTGAGGCAGGCAAAACATCTGAACTTGTGTATAGTGGTGTATATACACACATACATATATTTATATACACACCTAGACATATATAGGTGTGATAGTAGCAGAAATATATGCTTGCGCTAATGAAATCATTTACAGTAATATATTTCTGCTACTATCACACCTATACATGGCTAGGTGTCTATATACATATAATTATGTGTGTATATATACCACTATACACAAGTTCAGATGTTTTGCCTGCCTCAAAAGAACCCCAAAAAATGCCAAAAAAACGCTAGCGTCAAAAAAAAAAATGCCCAGGTGTGTTTTTGCTGGCATTTTTTGGGAGTTTTTGGAGGCAGGCAAAACATCAGAACTTGTGCACAGTACCACTATACACAAGTTCAGATGTTTTTCCTGACTGCAAAGAACCCAAAAAAATGCCTGCTATTAACCACTTGCCGACTGCCTAACGCCGATCTACGTCGGCAGTCAGCCCCTCACAGGCAAAGTGACGTAGGGCTACGTCACTAGCTTGTGAGGGTCTAGGGAGCGAGCGCGCGCCCCCGGAGGCGTGCTCCCGCTCCCGCGTGGTCACGGACCCCCCCGCGCGTGTGACCAGCGGACCCGATGTCCGCCGGTCACTCGGCGATCGGCGGGGGAGAGGGAGAATGTCAGGCAGCTTGTGTAAACAAGCTGCCTGTCATTCTGCTCGCTGTAAAGACACTGATAAAACGGATCTAGTATGTAGATCCGTTGATCAGTGTCCTTACAGCTCAAGCCACAGCCAATCACAGTAGAAAGCACGCCCCTAGGGACACACACAGCCCCTCCCTCCCAAATAAAGTTAACCCCTTCACTACCAGTGTATTTTTACAGTAACAGTGCATATGTATAGCACTGATTACTGTAGAAATGTCACTGGTAACCCCAAAAGTGTCAAAAATGTCAGTCAAGGGTCCGATCTGTCCGCCCCAATGTCGCAGTACCGCAAAAAAATCGCAGATCGCCGCCATTACGCGTTAAAAAAAAAAACAACAAAAATGACAAAAATCTTTCCCTTTGTTAGTAAACGCGATAACTTTTGCGCAAACCAATCAAAATACGCTTTTTGCGATTTTTTTTACCAAACATATGTAGCATAAAACAAATTGGCCGAAAATTTAAAAAAATTTTGATTTTTACTTTTTTTTTTGGGGGGAATTTCATATAAAAAAATGTGAAAAATATTGTTATTTTTGCAAAATTGACGCTCTTTTTTTGTTTATAGCGCGTGATCAAAAAATCGCACAGGTGATCAAATACCACCAAAAGAAAGCTCTGTTTGTGGGAAAAAAAGGACGTCAAATTCGTTTAGGTACAGCGTCGCACGACCGCGCAATTGTCCGTTAAAGTCACGCAGTGCCGAATCGCAAAATACCCCCTGGTCAGGAAGGGGGTAAATTCTTCCGGGGCTTAAGTGGTTAAACCGGCAAGGTGTGAAAACCGAGAAGCCAACCCCCTGTGCTGAAAGTGTTCTAAAACAAACAATCTTTTTCTTATGGTTCTGGACATGCTACAGAGCTGAAACTTCACACGTACACTTTTTAGACCCCCCAGATACGAAATCCAAAGTAAAAATCAAAAAAATCTCTTTTTTTTTTTTAATTTTTTCAATAAATGTCCAGAATAGTGTTGAGCGAACACGGACTGTATTATTCGTGTTCGTACCGAATAATTGGATTTTTTGTACCCGAACACGGACACGGACACTTTACTGTATGTTCGGGTAAAAATCCGTGTTCGGTCGTTTTATTTCCGGGTTTTGCATGCTTTGGCGCTCTTTTCATGGCGGGCTTTCAACAGCCAATCAACAATCGTTTAACTGGTGTGCCTTAAGCCATCCCAGCCATGCCTGCAAATGTCTCAGTAGCTGTGATTGGCCGTCTGAAGCATGTGACCAAGTCTTTATAAGTTCCAGGCAGCCGCAGCGTCTTCATTCTGCTGCTTAGATCAGGGACAGAGCACACATCAACGTGCTGGCTGCTGATTAGGGAAAGACAGGCAGGAAAAAACCATTTGTGTCCGGATAGAATTGAGGGACAGGTCGGAGTGTTTAGGCAGGGCGAGTTGTAGGCATTTTAGGGATAGAGTCTGCTAAATTATAGGGTCAGTGTCTTCTACAAAGTACAATCGATATTGCTGTGTGGGGGGTGGGGTGACTCTGCACTCAATCCTGATCTACGATCTCTTCTCAATCCTGTTAGGGAGAGGCTGCTGCTGCTGAATTTTAGGGAAACTGTGTTCTACAAACTACAATCGATATTGCTGTGTGGTGTGGGATAGGAGATAGGCAGGTGTCAGTGATCCACATCCATTTTTCTGTGTGTGAGCTGCAGTGAACACAATCTTTTTGGGCTGCAGTGAACACAATCTTTTTGGGGTGCAGTGAACAACGTCCTTTTTGGGGTGCAGTGAACAAAATCTTTTTGGGGTGCAGTGAACAAAATCCTTTTTGGGGTGCAGTGAACAACATCCTTTTTGGGGTGCAGTGAACACAATCTTTTTGGGGTGCAGTGAACAAAATCCTTTGTGGGGTGCAGTGAACAACGTCCTTTTTGGGGTGCAGTGAACACAATCTTTTTGGGGTGCAGTGAACAACATCCTTTTTGGGGTGCAGTGAACAAAATCCTTTTTGGGGTGCAGTGAACACAATCTTTTTGGGGTGCAGTGAACAAAATCCTTTGTGGGGTGCAGTGAACACAATCTTTGTGGGGTGCAGTGAACACAATCTTTTTGGGGTGCAGTGAACAACATCCTTTTTGGGGTGCAGTGAACAAAATCCTTTTAGGGGTGCAGTGAACACAATCTTTTTGGGGTGCAGTGAACAAAATCCTTTTTGGGGTGCAGTGAACACAATCTTTGTGGGGTGCAGTGAACACAATCTTTTTGGGGTGCAGTGAACAACATCCTTTTTGGGGTGCAGTGAACAAAATCCTTTTTGGGGTGCAGTGAACAACATCCTTTTTGGGGTGCAGTGAACAAAATCCTTTTAGGGTGCAGTGAACACAATCTTTGTGGGGTACAGTGAACAGAATCTTTGTGGGGTGCAGTGAACACAATCTTTGGGGGGTACAGTGAACACAATCTTTTTGGGGTGCAGTGAACAAAATCCATTGTGGGGTGCAGTGAACACAATCTTTGTGGGGTGCAGTGAACACAATCTTTTTGGGGTGCAGTGAACAAAATCCTTTGTGGGGTGCAGTGAACACAATCTTTGTGGGGTGCAGTGAACACAATCTTTTTGAGGTGCAGTGAACAAAATCCTTTTTGGGGTGCAGTGAACACAATCTTTGTGGGGTGCAGTGAACACAATCTTTTTGGGGTGGAGTGAACAAAATCCTTTTTGGGGTGCAGTGAACAACATCCTTTTTGGGGTGCAGTGAACAAAATCCTTTTTGGGGTGCAGTGAACACAATCTTTTTGGGGTGCAGTGAACAAAATCCTTTGTGGGGTGCAGTGAACACAATCTTTGTGGGGTGCAGTGAACACAATCTTTTTGGGGTGCAGTGAACAACATCCTTTTTGGGGTGCAGTGAACAAAATCCTTTTTGGGGTGCAGTGAACAACATCCTTTTTGGGGTGCAGTGAACAAAATCCTTTTAGGGTGCAGTGAACACAATCTTTGTGGGGTACAGTGAACAGAATCTTTGTGGGGTGCAGTGAACACAATCTTTGGGGGGTACAGTGAACACAATCTTTTTGGGGTGCAGTGAACAAAATCCATTGTGGGGTGCAGTGAACACAATCTTTGTGGGGTGCAGTGAACACAATCTTTTTGGGGTGCAGTGAACAAAATCCTTTGTGGGGTGCAGTGAACACAATCTTTGTGGGGTGCAGTGAACACAATCTTTTTGAGGTGCAGTGAACAAAATCCTTTTTGGGGTGCAGTGAACACAATCTTTGTGGGGTGCAGTGAACACAATCTTTTTGGGGTGGAGTGAACAAAATCCTTTTTGGGGTGCAGTGAACAACATCCTTTTTGGGGTGCAGTGAACAAAATCCTTTTTGGGGTGCAGTGAACACAATCTTTTTGGGGTGCAGTGAACAAAATCCTTTGTGGGGTGCAGTGAACACAATCTTTGTGGGGTGCAGTGAACACAATCTTTTTGGGGTGCAGTGAACAAAATCCTTTTTGGGGTGCAGTGAACAACATCCTTTTTGGGGTGCAGTGAACAAAATCCTTTTTGGGGTGCAGTGAACACAATCTTTTTTGGGTGCAGTGAAAGGTGGATCTCACACGTACCGACACAGACTATCACGCAATTTAATTGATCCCCAAAAGGTTTTAATTGAATAGCGGAATAGAAAATATGATCAAAAAGAAAGTGTATGTATCTCACACGTACACCACCACACTAGGCCCCAATTACTATTGTTTGTACCCCTAAAAGGATGGTTGAGCAGTAGGAGGAGGAGTATGGAACAGGCAGCACCCTCAAATCTTCAGAAGTATGAGATGAACCCCAAAAACTTGGAAAGGTGGATCTCACACGTACCGACACAGACTATCACGCAATTTAATTGATCCCCAAAGGTTTTAATTGAATAGCGGAATAGAAAATATGATCAAAAAGAAAGTGTATGTATCTCACACGTACACCACCACACTAGGCCCCAATTACTATTGTTTGTACCCCTAAAAGGATGGTTGAGCAGTAGGAGGAGGAGTATGGAACAGGCAGCACCCTCAAATCTTCAGAAGTATGAGATGAACCCCAAAAACTTGGAAAGGTGGATCTCACACGTACCGACACAGACTATCACGCAATTTAATTGATCCCCAAAGGATTTAATTGAATAGCGGAATAGAAAATATGATCAAAAAGAAAGTGTATGTATCTCACACGTACACCACCACACTAGGCCCCAATTACTATTGTTTGTACCCCTAAAAGGATGGTTGAGCAGTAGGAGGAGGAGTATGGAACAGGCAGCACCCTCAAATCTTCAGAAGTATGAGATGAACCCCAAAAACTTGGAAAGGTGGATCTCACACGTACCGACACAGACTATCACGCAATTTAATTGATCCCCAAAGGTTTTAATTGAATAGCGGAATAGAAAATATGATCAAAAAGAAAGTGTATGTATCTCACACGTACACCACCACACTAGGCCCCAATTACTATTGTTTGTACCCCTAAAAGGATGGTTGAGGAGTAGGAGGAGGAGTATGGAACAGGCAGCACCCTCAAATCTTCAGAAGTATGAGATGAACCCCAAAAACTTGAAAAGGTGGATCTCACACGTACCGACACAGACTATCACGCAATTTAATTGATCCCCAAAGGTTTTAATTGAATAGCGGAATAGAAAATATGATCAAAAAGAAAGTGTATGTATCTCACACGTACACCACCACACTAGGCCCCAATTACTATTGTTTGTACCCCTAAAAGGATGGTTGAGCAGTAGGAGGAGGAGTATGGAACAGGCAGCACCCTCAAATCTTCAGAAGTATGAGATGAACCCCAAAAACTTGGAAAGGTGGATCTCACACGTACCGACACAGACTATCACGCAATTTAATTGATCCCCAAAGGTTTTAATTGAATAGCGGAATAGAAAATATGATCAAAAAGAAAGTGTATGTATCTCACACGTACACCACCACACTAGGCCCCAATTACTATTGTTTGTACCCCTAAAAGGATGGTTGAGCAGTAGGAGGAGGAGTATGGAACAGGCAGCACCCTCAAATCTTCAGAAGTATGAGATGAACCCCAAAAACTTGGAAAGGTGGATCTCACACGTACCGACACAGACTATCACGCAATTTAATTGATCCCCAAAGGTTTTAATTGAATAGCGGAATAGAAAATATGATCAAAAAGAAAGTGTATGTATCTCACACGTACACCACCACACTAGGCCCAAATTACTATTGTTTGTACCCCTAAAAGGATGGTTGAGCAGTAGGAGGAGGAGTATGGAACAGGCAGCACCCTCAAATCTTCAGAAGTATGAGATTGTGTTCACTGTACCCCACAAAGATTGTGTTCACTGCACCCCACAAAGATTGTGTTCACTGCACCTCAAAAAGGATTTTGTTCACTGCACCCCACAAAGATTGTGTTCACTGCACCCTAAAAGGATTTTGTTCACTGCACCCCAAAAAGATTGTGTTCACTGTACCCCCCAAAGATTGTGTTCACTGCACCCCACAAAGATTCTGTTCCCTGTACCCCACAAAGATTGTGTTCACTGCACCCCACAAAGGATTTTGTTCACTGCACCCCAAAAAGATTGTGTTCACTGCACCCCAAAAAGGATGTTGTTCACTGCACCCCAAAAAGGATTTTGTTCACTGCACCCCAAAAAGATTGTGTTCACTGCACCCCACAAAGATTGTGTTCACTGCACCCCACAAAGGATTTTGTTCACTGCACCCCAAAAAGATTGTGTTCACTGTACCCCCCAAAGATTGTGTTCACTGCACCCCACAAAGGATTTTGTTCACTGCACCCCAAAAAGATTGTGTTCACTGTACCCCCCAAAGATTGTGTTCACTGCACCCCACAAAGATTCTGTTCACTGTACCCCACAAAGATTGTGTTCACTGCACCCCACAAAGGATTTTGTTCACTGCACCCCAAAAAGATTGTGTTCACTGCACCCCAAAAAGGATGTTGTTCACTGCACCCCAAAAAGGATTTTGTTCACTGCACCCCAAAAAGATTGTGTTCACTGCACCCCACAAAGATTGTGTTCACTGCACCCCACAAAGGATTTTGTTCACTGCACCCCAAAAAGATTGTGTTCACTGTACCCCCCAAAGATTGTGTTCACTGCACCCCACAAAGGATTTTGTTCACTGCACCCCAAAAAGGATTTTGTTCACTGCACCCCAAAAAGATTTTGTTCACTGCACCCCAAAAAGGACGTTGTTCACTGCACCCCAAAAAGATTGTGTTCACTGCAGCCCAAAAAGATTGTGTTCACTGCAGCTCACACACAGAAAAATGGATGTGGATCACTGACACCTGCCTATCTCCTATCCCACACCACACAGCAATATCGATTGTAGTTTGTAGAACACAGTTTCCCTAAAATTCAGCAGCAGCAGCCTCTCCCTAACAGGATTGAGAAGAGATCGTAGATCAGGATTGAGTGCAGAGTCACCCCACCCCCCACACAGCAATATCGATTGTACTTTGTAGAAGACACTGACCCTATAATTTAGCAGACTCTATCCCTAAAATGCCTACAACTCGCCCTGCCTAAACACTCCGACCTGTCCCTCAATTCTATCCGGACACAAATGGTTTTTTCCTGCCTGTCTTTCCCTAATCAGCAGCCAGCACGTTGATGTGTGCTCTGTCCCTGATCTAAGCAGCAGAATGAAGACGCTGCGGCTGCCTGGAACTTATAAAGACTTGGTCACATGCTTCAGACGGCCAATCACAGCTACTGAGACATTTGCAGGCATGGCTGGGATGGCTTAAGGCACACCAGTTAAACGATTGTTGATTGGCTGTTGAAAGCCCGCCATGAAAAGAGCGCCAAAGCATGCAAAACCCGGAAATAAAACGACCGAACACGGATTTTTACCCGAACATACAGTAAAGTGTCCGTGTCCGTGTTCGGGTACAAAAAATCCAATTATTCGGTACGAACACGAATAATACAGTCCGTGTTCGCTCAACACTATTCTGGACATTTATTGAAAAAATTAAAAAAAAAAAAGAGATTTTTTTGATTTTTACTTTGGATTTCGTATCTGGGGGGTCTAAAAAGTGTACATGTGAAGTTTCAGCTCTGTAGCATGTCCAGAACCATAAGAAAAAGATTGTTTGTTTTAGAACACTTTCAGCACAGGGGGTTGGCTTCTCGGTTTTCACACCTTGCCGGTTTAACCACTTAAGCCCCGGAAGAATTTACCCCCTTCCTGACCAGGGGGTATTTTGCGATTCGGCACTGCGTGACTTTAACGGACAATTGCGCGGTCGTGCAACGCTGTACCTAAACGAATTTGACGTCCTTTTTTTCCCACAAACAGAGCTTTCTTTTGGTGGTATTTGATCACCTGTGCGATTTTTTGATCACGCGCTATAAACAAAAAAAGAGCGTCAATTTTGCAAAAATAACAATATTTTTCACATTTTTTTATATGAAATTCCCCCCCAAAAAAAAAGTAAAAATCAAAATTTTTTTAAATTTTCGGCCAATTTGTTTTATGCTACATATGTTTGGTAAAAAAAATCGCAAAAAGCGTATTTTGATTGGTTTGCGCAAAAGTTATCGCGTTTACTAACAAAGGGAAAGATTTTTGTCATTTTTGTTGTTTTTTTTTTTAACGCGTAATGGCGGCGATCTGCGAAAAAACACAATCTTTGTGGGGTGCAGTGAACACAATCTTTTTGGGGTGCAGTGAACAAAATCCTTTTTGGGGTGCAGTGAACAACATCCTTTTTGGGGTGCAGTGAACAAAATCCTTTTTGGGGTGCAGTGAACACAATCTTTTTTGGGTGCAGTGAACAAAATCCTTTGTGGGGTGCAGTGAACACAATCTTTGTGGGGTACAGTGAACAGAATCTTTGTGGGGTGCAGTGAACACAATCTTTGGGGGGTACAGTGAACACAATCTTTTTGGGGTGCAGTGAACAAAATCCTTTGTGGGGTGCAGTGAACACAATCTTTGGGGGGTACAGTGAACACAATCTTTTTGGGGTGCAGTGAACAAAATCCTTTGTGGGGTGCAGTGAACACAATCTTTGTGGGGTGCAGTGAACACAATCTTTTTGGGGTGCAGTGAACAAAATCCTTTTTGGGGTGCAGTGAACAACATCCTTTTTGGGGTGCAGTGAACACAATCTTTTTGGGGTGCAGTGAACAAAATCCTTTGTGGGGTGCAGTGAACACAATCTTTGTGGGGTACAGTGAACAGAATCTTTGTGGGGTGCAGTGAACACAATCTTTGGGGGGTACAGTGAACACAATCTTTTTGGGGTGCAGTGAACAAAATCCTTTGTGGGGTGCAGTGAACACAATCTTTGGGGGGTACAGTGAACACAATCTTTTTGGGGTGCAGTGAACAAAATCCTTTGTGGGGTGCAGTGAACACAATCTTTGTGGGGTGCAGTGAACACAATCTTTTTGGGGTGCAGTGAACAAAATCCTTTTTGGGGTGCAGTGAACAACATCCTTTTTGGGGTGCAGTGAACACAATCTTTTTGGGGTGCAGTGAACAAAATCCTTTGTGGGGTGCAGTGAACACAATCTTTGTGGGGTACAGGGAACAGAATCTTTGTGGGGTGCAGTGAACACAATCTTTGGGGGGTACAGTGAACACAATCTTTTTGGGGTGCAGTGAACAAAATCCTTTTAGGGTGCAGTGAACACAATCTTTGTGGGGTGCAGTGAACAAAATCCTTTTTGAGGTGCAGTGAACACAATCTTTGTGGGGTGCAGTGAACACAATCTTTGTGGGGTACAGTGAACACAATCTCATACTTCTGAAGATTTGAGGGTGCTGCCTGTTCCATACTCCTCCTCCTACTGCTCAACCATCCTTTTAGGGGTACAAACAATAGTAATTTGGGCCTAGTGTGGTGGTGTACGTGTGAGATACATACACTTTCTTTTTGATCATATTTTCTATTCCGCTATTCAATTAAAACCTTTGGGGATCAATTAAATTGCGTGATAGTCTGTGTCGGTACGTGTGAGATCCACCTTTCCAAGTTTTTGGGGTTCATCTCATACTTCTGAAGATTTGAGGGTGCTGCCTGTTCCATACTCCTCCTCCTACTGCTCAACCATCCTTTTAGGGGTACAAACAATAGTAATTGGGGCCTAGTGTGGTGGTGTACGTGTGAGATACATACACTTTCTTTTTGATCATATTTTCTATTCCGCTATTCAATTAAAACCTTTGGGGATCAATTAAATTGCGTGATAGTCTGTGTCGGTACGTGTGAGATCCACCTTTCCAAGTTTTTGGGGTTCATCTCATACTTCTGAAGATTTGAGGGTGCTGCCTGTTCCATACTCCTCCTCCTACTGCTCAACCATCCTTTTAGGGGTACAAACAATAGTAATTGGGGCCTAGTGTGGTGGTGTACGTGTGAGATACATACACTTTCTTTTTGATCATATTTTCTATTCCGCTATTCAATTAAAACCTTTGGGGATCAATTAAATTGCGTGATAGTCTGTGTCGGTACGTGTGAGATCCACCTTTTCAAGTTTTTGGGGTTCATCTCATACTTCTGAAAATTTGAGGGTGCTGCCTGTTCCATACTCCTCCTCCTACTCCTCAACCATCCTTTTAGGGGTACAAACAATAGTAATTGGGGCCTAGTGTGGTGGTGTACGTGTGAGATACATACACTTTCTTTTTGATCATATTTTCTATTCCGCTATTCAATTAAAACCTTTGGGGATCAATTAAATTGCGTGATAGTCTGTGTCGGTACGTGTGAGATCCACCTTTCCAAGTTTTTGGGGTTCATCTCATACTTCTGAAGATTTGAGGGTGCTGCCTGTTCCATACTCCTCCTCCTACTGCTCAACCATCCTTTTAGGGGTACAAACAATAGTAATTGGGGCCTAGTGTGGTGGTGTACGTGTGAGATACATACACTTTCTTTTTGATCATATTTTCTATTCCGCTATTCAATTAAATCCTTTGGGGATCAATTAAATTGCGTGATAGTCTGTGTCGGTACGTGTGAGATCCACCTTTCCAAGTTTTTGGGGTTCATCTCATACTTCTGAAGATTTGAGGGTGCTGCCTGTTCCATACTCCTCCTCCTACTGCTCAACCATCCTTTTAGGGGTACAAACAATAGTAATTGGGGCCTAGTGTGGTGGTGTACGTGTGAGATACATACACTTTCTTTTTGATCATATTTTCTATTCCGCTATTCAATTAAAACCTTTGGGGATCAATTAAATTGCGTGATAGTCTGTGTCGGTACGTGTGAGATCCACCTTTCCAAGTTTTTGGGGTTCATCTCATACTTCTGAAGATTTGAGGGTGCTGCCTGTTCCATACTCCTCCTCCTACTGCTCAACCATCCTTTTAGGGGTACAAACAATAGTAATTGGGGCCTAGTGTGGTGGTGTACGTGTGAGATACATACACTTTCTTTTTGATCATATTTTCTATTCCGCTATTCAATTAAAACCTTTTGGGGATCAATTAAATTGCGTGATAGTCTGTGTCGGTACGTGTGAGATCCACCTTTCCAAGTTTTTGGGGTTCATCTCATACTTCTGAAGATTTGAGGGTGCTGCCTGTTCCATACTCCTCCTCCTACTGCTCAACCATCCTTTTAGGGGTACAAAGTATAGTAATTGGGGCCTAGTGTGGTGGTGTATGTGTGAGATACATACACTTTCTTTTTGATCATATTTTCTATTCCGCTATTCAATTAAAACCTTTGGGGATCAATTAAATTGCGTGATAGTCTGTGTCGGTACGTGTGAGATCCACCTTTCCAAGTTTTTGGGGTTCATCTCATACTTCTGAAGATTTGAGGGTGCTGCCTGTTCCATACTCCTCCTCCTACTGCTCAACCATCCTTTTAGGGGTACAAACAATAGTAATTGGGGCCTAGTGTGGTGGTGTACGTGTGAGATACATACACTTTCTTTTTGATCATATTTTCTATTCCGCTATTCAATTAAAACCTTTGGGGATCAATTAAATTGCGTGATAGTCTGTGTCGGTACGTGTGAGATCCACCTTTCCAAGTTTTTGGGGTTCATCTCATACTTCTGAAGATTTGAGGGTGCTGCCTGTTCCATACTCCTCCTCCTACTGCTCAACCATCCTTTTAGGGGTACAAACAATAGTAATTGGGGCCTAGTGTGGTGGTGTACGTGTGAGATACATACACTTTCTTTATGATCATATTTTCTATTCCGCTATTCAATTAAAACCTTTGGGGATCAATTAAATTGCATGATAGTCTGTGTCGGTACGTGTGAGATCCACCTTTCCAAGTTTTTGGGGTTCATCTCATACTTCTGAAGATTTGAGGGTGCTGCCTGTTCCATACTCCTCCTCCTACTCCTCAACCATCCTTTTAGGGGTACAAACAATAGTAATTGGGGCCTAGTGTGGTGGTGTACGTGTGAGATACATACACTTTCTTTTTGATCATATTTTCTATTCCGCTATTCAATTAAAACCTTTGGGGATCAATTAAATTGCGTGATAGTCTGTGTCGGTACGTGTGAGATCCACCTTTCCAAGTTTTTGGGGTTCATCTCATACTTCTGAAGATTTGAGGGTGCTGCCTGTTCCATACTCCTCCTCCTACTGCTCAACCATCCTTTTAGGGGTACAAACAATAGTAATTGGGGTCTTGTGTGTGTGTACGTGTGAGATACATACACTTTCTTTTTGATCATATTTTCTATTCCGCTATTCAATTAAAACCTTTGGGGATCAATTAAATTGCGTGATAGTCTGTGTCGGTACGTGTGAGATCCACCTTTCCAAGTTTTTGGGGTTCATTTCATACTTCTGAAGATTTGAGGGTGCTGCCTGTTCCATACTCCTCCTCCTACTGCTCAACCATCCTTTTAGGGGTACAAACAATAGTAATTGGGGCCTAGTGTGGTGGTGTACGTGTGAGATACATACACTTTCTTTTTGATCATATTTTCTATTCCGCTATTCAATTAAAACCTTTGGGGATCAATTAAATTGCGTGATAGTCTGTGTCGGTACGTGTGAGATCCACCTTTCCAAGTTTTTGGGGTTCATCTCATACTTCTGAAGATTTGAGGGTGCTGCCTGTTCCATACTCCTCCTCCTACTGCTCAACCATCCTTTTAGGGGTACAAACAATAGTAATTGGGGCCTAGTGTGGTGGTGTACGTGTGAGATACATACACTTTCTTTTTGATCATATTTTCTATTCCGCTATTCAATTAAAACCTTTGGGGATCAATTAAATTGCGTGATAGTCTGTGTCGGTACGTGTGAGATCCACCTTTCCAAGTTTTTGGGGTTCATCTCATACTTCTGAAGATTTGAGGGTGCTGCCTGTTCCATACTCCTCCTCCTACTGCTCAACCATCCTTTTAGGGGTACAAACAATAGTAATTGGGGCCTAGTGTGGTGGTGTACGTGTGAGATACATACACTTTCTTTTTGATCATATTTTCTATTCCGCTATTCAATTAAAACCTTTGGGGATCAATTAAATTGCGTGATAGTCTGTGTCGGTACGTGTGAGATCCACCTTTCCAAGTTTTTGGGGTTCATCTCATACTTCTGAAGATTTGAGGGTGCTGCCTGTTCCATACTCCTCCTCCTACTGCTCAACCATCCTTTTAGGGGTACAAACAATAGTAATTGGGGCCTAGTGTGGTGGTGTACGTGCGAGATACATACACTTTTTTTGATCATATTTCCTATTCCGCTATTCAATAAAAACCTTTGAGGATCAATTGAATTGCGGGATAGTTTGTGTCGGTACGTGTGAGATCCACCTTTCCAAGTTTTTGAGGTTCATCTCATACTTCTGAAGATTTGAGGGTGCTGTCTGTTCCATACTCCTCCTACTCCTCATCCATCCTTTTAGGGGTAGAAACAATAGTAATTGGGGCCTAGTGTGGTTTTGTACGTGCGAGATACATACACTTTTTTGGATCATATTTCCTATTCCGCTATTCAATAAAAACCTTTCTAGGGCAAGATCTTAAATTACAGAAATATGAGGAGACCGTCAAAAATGGGCCATGGCCTGGGTCGTGGTGCTGCTGGTAGAGCTCCTGTTGCAAGGAGAGGACGTGGTCGATCTGTGCCAGCTACACGCACAAGTGAAACACCTTCCTCAAGTGTGAGTAGGCGACAGAACCTGCATCAGTATTTGGTAGGGCATCATACGCCCCTAGAAGTGATGAGGCCAGAACAAGTGGAGGCGATAGTAGATTGGTTTGCTGCTGACAGTGCCTCCAGTTCCTTCACATTGTCTCCCACCCAGTCTACTGCAGAAAGGTCACAGTTGGCACCTGCAGCCGATGTCCAACCGTCTTTCACCTCACCCCCTTGCAAATCAGGCAAGCAGTCTGAGCCCCAAGCCATACAGCAGTCTCTTCTTCTTTTTGATGACTCTGTCAGCAGGGTTTCCAAGGGCCATCCACCTAGCCCTGCCCCAGAAGTGGAAGAGATTGAGTGCAGCGATGCCCAACCACTTATTTCTCAAGATGAGTACATGCAAGGATCATCGCAGCACGTCTCCGATGATGACGAAACGCAGGTGCCAACTGCTGCGGCGTTCAGCATTGTGGAGACCGACAAGGAGGGCAGGGGTGAAGACTGGGTGGAAGATGATGTGGAGGACGATGAGGTCCTCGACCCCACATGGAATGAACGTCATGCAGGTGACCTGAGTAGTTTGGAGGAAGAGGCGGTGGTCGCACAGAGCCACCAGCACAGCAGAAGAGGGAGCAGGGTGCAGAAGCGGAGCGGCCGTGCCCTAGACACTACGCCCGCTACTGCCCAACGCAGCAAGGGAACGAGCGCACCAAAGTCAGCTTAAAGGAGTTCTCTAGCGTGGAAGTTCTTTAGAAAATGTGCTGATGACAGGACACGAGTGGTTTGCACCCTGTGCAATCAGAGCTTGAAGCGAGGCATAAACCTTCTCAACCTGAGCACAACCTGCATGATCAGGCATCTAAGTGCAAAGCACGAGCTGCAGTGGAGTACACACCTTCAAAACCAAGAAACGTCTCTGGCTCATCCTGCTTCCTCTTCTGCTGCAGTCTCGGCCGCTCCAGCCACATCTGTAGTGATACCGGCACCTGCCACCCTGCAAACAGACGATCTGTCAGCAACACCACCACCTGGGTCACCAACAACCATCTCCACAATGTCCCGTGGAAGCGTTCAGCTTTCCATCTCCCAAACACTTGAGAGGAAGAGGAAGTACCCCCCTACCCACCCGCGATCCCTGGCCCTGAATGCCAGCATTTCAAAATTATTGGCCTTTGAAATGCTGTCATTCCGTCTGGTGGAGACGCACAGTTTTAAAAACCTTATGTCGGTGGCTGTCCCACAGTACGTCGTGCCCAGCCGCCACTACTTTTCCAGGCAAGCCATCCCTTCCCTGCACAACCAAGTGGGGGAAAAAATCAGGTGTGCACTGCGCAACGCCATCTGTGCCAAGGTCTACCTAACTACCGATACATGGACCAGTAAGCACGGTCAGGGGCGTTATATCTCCCTAACGGCACACTGGGTAAATGCAGTGGCGGATGGGCCTGAGGCGGATAGCAATTTGGCGCATGTCCTTCCACCACCGAGGATTGCAGGGCGCTTCAGTTTGCCTCCTGTTCCTAACTCCTCCTACTCCGCTTCCTCATCCTCTACCGCCTCCTCATCCGGACAGCGTAACACCTTCACCACCAACTTCAGCACGGCCAGGGGTAAACGACAGCAGGCAGTTTTACAACTTGCCTGTTTGGGGGACAAACCACACACCACGCAGGAGTTGTGGAGGAGCATGGAACAGCAGACAAATGAGTGGTTGCTGCCAGCGAGCCTCAAGCCCGGCCTGGTGGTGTGCGATAACGGGCGAAATCTCATAGCAGCTCTGGGCCTAGCCGGTTTGACGCACATCCCTTGCCTGGCGCATGTGCTGAATTTGGTGGTGCAGAGGTTCCTTAAAAACTACCCCGATATGTCAGAGCTGGGCCGTTTGTGCGCACTTTCGGCGTTCTCACCCTGCTTCTGCTCGCCTGGCAGCGCTGCAGCGTAACTTCGGCCTTCCCGCTCACCGCCTCATATGTGACGTGCCCACAAGGTGGAACTCCACCTTGCACATGCTGGAAAGACTGTGCGAGCAGCAGCAGGCCATAGTGGAGTTTCAGCTGCAGCACGCACGCGTGAGTCGCTCTGCGGAACAGCACCACTTCACCACCAATAACTGGGCCTCCATGCGAGACCTGTGTGCCTTGTTGCGCTGTTTTGAGTACTCCACCAACATGGCCAGTGGCAATGACGCCGTTCTCAGCTTAACTATCCCACTTCTATGCCTCCTTGAAAAAACAATTCGGGCAATGATGGAAGAGGATGTGGCACAGGATGAGGAGGAGGAGGAGGATGAAGAGGTAACATTTCCAAGGCTTTCAGGGCAGTCATTCGCAAGGGGCTCCGAGGGTGGGTTCCTGCACACACAAACGCCAGGGACACAATTGTCCAGCAGGGGCACAGTTCTGGAGGATGAGGAGGATGAGGAGGAGGAGGAGCTGGAGGAGGAGATGGAACCATGTTCACAGCAGGGTGGCACTCAGGCCAGCTCATGGCCATCACTGGTGCGTGGCTGGGGGGATACAGAGGACACGGACGATACACCTCCCACAGAGGACAGCCTTTCGTTGCCTCTGGGCAGCCTGGCACACATGAGCGATTACATGCTGCAGTGTCTCCACAACGACCGCCGAGTTGCCCACATTCTAACTTGTGCTGATTACTGGGTGGCCACGCTGCTGGATCCCCATTACAAGGACAACGTACCGTCCTTAATTCAATCACTGGAGCGCGATCGCAAGATGCGCGAGTACAAGCGCACGCTGGTAGACGCCATGCTGCTGGCATTCCCATCTGACAGCGGGGCCGCAGTGGAAGCACAAGGCAGAGGAGAAGGAGGAGGAGGAGGAGGTCGCCAACGCAACCAGGGCACCGCCAGCACCTCAGAAGGCAGGGTTAGCATGGCCGAAATGTGGAAAAGCTTTATCAGCACGCCACAACAAACAGCAGCACCAGCAGCTCAGATGGAACGTCTTAGCAGGAGGCAGCATTTTACCAACATGGTGGAGCAGTATGTGTGCACACACCTACATGTAGTGAATGAGGGGTCTGCCCCCTTCAACTTCTGGGTCTCCAAATTGGGCACATGGCCTGAGCTTGCCCTTTACGCCTTGGAGGTGCTGGCGTGCCCTGCAGCCAGTGTATTATCTGAACGGGTATTTAGCACGGCTGGGGGCGTTATAACAGACAAGCGCAGCCGCCTGTCCAGAGACAATGTGGACAAGCTCACGTTCATTAAAATGAACCAGGCATGGATCCCACGGGACTTTTCCGTACCTTATGCAGAATAGCAATGGATACCGACCTTACCCACCCATTGTTCCATTTTTGCTATTTCTCACTCTTTTGGGGTGTACCCTCATTTAAAATTTGTGAAAAGAAGCAGTGTTGGCTACCTCGTCCTCCTCCTCAGGGCCAGATTAACGTAGGGGCTATTGGAGCTGCAGCTCCAGGCCCCTACCTTTTATATAGGCCCCGGGTTGGCCATATTCACTGTTACCGCTCTTCTGTCACTTGTAAACACAGAAGTCTGGCTTCTATGCTCGCTTCCCCAGGCAGCACCCTCAGAACCTCCCCACACAGCGCGAAGGCCGGACAAGGAGGGACAGTTGCCGATGCATGGATGTGTTTATGGGCTTCAGAGACAGCATCCCATGTTGAATTAGGCATGCATGGCTGCACCCTTCCTCCTCTGGGTGCATGGCAAGGCACGGCCCTTAAGGCCCTTCAAAATCCTCAGCACCAAGCCCATGATGCTCTTAATCCGGCCCTGGTCCTCCTCCACCGCTGCTTCCACCTACACCGCCCATAGGTGTGCGCAGCCTATTGCATTAAGGTGTGCACCCCAAAGTTGAAATACACATGCATGTGTTTGCCAGCAGGGAGAGTAATGTATCGGGGCCATGTACCTGTAGGCAAAGAGAAATAGAGCAGAGCAGGTCCGAGGGAGATCTTTCCCATCTCCTCACTGGCAATGCTATGTGCCCTAGGTGATTAGGGTGTGCCCAGGCACACCCTGTGCGCATGCCTATGTCACCGCCACATCCACCACCACCTCAACCTCCCTCCTACTCCATATGGGCCTCGTCCTTCAGAGATGAAGAAGAACATTGTTTTATTTTTCTGTTTTTTTTTGTTGTTTTAAGTTATTTCCCTATCCACATTTGTTTGCAGAGCACTTGCCATGCTCTTAATTACGTTTTGCTGCCATTTGCAGCACTCTAGCCCTTTCCTTTGGTGTTTTAGAGCCATTTTAGTGCCTTAAAGTTCGGGTCCCCATTGACTTCAATGGGGTTCGGTGTCCGGGAAAAGTTCGGTAAAAGTCCGGGACACGGACCCGGACTTTTTTTTAAAGTTCGGCCGAACCCGTCGAACACGGACATCTAGGTGTCCGCTCAACCCTAGTCCAGAACCCTAAAAAAAAGGATTGTTTGTATTAGAACACTTTCAGCACAGGGGGTTGGCTTCTCTTCTCGGTTTTCACACCTTGCCGGTTTAATAGCAGGCATTTTTTTGGGTTCTTTGCAGTCAGGAAAAACATCTGAACTTGTGTATAGTGGTACTGTGCACAAGTTCAGATGTTTTGCCTGCCTCCAAAAACCCCCAAAAAATGCCAGCAAAAACACACCTGGGCATTTTTTTTTTCGACGCTAGCGTTTTTTTGGCATTTTTTGGGGTTCTTTTGAGGCAGGCAAAACATCTGAACTTGTGTATAGTGGTATATATACACACATAATTATATGTATATAGACACCTACCCATATATAGGTGTGATAGTAGCAGAAATATATTACTGTAAATGATTTCATTAGCACAAGCATATATTTCTGCTACTATCACACCTATATATGTCTAGGTGTATATATAAATATATGTATGTGTGTATATACACCACTATACACAAGTTCAGATGTTTTGCCTGCCTCCAAAACCCCCCCAAAAATGCCAGCAAAAACACACCTGGGCATTTTTTTTTTTGACGCTAGCGTTTTTTTGGCATTTTTTGGGGTTCTTTTGAGGCAGGCAAAACATCTGAACTTGTGTATAGTGGTATATATACACACATAATTATATGTATATAGACACCTAGCCATATATAGGTGTGATAGTAGCAGAAATATATTACTGTAAATGATTTCATTAGCGCAAGCATATATTTCTGCTACTATCACACCTATATATGTCTAGGGGTATATATACAGACATATATGTGTATATATACCCCCTATACACATGTTCAGATGTCATGTCTGACATCAAACATGTCCTCAAAAAAGCACTGGCAGTGGCAACCCCTGCAGCATGAAAAATGCTTGCTGGTGAGAAGCCATATTCCTGTCCCGAAGCAACTCAGAGAAATTATCATTTCTCTATAGCGGTCACCCTGCTATGGAAGGGTTTTGTCACCCTTCCATAGCAGTCACTGTCAGTTAACCCTACACTACACTACGGTCCCCTTACACTTAACACTTTCCCTACAGAAACTAAATTTTTGAAGCTAACTTAAGTGTAAAGGAGCACTCTAACTACACTAGATATCCCTTTCCTCACACTAATAAATGCTAAATGACACTTTTAAAGTAAAATTAACAGAACTGCTTCCACTCTCTTCCATGTCCAGTATAACAATGCTAGGAATATGGCTGGGGCTATCTTATATACTGGGGGGCGTATTCACTAATGATTGGTCTAGGGACCCCCTAGTCACTCCAATCACATTCCTAGCATTCTCCTGCCCCCTCAATTGGCTTTTGCTAATGGTTCTGGTCCAATCACGGGCTTTTAAAGCCCATTTGCTGAAGCATTGCATTTTGGTCGGTTCTGGTTGCCGAATTCTGAACTTTTTGGGCAAAAAGTTCTAAATTCGGCCGAACCTCGAACACCCAATTTTCAGGCCGAACCGATGGTGGACCCGAACCGTTCGATCATCCCTATTCCTGATATGTGCCTGCTGTACCATGTACTTGTATGAAAAAGTATCTGGTTCTTTTTTGTATTGTTTCCTTGGTGTGAAATCCCAGGTGTTCCTACCAATCCTTCTGCTTTTCTATTTTTTGTGTTTAAACTGACCACACTAGGCATAAGAGAACAGTGTGGTCAGTTATCCAGCTGTGCTGGGAATTCAGCCTCCTTCCCCCAATGATCAGACTTGTGCTGACTCCCCCCTTCCAGATAGCCCTCCTCTAGCAGATTCAGTGTACTGTTGTTTCTCCTTTCCTGGCTTTTATGCAGCTGAGAACAGAGAGAGGGAATTTGTTCACTTATAGAAAGGGGGGGGGGGTATTTATAATGTTTTTTATATCTATACATAAATGTTTTGCCTTCCATTTCTATTTTAAACTGAATGGATTGTTTTACAAGGTGAGGGCTCACAATCACTTTAAGGAAGCTCTAGCTATTCTTTTTCAGCAGAAGAGATATCAAGGGGATATCTCCCCATTGGTGACAGTAATAAAAAGGTAACAGAGGTTCTAACCCCTCATTGTGCTATCCAAAATAGAAAAAATAAAAAAAACAACTATGTGGTCATGTTTAACCACTTTACCACCGGAGGATTTTGCTGTCTTACGTCCAGGCCACTTTTTGCGATTCGGCACTGTGCGAATTTAACTGACAATTGCACGGTCATGCAATGCCATACCCAAGCGAAATTTACGTCCTTTTTTCCCACAAACAGAGCTTTCTTTTGGTGGTATTTGATCACCTGTGCAATTTTCATTTTTCGCGATATTAATTAAAAAAAGCGACAATTTTGAAAAAATAACAATATTTTTCTACTTTGACAGTTAAAAAATATCCAATATATTAATTTTTTGTCATATATTTAGGCCAAAATGTATTTAGCTACATGTCTTTGACAAAAAATTCTCAATGAGCGTATTTTTAACCGCTTTATGACCGGAAGGTTTTACCCCATTCCTGACCAGGCAATATTTTGCGATTTGGCACTGCGTTACTTTAACGGACAATTGCGTGGTCATGCAATGCTGTACCCAAATTACATTTATGTCCTTTTTTTCCCCACAAATAGAGCTTTCTTTTGGTGGTATTTGATCACCCGTGCGATTTTTACTTTTTGCGCTATAAACAAAAAAAGAGCGGCAATTTTGAAAAAATAACAATATTTTTCACATTTTTTTTCTATGAAATTCCACCCCCCCCCCCCCCCCCCCCAATATAAAAATCTAAATTTTTTAGCATTTTAGGCCAATTTGTTTTCTGCTACATATTTTTGGTAAAAAAAATCGCAATAAGCGTATTTTGATTGGTTTGCGCAAAAGTTATTGCGTTTACTAACTAAGGGAAAGATTTCTGTCATTTTTGGTGTTTTTTTTTTTTTAACGAGTAATGGCGGGGATCTGCGATTTTTTCTGAGGGACTGCGACATTGCGGCGAACAGATCGGACCCTTGACTGACATTTTTGACACTTTTGGGGGTACCAGTGACATTACTACAGTAATCAGTGCTATACATATGCACTGTTACTGTAAAAATTACACTGGCAGGGAAGGGGTTAATTTTTATTGGTGATCAAGGGGTTAATGTATGCCTGGTGCTTACTAACGTGTGTGGGGGGAGGTGACTGAGTGACACAGGGACAGATCGCAGGTTCAGTTATGCTGAACCCTGCAATCTGACCCTGCCTGTCACTTAGGAGATCCGCCCGCTTTGTTTACACAAGCGGGCGGATTTCCACACTAGATCCCCCGATTATCGGGGAAGAGCGGCGGTGATCACCGCCGCTCCTCCCCTGGCCTGACTCCCACTGTAACTGAATACAGCGGGTACGAGCCTCCGGCATCACGCGCGCGCCGCCGAGAGAGGGAAATGTCTGGTAACGTAGGTCTACGTCGCCAGACGATAACGAGACACTTTGCCGCAGTACAGTCAACGTGACTGGTCGGCAAGTGGTTAAATTTAACAAAAATAGGGCACACATTTGTTTCATTTGAACAATGAGCAATTGCTCACATGATATATTTCTGAAGAATTACCCCTTTGACCTCTAAGACAAACAACACAAATATAGCTCTGATTCTATATAAAACCTCACAATAAAAACTATACTCTTGAGAAATAAATCATATGAAATTTATGTGAACGAAAACTGACTTGCACAAACTCCCTGATTTCCCTCAACACTTTTGGTGTATGTCCTATTTTTAGGATGAAGAAAAATTTTAAGAAAATGCATCTGGTCACGTCTCAAGCCACGGAAGCTTGCATCATGGCCTCAGTTATGAGAACCAGCCTGAGATCATGTTATTCCTGTTAAAACATCCTAGGAATTTTAATAGAATTGGGATAGACGATTAAAAATACAACATCTTCACAGTATGGACCACACTGTCCCGAAGGGTTTCATGGTATAACATGCAAATGCTATTAGTCCTTCAAGTACTTCAAATAAGAAGAGATAGTTTGTTGTTTACAAAGAATTTTCAAATTAATTTTTAGTCAAGTATATGGGAAATATTGAATACAAATATTTTGCATTCCCTTTTGAGTCAGAAGATGGAACTTTAGGCTCCCTTTTAAGTTTTACAGGCGGTGTTTCTTTATAGTTGAAGTGTATCAAAACCCAAAAACAAAAATGTAATACATCTTCTTGTACCCTAAGTGCCCGTTCACATACGAGTGACGCTACTTCGCACCGCGACCTCCGAGGTCGCGGTGCGAGCAGCGCGCCGCGACCTCGGAGCGGCCGCCACGGACTTCATAACATTGAAGTCTATGGCGGTCGCCTCCTGGTCGCCCTAAAGAAGCTCCGGACCCTTTTTCTAAGTCGGAGCGACTTGTGTCGCTCCTATTAGAACGGGTCCGCAGCTTCCCTATGGGAGGCGAACTACGGCGACCTGTGAGGCGACCAGGTCGCCTTAGTGTGAACGGGTGCTTAATGTGATAGCCGTATTAGCTTTCTTTTTTCCAGCTTTTCCTCATTTTATTTTTATATAGTGATCCTGCCAGTAACATACTTCTTGTCCTAGGGTGACAATTCTCATTTACTGTTTAAAATCTTTGGTGGAGCAGCTTTGTCACCCTAAAACAGGAAGTGTGTTAGGCCCTTCAAAATATCTCCCCCTTCCCCTCTTCATAGCATAGGATGGTGATGGGCTCCAGGGTTAATTACTGTATGGATAAAAAAAAAAAAACTTTTTTGTTTTCTCAGAATCTAAACAGGTTGTGTTCTGGGTCCTGGAGCCCAGAGACTTTGTAGAGCTGTGGGTGGAATAAAGCCTAAATTCCTAGGTCCACATCTTACTTGGTAGCTTAGCTTCATTATTAGTCTCAGCTGTCCATAGACCATAATACGTAAGTTGACTAATAATTAAGGGTATATCTCTCCCAGTAACTCTGTTGTGATAGCTTGCTGCTGTGTGAAAAGGCTGAGTCCTTGAAGAAATACTAAAAAAGTACAATAGCTGTCTGTTTTTTTTGGGGAACTCATCAGAAGACAGGAACAGACCTGAGTTTAGTTAGGCTGGCCATACACTATACAATTTTCTTATTCAATTTCCTTTAGATTTACCTTTAACTATGTAGTGCAAGGGCCTGCCTGATTGCATACAAATTGAAAGTGTTTAGGTTTGACCCTATATTACATGGTTTTGGTAAATCTAAAGGAAAGTTGAACAAGAAAATTGTATAGTGTATGGCCAGCCTAAGTAACGTTGACGTTCAGATGATTTGCTTGTTTTATGCTATGTGTGTATGTTTAATGTGTGTGTGTTTCTCTGTGTGTGTGAATATACTGTACATGTTTAATGTGTGTCAGTGAGTGTGTCCGAATATACAGTATACGTATGTTTAATGGGTTAGTGTGTGTATATGTGTGTTTACTATTATATCGCCACCCCTGTAGGAGCTGCTGGTTAAGTAGGGTCCTCTGCTGTACTTCAACCTTGCATAAAGCCTCTAGACCTCCCTGACACCACCATTTATACCTCTTCAGCAGATGTATAGTAACATTTTCTCAATGTTAGCATCACCCAGAAATTAGACTAATAAATCTATAAAAAAAAAATTAAGTGTATTTTTAGGTTAAGGGCAATCAAGGCAAAGCATAACAATGACAACATCGGCCGAGGCAGTTCGCGAACGCCAGCCGCAAATTTTCTCAAAAGTCTGTGAACCGCGAGTTTGCGGCGGGCCCCATTGACTTTAATGGGAGGCGAACTTTAAAAACCTTTAGGTCATATTTGCAGCCACAAAAGACGTAATAGCTGTGCACAAATAGTCCCAGCACATGGACAATGTCATAACAGAAGTATTGCAATTGAAAAAGTTGCCCTAAATTTTTTTTTTTTTTTTTTTTACAGCAAAAAATATATATTTTTTTTCATAAATCAGCCAGAACTGACAGCAGCCGGTAAATACATTGTCTAATACATATAGGGTCAATTCACACATCTGTAAAATGGGTCCGCATCCATTCCACAATTTGGCGGAACCTTTACAGACCCATTGTTTTTCATTTCCAGTCTGAAAAATTAGGCATTCACAGGATAAAGAAGTAAGTGTCGGCCATTCCAGGCCCCAAAAATTAGCCCACATGCGTTTACCTGACAGCTAAGAACGTAGTATTCTGTGGCTGAAGGTACATTAGGCATTCACATGATACAGAAGTAAGTGTCGGCCATAAAAGGCCCAAATAATTAGCCCACATGGGTTTAACTGACAGCAAAGAACTTCGTTTTTGATGGCTAGAGGTACAGTAGGCGTTCACAGGATACATAAGTAAGTGTTGGCCGTATAGGCTCCAAAAATTAGCTCACATGGTTTGAACTGACAGCAAAGAACTTTGTTTTTGATGGCTACAGGTACAGTAGGCGTTCACAGGATACATATGTAAGTGTCGGCCTTGTATAGGCTCCAAAAATTAGCTCACATGGTTTGAACTGACAGCAAAGAACTTCGTTTTTGATGGCTAGAGGTACAGTAGGCATTCAAAGTATACAGAAGTAAGTGGCGGCCTGTATAGGCTGCAAAAATTAGCTCACATGGGTTGAACTGACAAGAAAGAACTTCGTTTTTGATGGCTAGAGGTACAGTAGGCGTTCACAGTACACAGAAGTAAGTGGCGGCCTGTATAGGTGGAAAAAATTAGCTCACATGGGTTTAACTGACAGCAAAGAACGTAGTATATGATGGCTAGAGGTACAGTAGGCATTCACAGTACACAGAACAGTAAGTGTCGGTCTGTAAAGGCTGCAAAAATTAGCTCACATGGGTTGAACTGACAGCAAAGAACGTAGTATATGATGGCTAGAGGTACAGTAGGCATTCACAGTACACAGAACAGTAAGTGTCGGCCTGTAAAGGCTGCAAAAATTAGCTCACATGGGTTGAACTGACAGCAAAGAACGTAGTATATGATGGCTAGAGGTACAGTAGGCATTCATAGTACACAGAACAGTAAGTGTCGGCCTGTATAGGCTGCAAAAATTAGCTCACATGGGTTGAACTGATAGCAAAGAACGTAGTATATGATGGCTCGAGGTACAGTAGGCATTCACAGTACACAGAACAGTAAGTGTTGGCCTGTATAGGTTGCAAAAATTAGCTCACATGGGTTGAACTGACAGCAAAGAACGTAGTATATGATGGCTAGAGGTACAGTAGGCATTCACAGTACACAGAACAGTAAGTGTTGGCCTGTATAGGCTGCAAAAATTAGCTCACATGGGTTGAACTGACAGCAAAGAACGTAGTATATGATGGCTAGAGGTACAGTAGGCATTCACAGTACACAGAACAGTAAGTGTCGGCCTGTAAAGGCTGCAAAAATTAGCTCACATGGGTTGAACTGACAGCAAAGAACGTAGTATATGATGGCTAGAGGTACAGTAGGCATTCATAGTACACAGAACAGTAAGTGTCGGCCTGTATAGGCTGCAAAAATTAGCTCACATGGGTTGAACTGATAGCAAAGAACGTAGTATATGATGGCTCGAGGTACAGTAGGCATTCACAGTACACAGAACAGTAAGTGTCGGCCTGTATAGGCTGCAAAAATTAGCTCACATGGGTTGAACTGACAGAAAAGAGCGTAGTATATGATGGCTAGAGGTACAGTAGGCATTCACAGTACACAGAACAGTAAGTGTTGGCCTGTATAGGCTGCAAAAATTAGCTCACATGGGTTGAACTGACAGCAAAGAATGTAGTATATGATGGCTAGAGGTACAGTAGGCATTCACAGTACACAGAACAGTAAGTGTCGGCCTGTATAAGCTGCAAAAATTAGCTCACATGGGTTGAACTGACAGCAAAGAACGTAGTATATGATGGCTAGAGGTACAGTAGGCATTCACAGTACACAGAATAGTAAGGGTCGGCCTGTATAGGCTGCAAAAATTTGCTCACTTGGGTTGAATTGACAGCAAAGAATGTAGTATATGATGGCTAGAGGTACAGTATGCATTCACAGTACACAGAACAGTAAGCATCGGCCTGTATAGGCTGCAAAAATTAGCTCACATGGGTTGAACTGACAGCAAAGAACGTAGTATATGATGGCTAGAGGTACAGTAGGCATTCACAGTACACAGAACAGTAAGTGTTAGCCTGTATAGGCTGCAAACATTAGCTCACATGGGTTGAACTGACAGCAAAGAACTTAGTATATGATGGCTAGAGATACAGTAGGCATTCACAGTACACAGAACAGTAAGTTTCGGCCTGTATAGGCTGCAAAAATTAGCTCACATGGGTTGAACTGACAGCAAAGAACATAGTATATGATGGCTAGATGTACAGTAGGCATTCACCGTACACAGAACAATAAGTGTCGGCCTGTATAGGCTGCAAAAATTAGCTCACATGGGTTGAACTGACAGCAAAGAATGTAGTATATGATAACTAGAGGTACAGTAGGCATTCACAGTACACAGAACAGTAAGTGTCGGCCTGTATAGGCTGCAAAAATTAGCTCACATGGGTTGAACTGACAGCAAAGAACGTAGTATATGATGGCTAGAGGTACAGTAGGCGTTCACAGTACACAGAACAGTAAGTGTCGGCCTGTATAGGCTGCAAAAATTAGCTCACATGGGTTGAGCTGACAGCAAAGAACTTTGTTTTTGATGGCTTGAGGTACAGTAGGCGTTCACAGTATACAGAAGTAAGTGGCGGCCTGTATAGGCTCCAAAAATTAGCTCACATGGGTTAAACTGACAACAAAGAACGTAGTATTTTTTGGCTGAAGGCACATTAGGCATTCACAGAAAAAATAATTGTCGGCCCTGAAAGGCCCCAAAAATTTGCCATTCAATGGACATGAAATGCCTTTTATGCCACTGTATGTAGCGAAGCCAGGGACCAGGAATTGTTGTGGGTGGATGGCGGTCTGGTGGATATTTGTGGCCTGGCATAAGGAATTTCAATGAAACCTGGTGTACTGGTCACATGTATTGAATTCCTCAGAGATCCATGCCTCATTCATTTTTATAAATGTGAGGTAGTCTACACTGTCATGAGCTAGGCGAGTGCGCTTATCGGTCACGATCCCCCCTGCTGCGCTGAACGTCCTTTCGGACAGGACACTGGACGGGGGGCAAGCCAACATTTCCATTGCAAATTGTGCAAGCTCTGGCAAGAGGTCAAGCCTGCCCACCTAGTAGTCCAGGGGTTCATCACTCCTCAGAACGTCCATATCCGCCGTTAACCCGATGTAGTCGGACACCTGTCGGTCTAGGCATTCCCTCATGCTGGATCCGGAGTACAGCTGTCGATGGTTCGGCTGAAAGAAGGATCTCATATCTGAAGTGACCAAGACATCTTCCAACAGCCCTCTTCTTGCAGGCGCTGTTGGATTGCTACCCGTAACTATCTCTCTGTGACTGGAAATTCCTCTGCTAGTGCACGGAAAAAAAGAATGCAGCATTTCCCGCAGCAAGGTCTGGAAGTGCTGCATTCTGACGGCCCTCTGTGATTGTTGTAACATTTCCGCCATTTTGTGTTTGTACCGGGGGTCTAAGTACATTGCCACCCAGTACTGGTCCTTGGCCTTTATGCGTTTTATACGTGGGTCCCCCTTAAAACACTGCAGCATGTAGGCCCCCATTCGCACTAAACTGGAAGCGGTGTAGTGGCCTGCTTCCAGCTCATCATCCAGGATAATGTCGCCCTCGTTCTCCTCCCCCCATCCACGGATAACACCAGGGATCTCAGAAAGGTTTAAAGCATGCTCTTCTTGCTCCTCCTCATCCCCCCCAGCACCACCTTCCTCTGACTCCTCTTCAGACTCCTGCTGTTGATTTGTCTCAGATGGAGTAGCACCCCCTGGGAATTCATCCAACATTGCCACTTCTTCATCTTCCTGCTCCTGCTCCTCAACGGCTTGATCAATGACACGACGCAATGCACGCTCCGGAAAGAAGGCATAAGGTATGATGTCACTTATGGCGCCCTGGCCGTGACTGACCAGTTTGGTGATCTCATCGAATGGCCGCAGAAGTCTGCATGCGTCCCGCATGTGCAGCCACTGGCTAGGTGAAAAAAAAACCAAGCTCCCCAGAACCTGTCCTGCCGCCGAGTTCGACCAGGTAGTCGTAAACTGCACGCTTCTGCTGGAGCAGCCTATCGAGCATATGCAACGTTGAGTTCCATCGCGTCGGGCAGTCACAAATAACACTCCTGAGGGGCAGAAATTTTCCTGGCCTGCCGCAAGACGTCCTGGACCCCAGGGTATTTGGCAACGAATCGCTGCACCACCAAGTTCAGGACGTGTGCCATGCATGGCACATGTGTTATTTTGCCCTGTTTCAGAGCATTCAGCAGATTGGCACTGTTGTCGCACACCACGTTACCAACTGTCAAATTCAGCGGTGTCAGCCACTGATCTGCCTGTGAACGCAAAGCTGAAAGGAGTGCAGGACCAGTGTGGCTCTTGGCTTCCAGGCACAACAGAGGAAGCACAGCATGGCACATCTCACCTGGCATGTGGAATAGGTTCTGGGGATCTTGGGTGGCGCAGGAGAAGATACAGTAGCAGCTGAAGAGGAGGAGTCAGCCGAGGAGGAGAGGGATGATGGAGGAGGAGGAGAAGAAGAGGCAGGCCTGCTTGCAATCCGTGGCGGTACAACTAAATCTACATGGGTGCCACGGGTTACATGCTTAACGGCCGTCAGAAGGTTCACCCAGTGGGCAGTAAAAGTGATATACCTTCCCTGCCCGTGTTTGCTAGACCATGTGTCTGTGGTCAGATGTATCTTGGCACCAACACTGGGTGCCAGAGATATATTCACTTGCCGCTGAACATGGACATACAGCTCTGGAATGCCCTTCTGCGAGAAATGTTTCCTGCCTGGGACCTCCCATTGTGGTGTTCCAATGGCCACAAATTTCCGAAAGGCCTCCGAGTCCACCAGTTGATATGGCAGTAGTTGGCGTGCTATCAGTTCCGACAAGCCAGCAGTCAAACGTTGGGGAAGAGGGTTATCCGGAATCATCATTTTTTTCCGCTCCCACATTTGGACCACAGAAGCCTGCCTTTTTCCAGAACTACGTGATGACGGCATCATGGAAGGTGGAGTGGAGGGCAAATATGAGGAGAGAGGAGAAGGAGAAGGGGCTGGACGGTGAGAGCCTGGAGTGTGGCTTTGTGGGTTCTGACGGTGTTGCTCCCACTGGGCTCGGTGATGGGAGTTCAGGTGCCTTCTTAAGGCGGTTGACCTTAGGTGAGTGTTGGGCTTACCGCGACTTATGCGTTGACTGCAAAGGCTGCAGATGGCAACACTGTTGTCAGCAACGGACACATTAAAAAAAGCCCACACCGTGGAGCCATGTGCCGGCGTCCTGGGAGCGCCAGCTGTGACTGTACATGGTTGATGGCTCGCTCCTGATACATTTGCAGTCTGCTTTGTACCTCTTGTGCAATGCAAGTTCTGCCTGCCTCTCCTCCCTATCTGCCGGTCCGTCTCTCCCTCTGAACTCCTTTCCTCTTCCTCTCTTGTGGCCACCCACGTGACGTCCATAGACTCATCATCATCCATGTCACCTTCCCCACCACTAACATTCGAGATCTCGGAGTAGGCAGCAACAGCGGGGACCAACCTCCTTGGGCTGATCTGGGTACTGTCGTCAGACTGCTGAGTGGCGGCTGTTGCTACCTCCTCTTCCTGATCCGATGCCAACAATGGCTGCGTATTGCAAACGTCTTGTGATGGATCGGAAAATAATTCCAGAGACTCAAGCAGAGGGTATGTGGTGGTGGGGGTGGTGTCTTTGGGGGTGCACAGAGCAGAGCGTGAAGAGGGTGCAGATAGAGAGGTTGAGGAGGGTGCAGAAGAGGAAGGCTGAGTGACCCACTCAACCAAGTCTGGTGCGTCCTTTGCCGTAATTGCACGCGCCTTTTGAAACTTTACAGTTAGGCTCCGTCTGTCATGTTTTTTAATTACCCTGTGACAAAAGTCTCTAGAGAATCGCAGTATATCTGGAAAAGGGTAAATAACACCCTACTTCAATATGTGGTATTGGGGGGCCACAGGTTTATCACACCAGTTCTACAAATAATTGGCCAGTAACTGTTGTCACTGTGTGTAGCACAGTCAACACAGCAAGAGGGGCCAAATTTTTGCAGAACTAAAATACACTCTTAGAAAAGTATACTGTTAAATAACACCCCACTTCAATATGTGGTATTGGGAGGCCACTGGTCTATCACACCAGTTGTTGAAAAAATTGGCCAGTGAGTTTGGCACTGTGTGTATCAGACTTTACTCAGCAAAAGAGGCAATATTGTTGCAGGACACAAATACACTTGTAAAAGTATACTCAGATAACACCTAACTTCAATATGTGGTATTGGGGGCCACTGGTTTATCACACCAGTTGTTGAAAAAATTGGCCAGTGAGTTTGGCACTGTGTGTATCAGACTTCACTCAGCAAAAGAGGCAATATTGCTGCAGGACACAAATACACTTGTAAAAGTATACTCAGATAACACCCCACTTCAATATGTGGTATTGGGGGGCCACTGGTCTATCACACCAGTTCTACAAATAATTAGCCATTAACTGTTGTCACTGTGTGTAGCACAGTCAACACAGCAAGAGAGGCCAAATTTGTGCAGGACTAAAATGCACTCTTAGAAAAGTATACTGTTAAATAACACCCCACTTCAATATGTGGTATTGGGGGCCACTGGTCTATCACACCAGTTGTTGAAAAAATTGGCCAGGGAGTTTGGCACTGTGTGTATCAGACTTCACTCAGCAAAAGAGGCAATATTGCTGCAGGACACAAATACACTTGTAAAAGTATTCTCAGATAACCCCCCACTTCAATATGTGGTTTTGGGGGGCCACTGGTCTATCACACCATTTCTACAAATAATTGGCCAGTAACTGTTGTCACTGTGTGTAGTATTGCTGCAGCAATGCTCAGTCACCACACCTGTCACAATGCTGCACAGTGCACAATAATACTACTAATTCACTATAATCTACAAAGTATATTACAGTAATCCCCCGCTACATCGCGGTTCAGTTTTTGCGGTCCCGATAATTCGCGTTTTTTTTTGTAATGTTATTTTACTATATAAATCATTAAAAATGAAACATTTTTGTGTTTTTCATAGCTCTTGCTCTGTCTCTAAGTATCTTTTATGTGTTTAAATGAGTTTCTATTGTTTTAAAAGTGTGTTTAAAGACCTTAAAATGCTTTTACACGTACAGTGACAGTAAAAAAATCATGCCTACAATGCATTTTAATAGGGTTTTTCTATTTCGCAGAATTTCACTTTTCGCGGCTGGGTCCGGAACGTAACCCCCGCAATGGAGGGGGGTTTACTGTATACTGTGGATTAACCCCCTCCCCCACCCCACCCCCTTTTTTGTGCAATACCAAAAAATTTGCAGCCCTTTAAATGACTTTTGTGGACATTAACAGAGCGATTTGTGTCACTGCTGACGATCTCTAACTGCCCCTACAGCAACCACTGGATACCTCTCCCTATACTAAAGAGATAGTAATAGACCCTATAACTAGTGTTGAGCGAACACGGACTGTATTATTCGTGTTCGTACCGAATAATTGGATTTTTGTTACCCGAACACGAACACGGACACTTTACTGTATATTCGGGTAAAAATCCGTGTTCGGTCGTTTTATTTCCGGGTTTTGCATGCTTTGGCGCTCTTTTCATGGCGGGCTTTCAACAGCCAATCAACAATCGTTTAACTGGTGTGCCTTAAGCCATCCCAGCCATGCCTGCAAATGTCTCAGTAGCTGTGATTGGCCGTCTGAAGCATGTGACCAAGTCTTTATAAGTTCGAGGCAGCCGCAGCGGCGTCATTATGCTGCTTAGATCAGGGACAGAGCACACATCAACGTGCTGGCTGCTGATTAGGGAAAGATAGGCAGGAAAAAACCATTTGTGTCCGGATAGAATTGAGGGACAGGTCGGAGTGTTTAGGCAGGGCGAGTTGTAGGCATTTTAGGGATAGAGTCTGCTGAATTATAGGGTCAGTGTGTTCTACAAACTACAATCGATATTGCTGTGTGGGGTGGGGTCTGCACTTAGTTCTCCTGATCTATGATCTCTTCTCAATCCTGTTAGGGACAGAGTCTGCTGAATTTTAGGGAAAGTGTGTTCTACAAACTACAATCGATATTGCTGTGTGGTGTGGGATAGGAGATAGGCAGGTGTCAGTGATCCACATCCATTTTTCTGTGTGTGGGCTGCAGTGAACACAATCTTTTTGGGGTGCAGTGAACACAATCCTTTTGGAGTGCAGTGAACAAAATCTTTGGGGGGTACAGTGAACACAATCTTTGTGGGGTGCAGTGAACAAAACCTTTGTGGGGGTACAGTGAACACAATCTTTGTGGGGTGCAGTGAAGACAATCCTTGTGGGGTGCAGTGAAGACAATCCTTGTGGGGTGCAGTGAACAAAATCTTTGGGGGGTACAGTGAACACAATCTTTGTGGGGTGCAGAGAAGACAATCCTTGTGGGGTGCAGTGAACAAAATCTTTGGGGGGGTACAGTGAACACAATCTTTGTGGGGTGCAGTGAACAAAACCTTTGTGGGGTGCAGTGAACACAATCTTTGTGGTGTGCAGTGAAGACAATCCTTGTGGGGTGCAGTGAAGACAATCCTTGTGGGGTGCAGTGAACAAAATCTTTGGGGGGTACAGTGAACACAATCTTTGTGGGGTGCAGTGAACAAAACCTTTGTGGGGTACAGTGAACACAATCTTTGTGGGGTGCAGTGAACAAAACCTTTGTGGGGTACAGTGAACACAATCTTTGTGGGGTGCAGTGAAGACAATCCTTTTGGAGTGCAGTGAACACAATCTTTGTGGGGTACAGTGAACACAATCTTTGTGGGGTGCAGTGAACAAAACCTTTGTGGGGTACAGTGAACACAATCTTTGTGGGGTGCAGTGAACACAATCTTTGTGGGGTGCAGTGAACAAAACCTTTGTGGGGTGCAGTGAACACAACCTTTGTGGGGTACACTGAACACAATCTTTGTGGGGTGCAGTGAACAAAACCTTTGTGGGGTACAGTGAACACAATCTTTGTGGGGTACAGTGAACACAATCTTTGTGGGGTGCAGTGAACAAAACCTTTGTGGGGTACAGTGAACACAATCTTTGTGGGGTGCAGTGAACAAAACCTTTGTGGGGTACAGTGAACACAATCTTTGTGGGGTGCAGTGAAGACAATCCTTTTGGAGTGCAGTGAACAAAATCTTTGTGGGGTACAGTGAACACAATCTTTGTGGGGTGCAGTGAACAAAATATTTGTGGGGTACAGTGAACACAATCTTTGTGGGGTGCAGTGAAGACAATCCTTGTGGGATGCAGTGAAGACAATCCTTGTGGGGTGCAGTGAACAAAATCTTTGGGGGGGTACAGTGAACACAATCTTTGTGGGGTGCAGTGAACAAAACCTTTGTGGGGTACAGTGAACACAATCTTTGTGGGGTGCAGTGAACAAAACCTTTGTTGGGTACAGTGAACACAATCTTTGTGGGGTGCAGTGAAGACAATCCTTTTGGAGTGCAGTGAACACAATCTTTGTGAGGTACAGTGAACACAATCTTTGTGGGGTGCAGTGAACAAAACCTTTGTGGGGTACAGTGAACACAATCTTTGTGGGGTGCAGTGAACACAATCTTTGTGGGGTGCAGTGAACAAAACCTTTGTGGGGTGCAGTGAACACAATCTTTGAGGGGTGCAGTGAAGACAATCCTTGTGGGGTGCAGTGAAGACAATCCTTGTGGGGTGCAGTGAACAAAATCTTTGGGGGGTACAGTGAACACAATCTTTGTGGGGTGCAGTGAACAAAACCTTTGTGGGGTACAGTGAACACAATCTTTGTGGGGTGCAGTGAAGACAATCCTTTTGGAGTGCAGTGAACAAAATCTTTGTGGGGTACAGTGAACACAATCGTTGTGGGGTGCAGTGAACAAAATCTTTGTGGGGTACAGTGAACACAATCTTTGTGGGGTGCAGTGAAGGCAATCCTTGTGGGGTGCAGTGAAGACAATCCTTGTGGGGTGCAGTGAAGACAATCCTTTTGGGGTGCAGTGAACAAAATCTTTGGGGGGTACAGTGAACACAATCTTTGTGGGGTGCAGTGAACAAAACCTTTGTGGGGTACAGTGAACACAATCTTTGTGGGGTGCAGTGAACAAAACCTTTGTGGGGTACAGTGAACACAATCTTTGTGGGGTGCAGTGAAGACAATCCTTTTGGAGTGCAGTGAACACAATCTTTGTGGGGTACAGTGAACACAATCTTTGTGGGGTGCAGTGAACAAAACCTTTGTGGGGTACAGTGAACACAATCTTTGTGGGGTGCAGTGAACACAATCTTTGTGGGGTGCAGTGAACAAAACCTTTGTGGGGTACAGTGAACACAATCTTTGTGGGGTGCAGAGAAGACAATCCTTTTGGGGTGCAGTGAACACAATCTTTGTGGGGTACAGTGAACACAATCTTTGTGGGGTGCAGTGAACAAAACCTTTGTGGGGTACAGTGAACACAATCTTTGTGGGGTGCAGTGAACAAAACCTTTGTGGGGTAGAGTGAACACAATCTTTGTGGGGTACAGTGAACACAATCTTTGTGGGGTACAGTGAACACAATCTCATACTTCTGAAGCTTTGAGGGTGCTGCCTGTTCTATACTCCTCCTCCTCATCCATCCTTTTAGGTGTACAAACAATAGTAATTGGGGCCTAGTGTGCTTCTGTACGTGTGAAAAACATACACTTTTTTTGATCATATTTCCTATTCCGTTATTCAATAAAAACCTTTGGGGCTCAATTAAATTGTGGAATAGTCTGTGTCGGTACGTGTGAGATCCACCTTTCCAAGTTTTTGGGGTTCATCTCATACTTCTGAAGCTTTGAGGGTGCTGCCTGTTCTATACTCCTCCTCCTCCTCTTCCTCATCCATCCTTTTAGGTGTACAAACAATAGTAATTGGGGCCTAGTGTGCTTCTGTACGTGTGAAAAACATACACTTTTTTTTGATCATATTTCCTATTCCGCTATTCAATAAAAACCTTTGGGGCTTAATTAAATTGCGGAATAGTCTGTGTCGGTACGTGTGAGATCCACCTTTCCAAGTTTTTGGGGTTCATCTCATACTTCTGAAGCTTTGAGGGTGCTGCCTGTTCTATACTCCTCCTCCTCCTCCTCCTCCTCATCCATCCTTTTAGGTGTACAAACAATAGTAATTGGGGCCTAGTGTGCTTCTGTACGTGTGAAAAACATACACTTTTTTTTGATCATATTTCCTATTCCGCTATTCAATAAAAACCTTTGGGGCTCAATTAAATTGCGGAATAGTCTGTGTCGGTACGTGTGAGATCCACCTTTCCAAGTTTTTGGGGTTCATCTCATACTTCTGAAGCTTTGAGGGTGCTGCCTGTTCTATACTCCTCCTCCTCCTCCTCCTCATCCATCCTTTTAGGTGTACAAACAATAGTAATTGGGGCCTAGTGTGCTTCTGTACGTGTGAAAAACATACACTTTTTTTTGATCATATTTCCTATTCCGCTATTCAATAAAAACCTTTGGGGCTCAATTAAATTGCGGAATAGTCTGTGTCGGTACGTGTGAGATCCACCTTTCCAAGTTTTTGGGGTTCATCTCATACTTCTGAAGCTTTGAGGGTGCTGCCTGTTCTATACTCCTCCTCCTCCTCTTCCTCATCCATCCTTTTAGGTGTACAAACAATAGTAATTGGGGCCTAGTGTGCTTCTGTACGTGTGAAAAACATACACTTTTTTTTGATCATATTTCCTATTCCGCTATTCAATAAAAACCTTTGGGGCTCAATTAAATTGCGGAATAGTCTGTGTCGGTACGTGTGAGATCCACCTTTCCAAGTTTTTGGGGTTCATCTCATACTTCTGAAGCTTTGAGGGTGCTGCCTGTTCTATACTCCTCCTCCTCCTCTTCCTCATCCATCCTTTTAGGTGTACAAACAATAGTAATTGGGGCCTAGTGTGCTTCTGTACGTGTGAAAAACATACACTTTTTTTTTATCATATTTCCTATTCCGCTATTCAATAAAAACCTTTGGGGCTCAATTAAATTGCGGAATAGTCTGTGTCAGTACGTGTGAGATCCACCTTTCCAAGTTTTTGGGGTTCATCTCATACTTCTGAAGCTTTGAGGGTGCTGCCTGTTCTATACTCCTCCTCCTCCTCCTCCTCATCCATCCTTTTAGGTGTACAAACAATAGTAATTGGGGCCTAGTGTGCTTCTGTACGTGTGAAAAACATACACTTTTTTTTGATCATATTTCCTATTCCGCTATTCAATAAAAACCTTTGGGGCTCAATTAAATTGCGGAATAATCTGTGTCTGTACGTGTGAGATCCACCTTTCCAAGTTTTTGGGGTTCATCTCATACTTCTGAAGCTTTGAGGGTGCTGCCTGTTCTATACTCCTCCTCCTCCTCCTCCTCATCCATCCTTTTAGGTGTACAAACAATAGTAATTGGGGCCTAGTGTGCTTCTGTACGTGTGAAAAACATACACTTTTTTTTATCATATTTCCTATTCCGCTATTCAATAAAAACCTTTGGGGCTCAATTAAATTGCGGAATAGTCTGTGTCGGTACGTGTGAGATCCACCTTTCCAAGTTTTTGGGGTTCATCTCATACTTTTGAAGCTTTGAGGGTGCTGCCTGTTCTATACTCCTCCTCCTCCTCCTCCTCCTCATCCATCCATTTAGGTGTACAAACAATAGTAATTGGGGCCTAGTGTGCTTCTGTACGTGTGAAAAACATACACTTTTTTTTGATCATATTTCTTATTCCGCTATTCAATAAAAACCTTTGGGGCTCAATTAAATTGCGGAATAGTCTGTGTCGGTACGTGTGAGATCCACCTTTCCAAGTTTTTGGGGTTCATCTCATACTTCTGAAGCTTTGAGGGTGCTGCCTGTTCTATACTCCTCCTCCTCCTCTTCCTCATCCATCCTTTTAGGTGTACAAACAATAGTAATTGGGGCCTAGTGTGCTTCTGTACGTGTGAAAAACATACACTTTTTTTTTATCATATTTCCTATTCCGCTATTCAATAAAAACCTTTGGGGCTCAATTAAATTGCGGAATAGTCTGTGTCGGTACGTGTGAGATCCACCTTTCCAAGTTTTTGGGGTTCATCTCATACTTCTGAAGATTTGAGGGTGCTGCCTGTTCCATACTCCTCTTCCTCATCCTCCCTTTAGGGTAGGAAAAAATTTAATCAGGCCTAGTCTGTGTTTGTACGTGTGAGATACACAGTTTTTTATCCTATTCCGCTATTCAATACACACCCTTTTGGTGTAAAAAACATTAAATTGCGGCATAGTTTGCATATTTGACATTTGCATATATTGTGCCTTGTTGCACTGTTTTGAGTACTCCACCAACATGGCCAGTGGCAATGACGCCGTTCTCAGCTTAACTTTCCCACTTCTATGCCTCCTTGAAAAAACAATTCGGGCGATGATGGAAGAGGATGTGGCACAGGATGAGGAGGAGGAGGAGGAGGATGAAGAGGTAACATTTCAAAGGCTTTCAGGGCAGTCATTCGCAAGGGGCTCCGAGGGTGGGTTCCTGCACACACAAACGCCAGGGACACAATTGTCCAGCAGGGGCACAGTTCTGGAGGATGAGGAGGATGAGGAGGAGGAGGAGCTGGAGGAGGAGATGGAACCATGTTCACAGCAGGGTGGCACCCAGGCCAGCTCATGGCCATCACTGGTGCGTGGCTGGGGGGATACAGAGGACACGGACGATACACCTCCCACAGAGGACAGCCTTTCGTCGCCTCTGGGCAGCCTGGCACACATGAGCGATTACATGCTGCAGTGTCTCCACAACGACCGCCGAGTTGCCCACATTCTAACTTGTGCTGATTACTGGGTGGCCACGCTGCTGGATCCCCGTTACAAGGACAACGTACCGTCCTTAATTCACTCACTGGAGCGCGATCGCAAGATGCGCGAGTACAAGCGCACGCTGGTAGACGCGATGCTGCTGGCATTCCCATCTGACAGCGGGGCCACAGTGGAAGCACAAGGCAGAGGAGGAGGAGGAGGAGGTCGCCAACTCAACCAGGGCACCGCCAGCACCTCAGAAGGCAGGGTTAGCATGGACGAAATGTGGAAAAGCTTTGTCAGCACGCCACAACAAACAGCAGCACCAGCAGCTCATATGGAACGTCTTAGCAGGAGGCAGCATTTTACCAACATGGTGGAGCAGTATGTGTGCACACGCCTACATGTAGTGAATGAGGGGTCTGCCCCCTTCAACTTCTGGGTCTCCAAATTGGGCACATGGCCTGAGCTTGCCCTTTACGCCTTGGAGGTGCTGGCGTGCCCTGCAGCCAGTGTATTATCTGAACGGGTATTTAGCACGGCTGGGGGTGTTATAACAGACAAGCGCAGCCGCCTGTCCAGAGACAATGTGGACAAGCTCACGTTCATTAAAATGAACCAGGCATGGATCCCACGGGACTTTTCCGTACCTTGTGCAGAATAGCAATGGATACCGACCTTACCCAGCCATTGTTCCATTTTTGCTCTTTCTCACTCTTTTGGGGTGTACCCTCATTTAAAATTTGTGAAAAGAAGCAGTGTTGGCTACCTCGTCCTCCTCCTCAGGGCCAGATTAATGTAGGGGCTATTGGAGCTGCAGCTCCACGCAGGCCCCTACCTTTTATATAGGCCCCGGGTTGGCCATATTCACTGTGACCGCTCTTCTGTCACTTGTAAACACAGAAGTCTGGCTTCTATGCTCGCTTCCCCAGGCAGCACCCTCAGAACCTCCCCACACAGCGCGAAGGCCGGACAAGGAGGGACAGTTGCCGATGCATGGATGTGTTTATGGGCTTCAGAGACAGCATCCCATGTTGAATTAGGCATGCATGGCTGCACCCTTCCTCCTCTGGGTGCATGCCAAGGCACGGCCCTTAAGGCCCTTCAAAATCCTCAGCACCAAGACCATGATGCTCTTAATCCGGCCCTGGTCCTCCTCCACCGCCGCTTCCACCTACACCGCCCATAGGTGTGCGCAGCCTATTGCATTAGGGTGTGCACCCCAAAGTTGAAATACACATGCATGTGTTTGCCTACATGTACATGGCCCCGATACATTACTCTCCCTGCTGGCAAAGAGAAATAGAGCAGAGCAGGTGCGAGGGAGATCTTTCCCATCTCCTCACTGGCAAACAGAGCGATAATGCTATGTGCCCTAGGTGATTAGGGTGTGCCCAGGTACACCAGGCACACCCTGTGCGCACGCCTATGACACCGCCACATCCACCACCACCTCAACCTCCCTCCTACTCCATATGGGCCTCGTCCTTCAGAGATGAAGAACATTGTTTTATTTTTCTGTTTTTTTTTTATTGTTTTAAGTTATTTCCCTATCCACATTTGTTTGCAGAGCACTTGCCATGCTCTTAACTACGTTTTGCTGCCATTTGCAGCACTCTAGCCCTTTCCATTGGTGTTTTAGAGCCATTTTAGTGCCTTAAAGTTCGGGTCCCCATTGACTTCAATGGGGTTCGGTGTCCGGGAAAAGTTCGGTAAAAGTCCGGGACACGGACCCGGACTTTTTTTTAAAGTTCGGCCGAACCCGTCGAACACGGACATCTAGGTGTCCGCTCAACCCTACCTATAACGACATTGGAGCACTTTAAATGACTTTTGTGGACATTAACAGAGCGATTTGTGTCACTGCTGCTGATCTCTAACTGCCCCTACAGCAACCACTGGATACCTCTCCCTATACTAAAGAGACTGTAATAGACCCTGTAATGACATTGGAGCACTTTAAATGACTTTTGTGGACATTAACAGAGCGATTTGTGTCACTGCAGATGACGATCTCTAACTGCCCCTACAGCACAGACTGAATAACCTGTCCCTATACTGAAGAAAGACTGGAACTATACCGATATTCCAGCCCTGAAAAGGACTTTTGTGTACATTAACATAGCGATTTGTGTGACTGCAGCCGATCTCTAACTGCCTCTAAAGCACCGACTGGATACCTGTCCCTAACCTGAAAAGAGACTGTAGAAGGCCTATACCGAAATACCAGCCCTGAAAAGGACTTTTCTGGATCTCCACAATGCTATATCTGTGTCTAGCAAACTCTCCCTGATGAGCACAGCAGACCTCTCCCTACACTGGCAAAAAGCGGAATGTAAAATGGCCGCCAGGTCAGGTCTATTTATAGGGTAATAGGACTGTCCATGTGCTGGAATGTTTCAATTGGCTGTCCCGTTCCACCTGACGGCTGAGTCATGGGTCAAAGTTCTCCCCAATGAAAACTAATATGGCCGCCGTGAGCTACGCCATGTGTTCGCAAATTTGGCGGGTAGCGAACAAGCAAAATTTGCCGTGAACCGACCACAGAGTGAACCACAAGGCCATCTCTATTCATGAGTTCATGCCTAGTCTAGTGGTACAGAACTCTATTCTAAGTTACCTTGGCATAGTTACATAGTTAGTCAGGTTGAAAAAGACCCAAGTCCATCTAGTTCAACCAATAAAAGGGGAAAAAACAACCCATGTACACAATCCTATACCCACATTTGATCCAGAGGAAGGCAAAAAACCCCAGCAAAGCATGATCTAATTTGCTCTAGCAGGGGAAAACATTCCTTCCTGATCCCCCAAGAGGTGACCAGATGTTCTCTGGATCAACTTTACCTATAAATGTTAGTATCCAATTATATTATGTACATTTAGAAAAGAATACAGGCCTTTTTTAAAGCCATCTACTGAGCTGGCCAGAACCAGCTCTTGAGGGAGCTTATTCCCCATTTTCTCAGCTCTTACTGAGGAAAAAACCTTTCCATATTTGGAGATAACATTTTTTTTCCTCTAGACGTAAAGAGTGCCCCCTTGTCCTCCGTGAGGAACTTAACCACTTCTGGACCGGAAGGATTTGCCCCCTTAATGGCCAGGCCATTTTTTGTGATTCGGCACTGTGTTATTTTGATGGAAAATTGCGCAGTCATGCAACACTGTACCAAAATAAATTTATATCCTTATTTTCCCACAAATAGAGCTTTTTTTGGTGGTATTTGAGCACCTGTGCGATTTTTACTTTTTTGTGCTATAAACAAAAAAAGAGCGACAATTCTGAAAAAAAAAAAAACAATATTTTTCACATTCTTCTATATAACATTCCCCCAAAAAAAAATGTCATCCTTTTAGGCCAATTTGTTTTCTGCTACATATTTTTGTTAAATAATAAGCATATTTTGATTTGTTTTCACAAAAGTTATCACGTCTACAAACTAGGTTTATGTAATTTTTATTTATTTATTTCTAATAGTAATGGCAGCGGGACTGCAACATTGCGGCAGACGGATCGGACCCCTAACTGACATTTTTGACACTTTTGGGGGGACCAGTGACATTACTACAGTAATCAGTGCTAAAAATATGCACTGTTACTGTAATAATGACATTGGCTGGGAAGGGGTAACCTAAGACTTATCAAGGGGGTAAGTGTGAGCCTAGGGGAATTTTTACCAACTGTATGGGGAATGGGCTTGTGAAATGACCATAGAGACTTGTGATCCTATATTGAAGGATCACAGGTGTTCTGTGATCATTTCAGAGAGAAGAATGGTCAGCTGTGTTTACAACAGCTGACCGTCCTTCTCTCTCAGCGGGGAGCGATCGCGGGTGCCCAGGGGCAATCGAGGCCGCCGGCTTCATGGATCGGGAGAGTCAGCCTGCCACAGTAAATCTGTGGCGGGCGGTTGGGAAGGTGTTAAAGTGAATAATTCAACACCAAGTTCACTATATGGACCACTTATGTATTTATACATGTTAATCATATCCCTCCTAATCTCCTCTTTCCAAGAGAGAATAAGTTCACTTCCTCTAATCTTTCTTCATAGCTGAGCTCCTCCATGCCTCTTATCAGTTTGGTTGCCCTTCTCTGCACTTTCTCCAGTTCCCCAATATCCTTTTTGTGAACTGATGCCCAAAACTGAACTGCATTTTCCAGATGAGGTCTCTACATAGTAAATATCTGTCTGTCTATTGGACTGTGTCTACACCTATGTTCATTGTGTTAATTTGTTCTCAAATCACTAAATTGTCTTCTGTCTATTTCCTGGTGTCAATTCACAGCTGAATTAGAGGTGTCCATACTCATGTTCTTATAAGTGCTTGCAGTCATTTTCATTCAACCAGGTGTTAGAGGGGCTGAGGCTGTTCCCTGAGTTCTCGGAATTGAGGTGCAGAACAGAGAACCCAAATTACCAAGCGGCTCCTGTAGGGGTAGCGCTATAAACACAAGGTTCTGTAAAGTGGCACAACAAAAGACACCTAGCAAAGAAACATAACTAAAATATAGACCTGTTCAAGATGAGACTTTCTCTGGGCAAATTGCAGTAATATTTGGAAGTATTCCAATTTGGCATCTGATTAAAAATACAGTACATTTCATTGTATTAGATTTCAGCAGTGAACTCTCATTTATAATATGTTCCTCCTTGCTGTCCCACTGACTCAGTTCTGCTTTATGTCTGCAAACGACGTGAGGGTTTATTTATTTCCTCTCATACAAACATGCCATGGCAAGTCATAACATAGACTTTATTAACATTCTCCAAACTTATCTTTATATTGATGAGAAAAGAAACCCATTCAAATGAGTGGAAACAGGATTGACATTGGGAGCAGCAAGAGCACATTGTTGAATGTTGTAGAACTGGAACAGACCAGCATAGCTATGTATGCCATTAGCATGCACTTGAACCCATAGTTACATAGTTAGTGAGGTTGAAAAAAGACATCAGTCTATCCAGTTCAACCTATGATGTCTGTGTGTGTGTTTGCTGTTAACCGTACATTGTATACCCCTCTATGTTGTGGTCTTTAAGGTGCCCATATAATAGTTTTTTGAAACTATCAATGCTCCCTGCTGATACGACTGCTTGTGGAAGAGAATTCCACATCCTTACTGCTCTCCCAGTGAAGAACCCCCTGCGTATTTTAACCACTTTACCACCGGAAGATTTTGCTGTCTTCCGTCCAGGCCACTTTTTGCGATTCGGCGCTGTGCGACTTCAACTGACAATTGCGCGGTCGTGCGACGCCGTACCCAAACTAAATTTACGTCCTTTTTTTCCCACAAACAGAGCTTTCTTTTGGTGGTATTTGATCACCTGTGCGATTTTTACTTTTTGCGCTATAAACAAGAAAAGAGCGTTTATTTTGAAAAAATAACAATATTTGTAACATTTTTTTATATGAAATTCTCCCCAAAAAAGATGTAAAAACCAATTTTTTTTAAAATTTTTGGCCAATTTGTTTTATGCTACATATGTTTGGTAAAAAAAATCGCAATAAGCGTATTTTGATTGGTTTGCGCAAAAGTTATTGCGTTTACTAACAAAGGGAAAGATTTCTGTCATTTTTGGTGGTTTTTTTTTAACGCGTAATGGCGGCGATCTGCGATTTTTTTTGCGGGACTGTGACATTGCGGCAGACAGATCGGACCCTTGACTGACATTTTTGACACTTTTGGGGGTACCAGTGACATTACTGCAGTAATCAGTGCTATATATATGCACTGTTACTGTAAAAATGACACTGGCAGGGAAGGGGTTAATTTTATTGGAGAGGGAGGGGTTAATGTATGCCTGGTGCTTACTGACGTGTAGGGGGGGAGGTGACTGTGTGAGTCATGGACAGATCGGATGTCCAGCTATGCTGAACAGTCCGATCTGTCACTCCCTGTCACTATGGAGATCCGCCCGCTGTGTTTACACACAGCGGGCGGATCTCCAGACTCGATCCCCGACGATCGGGTAAGAGCAGCGGCGATCGCCGCTGCTCCTCCCCTGGCCCGACTCCCGCTGTGAATGAAAACAGCGGGAACGAGCCTCCGGCGGCGCGCAAGCGCCGCCCAGAAGGGGGAGTGTCCAACGACGTTAATACTACGTCGCTGGACGATAACGAACCACTCTGCCGCAGTAGTATTACTGTGAGCGGTTCTAAAGTGGTTAAGGTTAAACCGCCTTTCCTCTAGTTTTAGTGAGTGACCACGTGTCTTATTGTATTTCCTTTCTCTGAATAGGTTTTTCCATATGCTAGGGTTGCCAGTACAATATTTGTACATTGATATCATATCCCCCCTCAATCGTCTCTTCTCCAGAGAGAATAAGTTCAGTGCTTGTAGTCTTTCCTCATAGCTGATGTCCTCCATTCCCCTAATTATTTTTGTTGCCCTTCTCTGGACTTTCTCCAGTTCCAGCACATCCTTCCTGAGGACCGGTTTCCAGAACTGGACAGCATACTCCAGATGTGGCCGGACCAGAGTCTTGTAGAGTGGGAGAATAATCTCTTTATTTCTGGAGTGATGACCCAGTGTTCCAGCATCCAGTTCTCATGTTTCATAGGCAGTGGGAAGATGGATCGGTAAGGTTAAAAGTAGGTGGACTGGCCTATCCATGTAGATAATATAAATGGTATGCTTGTTCAGTATTTCCCAAAATGTGGGATGAGTATTGCTGGTGCTACACATACTCACTGAAGATTAGAATGACAGCCTCACTGGACAAAAATGACAGCCTTTATACTTTCTTAGCATATGTTTTCTTTAGATAGTATTCTAATAATTTTCCATCCGACTAAAATTTTCAATTTATAATCAATAGGCTTTAAAGCCCAATTCCAGCTTAATTTTAAAAAAATAAATAAAAATCAGTAGTTCATATAACAAAAAAATAATGAAACATACAAATTGCGCTGCAGTACCCTTTTCCTCTACAACAAAGTTCTCTGTCAGGCTCCTCTTTCTGTGATTCGGTGTAAAACTGGCCAGCAGCAAGGCAGATTTAATCAGGGATAATGTGCCTAACCGGTACATGCCTAACTTTTACTTTATTTATAGCGATAGGGGGTGTATTGAATATAATATGTAAGATGGTTTAGATGTATGATTTTCCTCATTTTTTTTCTTTCAAACAATGCAGCAGCATTCTGTGAGCAATGAACAGGTGGACAGTAACAGGTCCACAAGTGCAGTGAAACCCACAAAAGAAATGACCCCCTCCCTCCAGTACAACCCTGAAACGAAAGCACAAAAAAAGAATTAAAGTATAGGTTTGTTTTCTAACTGATTCAAATATTTTCCTTTGCAAATTTTCAGCTTTCCTACTTGGAAAGCATAGCAACATTAAGTAATTTAGAAGAATCTCACAAGCATATCAAATGTATTTTAAATGCAGGCTGACTATAACTAAAAGCAAGATGCATATACCTCTCCATGCAAGCCCTTAAGCTAATGCTAGCCATGCTAGTAGGTTGAATAAGGTAAATCCATGGAATTCTTTATCTATGCTAAAAAGCTTGAAAGGAGGAAAATCCACTGCTGGCTATTGTACCTCTGACTGTCTGAATGCCCAAACAGGGATTGCATCTGATAGGATGGGGTCACCGTTCCGACGGAAATTTTCCACCTAGCTCAGTAATTTTAAATTACACTTTGCCAATCTGGGTGGTGCTTACAGGGTCACCCAGGGCTTGCTTTTCAGTGGTCTTAGGCTTCAGAGGTAATTGAATGCCAAGCCAGCTTTTGAATACATCATCCCTATTGCTCATTAAACCTGGGTACTTGTCTCACTGGTACTGAAAGTGTCCCACTCTAAATTATTATAGTCCAAATGCTGAGACCTCATCGGCCCAATATTTTTTTATTTGGTTGAAATTTTCGTTCTTCAGAGATTTGGATGTATCCGAGTTTCCAAGTTACAAAAGTAACTAATTTAAACAAATTCAAAATAGTGAAACCAAATTTCATCCGAAAATAATAAATTAAATCAAGTTCAAAACAAAAACTAAATTGAATTAGAAAAAAAATATGAAATGTACACATATTGCTGACTATTGCTGATATCCTTCAAACCAAGTGTGTATTAGAATATAGCCATCTTGCAAAATTTAGATTTCAAAAAGAATAGCATAGAATAACAGAATAGAATAGAATAGAATAGAATAGAATAGAATAGAATAGAAAATATTTGAATAGAAAAAAATAGAATAGAATAGAATAAATATATCTGTCTTCTGAAATTAGAATTTTGAAAAGAATGGAATAGAATAAAATAGAATAGAATGGAAAAGAATAGAATAGAAAAAAATATATAGAACAGAATATAAGGAATATAGCCATCTTCTAAAAATTAGAATTTTGAAAAGAATAGAATAGAATAAAATAGAAAAAATAAACTAAAATAGAATAGAAAATAAAAGAATAGAAATAAATAGAATAGATTAGTAGTAGATTAGGTTCAACACTCAAAGATGACTTAATCTTGGGCAATAACATAATGGGAGAGATTTCCTTAAACAGGTGCACACACAATCTGTTGCAGCTGTGCATAGTAACCAGCTTCTTAGCTTGTTCAATTAAGCTTTGACAATAAAACGTAGAAACTGATTGGTTACAATGCAGGGCTACACCAGATTCGGTGTGCATCAGTTTTAGTAAATCTGCCCCAATGTTTTATTACCAAACTGTCCTATTATCACCAAATGTAAAATCGTGATTCTTTCACACAATTACTTGGCACTGAGGACTGAGAAATCACATCAAAGTACACGTACCCACCATCAGTGTAAATGACACTGTATACATTCACTTGGCACACTCACATTTATTCATCAAACACTTGGCTTCAGCACAAAGCCTCTGTGGCTCCAAGCCCTCCTAATCTCTCCCCATTTACTCATGTGGTAGGGTAATAGCTGTTTATAATGAGAAAGCTATTAGCTGCTTCCTGCTCAGGATTTAGGCATTAGAAACTTGTTGCAATCATCTTTGAAAAAATAATCTTGTCAAAAACAAAATCATTATAATGTGATTAAAGCTGAGGAGAGGCACCTATAGTTTATATACACAGTTTAAGAATTGGACTTTAAGCACTTTACCCATCACGTCTTATAACATGTAAGACATGGTCACATTTGAATATAAAGGGGATATAACAATTGAGTGCTTAAATACACATCACCGTCCAGCTGTATAGAATCAATATGTTGCCTGGTAATCTCATGAAGAACTGTGGATGATGTATGTGTCTTTCAGGTGCTAGTGGCAGCTTTGAAGGACTGTGTGTGTCTAAAAATGACATAGGTCACTCATTTGTTGTGTTAGATTGGATGACTGTGCATAGAAGCAGAGTTCTATGCCTACAAGAGGATTGTGCAGGGAATGAATGTCCAAGAAGGCTTGATCCCCTAACCTCAAGTGGGTCTTTACAAAGTAAGAGATACAGTATATTCAGGTACTGGTGAAGGAGAAGCATTCTTAAGGAGGAAGTAAACTTCCTTCTTTTGCTTTTACCTATTGGTAAGCCTATAATAAGGCTTATCTATATGTAGTGTATATGTGCAGATCACCCTGTCCCTGGATTGTAAACCCCTTTGTTTCATTCTCCTATGAGTTTGGGACATTGCCTTCTATTTCATTTTATGTTCACTTTATTCATCTACCGAACAAACAACCGAACAGTCAGACTCATAGCAGATGGTAATATCATCAGCTCAACCACCTGTCTTCCACACATCGTTGAATATGCGGATTTACCCACCTGTTATCTACAATGGGATCTGTATTTACACTTATGATAATGTGTATTGTATTTCATGAGCTTGAGAACAGCCGTCTGTGAGTTAATTGGCTCAGGCGGATTGAATGACTGTCATCTGTTAGTTGCTGAGTGGAAATACTGTAGAATACTGTTTGTGTTGGTCATTCCTTAGATATGTTAATTATATTTCTGTATACAATTCTGTCTGCATATGAAAATGTAACCAAACTCACCTGACCTGATAGTGTATATATTGTGTGTGAGTGGGTTCAATGAAGAGTTCCTGCTTACCCTCAACATAGAGTCTCATCTCATGTTTGTGGGAGAAGGCTTTACCAGCTCTCTCTCTTCTGCTTGAATCGCTAAATCACTACCTCTTATAAGAGCAGTTCATGCTCTACTCTACAGCATCCCTCCCACTAGGGGGAAGAGAACATCTCTGGTGACGGAGTCCCTCTTTCCATCGGGGGGGCCGCTACAGTATATATCTCCTAAACAGGCACTGTTTAGAAGATATTTACATTGCATTCAGCCAGTAACATCACTGGCATATGCACTCGGAAGGAACTGTACCGTTCCTTCAGAGCCTGGTGCCGTAAACGGCGGCTCCCACCCGCATGCGCTGGAGTTTTGTCATCATGGCTCTGGCCAGTCACAGAGCCAGAGTCCACGAACATTGAAGCAAGATGGGTGAAGATAGAGGCAGCTGCAACACTGACTTCTCGACATGGAAGATCTTTGTTTTCAGGTGTGTTTAACATAATGTGCTAGTTTGCAATGCATACTAGCACAATATAGCTTTAATGCACACGTTCCCCCTCAAAAAAGAAAAATCTATAGCGGTTTACAACCTCTTTACTTAATCCTGTAAAGATTAGGTATGAGGCACAATCCCCAGAGTTGCAAGCATTAAGAATTGTGTAGCATAAGGCATGCCCTTAAACAGAGCCACGTGAGAAAGGCCAGGGCCTACAGTCTTGTAGTCACTGCTTTTCCTTGAAATACTTTGGGACTGTTGTTCAGCTTGGCCACTGTGACCTCTTCCACTTCCAGTGATCCATTAATTGTAAATTTTGTATACAATTTTGCAAAATGATGGCCAGATTGTACTTGTCCTCTTTGTGGGGTACTTTGCAGTTCTTTAGGGAACTACAGATACTAGTAAAAAATTGATGTGCTAAAGTAAGACAAACATACTCATTGTTTCATTTCAACTCCATATCTCCAAAATCAAAAGTCAGAGCTGGAGTAACCATTAGGCAAAATAAGCACATGCATAGAGCAACAGAGAGTTTTTCCCCTGGTTATCATACCCTTAAAGAATAACTAAACTAAAGGCAAAACTTTTTTAAGTTTTGGATAGAGGGGAGAAGGATTATAAAGCTTGTTGGTTTTTATCGCAGTCTGTGCCCCCATTGGAAGATTCACCCTCTCTATCTGTCCTGTTTACTATTATCATTGAAAGTGAAATTAAAAGAAAATCCCAAATTTTGGGTTGTCCCCAGAAAAGTAATAGAGGGGAAATCTTCCAAAGGGGACACTAGTTCTGGATTTCCTCTCATTTCCTGTTTGGCTATGGGACAGGAAGTGTAGGGAAATGTCTCCACTATGGGACACAAATGGTGGAAAAAAAAAACAACAGGGGCTATACCCCTCTCTTGCTCTATCCAAAAAGGAAAAAAGAATAAGTGCACTTTAAAGCAAAGTACATTTTTTCCCCCGAGCTAACTGACCCCACTCTCTACCTGCACAGATGTATACTTACCGAGATCCAAATTCCACAGCCTCTGTTATTTACTTACATCCTGTGCTACAAGTTCTCTCTCTCCTGGCCGTGTAGACACATTACAGCTCCAAAGATTTCTATAGGTCTCATCTACCCTTGTCTCCTGGCAAGACATGAAGCTCAATCTGTTAAATAAACATTTGTATACAGTTGCAGGATCTGGCGTGGGGCTAAGCTGAAAGGTAACTAAAGATGGCTTTTAAACTTTTATTTCATTTTCAGCACTTACTGAGTCCTAAAGCAAAACTAAACTCAGCAATACTTCTCTGCTTCAATGATCCAATTTCTGTGAGATGCCTCACCGAAGCCAACATATTCCCCCTGGTTTCTTCTGGTTGTTCGGTCTTCAACCATCTTGATTGATTGGTGTTAGATAACGTATTTCCAGTGCATGCGCAGAAGTTCAGTCAACTTGGCACCAAGGCACCATGCTAATAATGTAACCCGAGCTGCACATTGCATGTCACTTCTGCAATAAAAAGCTTGCATACTCCCAATTTTTTTTAAACACTTTAGTTCTACTTTAATGTCTTGACAGTTAAGCAATGGGGGAGCCAAGGGGGCACCATTGTTGGGCTGTGCTTAAGGCATCGGTTGCTCCTAATCTGGCCAGTTCCTAATACTTTGTAATGACTAAAAAAAATTAAACCTAAGTCAGTATAGCCATTGCTTTGTCTGCCATTGCAAAGTGCTTCTATCTTATAAGCAACCGGGTTACAAGTGACACCTAATGTTAAAGACAGGCATTCTAAATTCTGTCCACCAAAGTAATTATAAGTTATCACCATCCATGATGCAGTCTAATTATACACATGCCTGATGCAATATAATTATACACAACAGCAATATAATCAATTTATAAACAAGGCCGATGCAGTCTAATTGTACAGAGGCCTGATGCAGTTTAATTATATACAACACCAATGCAGTCTAGTAATACACAGGTCTAATGAGTTTAATTATATACCCATGATCTTTGGCAAATGGTGTCCCTGCTTCACATAACTGCTGTCTGTAGAAACAAGGGGAAGGCACAAAACTGAATGTCTGTTAAGACTGTTTGGATTGTACAAAATAACTGACTGGTAAAGTCAGCATGCCTTTCCACAAGCCTTGACAATACGTATCTTAGCCAGAAAACACTCTTCTGTGCACCTTTGATTTTTCTTTTTTCTTTTTAATAATCAGAGCTTGAATATATTAGATTGTGGGCTAAGCTCTGCCCATCCATTGCTACTTAGGCCAACTTTAATCACCACATAGGTGTTCTCATTGGACAAGGGATGTCTGCTGGCACAGGCTTACAGTACCTCACATGTAGGGTCTCTATTTACAAAGTGAATGCTAATTAGAGAGGTGCAGAGAGGTGAAGGTAATAGCAACATCTGATGTTAGGCAGGACTTGGTTTTAACCACTTTACCACCGGAGGATTTTGCTGTCTTACGTCCAGGCCACTTTGCGATTCGGCACTGCGTGGCTTTAACTGACATTTGCTTGGTCATGCAACGCTGTACCCAAACTAAATTTACGTCCTTTTTTCCCACAAACAGAGCTTTCTTTTGGTGCTATTTGATCACCTGTGCGATTTTTACTTTTTGCGCTATAAACAAAAAAAGAGCGACAATTTTGAAAAAATAACAATATTTTTCACATTTTTTTATATGAAATTCCCCCCCAAAAAAATGTAAAAATCAAAATTTTTGATCATTTTAGGCCAATTTGTTTTCTGCTACATATTTTTGGTAAAAAAAAATCACAATAAGCGTATTTTGATTGGTTTGCGCAAAAGTTATTGTGTTTACTAACTAAGGGAAAGATTTCTGTCATTTTTGGTGTTTTTACTTGTATTTAACAAAGTGCTGTAAAAATAAAGTGACAGAGCCAAACAAACAATAGTGCTATTATTCATGTATACACAATCTTCTGTTATTAAATCCAACCTTATGCATATGCAAACTCATAAATATATAAATGTACAATCAATAAAGTGCTGTCCGTAAGAAAGTTTTTAAGCGTCCTAAACAGATTGCCCCAATTCTATGTATCAGCCTGTAATTACTTATACATTAAAAAAAAAAACTTCTGCATTACTTCTCCAATATTCCCTAGGTCCAGGAATTAATAGAGAAGTAATGGAGTTGTTTTTTATACAACAAGCACTGACATTGAGCACTTTGGATGTTAACTCATTAGGAATTAGCCATATTGTTAAATTGCACTGTCGCTTTATTTTTACAGCAATTTTATACAGATAGCTGTGCTAGGCAAAAAACAGTGATTAAATACCAAATATTAAACACTTAATAGTGCAACTATTTAACACAACTGTGCTCTCAATTCTCAATGCTTATAAAAAATAAAAATGAAAAAATAAAGAAAACAAAAGATGTCCATAAAGTGTTCATCACATGTGATACAGTCAGGTCCATTAATATTGGGACATTGACACAATCCTAAGCGTAGACACCACCACAATGGATTTGAAATGAAACAGACAACATGTGCGTTAACTGCAGACTTTCAGCTTTACTTTGAAGGTATTTACATCCAGATCAGGTGAACAGTGTAGGAATTACAACAGTTTGTATATGTGCCTCCCACTTTTTAAGGGACCAAAAGTAATGGGACGGATTAACAATCATAAATCAAACTTTCACTTTTTATTACTTGGCTGCAAATTCTTTGCAGTCAATTACAGCCTGAAGTCTGGAACACATAGACATCACCAGACGCTGGGTTTCATCCCTGGTGATGCTCTGCCAGGCCTCTACTGCAACTGTCTTCAGTTCATGCTTGTTCTTGGGGCATTTTCCCTTCAGTTTTGTCTTCAGCAAGTGAAATGCATGCTCAATTGGATTCAGGTCAGGTGATTGACTTGGCCATTGCATAACATTCCACTTCTTTCCCTTAAAAACTCTCTGGTTGCTTTCGCAGTATACTTCGGGTCATTGTCCATCTGCACTCTGAAGCATTTGGCTGAATATGAGCAGATAATATTGCCCGAAACACTTCAGAATTCATCCTGCTGCTTTTGTCAGCAGTCACATCATCAATAAATACAAGAGAACTAGTTCCATTGGCAGCCATACATGCCCAGGCCAAGACACTACCACCACCATGCTTCACTGATAAGGTGGTATGCTTTGGATCATGAGCAGTTCCTTTCCTTCTCCATACTCTTCTCTTCCCATCACTCTGGTACAAGTTGATCTTGGTCTCATCTGTCCATAGGATGTTGTTCCAGAACTGCGAAGGCTTTTTTAGATGTTGTTTGGCAAACTCTAATCTGGCCTTCCTGTTTTTGAGGCTCACCAATGGTTTACATCTTGTGGTGAACCCTCTGTATTCACTCTGGTGAAGTCTTCTCTTGATTGTTGACTTTGACACACATACACCTACCTCCTGGAGAGTGTTCTTGATCTGGCCAACTGTTGTAAATGGTGTTTTCTTCACCAGGGAAAGAATTCTTCGGTCATCCATGACAGTTGTTTTCCGTGGTCTTCCGGGTCTTTTGGTGTTGCTGAGCTCACCGGTGCATTCTTTCTTTTTAAGGATGTTCCAAACAGTTGATTTGGCCACACCTAATGTTTTTGCTATCTCTCTGATGGGTTTGTTTTGTTTTTTTCAGCCTAATGATGGCTTGCTTGACTGAGCGACAGCTCTTTGGATCTCATATTGAGAGTTGACAGCAACAGATTCCAAATGCAAATAGCACACTTGAAATGAACTCTGGACATTTTATCTGCTCCTTGTAAATGGGATAAAGAGGGAATAAAACACACCTGGCCATGGAACAGCTGAGCAGTCAATTGTCCCATTACTTTTGGTCCCTTAAAAAGTAGGAGGCACATATACAAACTGTCGTAATTCCTACACCTTTCACCTGATTTGGATGTAAGTACCCTCAAACTAAAGCTGCAAGTCTGCAGTTAAAGCACATCTTATTTGTTTCATTTCAAATCCATTATATAGCCAAAAAGATTAGAATTGTGTCGATGTCAATATTTATGGACTTGACTGTATTTCATGCTTCATGAAATCTTTCTTGTATTCTTCTGTGCAAAAAAACAACCAACACTTAAGTACTGCCACCTAAAAAAGCCCTAAAAATCACCATCACTAGTTGTTGTCGGGAACATTTAAGCAGGAACCACTCCTGCTAGCAGACTGAAACTTCAAATATCTACATGACACTGAGGGAAAGGGCATGCAAAGCAGGGATCCAAGAGATTGACACCCCTAGAAGTGTCAGATTCCCCGTAGAATTTGAGGAACCAGTTCTCTGCAACAGGGCAGCACCGAATGGCATGAAAGGTATGTTTGTTCCAACCTTCTTAGCAGGAATGTGCTTGCATGGAAACTTTTTATTTGGTGACAGGCCCCTTTAAAGACTAAGTCCTCCTGTTATTTAAGGTGAAACATTGTGCCAAGTCGACTCCCTAACTCCAAGCTGATCTCCACTCTGGCATCAGGGGTTCTCCTCTCACGAGGATGCTCAAGGTTTGAAATTTTGTGTGGGTTTGCGTGGCTCTGCCCATAAAACCACATCATTCATTCATAGAGATCTGTAAATGAATAAAGTACAAGTCCCATCTGGCCGTAGTAGACGGACTTGTAGATGTCAATTGAACACAAATATGGTGATCACCCCCTCCAGCTCTCTAACTAAAAGTTCATACCTTCGTATGTATTTGTGGTATTATTTGTTTTGTCACATTCTGAGGCATGGACAAGGATCTGTAGCAAAAGTCTTCAGGGGCCTGTATTTTGGGAGAGTCTAACGGGAGTAACGCCCCCTAGGGGCACCTGAGGAACACCTCACATTATATTAGTTTTTAATAGGCATATATTCTGTGTCCTTTAACAGTTTCAGGCTAGATGCTCTAATACAGTTACTGTGGCACACCCTTACAGAGGGATCATGTCTTCTTCTTTCTTCTCCAACTGGTGACATGCTCTGTACCTACCTGTCTTTACAGTTGACTCCGAAGCATTTTGAAAAAATATTACTAAACAGGTAATTATCTTCACCAGCTTACCTCATGTTATAATTCTTCTCCAATAGCTACATTCCCCCCTTGGGCATACAGGGAAGCCACCATACTTCAAGTCGCAAGGCCTTGTACACTGTGCTCCATGAAGTACCTAGGTCACCTGCCATCGTCACCACTTCCTCTGTCATTTGGCTGCTTCTCCATTTGGTACTCCTTCTCCACATCAGTACATTTAGGGTTGATTAGGTTACATTTGTTACTGTACAGTACACTCTTCAGAACTTTGATAGTAATGTAATGTGTGTGAAAAGAATGCTGTAACAGTCGTCTATAGATGGGAAAATCTTTAGAGGAAGCAAAATTCTTCAGTTGAGTTGGTAGTTTGGCAGGATGTGATCTGGAATAAAAGAAGAAAGAAGAAAAGCAGTTTCCGTTCCTAGGGTTCTAATATCATCTGGCAAGGCAGATGTTTCTAACATGGCGTGCATCCATAGTCACATTCACTGTGTCGCTCCATTTTATGGAGAAGTCTTTTTCCTCACTCTCTTTGATATAGGTAGGCTGGATTTATTATGTAATTGTAATTAATACAAAGTAAGTGAGTTTCTCAAAGGGCAATACAACACTCAATGTATGCTACATTTTAATTTTTTTAAGAGGCATAGCTATAAACAATTCCTCAGGAACATACTGCCATTTGTCAAGTGAAAAAACACACATTTAGCAAACAAGTACACAGTTGAATCTAAATTTTGCATTTTTTTCATGATCTTCACAGTTCTGCCAGACAGCACAGGGGACCTGACTTTTCTCTACTGCAGTTACGTTATATACAGTATCTAGGTCTTGTCCCTTCCCCGGTCTATGACTGGACAGTGAATTAGAAGCAGCAGACTGTTGAGCTTGTCTTTCTCTCACTCTGCTCTCTCCTTCAATAAGCTTAACTTTTGTTATCACATGAGTACTGCAGCTCCTTCTTGCTACTTATGCTGCTTCTTCCTCCCCTGCCTTATCACTGTTGTGTAGGGATTGCAATTTCAATCAAACGTAATAAGTTTTTAATGAACACACACCTAGGTGAATTGCTATTTTTATTTAACTGCCTAGATTTCAGCTTTAAATAACAAGCAGGAAAATATGAAAACCAAGATTTGGCACTCCTTTATTATAGTTACTTGAATCAAAAGTGTGAAAACGTATTTATTGAAAATAAAACCCTAACAGATGGGTCAGCAACCTGTCAATTGCAGACAGGTGACAGGTAGATTGCATACCCGCTATGCCAACTCTCCATCTGAAGTGCTCCTCCCCCACCTGCAGAGCGTTGCAGGAAGCGATATGCCTACCTATACTGTGCTCATCCCCCCAGGCCATCCTCTCCTATCCATTCAAGGCACTTGTGTGTGACACTATATGGAATGCATGAGAATAGAGGGCTGGTGGGAACCAGTGTGCTAGGACTCAGGAGCAATGTGTTAATGCCAATTCAGCATAGGGAAATCTTTACACAGACTACTGACCCCCCTGTACACTATCTTTCTGACCCTTGTAATTTGCCCTGCTATCCTGTACACTGCCTTGAGCACCCTGTGCTATGCCCTGCTGACCCCTATACTCTGTCCTATGAACTGCCTTCCCCCGTACTCTGTCCTACAAACTGCTGACCCCTATACTCTGTCCTACAAACCTACAAACCGCTGTCTCCTATACTCTGTCCTACAAACTGCTGTCCCCTATACTCTGTCCTACAAACTGCTGTCCCCTATACTCTGTCCTACAAACTGCTGTCCCCTATACTCTGTCCTACAAACTGCTAACCCCTATACTCTGTCCTACAAACTGCTATCCCCTATACTCTGTCCTACAAACTGCTATCCCCTATACTCTGTCCTACAAACTGATATCCCCTATACTCTGTCCTACAAACTGCTATCCCCTATACTCTGTCCTACAAACTGCTGTCCCCTATACTCTGTCCTACAAACTGCTATCCCCTATACTCTGTCCTACAAACTGCTGTCCCCTATACTCTGTCCTACAAACTGCTGTCCCCTATACTCTGTCCTACAAACTGCTAACCCCTATACTCTGTCCTACAAACTGCTAACCCCTATACTCTGTCCTACAAACTGCTGTCCCCTATACTCTGTCCTACAAACTGCTAACCCCTATACTCTGTCCTACAAACTGCTGACCCCTATACTCTGTCCTACAAACTGCTGTCCCTTGTACTCTGCCCTGCTAACCCATTTACTCTGATCAATAAACTAATGCCCCCTGTACACTGTCCTTCAAACTACTGACCTCTGCCCCCTACCAAACATACTAATGACCCATGTACTATGTGCTTAATGTGCTATTAAACTACTGACCCCTGGACCTTTTCCTACAAGCTACTGATCCTGGTACTCTGCCCTACTGCCAGGGATACCACATGCAGGCATCCAGCAAGGATGATCAGATCAATTGGCTGCACCAAGGGATCAGGACCCAGATGGATAAAGGTGTAAATAAGTTTAATAAGCAAAATGACACACTCCAATACCAACACCAGTGACCATAAACAAGTGAATAAAATATAGATGATAACAGTACAAACCCCCAATAGAACCTAACAAACTATATACAAAAGGATGGAGTAAACAATACCAGGACAGGACAGGGACAGGAGGCAAGGAAAGCAGGGAGCCAGGTACAGGAAGCAAGGTACAGGGAACAGGACTCAGGATCAGGATACAGGTTTCAGGATACAGGTTTCAGGATCAGGCTCAGACAGGGACACGGCTAGCAGAGAAAATACTGAAGCACTGAGCCTCAATGAAGGGCGGGCTTATATTCCCTCAGCAGTCCTCCTCAGGTGCAGCTGAATTAAAAGAACAGTCCAGCTGCTGGAAGACACCCACTGGTGGGCCCTGGAACTGCGCCCCTCAGTTCCAGGAACAACAGTGCCACCAGCAGGTGACCCACGTAATGACACGGGTCCTGACACCTACCTATGATGATCCCTGTATATAGCCCTATATACTAATGACCAGTGGACAATGCTCTACATATTACTTACACTGGCCAGGACTCAACTCAGCCAGTTGGGCCAGAACTCAGAGGAAACATCGTTACTTTTTACTGGGGCCTTGCTAGTTAGGTTCTTTAACTGCTTCAGCTCAGGAAGGTTTACCCCCCTTCATGATCAGGCCATTTTTTGTGATACGGCACTTCATTACTTTAGCTGACAAATGCGTGGTCGTGGTACGCTGTACCCAAATGAAATGTATGCCCTTTTTTTTACCACAAACAGAGCTTTCTTTTGGTGGCATTTGATCACCTCTGCAGTTTTTATTTTGTGTGCTGGAAACGAAAAAAAGACAACAAATTTTGAAAAAAAAACCCAACAATATTTTTTACTTTCTGGTATAAAACTTACCCAAAAACCAAATGTAAAAAAAAAATCTAATTTCTTTATCAATTAAGGCCAATATACAGTGGGTACGGAAAGTATTCAGACCCCCTTCGATTTTTCACTCTTTGTTATATTGCAGCCATTTGCTAAAATCATTTAGGTTCATTCTTCTTCCTCATGAATGTACACATAGCACCCCATACTGACAGAAAAACACAGAATTGTTGACATTGTTGCAGATTTATTAAAAAAGAAAAACTGAAATATCACATGGTCCTAAGTATTCAGACCCTTTGCTCAGTATTTAGTAGAAGCCCCCTTTTGATCTAATACAGCCAGGAGTCTTTTTGGAAAAGATGCAACAAGTCTTTCACACCTGGATTTGGGGATACTCTGCCATTCCTCCTTGCAGATTCTCTCCAGTTCTGTCAGGTTGGATGGTAAACGTTGGTGGACAGCCATTTTTAGGTCTCTCCAGAGATGCTCAATTGGGTTTAAGTCAGGGCTCTGGCTGGGCCATTCAAGAACAGTCACGGAGTTGTTGTGAAGCCACTCCTTCGTTATTTTAGCTGTGTGCTTAGGGTCATTGTCTTGTTGGAAGGTAAACCTTTGGCCCAGTCTGAGGTCCAGAGCACTCTGGAGAAGGTTTTTGTCCAAGATATCCCTGTACTTGGCCGCATTCATCTTTCCCTCGATTGCAACCAGTCGTCCTGTCCCTGCAGCTGAAAAACACCCCCACAGCATGATGCTGCCACCACCATGCTTCACTGTTGGGACTGTATTGGACAGGTGATGAGCAGTGCCTGGTTTTCTCCACACATACCGCTTAGAATTAAGGCCAAAAAGTTCTATTTTGGTCTCATCAGACCAGAGAATCTTATTTCTCACCATCTTGGAGTCCTTCAGGTGTTTTTTAGCAAACTCCATGCGGGCTTTCATGTGTCTTACACTGAGGAGAGGCTTCCGTCGGGCCACTCTGCCATAAAGCCCCGACTGGTGGAGGGCTGCAGTGATGGTTGACTTTCTACAACTTTCTCCCATCTCCTGACTGCATCTCTGGAGCTCAGCCACAGTGATCTTTGGGTTCTTCTTTACCTCTCTCACCAAGGCTCTTCTCCCCCGATAGCTCAGTTTGGCCGGACGGCCAGCTCTAGGAAGGGTTCTGGTCGTCCCAAACGTCTTCCATTTGAGGATTATGGAGGCCACTGTGCTCTTAGGAACCTTAAGTGCAGCAGAAATCTTTTTGTAACCTTGGCCAGATCTGTGCCTTGCCACAATTCTGTCTCTGAGCTCTTCAGGCAGTTCCTTTGACCTCATGATTCTCATTTGCTCTGACATGCATTGTGATCTGGAAGGTCTTATATAGACAGGTGTGTGGCTTTCCTAATCAAGTCCAATCAGTATAATCAAACACAGCTGGATTCAAATGAAGGTGTAGAACCATCTCAAGGATGATCAGAAGAAATGGAAAGCACCTGAGTTAAATATGAGTGTCACAGCAAAGGGTCTGAATACTTAGGACCATGTGATATTTCAGTTTTTCTTTTTTAATAAATCTGCAACAATGTCAACAATTCAGTGTTTTTCTGTCAGTATGGGGTGCTATGTGTACATTCATGAGGAAGAAGAATGAACCTAAATTATTTTAGCAAATGGCTGCAATATAACAAAGAGTGAAAAATTTAAGAGGGTCTGAATACTTTCCGTACCCACTGTATATTGTGCTACATATTTTTGTAGTGCAGTGTACAGGGATCCATATTTTGGTAAATCCCAATAAGTGTATATTGATTGGTTTGCGCAAAAGTTATAGCGTCTTCAAACAATGGGATATATTTATGGAATTTTTTATTTTATTGTTTTTTACTAGTAATTATGATGGTCAGCGACTTATAGCCGGACTGCGATATTGTGGCTGATAAATTGGACCCTAACTGACACTTTTGAGACTTTTTTTTGAACCAGTGACAGTAATACAGTGATCAGTGCTAAAAATATACATTGTCACTGTACTAATGACACTGGCTGGGAAGGGGTTAACATCAAGGGCGATCAAAGGGTTAAATGTGTTCCTAGGGAGTGCTTTCAAACTGTGGGAGAAGTGCTTGTGCTGTGGAAAGGCAGAGATCTGTGTTTCTGCTTAGCAGAAACATAAGATTACTGCCTTCCCTTGTCACAGAACAGTGATCTGCCTTGTTTACATGGGCAGATCGCCATTCTTGGGAAAAGTGTTCTGCATAGGTCGCAGAAAAAAGTTGGTTATATGGAGGGTGAATGATGCACAAGGTAACACATAAATGATGTGATAATAGGTCAATTTATTATGATAATTTTGTGTGAAATGCACACTGTGCAGTACAAGTCATGATGTTTCAACGATAAACAGAAAACAAGACGGACAACGTGTAACAAAAATTCAAAAAGCGGCCGGTACAAAAAATGACTTATCAGGGTGAAAAATAGGGGATGTGGGAAGTTCACATGGAGTGTCTCAATCTTGAGCTTGTTCCTCTCACATAATTGTGTATGGCCTGATAAGCTCCTTGTGGAAGTTCGGGTGCGACGGGTGGAGCGATATCACTCAATGTATGGTGCAGAGGGGCTGATCCGGTAAGACGGGGGTTAATTGGAGAGGAGTTTGATCTGGATGGAGGATATGCTGGAGGGATAGTTAATTCTTTTGCATATTCCTCTGCATTGCCTACCAGGGCTGGGCTGTATAGCGGTTGGGTGTCCTGGTATGTGGGGAATGCCTAGAGGGTGTATGCATGCATTGCGGCGACAGTGAGCAGCTGAGTGGCTGGTGTGTATACAGTAGCACTGGTATGGTGCCAGGGTTTCTGGGGGACTTTCTAAGGTACAATGGTCCTGCTGACAGTGTAGCTTATACTCAGTGTATGTACCTGTAAGTTCTGGCTGTGTCTTCGCCCCGCAAAAAGTACCTGTCCTGTCGGATGTCCTGTGCTTGTCTGCTTCCTGAGCTGCTGCTGCTGTCTGCCGCTCTCCTTCCCTTTCTTACGGTCGGTGTCCTCCTGACTCGGCTGTGTCAGTCTGTGAGAACCGTGCGCTCCTTTCCCTCACATCCGCCATCCACTACAGGAGTGTAGTGTGTGTACAGCCGGGCTGATGACGTCAACTAGTTTTGCTGGGCGTGGCGTAGCTTCGTCTGGACGTTCATGAGGTCGGCAGCTGGTCCCTTATAAGTAGTCTTCACAGCTGCACGAACTCAAGTAATCAAGTGGGTGGGGAAGTTTCTGCAGTGGTTTTTTTTCCAATAAATGCTTGGGGCATGTCTGGATGATTCAGCAGGTAGGGGTAAAAGCATTCTTTGCATTTAGAAAGGACATTAGATGGATTGCTCATGTAGCAGCAACAAGATGATACAGGAGACATCCTTAAAGTGGTAGGGGGTCATTATCATGGAAAATAAGAGAGGTGCTGAGAAACGTGGGTCAGCATAGGATGATAAAAAGAAAGGATGTGAAAATACAACATGAAAACCATGACAACATGACAGCAAGACAACAAGGGGGACACGGCCCACAGACACATAGGTACTGCACCTAATCTATAAAGGGGGTACTATATGTGTGTAAGAGGCATCGACCACTGTAAAGAGACGTTTATAGAGGTCATTAAGACCGCTTAATAAATTTGGCTCATACAGAGATATAGGTTGGTGGTCGTGTCATGATGTGTGGGGGCCTAGGTTAGTTTCATGTGTGTGGTCCAATCAAATCGATTGTAGCTAACCATGGAGTCAACTCTGGAGGGGGCCGAACAAATGGCAAGTAATGCATATCAATGCTGTCTTGTTAGGGAGTAAGTGTCGTGGCCTGGTGAGGGGGATGAGTATCAGGATGTCTACTAAAGAATATGGTATAAATAACTAGGAAATTCAGTATTATTGTTCAAGAAAAACTTGGAGGTTCATCTCTGTGTTTAAGCCTAAAGGAATTAGGCTATTCAGGTTAAAAATCCACCATTTCTCTTTTTGTAGTAATATGCGATTAAAATCGCCTCGTCTGGGGGATATTTTCAACTCGTAGATACCTTTGATTTTGGTTCCTTCCAAATTCCCCGCATGGTATTCAGTGAAATGTCTAGCTAGAGGCTTATCTGGGTTTTTCTCTCTGATTTCACGCATGTGCTCACCGATGCGCACTTTTAGCTGTCGTTTAGTCTTTCCTATATAATTCTTTTTGCATGGGCAGGTGATCATATATATCGTTTTAGTAGTGGAACAGTTGATTAGGTTTTGTATCTTGAATTCTTTTTCATCCGTGGCATTGTGGAAGGTATCTGTTCTATCCATTCTGCCTAGGCCTCGAATGATCGACGGGTTCTGGCGGATATCGCATCCGCTTGACCCGCTGTGTCCTACTGTGTACTGCAGGAGCGGGTCGCTAGTGGTGCACGTGCACGCCCCAGACCCGGAAATGCAGAATCACATACCTGTACGTGATTTTGCACAGAGGAGCCACCGCCCCACAGTAAATGTACGTACATACCATATTCATATATTCACACCTATTACTGCTTTGAGAGCCTGTGAAGTGGTTCGTCTGTTTAAATGACTAATAATCTATTTAAATATGATATTCTGGCTGTGTGATAGCATTGCCGATTACTAGTAATGCACTTTGTGGCTTATACAGAGTCAGCAGTCTACCTATCAGATGCTAGGATGTAAGCACTGCCTAGATGTAAAAATCAGGAGACTGTTGAGTAAAGATAAAGAAATGATTGCAGAGTAAAGATAAAGAAAAAGAGTTTTAATATGGCTTCATAAATTGTAGATGGATGACTTTCTGCCCACCATTGTTTTAAATTGTAATCTGTCTTGTGAAAATATAACAAACCATCCTTTATGTCCCTCCTTATTAACTGGTTTGTTTATATATGGGTCTGATATACATTTTTGGATTTATCTTTTGTTTGTGTGTGCTACAACAGGACAGCCTGTCACACTGGGCAATCACACCACCAGCCTATTAGATATGAAAAAAGAAGTCATTTAGTAATAGGCCAGGAAGGAAGCTGTCTGCTTGTCTATTTCCTCTCTTGGAAAAAAATGTCTTTACTGTGCCATAGATAAAACAATGCATTGCTTCTAGGATGCTTAAATGGGAATGCCAAGATATATATATATATATATATATATATATATATATATACACACACCGATCAGCCATAACATTGTGGCCACCCACCTAATATTGAGTATAGCCCCCTTTTGCTAAAACAGCCCTGACCCATTGATGCATGGATATCAAAGTAACATCCACATGAACGGCAGGACCCAAGATTTTCCACCAGAATATTGGCCAAAGCATCACACTGCCCCTGCCGACTTCTTATACCGCATCCTAGTGCCATCCCTTCCCCAGGTAAGTGACAACGCACATGGCTATCCACATGATGTAAAAGAAAATGTGATTCATCAGACCAGGCCACTTTCTTCCAATGCTCTGTAGTCCAGTTCTGATGTTCATGTGACCATTGTAGAAGCTTTTGGCTGTGGACACGGGTCACCATGGCCTTCACAGCCCAATACACAACAAACTGCGCTGCCCATTTTTTTTTCTGCTTTGACCACATCATCTTCATGCACAACATGTTCCCTTGCTACCTAATATATCCCACCAATTTTCAGATGCCATTGTAACGTGAAATTCCCTTTACCTGTCAGTGGTCATAATGGTATGGCTGATTGGCATATATAACTACCACTTTGTAATGCATGTGTGGAAATGTTGTCTCTACTTAATTGCAGAACTGTGCAGGCAATTAAACTGTTGCTCTTCTAGCTTAGGCTCACTATAAAGATGCGCTTCTAAGTAGCCTAGTCATGTGACCTATCACTTTTAGGGATCAATGGGACCAGATCTGTGCAGTCATCCTGGGTTGAAAAAGGAACTGTCCTCTGCGTACTCGGCAAGCAACAGACTCTACAACGCACGGCACACTGTAGTGCATCGCCATGCGTAGTTGCAAGCTGCAAGACATGCTCATTGGCTTAATGAGCTTGGTTGCTGTTCAAGTGGAATGGCACTGCAACACATGTAATGCACATTGAGGTGATGCAATGTTACAGCTACAGAATCCCAGATGGCAAGGATAATTTGCCACAAATTTGTGGCAGTGTTGAATTGTAAGTGTAGCACCCTCCTAGGTGGGTGCTAGAGAGTATAGTTTTTGAATCCTTTCTGCTTACCAGAATGATTGCCAGGTAAATCTATATTGTTCTCTGCCTACCAGAGAGCAGGATCTGCTAGTGAGGTCTGCTCAATGTGCTCAGGTGCAACTCAGTCTGTCTGAAGTGTTTCACACTGGTCCAATAGGGAGGCATATTGTACAGTGGGAGGAAACCTGACTAATGAATGCACAGGTATTTAGTACAGCCATGGTGATTTGGCAGAGGAAAGTGCCTCCCTGCATGCTGGGATACTGTATAAATGCCAGGAGCACATGTGCTCAGGGTCTTTCAGCTGGACAGCGTAGTCCCGGAGGGAGGGAGCAACTGCCTCCTCCTCTGCAGAAGTGCCATGCGGCCTCAGGAGGTTGACCTGAGGGCCTAAAGAGCTAGAGAGGAACTGAACCAGGAGGTCCTCTAAAGCTAAATAAATAAATGATGCAGCACCAAAGGTACAATAAATAGTGAATAATAGTGAATACCCTCCTCGTGCACATAAATCTCATATATGGTCATAAATGACCATAAAATGTGGCTGATCGACCTGGATGCGACGTCCGTGAGCAGGCCTGCCCACGGATGTCGCTAACAGGACAATGGGCCACACTTCCTGTTTGACGAGCCTGTGTTAGCCCGCACTGCTAAAGTGCATGGACATTTGAGTTTTTTCCTCTGATTTTGTTGACTAATAAAAGCTTTTCAGAGAGCACTAGAGGATTCTTTGTTTTTATATGAATGGTACTTTGGCCTGCATTTCACCTGGTTCCTGGAGCCTTAAATAAGAAGGGGGAGAAGGTCTTCCTTACAAACCCTGACACCATTGGGTATAGAAGCGTATCCGACTCATTGGAATATATGAGTCAGAGAGTGAGGTGAGCTGCTGTTGAGCACGCATTTGAAACACAGGGAGCACTTGTGTGTGGAGTGAAGCACTAGCACTTTTTACCATTTATTGCATGGCACAGAAGGATATATTTATTCAATTTTGAAATCTTATTTTATTACTTTATGGTGTACTTTTATGAACGGGTGAATTTTTTTCTCTGTTGGCTTCTCTACAGTTCTCCGGGGAAAATTATCACATCTGGCACCCTTTTTATGAATCGGAGAACTTCAGTTCGCCCAGGGTGATCAGAGGAGAACGGTTTTCTCGGAGATCTGTGTAGAAGTCAATGGGGCGTCTGTAATCTCGTGAGACAAAGCGAGATTACAGTAGTATGAAAATCCCTGGCGCGCTTTAACAAGCAGTGATAAATTATCACTGCTGAGTACAGGAGGTTAATAAATAATAGTCCCCTTACATAAATATATATATATATATATACACTGAATACACACACACATACATTGTATATATATATATACACATTAAATATATATCTACATGTATGTGTGTGTATATATACATGTATATATATACATAAATATGGCAGGGGGACATGATTACTGTGTGGGGGGTCTGAACGAGGAAGAAGGAAGTCCATAATCTTCCTTTTTCCCCCTCAGTTCTCCCCCGACTCTGTCTTCACTCCCGCTTCACAAGCTCCAGGATGTCTAACCTTCACCGGTAAGACAGATTTTTGTTTGGCGGGGGGGTGCATTGGTTCAAATGCACCTGGTACGTTCCTATGTGTAAATATTGTACAGCAGAGATATATATTTTTCCACTTAATTTATTGTATTCACTGGCCACATATGGGGTATGCCCCATGGTCACTTTCCCCCCCTTCCAAGTTTGTGGGATACTCCATGTACATTTTTGTATAGGTACTTTTGTAGGGGCGGATAACCCAGAACCAGTGAGGACATGGCTCAGTTTGTCGGGGGGTGGCTGTAGCACCCTTCTAGGTAGGGAGAGAGAGAGAGTATAGTTTTGAATCCTTTCTGCATACCAGAGGGATTGCAGGTAAATCTATATTGTTCTCTGCCTGCCAGAGAGCAGGATCTGCTAGTGAGGTCTGCTCAATGTGCTCAGGTGCAACTCAGGTGCAACTCTGAAGAGTGTTTCACACTGGTCCAATAGGGAGGCATATTGGACAGTGGGAGGAAACCTGACAAATTAGTGCTTTAAAGATAAATCTTTTCAGTTGGACATAGATAGGAATAAAGCCCCTTTTTAGGCCTCATGCACACTGGACGTTATCAAACCGCCAGAAGAAAGCTGTAGCTGTAGAAGAAGTTTTTCAGGTTTTTTTTCTGTAGCGTTTTTTAGCTTTTTTTTAGCAAAACTATACTCCCACAAAAGCTTATGGGTCAAAAACGTTGATAAACTTTGAATAGCCACGTTTTTCAGTGTTTTTCAGCATTTTTAAGCTTTTATCAGAGTTAGAGCATTTTTACAGCTGAAAAACTCCTTTAAAACCCACTAGTTCTGGAGTTTTTTTCCAACCAGAAAACAACCCTGCCAAAAACTGCTGATAACAGCCTATGTGTGCATGGATGCATAGGATAACATGCTGGGGAGTTTATTGGCTGCAGAACATCTGACAACAAAAACAGCAGCTGTAAAAACAGCCAATGTGCATGAGGCCTTAAAGTTGCATCCAGGCAGATATAAAAAAATACTAATTTATGCAGTTTGATGAACTGTATTTCTAACTGTAGCTGTAGTGGTGTGCCCCTTTATCCAGATGTAGGTGCAAGTCCCTTTAACTCGATTCCCCACAATCCTCTGGGCTCCCAGCATCCCCTGAGTTCCTGGACACGCCCAGGGAGTATAAATGCCAGCTCCGCCCAGCTTCCTGTGCTCAGAGAGATCCTGCCTGATGAGACAGCAGTGACTGGGCAAGTGAGCTGTCCCCAAGTGCTGGGTCCTCATTCGATCAGTCTGGTGTCTGGGCCACCAGCAGTGAGCACAAGAGCACGCAGCATCTATCCAAGCCCCAGTCACTGGAGAGGACTCTGTTACAGTCCATGTGGAGAAGCTGTCCAAGCAGTGGGTTGGTCCTATCTACGGCCCCCAGTGCCTCCTGACCAAAGTCAGCATCAGCAGCGCCTGTGTGAAGTCTGTGCCAGCAGGAAATCCCCTCAGCTCACAGTCTGCTAAATGAACGATCAATCTCTTGGAACACGTGAGAATTTTCAGATCTTTATCCTATCAGTAAACTGAACTCAGAACACTCTGCTGCCATCTAGTGGCCATTACTAGAACTGCAATAGAATTGTTTTCACATGTTTTATGAATGTTTCTCCCTTCCTCATATTGCTGTTTTGTACTGCAAACCCCTGTTCACATGATCTCCTGTGTAATCTACGTTCCACATTGTTAAATAAAGTAGAAATTGCACATCACCACTGGTCTGATCATTTGGCTGATACCGTTACATAACATAGCTAGTGTAAGTACATGAGTTTCTCTTGGTATTAACTTCATGTAATCCCATTTAAACTATCACACAGACTTGAAGTGGGGGGAGGGGGGCATAACTGGAAGCCAATTAAGTTCAAACTGCTAATGCTTAAAGTGTAAGTGTAGCAAAAAAAAATTAATTCAGCACGAACTGAGCAGCAGCAACAGGGGAGAGGAGGGAGTCCCAGCAGCAACAGGGGAGAGGAGGGAGGGCCAACAGCACCTGGACCATGAGAGCTTATGGGTGACATCTCGGCTCCTGGAATTCCCAATCGAGTGCTGGGCCAAGAAGAGGCATGGAGGAGCTCAGCTATGAGGAAAGATTAGAGGAACGGAGTTTATTCTCTCTTGAGAAGAGGAGATTAAGGGGATATGATCAACATTTATAAATACATAAGGGGTCCATATAGTGAACTTGGTGTTGAGTTATTCACTTTAAGGTCATCACATAGGACAAGGGGGCACTCTTTACATCTGGAGGAAAGGAGATTTAATCTACAAATACGGAAAGGTTTCTTCACAGTAAGAGCTAGGAAAATGTGGAATAGACTCCCTCAAGAGCCGGTTCTGGCCAGCTCAGTAGATTGCTTTAAAAAAAGGTCTGGATTCTTTTGTAAATGTACATAATATAACTGGATACTAACATTTAGTCCCAGTTCACATGGGTGCGATTTGGGAAACCCTGCGATTCAGTGCCATTTCCCTCATCACACCTGAATCCCACAGTGATTCACACTGAGATCTGCGAACCGCTGGGGGTGACAATGTAAACGTAATGACACCCATAGAACTAACTAACTTACTGAATATGTGTTTGCTTTTCTAATGCTGTTAAAGAGCTCAGGGGAGTTGAGAACTTTGGTATTCTCTCGTTGGGTGCAGATCTGTTTCCTAAACGCGAACATAGACAGCAATACAAACCCTGTATGCAGTTCTAACCCTGCTCCAGGGATGGTGTCATTATGCCTGCTGATCCAAGTGTATGAGATAAAAAATACTTCTGTGTGCAACAGCCCCCTTCAGCCCCCCTAATACTTACCTGTGCCTCTCTTTATCCAGCGATGTTGCAGGAATATCTAAGCTGCCTGGGACTCCCCTTCTCATTGGCTGAGACAGCAGTGCGGTGCGACTGGTTCCCACTAGTGTCAATCAAAATCAATCAGCCAATCAGGGGAGACAGGGGGTGGGTCGTGTCGCGGCTCCATGTCTGAATGGACACAGGGAGCTGTGACTCGGCTCGGGTGCCCCATAGCAAGCTTCTTGCTGTGGGGGCACTCAACAGGAGGGAGAGGCCAGGATCACAGAAGAGGGACACGAGAAAAGGAGTATCTTGGCTGCTCTGTGCAAAACCAACTGCATAGAGGAGGCAAGTATAACATGTTTGTTATTTAAAAAGAAAAAAAAAAATCACTTCAAGCTTCAGTAGAGCTTTCAGAGTGTCTCAACAGCTCCAAATTCAGGTATCAATAGAAAAAAGATTTCTAATGTCTTTAAGTCATGGTGTATTTAATAATTTAGGTTACCTGCCTATCCTTCTGTATTAAAAAAAAATAAACCAGTAATTACGAACCAACTTAAGGTGAGTAGTAACATGAAACCCTAACTCACAAGGTTCAAAAGGGAACTGAATTAATTTGTGGGTAAAGTAGTAAACCTCTTGAATGAAATAGCAAGCTTTTAAGAGGAAGAAAATATGAACATAATTATGGACTAATGTTGTGATAACTTCAAGTAAAGGTTTGTGTTATTTGTATAAATATGAACATTTAGGAAAAATAAATTTGGCTGTCACTTTTCTAGCAAAAGTTTTTTGTGATGTGGTCTGTGCTGAATTCTTCTGTGTTGGGTCTTTCATTAACATTTCACATTTGATCGGACTCACAGTTATATATTATGACCACACAAGGATTCGGTCTTGACCCCATTACTGTGGCCGCTGTCTGTTGTGTTACTCTGTCCCATTCATCCTGTGTGTGTGTGTTTCCCATTATGTCATCTGCATTCATGTAGCTGTCTTCCTCTGTGTGGGATTGCTGTTTGATCTTCCCACTGCGATGGAAGTACAGAGAGGAAGACAAGTGTGATAGCTTGTTCTTAGCTTGGATCTTCTTTTTTTTTTTGGAATCTTGATTTAGTTTTGTGGGCACATTCTTGCTGTGGATCAGAGGGACATTTACTGTATTAAACTGAACCTTTCAGTAAAATGCAAGCACTCAAATTGTCCCTTCTCCCTTTACAAGTCACCTTCTGGTCGTAGAAGTAAAATCTACCTGTAAAGTAAAGCATTCGAGAATTTATCCCAGTCTTCTGCATCGCTGGGCATGACATCACCACGTCCTTCTGGGAAGATTCCTGGGGAATGCTAAACAGGTAAAATCTCAAGAGACAACACTCTCAATTATTGCAAGATTATTTTCTCATGAGATTTTGGCTACTCTGTGTTCTCCAAGATCTCTGCAGAAGAGTGACATCATCCTCGACTAGCTTCCATGGGCAGAAGAGGGTAATTATTTATAAACTCCAACTTTTTCTTTACAGGTAGATGTTACACCTATCAATCTTAGGTGGCATGTGAAGGAGATGTGGGCCGAGGCAGTGAAAACAGACCTTGCATTTTACTGTAAGGTCCACTAAAGGAATTCTATGGTCAAAGCATACACTATCATTTTCCAACGACAGTCCCTAAGAGGGTCATTCAGATGAAACTCAAATGTGTAGGGAGGGTTTCTAGTGCCACCATCATGTTTGGATGCTTTTGAACTATGGGCATGCCTGGGTTGTTGCCGCAGCATTGTGAATTTGTAGCATTTTATGGGATTTACGCCAATGTGAGGGTAGGCTTTTATTTTTCGTAAAAAGTTTATAGGCGGTACTTGTTAACATCTTTTTCTATGCATATGGGATTTTCACCTTGTGATTCGGATTCATATATGAGGACAACAGTATGAAAAGGATTATACAAAAGCGCTTTAAGACCTTCCATTAATCTTGGGGGTTGATTGTGAAGGTGAGCTGCTCTCCTGTTGGATTCCTCACTGGATGTTCTTGATTTCCACTTTATCAAAACAATGGTGGAGGGAAGACCTTTTTCTTCATTTGCATTTAGGTTGTTTAGTATTAGACTTATGGGTGTTTATGGATTCGATTTTTGATGAATGTTTTCTATTTTTTTGGTATGATATTCAAATGTTTATATCTGCAGGGGTTTAGTTAGGCGCTCCTTTGCTATTGATTGGATATGGTCACAACATATACTTTCATTTTCCAACATTAGCATTGTAATATAGTTATATTTGACAATCCCATATAAGCTTGCTTGAAATATTTTCTTTCATATTGTGAGTGCTGCCTGTGTGCTACCATCTCTTTCTACAGCTTCCTGGATTCCCTGCATGCATTGCAGCTTCTACTCTGCTTTTTATTTTTAGTTTCTAAGTTCTACATATCCCATGGTACTTTGCTGCCTGCAAGTAGTGATTCCTGTACTGACTCTGCATTCTGAAACGCCTCCTTTTGACACCTCTGTAGTTTAGAAGGCAAACTATTAAATGTGTGACACAGCAGTGCCTACACATAGTAATAACATTAATAATAATAACTTGAAGCCGATTGGTCCAAACCAACACACCTGATTATAGGTTACACGTACCTGTGTGGCTTAAGTGTTAATAATCTACCAGTCCATTACAGTACACAGAAAAAAGACCACAAGCAACCTGAGAAGTAATATTGTGAATGCATTATTGATGGGTAAGCAAATTTAATGCATAAAACAAATAAATAGAACAATGGAATACAATAGATTAACTGATGGGCAGGTTAGCCTCACCTACTGCCATTAAGTCATGCCACAATAAAGCTAAGCCCCATTACACTAGTCCTCACAGTATCAGCAAGAATAGCACCAACCATGAATTGCATAAACTTCTCTGTAATTCTTAAAAATAGCTACTCAAACATTGTTCTTGGGTGAACTCTACACACACAGCCCCATTGGCGGATGGACGTATGCGTTACTGGTGGTGTACTTGGCCGCTAATTGTCAAGGTTAGCCAGTTGTCGTTGGAGTCCTTATGTAAGGTGGCGCACTTGTAGCTGTCTCTTTAATGTTGCTAGCAAAAAAGCTGGCTAATAGAGTATTAGGTAAGGATTTGTCTAATACATCAACTGTGGCTGGTAGGGGATTAAACTCTGTAGCACTGCTCCCCAAACCTGGCATGCAACAGGTCTGATCCTATATGCCTGGCCATCAGTTGGCCCAGCAGTCTCAATCCTCATGATCGACTCCCCATAATTAGAAGCTCCCAATTGGGTTCTCTCTGAGGTGGGTACACACAGCAAACAGTCTCCCAGGCTCGGGTTTTAAGGCACAGTAACTCTATCTATGGCTTGGTCTCTCACTCTGGTCCTCACAGGCTCCGTCCTCAGTGTAATCAAGTGCAGCACCAGTTTGCTCACACTAGTTTCCCCACATCTTCTGCCTGGTGTGCTGTGCAGACCCCTGCAACAGGTCTGCACTTGTTGGCTCCCCATGTTGTTCCCCCCCGGGCTCTGAAAGTTTGCCTGGGAAAACTGTTGTATTTCTCCTAGTCTGTGTGCTACGGAATTGTGGCCTGTATTTCTGCAGCCATTATCTTCTATTCACTTGTGAAAATTGTGCAAATTTCTCAAAAATTGTTTTTTTTTTTAATGTGCTAAACACGAATGAGAAATGTTTTAGATAAAAATATTTGATTTTATTCATACAAAGGTAAAATGTACAACACTAAAAGAAACATTGCTTTACATATGTTGTGCAGTTTTTCCAATTCACTCTACATGTTTCGCTATGATTTAGCTTCTTCAGGAGATAGTTATGGATACTGCATACGTAAAGACTACAAAGAAATTACATATGAATTAGTTACAAGCAAAAAAGAGACAAAATTCACATCAACATTTGTGCTATACACACAATGATGCTTACATTGATAAGTCCTCTAGAAAGAATAGTCCGGTTTCTATGCATTAAACGATAAAGTATATCAGACACATGCAGGAGACACAAGTAATTTAGGTGTTGTTAAGAAGACATCAGCATATTACAGGGAGAGACCACCCAGGAAGTTTGATGCCTGAGCTGGGACAATGTGGGAAAGTAAATAACACAGAGTTACTCCAGATAATGTGCATACCTATAAAAAACCCAAAAAGCCATACCTACCATGAAAAATGGGGCAGTTGGAATTGAGAGCAATAGAGCAAAACTTTTATAAATCCTATTTGTGAATATAAACTTGAGAATTCCTCCAGATAGGTAGTAGAGCTGCAAGGTGGCCACTTCAGCCCTTGTGGAGTCTGTAAAAACGGGGAAGAGAGGTTATACTCTCAAACCAACCATTGGTATGACAAAAGAAATGACTTAGCATACCCAAGTAACCTTACCTATTGTCTCCTATGTAACAAGAAGTCGTGTCCTCATCCCAGAGCATAAAAATGCGTCATTCCTGTGTTCTGTTAATATCTCCCCCCACTTCCAGTGGTGCCAAAAGAGGCACGAACACCAAAAAAAAAGACCCACCGCGCATGCACAAAATGGTGCTGGATGTGACATCCCATGCATGCGCCGTGAGTCAGTCAGCACCATATTAGGAATGGCAGCTTTGCCAGGAGATGGATGATGGTCAGCCACCATACAAACCTGCATTCTGGAATTTCCCAGAGCTTTGATCAGGACACCTGCTGTGACAGAACATTGACAACAGCATGTAATGCCAGATAACCTGCCCAGCGGTGTCCGGGGCGTCAGTATGGTAGTTCATCATTCAACAACCACCTAACAAAATATAGAGCACCATTTAGTGGCCATCTAGTAAATCAAAAAAGGAACAAAAAAATTGAATGAATCCGATATTCCTCTAAACAGAGGACTTTTACAAAAAATGCAAGCATAATAAAAAGATACTCTGGTTATATACTTAAACACAGAAAAAAAAAAAAAAAAAGAAAAAAATACATAAAACAGCAAAAAAAGGCAATAGTCACCCAGCCAAAGGTGAAACTGAATAACCAATTATAGTGAAACATGTTTATTACAAAAAAGGTTTGAAACTCATAGATTCATTGAGTCCTGGAAACCTAGAATGGGCTAATGTATAGATCCATTTGGATTCACGCTGCAACAAGAGTTTATCAATATCCCCCCCCCCCCCCCTTTCATGCTTGGGTATATTTTCAAGGGCAAAGAATCTCATCTTTGATGAATCAAAGTTGTGATAGAGACCGATGTGTCTACCAAAACAGTATCTCACAAAAGTGAGTACATCCCTCACATTTTTGTGAATATTTTATTATATCTTTTCATGTGACAACACTGAAGAAATGACACTTTGCAACAAAGTAAAGTAGTGAGTGTACAGCTTGTATAACAGTGTAAATTTGCTGTCCCTTCAAAATAACTCACAGCCATTAATGTCTAAACCACTGGCAACAAAAGTGAGTACACCCCTAAGTGAAAATGTCCAAATTAGGCCAAATTAGCCATTTTCCCTCCCTGGAGTCATGTGACTCATTAGTATTACAAGGTCTCAGGCGTGAATTGGGAGCAGGTGTGTTAAATTTGATGTTATCGCTCTCTCACTCTCTCATGCTGGTCACTAGAAGTTTAACATGGCACCTCATGGCAAAGAACTCTCTGAGGATCTGGAAAAAAGAATTGCTGCTCTACATGAACATGGCCTAGGCTATAAGAAGATTGCCAAGACGCTGAACCTGAGCTGCAGCATGGTGGCCAAGACCATACAGCGGTTTAACAGGACAAGTTCCACTCAGAACAGGCGTCACCATGGTCAACCAAAAAAGTTGAGTGCACGTGCTCAATGTCATATTCAGAGGTTGTCTTTGGGAAATAGACGTATGAGTATTGCCAGCATTGCTGTAGAGGTTGAAGGAGTGGAGGGTTAGCCTGTCAGTGCTCAGACCATACGCCGCACACTGTACCAAATTGGTCTGCATGTCTGTTGTCCCAGAAGAAAGCCTCTTCTAAAGATGATGCACAAGAAAGCTCGCAAACAGTTTTCTGAAGACAAACAGACTAAGGACATGGATTACTGGAACCATGTCTGGTGGTCTGATGAGACCAAGATAAACTTATTTTGTTCAGATGGTGTCAAGCATGTATGGCAGTAACCAGGTGAGGAGAACAAAGACAAGTGTGTCTTGCCTACAGTCAAGCATGGTGGTGGGAGTGTCATGGTCTGGGGTTGCTGGCACTGGGGAGCTACAGCTCATTGAGGGAACCATAAATGCCAATATGTACTGTGACATGCTGAAGCAGAGCATGACCCCCTCCCTTTGGAGACTGGGCCGCAGGGCAGTATTCCAACATGATAACGACCCCAAACACACCTCCCAGATGACCACTGTCTTGCTAAAGAAGCTGATGGTAAAAGTGATGGACTGGCCAAGCATGTCTCCAGACCTAAACCCTATTGAGCTTCTGTGGGGCATCCTCAAACAGAAAGTGGAGGAGCGCAAGGTCTCTAAGATCCACCAGCTCTGTGATGTCAACATAGAGGATTGGAAGAGGGCTCCAGTGGCAATCTGTGAAGCTCTGGCAAACTCCATGCCCAAGAGGGTTAAGGCAGTGCTGGAAAATAATGGTAGCCACACAAAATATTGACACTTTCGGCCCAAATTGGACACTTCTACTTAGGGGTGTACTCACGTTTGTTGCCAGCGGTTTAGACATTAATGGCTGTGTATTGAACTATTTTGAGGGGACAGCAAATTTACACTGTTATACAAGCTGTACACTCACTACTTTACATTGTAGCAAAGTGTCATTTCTTCAGTGTTGTCACATGAAAAGATTTAATAAAATATTTACAAAAATGTGAGGGGCGCAGGGCCGTCTTTACCGCAGGGCAAACCGGGGCAACTGCCCAGGGCCCAATCTTTATTGAGGGGCCCAAAGCAGCTGCCGCTTGAACCCGCACATTGGGGCCGATGATGCAGAGCGCACGGAGGCTGCATTCCCGAGCAAGCCAGCAGAGAGGGGGCGGGACTGGGAGCTCCACTGATGCTCTGACCCCCGCCCCATGCATAATGTATGTTTGGATCAGAGCAGCTGTAGGGAGAGCAGTGATCGGAGTGGGAGCTCCGCCCCCAGACCTCTGTATTCCCCTGCCAGTTTAGAGGGGGGCGGGCTCAGAGCTTCAGTGGAGCTCCCAGTCCCGCTCCCTGGCTGCATCCTGTCTGGTAGGATTAGAGTGGCTGCCTGTAGTGAGAGCAATGATCGGAGTGGGAGCCCCGCCCCCAGACCTCTATTCTCCAGCCAGTTTAGAGGGGGCAGGGCCAGGAGCTCCACTGATGCTCTGACCCCGCCCCCTGCAGCCTACATGCGCGGGAGTTAGCAAGCAAGATCAGAGTGGGAGTCCCATCCAGTGACCTCTAAAATTGTATAATGAGCCCAGCTGGCCAGGTATGTCCTTACACTAATAGAATGCTTGCTTTTCTAAAACCCTGAGTTATGTTATTCATCTGTAAAGGTGTGCATTGTTGAAAGTTTTCTGACCCTCTTCTGTACCATGTCCGCAGCCTCTGACCCCCCTCCTGTACCATGTCCGCAGCCTCTGACCTCCCTCCTGTACCATGTCCGCAGCCTCTGACCCCCCTCCTGTACCATGTCCGCAGCCTCTGACCCTCTCCTGTACCATGTCCGCAGTCTCTGACCCCCCTCCTGTACCATGTCCCCATCCTCTGACCCCCCTCCTGTATCATGTCCGCAGCCTCTGACCCCCCCTTCTGTACCATGTCCGCAGCCTCTGGCCCCCCTCCTGTACCATGTCTCTGACCGTCGCTTGTACCATATCTGCAGTCCCTGACTGTCTCCTGTAGTATGTCTGCAGTCTCTGACCATCTTCTGTAGTATGTCTGCAGTCTCTGAGGCTCTCCTGTAGTACGTTTACAATCTCTGACCCTCTCCTGTAGTATGTGTATTAATGTGCCGCTTTACTTGCGCAATTTGGAATTGCTCCACTGCTCAGTCAGTGGTAATATTGTGCAATTAGCTGTAGCAATCAATAATCAGTGGACAGTAGTGATCCGCTGTAATCTCTAGCAACCAATCAGTGAGCAGCAATAATGTGCAGTAACCTTTAGCAACCAATTGGCAAGGAGAAATTATGTATTGTAACCTCTAGCAACCAGTCTGTGAGCAGTAAGGATAGACTGTAACCTCTGGCAACCAACTGTAATCACTGCATGATCTGCTCCAGTAAACTGATTTTGAGTCTACCTGCTATTTTTATGTATGTCCCAAGAATGGAGGTGGGGGGGGGGGGGCGTCCCAAGAACGGAGGTGGGGGGGGCCCAAGAAAATTTTTGCTCAATCAATATTAAAGACGGCCCTGGAGGGGCGTATTCACTTTTGTGAGATACTGTAGGTTTCTCCATTTCCTTTTTAAATATTAGAGACACATGGTCTCTAATTCTATGAAAAAAGGCCTTTTGGTTTTCCCAATGTAGAAGATTCACATGCCTTGTTACATAGTTACATAGTAGGTGAGGTTGAATAAAGACAATAGTCCATCCAGTTCAACCTGTGTAGGTGTGTGTGGCTGTAATCATCTCACATACCCCTGAATGTTCTGATCCTTGAGATGTAAGTCTAAGAGTCTTTTGAAAGCCACCATACTACCCGCAGAAACCACCTCTTGTGGTAGAGAATTCCACAATCTTGTAGCCCTAACAGTAAAGAACCCCCCACGTTGCCTGAGGTGAAAACGCTTCTCCTCTAATCGCATTGTATGCCCTCGAGTCCTCATGCAATGCCTTCGAATGAACAGCTTTTTTTCTAAGCTGGGATCCCCATTAAGATATTTATAAATTGCTATCATGTCCCCCCTCAGACGTCTCTTCTCCAGGGAGAATAAATCGAGCGATTGTAGACGCTCTTCATAGTCAAGGTCCTCCAATCCCCTAATTAGTTTAGTTGCCCTTCTCTGGACTCTCTCCAGCTCCAACACATCCCTCCTGAGGACTGGCGACCAGAACTGGACAGAATACTCCAGATGCGGTCGGACCAGAGTTTTATAAAGTGGAAGAATTATAGTCTTATCTCTGGAATACATCCCTTTCTTTATGCATGCTAATATTCTGCTGGCTTTGGCAGCTGCCGCTTGACATTGCATGCTGTTGCCTAATCTATCATCAACCAAGACTCCCAGATCCTTCTCCATTTTTGATTCCCCCAAGGGTTCCCCTCCTAACGTGTATTGTGTTTTTATGTTTTTAGTCCCCAAGTGCAAAACCTTACACTTCTCCACGTTAAACCTCATTTGCCATGTCGTTGCCCTCTCTGTAATTTTGTCCAGGTCATTCTGTAGGATATCTGCTTCATGCTGTGCAGTTATTGCTCTGGCCAATTTTGTGTCATCTGCAAAAACTGATATCGAACTACTGATCCCGACCTCAATGTTGTTTATGAATAAATTGAACAAGGTTGGTCCCAGGACTGAGCCCTGGGGCACCCCGCTTACTACCTCAGACCAGTCTGAGTATGCGCTGTTTATTACCACTCTTTGGACACGCCCTTTAAGCCAATTCCGTATCCAAGAGCAAACCCTGCTGTCGATACCTGCAGACCTTATTTTATAAATTAAGCGCTTGTGGGGAACTGTATCAAACGCCTTAGCGAAATCCAAGTACACCACATCCACTGGTCTCCCCCTATCTAGCTCACAGCTCACCTCCTCGTAGAATGTTAATAGATTGGTTTGACAAGAACGCCCATTTGTAAACCCGTGCTGATTACTGCTGATGATGTTGTTGTCTTTAGCAAACTCTACGATATAGTCCCTTATCATCCCCTCCAGAAGTTTACATACTATTGATGTCAAACTGACAGGCCTATAATTTCCCGGGATATGCCTCTGGCCCTTTTTGAATATCGGAATCACGTTAGCTTTCTTCCAATCCCCTGGTACATCTCCTGTCCTAATACTGTCAGCAAAGATCAGGAACAGTGGTCTGGATATAACCTTACTGAGTTCCTTGAGTACTCTCGGATGTACGCCATCTGGGCCTGGTGATTTGTTTGTGTTGAGTTTATCCAGCCTTTCCCTGATTTCACCATCTGTTAGCCATAGTGGCAAGTCCTGTGTATTACTACTAACCATACAGTCATGGTCAGTGTACCCCTCCGTTTCCTGTGTAAAGACTGACGAGAAAAAAGCATTCAGCACGGTTGCTTTTTCAGTGTCCTCTGTAACCATCCTCCCATCATTGTTAATTATGTGTGCAATATGCTCTGCCCTAGTTTTTTTGCTTTTGATATATTTAAAGAATTTCTTTGGGTTTTTTTTACTATCCTCCGCTATTTGTCTCTTAAAGTTGATTTTAGCCATCTTGATTTCTTGTTTACTTTTCTTATTTGCCTCCTTGTATTGCTCGAAAGTCGATACTGTGCCCTCTGATTTATACTTCTTGAAGGCCAATTTTTTTCCCCTAATAAGTTTTTTGACGCTACGGTTTAACCAGCCAGGTTTGGCTTTGTCTCTTCTAAATTTATTTCCCATAGGAATGCACTGCAAGATGCCTTTGCCCAATATGTTCCTAAAGCATTCCCATTTTTCCTCTGTGGTCAGGGATCCCAGGGTTTGGTCCCAGTTTACCCTTTCCATCAATGAGTACAATTTTGGAAAGTTTGCCCTTCTGAAGTTTAGGGTTCTTATGTTCCCCACTTGCCTTGTTATATTGTTATTTATACTAAATGTGATCATCCTGTGATCGCTAGAGCCCAGGTTGTCCTGGACTCCTACCTGCGAGATTAGGTCTGGGTCATTAGTGATCAATAGATCCAGGACTGCATTTTCTCTAGTCGGAGAATCCACCAACTGTGACATGTAATTATCCAGTAAGGTTTCCGTGAATAGGCGGGCCTTCTGTGAGTGTGTAGTCCCCTCGTCCCAGTCAATGTCGGGATAATTGAAGTCCCCCAATATGATGACTGATCCCAATTTTGCCACTTTACTCATTAGTGCTAAGAATTCCAGTTCTACCTCCTCCCCTTGGTTAGGTGGCCTATAGCAAACCCCCACAATTACTTTCCCCTTTTCTCCTTCCCTATGGAGTTCAACCCACACAGATTCTAAATCCATGCTCATCCCATCCGTAATGTCACTCCTTTCTATCACCTTTATATTGTTCTTGACATAGAGACATACCCCTCCCCCTCTTTTTCCTACCCTGTCCTTCCGGTACACCGAATACCCTTGGATATTGGCCAGCCAGTCATGTGAGGGGTCGAACCAAGTCTCTGTTATTCCCACAAGGTCTATGTCCTCCTCATGTACCAATATTTCCAACTCATCCATTTTATTAGCTAGGCTCCTGGCATTAGCATATACCCCTCTTAGTTTTACGGAAGTTAAGCGCAATTGGCGGTTATGTTTATTCCTGTTTGGTCTGAGATTTTCCCGCACAGACCTGCCAATTGACATTGTGGACCTACTGTCGCTGCTGACCCTACAGCTGCCTTCAGTCCTCTGCTCCCTCCTGACTGACTCTACTTCTGAGCCCTCCCCCCCGTCTCCTAGTTTAAAAGCCCCTCCAACTTGGTGGCCATCTTTCTCCCCAAAAGAGCTGTACCGTCCCCATTAAGGTGCAGCCCATCCTTACTAAAGAGTCGGTAGCCGACTGAGAAGTCAGCCCAGTTCTCTAGGAACCCAAACCCCTCCTTCCTACACCAGTTCCTCAGCCACTTGTTAAGTTCCCTAATCTCCTTCTGCCTCTCCTGTGTGGCTCGAGGTACAGGCAGTATTTCAGAGAAAACCACCTTGGAGGTCCTTTTCCTCAATCTATTACCTAAGTCCCTGAAATCGTTCTTAAGGATCCTCCACCTACCTTTAACTTTGTCATTAGTGCCCACATGCACCATGACCGCTGGGTCATCCCCAGCCCCCCACATCAATCTGTCTGCCAGATCTGCGATGTGCCGAACTCGGGCGCCCGGTAAACAACAAACTGTTCGGTTCACGAGATCTTTTTTACAGATTGCCCTCTCTGTCCTCTTGATAATTGAGTCCCCAACTACCACAACCTTTCTAACCTTTCCTGAGTTACAGCCCCCCTTCTTCCTGGAGCCGTCCCTCCCCTTGTAATAGAAGACACCGATGGTTTGACAATCAAAACAAAATTGGGCCTGTATAGGTGACAATTCAGTGAGGTCACTTCTCAAGGATTCATCAGAAGGCTGCAAAAATTGCGTCTTTTGCATGGTTTAGTTCCTGTAAAATTGGACACTGGGGACAGGGCCGGCCTTTGGGGTGTGCGAGCTGTCCGGCCTCACCGGGCGCCATGGGCAACATGAGCGCCGTGTGGCCATCACAGCTCGCAGTCAGTTACTCACAGGAATCATCCAATGAGTCACAGCAGGCGCTGCCTGGGCAAGTCCCCATGCCCTGGGGCTGGCTGAAGATCAACCCAGCATCGCGGCACCAGCACCTGAAAAGAAAATGACCGTGGCCGGTCCGACAGGTACACTGCGCATGCGACGCCGCCGCTCAGGAAAGCCTGTACATGCTCGGCTATTCTCAGGCAGACAGTGCATGCGCGGTGACGTGTTGGCACCGAGCAGCACCATTTTTGAATGCAAAGCCAAGGCACCTCACCAAATAGCAAGTTAGACCCCCTCATGTACCATGCCCGCAGCCCTGCATCTCCTACACCATGCCCGCAGCCCCTGCATCCCCTACACAATGCCCATGGCCCCTGCATCTCCTGCACCATGCTCGCAGCCCCTGCATCTCCTGCACCATGCCCATGGCCCCTGCATCTCCTGCACCATGCCTGCAGCCCCTGCATCTCCTGAACCATGCCCACAGCCCCTGCATCATACCCGCAGCCTCTGCATCTCCTGCACCATGCCCACACCCCCTGCATCTCCTGTACCATGCCCACAGCCTCTGCATCCCCTGCACCATGCCCACAGCCCCTGCATCTCTTGCACCATGCCCGCAGCCCCTGCATCATGTCCGCAGCCTCTGCATCTCCTGCACCATGCCCGCATCCCCTGCATCTCCTGTGCCATGTCCGCAGCCCCTGCATCTCCTGCACCATGCCCGCAGCCTCTGAATCCCCTGCACCATGCCTGCATCCCCTGCATCTCCTGCATCATGCCCGCAGCCCTTGCATCATGCCCACAGCCCCTGCATATCCTGTACCATGCCTGCAGCCCCTGCATCTCCAGCATTATGCCCATAGCCTCTGCATCGTCTGTACAATGCCCGCAGCACTGCCTCTCCTGCACCATGCCCGCAGCCCTTGCATCTCCAGCACCATGCCCACAGCCCCTGCATCATGCCCACAGCCCCTGCATCTCCTGTACCATGCCCACAGCCCCTGCATCTCCTGTACCATGCCCGCAGCCCCTGCATCTCCTGCACTATGCCCACAGCCTCTGCATTTTCTGTACTATGCCCATCTATCTCATCAGAATGCATGTGCTCCCATTGTGGAGACTCTTTAAAGGTAGAGTTAGGGACTGCAGATATCAGGGTGCCTTGGCGCGGCCTGCAGCTTACGCATGTATTTGCAAATGTGTGCAACTAAACCCCTGTTTTTAATGCATACTGTTAGACAGGTTAATTTGGCTGGTTGCTGGCTGGTTGGTAAGTAGTGACTGGAAATCCCTTCGTTTTTGATCTGCGTTTGCCCTTCCAGTGCTCCTTACTATCTAGACCAGTTATAGGTGGAGGAGGTGACCACTTTTTGCAATATCATATAACGTTTATATTGGTCAGGCAACGCACTGACACCTTCGCTGCCATTGTGCTATGTGCTGGGTGTTCAGTGTGACCCTGCGCCTTTAAGGAGGGGTGGGCTCCCTCCAGTCACCTGTCCTCCATCTATCTCATCAGAATGCATGTGCTCCCATTGTGGAGACTCTTCAAAGGTAGAGTTAGGGACTGCAGATATCAGGGTGCCTTGGCGCGGCCTGCAGCTTACGCATGTATTTGCAAATATGTGCAACTAAACCCCTGTTTTTAACGCATACTGTTAGACAGGTTAATTTGGCTGGTTGCTGGCTGGTTGGTAAGTAGTGACTGGAAATCCCTTCGTTTTTGATCTGCGTTTGCCCTTCCAGTGCTCCTTACTATCTAGACCAGTTATAGGTGGAGGAGGTGACCACTTTTTGCAATATCGTATAACGTTTATATTGGTCAGGCAACGCACTGACACCTTCGCTGCCATTGTGCTATGTGCTGGGTGTTCAGTGTGACCCTGGGCCTTTAAGGCGGGGTGGGCTCCCTCCAGTCACCTGTCCTCCATCTATCTCATCAGAATGCATGTGCTCCCATTGTGGAGACTCTTTAAAGGTAGAGTTAGGGACTGCAGATATCAGGGTGCCTTGGCGCGGCCTGCAGCTTATGCATGTATTTGCAAATGTGTGCAACTAAACCCCTGTTTTTTTTGTTTTTTTTTAAATAAATTTTATTGAAATTTTCGCAATACAAATAGCCAAAAAACAACCATGGTTAACCATAGCACAATGACAACAAGGCAAAGTCTGTAACAATCAAGGGATAACCATCAGTACAATGAAATAGATGCAGAACAAACATAAAGTGGGGTGGGAGGGAGTGGGGGGGGGTAGGGGGGAGGGACAAGGAAGGCGAGCAGGACATCATAGCATTACCAAATACCAATGGGCAGCAGGATGAACCACCTTAGTGGGGGGGGGGGAGTCATTGTGTCGAGGCAGATGATGGAGGTGATTGAGGTGAAGATGACCTCTGAAGTTTAGCTAAGTATCCGGTATGGTAGGTGGGGCGGTCCAGCAACTCTAACAATTCCTGGGGTGACAACACAGCTTTGGCAAAAGTGTCCCATCGAAAATTAAAACGAGCACGGGCCCTGAGATTACCAGGATCAATACCGAGTAGTTCATTGTATAGTAGCAGTAACAGGGCTTGCTTAAGGTGGGAAATTTTAGGACACTGTGGGGAGATCCAATTTTGCAGAATGCATCTCCTGGCCGTCAAGAAACACAACAAAGTCCATTCCTTATGAGGAGTTTTTGGTTCCGGTGGTCTGCAATGGATCTGGGAGTCCCAATAACCAAAGAGTAGAAGAAAAGGGTCCTTAGGGAAAGTCAATTGAGTGATTCCAAAGACAAAGGCCAAAGTTTGGTCCCAAAATGTGGATATGGCTGGACATTCCCAGAAGCGGTGAGCCAGTGTCGGCCGAGGCAGCTTACAATGGGGGCAAATTGCTCCTTGTGGGTTGTCAGGGTCCGTGGTGAACGGGAAGTATGCCCGGTGAAATATCCTCATTTGAGTTTCCCGCCAAAGTTCACTAGTGGTCAGACGAAGGGTGGTGGCGAGACCCGACTTCAGCCTTGGCAGCAGGTCCGGATGGGGGAAGAACTTGCCCCAGTTTGCAACGGAAGAGGCAGCCAAAGGGGGGGTGGAGTTCAGTAGGAGTGGCTTGTACATGTTTGATATGTTGTTCATACCTTCAGCATAAAACGAGTCCAGGATAGAGGGAGTGAATCTCCGTGTTTTGTCTCTGCATGAATCACGAAGAAAGTGAGCACACTGACTATAGCTGAAAAAATGGGTTGGTGGGAGAGAGTAGGCATTAGATATAGACGAGAACGTGCGCAGGGCGCCCGTAGTAACATCACATAAGTCCGCAAACTTGGTCAGACCCCGTTGTTCCCAGAGCACGAAATGGTTGGAGTCCAGTCCTGGTTGGAACAGTGGAGTGCCCCTTATCGGGAGGTGAGTAGAAATGGAGGGAGGGAGACGGAGCAGCTTTCGAATTTCCCTCCATGCTATTGCAGTATCCCTGAGTAGGACATTGTGTTGAAAGGCCGGTGGGACAGACTTCCAATGGCAATGAAGAAGGCCCGGTAGCGAAAAAGGTGTCACCATTGAGGTCTCCAGCACATAAGAAGAATAGCGTTGAGATTGCGTGGTCCAATCAATACATATACATAGTAAACAGGTTAAATTATACAATCTGATGTTGGGAAGGCTTATGCCCCCCTCTCTCCTGGAGAGGTACAGCTTTTGCAATGAGATTCTGGATCGTTTACCCCTCCAGAGGAATTTGGAAATAGAGGTGTTCAGCAGTTGCACATCTGCATGCTTCAACAGGAGGGGAAGGGTCTGCATTGGATACAATAACTTAGCGAAGCTGACCATTTTGATGAGATGACACCTCCCAAGGAGAGAGAGAGGCAGGTTCATCCAAGTGCCCAGTTCCTGTACTATCTTGGAAATCAGCGGGGGATAGTTGAGGGAATATAGAGATGAGGGGGATTTACCAATTTTTATACCTAGGTATGTGATGGAGGTTTTAGCTATTTGAAAAATGGAGTAAGAAAACCATTTACAGGAAGGGGAGTCCGAGAGGGATAGTATTTCACTCTTCTGAAAGTTAATTCGTAGCCCTGAACATTTCTTAAAGGTCTCAAAAGTGGATTGTATAAGGGGCATGTCTGAGGAGGGATCAGAAGTGAAGATAAGGACGTCGTCGGCGAATAACGCCGTGCGAAGTTCATGGGCGCCAATTTTAACTCCGTGTAGAGGTGCGTGGTCGGCCAGGTAGCGGGATAAGGGTTCCAGTGCTAGATTGAAAAGTAAAGGCGATAATGGGCACCCCTGTCGGGTTCCTTTATGCAGACGGAATTCCCCCGAGAGGAGGCCCGCCACCACCAATCTGGCCGAGGGAGCCTTGTACATAACATCTATGAAATGGGCAAAGGCTCCGGTGAATCCCATTTTGGCCAGGACCATCGACAACCAGGGAAAGCCCACATTGTCGAAGGCCTTCTCGGCGTCTAATGTGATGATGGCTAGATCCCCCCCGGGCGGAGACGCGCCTGTTCCAAGACCAAGAGAACTTTGCGAATGTTTAGCATGGCCGTCCTACCTTTAACAAAACCCGACTGTGCTGGGTGAATAAGGGAGGGCATAATATTTGCCAAGCGGTTCGCAACCAATTTGGATAGGATCTTCACATCTAGATTTAGGAGTGAAATCGGGCGGTAGGCCCCCGGGTCTAATGGATCCTTCCCCTTCTTCGCTAGAAGTTTTATCAGGGCTTGATTACCTGTCGGGAGGTAGTCACCCCCTTCCCATATGTGAGTATATACCTTGTGCAACGTGGGCAATAGTTCCTCCTGGAAGGATTTATAAAATTCCCCAGTAAACCCATCTGGGCCGGGGGCTTTGTTGGAGGCTAAGTGACCAATGGTGGATTTCAGTTCATCTAAAGTTATTGGAGCGTTTAACTCCAAGCGTTGAGATTCGGTCAAATGGGGTAAGGAATTGTTGGAAAGGAAAGAGTGGGCCACTTGGGGGTCCATAGGGTCTTTAGCATATAGGGAGGAATAGAAATCCAGCATCACTTCACTAATTTTTTCCGGGGATTTTACCGTCTGTCCTTGGGAATTACGGAGAGCAGTAATGTTGGTGGGGCTATAGGGGGGTCTACAGAGGCGGGACAGGAGCTTTCCGGCCTTATTTTCAAATTTGTGGAGGTGAGCCGCATAGCGGTTGTATTTGATTAGTTCTATGGTGGTCGCCCAGGAGTCGAAAGCCCGCTTGGCTTCCTCCCATTCCCGTTTAGAGGATGGGGTGGGCTGAACAAGAAGCAGTCTCTGGGCCTCAGTCAATCGTTTGCTTGCTGACCGATATTTGCTCTGGGACTGTCTCTTATAGGAGCTCGCGTAGGAGAGTATTTTCCCCCGAAGGAAAGCCTTACCGGCTTCCCAAAATAAATGTGGGTTGTCGGCGGAGGAAGCGTTATTCACGGAATATTCTTCCCATGCCGTCGTGAGATATGAATGGAAGTCTTTGTTGTCGGCCAAGAATGCGGGGAACCTCCAGATGTTTGGGGGGGTGGGCGAGTCAGGCACGTCTAAGGAAACGGATATGGGGGCATGGTCTGAGATTGCGATCTCATGGATAAGGGGGTCAATGAGAGTGCGGGCCATATCGTCAGTGCAAAAGAAGTAATCAATCCTGGTGAAAACATTGTGTGGAGGGGAAAAAAAGGTGAAATCTCTGTCTACCGGGTGGTGTAATCTCCATATATCAATAAGATGCATGGATTCAATGGCCGTATTTAGCAGAGAGCGGGCCGCGTCTTTTTGGGCAGGAGCGTGTGGAGTTGAGGGGGATCGGTCATCGGAGGGGTGCATTAGGGCATTAAAATCCCCTCCCACAAGATGAGGAAGATGCGGGAGTTGTAGTATGTGAGACGTGAGGTCACTGTAGAAGGATTTAGGGGGGGAGTTAGGGGAATAGATATTAGTTACTAAAAATTCTCTGGAGTGAAGGCGGATATGTATGGAACACATCCTGCCATGCTGGTCAGTGGATGTAGATAGAATTTGATAGGGAAGATTTTTACGAAGGAGTATTATGACCCCCGCCTTACGGCCTACTGCTGAGGAACCAAGGACCTCTCCCACCCAGAGCTTCCGCAAGCGGTGGAAGTCTGTGGAGGAGAGGTGCGTCTCTTGAAGAAGGGCTATGTCAGTTTTCAGCCGACGAAGGTGACGGAGGATTTTCATACGTTTAAGAGGCGACAGAAGTCCCTTCACATTCCAGGAGGTTATTTGTATAGACATAGGTAATGAGGAGAGGGATACTGAGATGGGATATTATAGCATCGGGGAATGGAGTGTCCGGTGTGGACGTGTGTGTCACCATAGGAGGAGTCATACGAGGAAAACAAGTGTCTCATTGCAAAAAGGGGTAGGGAATCAGCAAGGATAGATTGGGAACGATGAACGGGGGACATAGGAGGGAGTGAAAGGGTAACCAAAACAAACCAACAAAAATCCAACAACTTCGCTTTTTTCCGCAAGGGGTCGCTGTCAGAGGGAGCTCACCGCCCTCAACGGCCCACCTAGGCATATACAGGATCGCCCCTGACAGCAACCATGTCAAGAGGGGAGTCTGCGCTTCCCGGGGGAAAATTGCCTAAGCAGCGTATCAAGCGACCCCTGGAGGGAGAAGAAGCAAACCTGTAATGTAGGACCCACACATAGCTCATAGGTATCCTATGAGGTCAGATGTATGCTGAGTCTAACAGTGAACTATGCAATATAATACAATAAAAAATAAACCATCAGAGAGTACCTCACATGACTGACAGGTCAGGCCCCCGGAGGGCTGCCAGTCATCAATTGTAGCCTGGGTGAAGCCACACGGGCTCAGTCCAATATCCCTGAAATAGAAAAAAAAAAGGTGTGGGGAAAAAATGAATCACAATGCAGAGCGGGCAGCAATGCGGCATGGGTGTCAGTTCAGCGGTACTTGTTGCGGTGGGAAGGCCCGAATAGGCGCTGGCGCTTCAGAGATTCCTTTCGTGGGCTCCGTTGATCGAAGGACCTGGGGAAGGTCGATGGTCTGGAGGACGGGGCGGATTGAGGGGCATCAGGTTGTAAGGAGCGCACATAAGCTTCTGCCTCAGAGGGATCCTGAAAAGACAGCTGCTCACCCGTGTTGGATTTCAGGCGGAGTATAGCTGGGTAGGCTAAGGTAAATTTAACCTGTAGCTGGTATAACTGCGTGCAGATCTGCTGGAACGCTTTACACTTTCTGGAGACATCTATGGAGTAGTCGGCAAAAAGCAGAATCTTCACCCCATCAATTTGAAGAGATTTGGACTGTCTGTATTTTTGCAGAATAAGGTTTTTGTCAGCATAGTTCAGAAACTTTGCGATGATGGGTCTAGGGGTTGTGCGTTCTGTAGATGGCGCTCCTATGCGGTGAGCCCTTTCTACCACACGTATACCGGGTATACCAAGGGCCTCTGGGACTCTGCGGGCACAAAAGTCACTGAGCTCCATAGCAGGGAGGGATTCAGGGACCCCCACAAACCGCAGGTTACTGCGCCTGGCACGGTTCTCCAGGTCCTCCAATTTCTGGGACAGGAAAGCATTGATTTTATCCTGCTGCTGCTCTTGTGCTTGCAGCTGGTACATGTCCTCCTCCAGGCTTGAGATTCTCTGCTCTGCCTCATTGAGCCTGGTAGCGTGCTCATCCAGATCCCTCCGGATCATCAGCATCCCTGCCTGCACTGCCTTTTCCACTGTGGCTTGGATGGTGGGGGAGAGCAGGGATGCGACCGCCTGAGCGATCTGCTCTGTAAAGCCTGGATCCAGCGGTGGAGGGGAGGGGGAGGAGGGAGCGCCTACCTCCATGACAGACTGCGAGGCCTCTGCTGCGACCTGTGGAGAAGATTCGGGCGGGTCAGGCGCTGGCTCCGGGGTCGGCCGCGGGACGGGTTTCTCCAGGAATCGATCCATGGCGATAGCGGGTAAGTACTGGGTCCCCGGGGAGCCGATGGATTTCAAGACAGCGGGCGTATAGGCGGATTTATCGGCCGGGCGCGGGAGCTAGTGAGGAGAGCGACTAATCCATGCGGCGCCGGAACCGGAAGTCAACCCCTGTTTTTAACGCATACTGTTAGACAGGTTAATTTGGCTGGTTGCTGGCTGGTTGGTAAGTAGTGACTGGAAATCCCTTTGTTTTTGATCTGCGGTTGCCCTTCCAGTGCTCCTTACTATCTAGACCAGTTATAGGTGGAGGAGGTGACCACTTTTTGCAATATCGTATCTTCTGTACCATGCCTGCAGCCCCTGCATCTCTCTCATTTGTTACAAATATTTTTTTCCTCTTTGTGTATGGGCATGGGGTGAGGAGGGGGCCACAAGATTAGCTCGCACAGAGCGCCTGAACACCTAAGGTCGGCCCTGACTGGGGATCTGGGTTTATTCGAATAATGACTTTTGACCATTTTATCTTTCAATGAGGAAGATCTTCTAAAAGGGATTTGAGGTCGCACACTAACATATTTGGAAACATTAGTCACCAATAGTTGCCAATATTTTTCAAAAACTTGTCGTACCTGTTTGTGATGACTAGAGTATTTGGTAATTAATCTTATGATTTTTCAGGAGTTTTAGGTCTATTAGTGTGTAGTAACCTGTCTCTATCTTGGTTACAGGCTCTATGATAGGCCTTTTTAAAGCAGGATCAACTATAGATTCTGTCCAGTAATCGACGTTGGAGGGCCCTGGCCTCAATCTCAAAGTTCTCTTGGTGACTACAATTTCTTCTTAGCCTTAGGTATTGGCTTTAGGGTATACTGGTGACCAGGGGAGTCGGATGGTAATTTGCAGCATGGAGGATTGTATTACCTGATGAGGGTTTTCTGTATGAAGAAGAACCTAGACTAAAATCAGTGTTGAGAAAAACCTGAATATCTAGAAAACTGAAAGTTTGCTGATGGCATGACATGGTGAATTTTAAGTTGAAATCATTAGTCTCTAAAATTCTCAAAAAACATCCCTATACCCAGTCCAGATAGTAAAAACATTGTCTATAAATCTGCACCATACTAGCACTTTACTAGTGTAATATTGTTTGTTTGTCATCATAGGAAAAAAGGTCACACTTCCACCTCCACAGGTACAGGTTTGCATAGCAAGGGGCACAGCGAGTTCCCATTTCAACTCCCTGTACCTGGAGGTAGTGGGAGCGACCAAACATAAAGATGTTGTTAGAACAAATTTAAGTAAATCCAAAGAAAATTGATTCTATCGACCTGCTGCTAAACCCCTTTGAGAAAGGAAGCTCTCAACAACTCGAACCCCCAAATGATGGGGAAACAAGTTGCAGAGAGCCTCCATGTCTATGGCCTCCAGTCAAGCCCCCTCTGGGGATAAAAATACATCAAGGGTCCGTAACAAGTCCATGGTGTCCTGAATGTGTGAACTCAAAGATCTCACATGAGGGTGTAAATAGTCTTCCACCAATTGATTTGCTATTCTGTTAAACACCCTATTCACTTGTATTAAGCAGCATCCCTTTAAAAAATATGTAGCCAGATGCTGCTGCCAGTTGTGTGTGGACTCCTTTCCTACTACCAATATAAACAGTAAACAGGGCTGTGTGCAGATCCTTGCTCATCCCCCCATGCCAATCGTGAGCTGTTTGACATACAGAGAGAGTAGAATGCAACCGGCTTTTCTCCCCTCTCTCACAGAGCTGACAGGATCAGGATTTGTGTAAAATACTCCACTCATCAACCCCTCCCCCTCCTCTCTAGGCAGTAGTGAAGAGCCAATCGTAGGCAGGAGGGTCAGAGCCAATGAGAACACGAGAGAAGGAGACTTGCTGTGCAGCAGAGCATCACATGTAGATTAGTCTTAAAGGGGCACTATATAATGGAAGTGAATGACTACAAAAACTAGCCAAAATCCCTATATACAGGACTGTTTTTCTGGGAAAATCGAGAGACTAAGAGGTCTTTGCTTGAAAGAAGCTGTGTAGCTCAGGTGTGTTGCCCTTGTTAAGCCTGCACAGAGTCGGGGGGTCTACAAGAGCTTGAGGACTGAGTGACAGAGGGATCACTCAGAGCTGAGAAACCTGCTGCCATGAGTCCCTATACTAGAGCTGACAGACTGAGCTTTGTAGAGGACTGAACCTGCAGAAAGACTGAGCCTTGTGAGACCTGACTTGTGATCTAAACAGGGTGCCTGAGTACCAGGAGGGGTGAGATGAACATCAGTGCCTATCTCAATACTGACATAGGGAATGCAGGAGAGACTTCCCCTTGTTTAGCAGCCCACCAGCCATCTGCTGCACATTCTTAAAGGCAGTGGTCCTCAACCCTGGTCCTCAGGGGCCAGGTTTGCAAGATAACTGAAATACATCCCAGGTGATATAATTTGCTGCCCTGTGATTGCAGTACTCTAGTCCGCATCTCCCCAAGGTAATGCTTAAAATCTGGCCTGTTAGTGGGCCCTGAGGACCGGAGTTGAGGACCACTGCTTAAAGGGACAGCCACATGTGTACTAGCTACAGTAGGGCCCCAACAAAAGCCAGCCAACAATGACATTTAGGTGTCAGTATTTTGCCATTACATCCAAGGGTCATAGGTCAGGAACGCATACGTCAACTCTCCATTGGAGCTGTATGCATAGTGTGCATACAAGCACCTTTATTTTCCTGAGTTATTTGATGCTGTTAGTTAAACTCTAGTTGCGCTAGTTATATTTTAATTTACCATCGCTACAGTTAAATTTACTGCCAGCTAAATCAGTGCTCATTTACCTAGTATGGTTCTCTTGAATCTGTTTATTTGATTGTTGAATGATTAGTGCATTGTGTCACGTACCTGGAGATGCAACCTGACATGGAGAGGAAGGGATCTCTTACACCTCAAGCCTAGTACCCCTGATAAAGTAAACAGGAGGCATGGAAGCCTGGAGTGGCACAAGTGCCTAGATGTTCAGATGGTGAAGGCTGCAGATGTGAGGTCTGTGCATACTTGGATGCAAGCTGGATTGTGACGCTGGGCAGCAAGTACTTGGCAGGCTAGGGGGTGGCCGACAGCAGGTACTTGGCAGACTGGCTGATCACAGGCAAGTACTTAGCAGGCTGGTAGGTCACAGGCAACAGGCACTTGGCAGGCTGGCAAGTAGCCGGCAGCAGATATAAGGATGGCTGGACACAGAGCAGGATCAGGAAAGTCGGGTTGGCAACCAAAAGGCACATCAGGAACAGAGCAGTAGGCAGCAGAGTAGTCCGGTTCAGGCTGGAGTTGTCAACAGCAAACAGACAGAGGGATCAAGCAGAGATGTGGTTGAAGAGCAAGCCAGGGGTAGGTTCAGGCAGGGTACAACTGTGTTTAGATGAATCAGAACAGCAACAGAGTTTAAACACCAGGAACAGGTAGCAGAACGCTCTAGACCAGTGGTTCTTAACCTGGGTTTGATCGAACCCCAGGGGTTCGGTGGGTCAGTCTTGAGGGTTCGGCACACCCTCTGCTAGTACCACTTCGCTGTCAGGGACTATTTCTCCAGTTTCGGGAATGTATTTCCGCTCCCGCTCCGCTCACACTCGCAGCTCTCTCTGCCCCTGGCTCACTCTCACTGCTGGCTGTGCAGCTCGGCTCCCGACCGAATCCGATCCAGCCGGAGCCGGCATCGCCCACTGTGGAGTGGTGGAGGGGGGGGGGAAGAGCACAGGCCAGGCGTGTGCGGTGCGGAGAGGGACTGTCTGGGGGAGGGACTAACCCATGCAGCGGCCGCACAGCACAGGAGAGAACCGCCAGGCAGCCGCAGCAGCAGAAGAAGCCGGCAGGTGAGAGGCCAGAGAGCCAGTGGTGACAGTGGTGCTGCAGCCTGCAGGAGGAAAACCTAGCCTGTGATCGGGAGTCGGGACACAGGTGAAAAAAAGGTAGAACTGGAGTAGTACTGGCTGTACTAGTCTAGTGACTGACTGTCTGACTGACTGTGTGAGAACACTGAGAAGACTATGTAAAGGGTATCTATTTTATGGGGAACCTGGCCTGCTGTAAGGGGGGAGATCTAAATGGGGGACGGGACCTCACTCTGGCCTGCTGTAAGGGGGGATCTATATGGGGGACATGATCCCCCATATAGATCCCCCCCTTACAGTATAGCCAGGGTGAGGTGAGGTCCCCCATATAGATCCCCCCTACAGCAGGCCAGGGTGAGGTTAGGTCACTCTGGGGTCCCCCATATAGATCCCCCCCTACAGCAGGCCAGGGTCCGGACCTCACCTCACCCTGTCCTGCTGTAAGAGGGGAGATCTATATGGGGGAAGGGACCTCACCTCAACCTGGCCTGCTGTAAGGGGGGATCTATATGGGGGACCTGGGATCTATATGGGGGACCTCACCCTGGCCTGCTGTAAGGGGGGATCTATATGGGAGACCAGGTCCCCCATATAGATCCCCCCTTACAGCAGGCCAGGGTGAGGTGAGGTCCTGTCCCCCATATAGATCTCCCCCTTTACAGCAGGTCAGGGTGAGGTGAGGTCCCATCCCCCATATAGATCTCCCCCCTTACAGCAGGCCAGGGTGAGGTGTGGTCCCGTCCCCCATATAGATCCCCCCTTACAGCAGGCCAGGGTGAGGTGTCATGAGACATGATAATTACATGAGAGTTGCACTTGCCAAGATAAAGCCGCGGATTTCTGAACTGGTCTCTGAAAGACAACAGCAGAAGTCACACTAATTTGCAGTAAATATTCATTATTATGTTTTTGTGTGAAAATCGTGTTTTAATGGTTTTGTTCATTTTGTGCACCTATGTATAAATATATGCCTAAAATAATATATACCTATGTTTTGAATTTGAAAAAATCATATTTTATTTTTCCAATTAAGAAGGGTTCGGTGAATGCGCATATGAAACTGGTGGGGTTCAGTACCTCCAACAAAGTTAAGTTACTGCTCTAGACCTTAAGGCAAGGTCCTAGTGCAGCAGAGGTGTTTATAAAGCCCATTTGGCACCACTCTGTTAATGGGTTTGGCTAATAGATTTTCTCTGTCTGTGTATTTGGCTAAAAGAAATTCTCGATCTGCACATAACTATGTGCCTAGGCTTATTTCTTCTTCCCTGACATATTGGCTGACTGCATTTTCCATCCATCCCTGGAACCATCCTGGACCCTCCCCTTCCCCATTGGACTCTAAGATAGTCCTTTTTATGCCTTCTTCTTCCAGGGACTTGCACATGGGCTTTTAATCCCCCCTTGTGCCTTGTATACTTTTGATGGGTAATTGTGTCTGGTTTACATACACTGACATAAATTTATACCCGCTGCAGCAATTTTATTTGCACAACCTCTGAGCGCCAACCAGAGCCAGGTACAAGGGCGGGGCAGAAGGGGCGGGTGCCCTGGGCGGTACATTGATTGGAGAGAGGGGGGGGGCGCCACTGCTTGACAACTTCTTTCACACACTGACTGCTGAGTCTGTGTGTAAATTATTGCTGGCCGGCGGTTGCTAACTGCCTGCAATGTGCCGAGTGCGCTCCTGCACTCGGCACAGCCTGAACAAGTCTTCTGTTCTTCTGAGTGAGCAGAGAAAACTCCCCCCCCCCCCTGACAGGGCGCTCTGTAGTCCGTCCCGGCCATGACGTCATTCAGCATAGAGAGCTCTCCCAAGTTCACAACACCTCGGAGCTGCTGAAGAGAGGGGAAAGGATCAAAGGAAAGCAGAACAGCACAGCTACGCCCACACAGGCACTGTCTCTGTCTCCAGCAGCATGAAGCCTGCCCGGTGAAGACAGTGAAGAATTGGTATGGTAATTATTCAGATGGGGGTGGGGGGGAGTCTGTCTGAATGAGAGCAGCTGCAGGTAAACTAGTATTTAGATTAGTGGAGGAGGGGTCGGGTCTGTCAGAGCAGAGCAGGTAAACTATTTAGATTAGTGGAGGGGGGGGGGGGGATCTGTCTGTCTGAGAGCACTCAGAGCAGGTAAACTATTTAGATTAGTGGGGGGGGGGGGGGGGTTCTGGAAATACTAAGGTAGCAGCTAAAGAAGGTAGCTGCCAGCATAAGATGTCATGTCAATGTCATCTTTCAAATGAAATAGTTTATATTTTTTTCTTTTGGTCAAATGTATTCAGCATTTGCTGAACAGAAGTCCAGAAAGGGTTACTGACTGCAGCATCACAAAAACAAGTAAAGTAAGTTTAGTAAATGTATTGTACGGATCTATTGTACTACAGTATAATGTACTGTAGAATTGTTAGGACTTGTTTTTACACCATCAAGTTGGTGATCTTAGGGTCCTTTCACACGGTCCGCATCCGCCGACGTAGTCCGTTCTGCTCAGCGAGGGATCGATCTGCCGATCCCCGCTGAGCAGGCAGATGACAGCTCCATTACCGCTCTGTGTGCAGAGATGGAGCTGTCAGATTCCAGCTGTCCTCTATGGGGGAATCGGATCCGATCCCAACAGATCCTATCCGCTGGACAGATGGAAAATAGGCTTTCCATCTGTCTGGGTTTCACGGACAGGATCGGATCGGATAGCAGTGGGTGTCAGTGGAGATGGCTCCGCTGACATCCGCTGCCCCATAGGGATGCATGGAGCATCCGATCAGATCCGCCTGAAAAACTGACAGGCGGATCTGATCAGATCGTTCGTGGGAAAGGACCCTTAAGGCTGTTGGTGTGTGTGCTGGATGTAAATAGTGCTGATGCACTGATCCTGGAGTATCACATTGTTCTTTTTTTTTTGCTAGAACTTTATTTATTTCCTTATAAATTTCCTTAAAGCGGAGTTCCACCCACACTTTTAACTTAACGGATTTGAGTAGTCCATATGCTTTTTAAAAATTACACCTGGGACAGGGACGGGATTGGGGACGGGGGGGGGGGGGGGGGCGCAGTTTGCCATCTTCGCCCTAGGCACCAAATGACCAGCCCTGGCGCCAACACCCCTTAGCTGTGTTACCTGTCTTTTGAAGTCCTGTTTTGGCTTGCCATAGGTACTGTGCTCTCTATATACTACGTTTACACATTGTGTATGTACAAACCCGATTCCAAAAAAGTTGGGACACTGTGCAAATTGTGAGTAAAAAAGGAATGGACTAATTTACAAATCTCATAAACTTTCTATTTCATTCACAATATAATATAGATAACATCAAATGTTGAAGGTGAGACATTTTGAAATGTCATGCCAAATATTGGCTCATTTTGGATTTCATGAGAGCTACACATTCCAAAAAAGTTGGGACAGGTGGCAATAAGAGGCCGGAAATGTTAAATGTACATATAAGAAACAACTGGAGGACCAATTTGCAACTTATTAGGTCAATTAGCAACATGATTGGGTATAAAAAGAGCCTCTCAGAGTGGCAGTGTCCCTAAGAAGTCAATCGACTATCATAAAAACAAAATATTCTCCTGGAAAAATCACCAACAGATCCCCTCTTTATTAGATCTCCCAGGGTGTGCTCCTAGAGTCCACCCAAAACCTCCACAGAAGGTTTATGGCCCTACCAAACTCACCAGAACCATACAACCCCGACCCCGAATTACCAACAAAACTCCTACAAAAACAAATACAAATACAACAAAACCCACAACACTAACAACAACAAACCGGATCACCACAACAATGCATCCTTGAACATCATCCTCTTACCACACCTTTGGCTACGGTTCAGTCTATCTCCGATCAGACTGCCCCATCCACCTTGGTACCTCATACCTGCCGATTGCCAACCCCTGACCCACCGCCCCCTGCGACCCACATCCCCATCTCACATCTAAATACCGCCCCCAACAACCACCACATAGTTATTGGAGATTTCGCATCAGGTGACATACCCACATCATCCCACCCCACCTCGATTTCTTTCTTAGAGTTGGGTCACCCCCGCAAGCAACGCCAAAAAAGAAAGCACACAGACAGACAGACGAGGGTGTAGAGGCGGACGCAGAACCAACTCCCACCCAAATCAAGTTCCGGAAACTGTAAAATTATTTAATCTCTCATCTTTTCCGTTATCCGCTCAAGATACCTTTCTCCTCAGTAGAGGCCTCAGCTTTGCGCCCACAATTGCCCCTAATTCATTTTTGTTATTTAAGGATTTACACAAATTCATCCGCAAACTAACCTTGACCAGATTTTTCAACATACAGTCCAATAAGGTTACCCCAGAAACCGTCCTGACCACTCCCACTACCCCTATTCTTGAGGCAATAGCTCATGAAGATCTACCCAGCAGTCCTTTCAGTACCTACGACACCTCCACATATCCTGAAGATCTCTTCAGTGATACTGATCCTGAATTACTCCTATATACCCAACACCCTTTCACTTCCCCTCCAGTACAACATACCTCATTACACCCCAAGTCCACTTTCTACCCCACACGCTCCAAGGGCCCCTATATCGAAGCCTTCTATAGGGTTGTGGTTTCTGATCTTCAGAAAATGTGTGAAGAGACCACTCAGGCCCCGTAAATGTTTACCACACAATTTAAGTCGCGGTGAAGGACTATCTCTCAAAAACTTCACTCAGAATCCTGAACTTATCATAAAACCCGCAGACAAAGGTGGCGGTATTGTCATTCAAAACAAAAAAGAATATATCACTGAAGCCCTCAGATTACTTTCTGATAGAAACACTTACCTGAAACTGCCCAAAGACCCACTACCCACCTTCAAAATTGAGACTGAACTAATCACCAGCGCCAGTCATCAACACATTATCGAACCTAAGGAAGCATCCTTCCTTAGGAGAGACTATTACAAAACGCCCTATTTTTATCATTTGCCCAAAATACACAAAGATTCCAAACTACCCCCGTGCAGACCCATAGTTCCATCAATGGACAGTGTCACTAGCGGATTTTCCCAGTACGTAGACAACTTTCTACAACCTCTCACCCAATCCCTCCCATCGTACATACGCGACTCTACCCATCTTATGGAACTCTTGGGACCATACACCTGGGAAGAAAAATAGCTATGGCTGTCGCTAGACGTGAACTCTTTATGCACGTCCATTCCTCATGATATTGTACTGACAGCATCGCAACACTTCATATCTTTCATATCAGATGCCATAAAATTCTGCCTCACACACAATTATTTCGTCTTTCAAGATGACTACTATCTCCAGATTACCGGCACAGCCATGGGTGCCAATTTTGCACCATCTTACGTTAACCTGACCATGGGTTTCTGGGAAAACTCATTTATCTGGCACAATAACCCTTACATCCAGCACCTCATTTTTCACAGGTGCTACATCGATGACCTTATCATCATTTGGGATGGCCCGACCACTACCATTAATGACTTTGTCAACCACTGCAACAACAACCCCTTTTGGTCTATCTTTTACCTCTGCTTGGCATCGTGAGCATCTAGCCTTCTTGGATCTCGAACTAGGCCACGATCTTCTCCCGCAACTACACCAAACCCACTGCCGGCAACTCATATTTACACTATGATTAGGGTTGAGCGAACACGGACTGTATTATTCGTGTTCGTACCGAATAATTGGATTTTTGTTACCCGAACACGGACCCGAAAACTTTACTGTATGTTCGGGTAAAAATCCGTGTTCGGTCATTTTATTTCCGGGTTTTGCATGCATTGGCGCGCTTTTCATGGCGGGCTTTCAACAGCCAATCAACAAGAGTTTAACTGGTGTGCCTTAAGCCATCCCAGCCATGCCTACAAATGTATTAGTAGCTGTGATTGGCCGTCTGAAGCATGTGACCAAGTCTTTATAAGTTCGAGGCAGCGCCGCTGCGGTGTCATTCTGCTGTGTACTAGTTCAGGGACAGAGCACACATACGTGCTGGCTGCTGATTAGGGACAGACAGGCAGGCAAAACTCATTTGTGTCCGCATAGAATTGAGGGACAGGTCGGAGTGTGTTAGGCAGGGCGAGTTGTAGGCATTTTAGGGAGAGAGTCTGCTGATTTTTAGGGTCAGTTTTCTACGATCGATTTTGCTGTGTGGGAGGGGTTTGCAGTGACCGATCTACGATCTTATCAATCCTTTTAGGGAGAGAGTCTGCTGATTTTTAGGGTCAGTGTGTTCTACAAACTACAATCGATATTGCTGTGTGGGGTGGGGTTTGCAGTGACCGAGCTACGATCTTATCAATCCTTTTAGGGAGAGAGTCTGCTGATTTTTAGGGTCAGTGTGTTCTACAAACTACAATCGATATTGCTGTGTGGGGTGGGGTTTGCAGTGACCGATCTACGATCTTATCAATCCTTTTAGGGAGAGAGTCTGCTGATTTTTAGGGTCAGTGTGTTCTACAAACTACAATCGATATTGCTGTGTGGGGTGGGATAGGAGATAAGCAGGTGTCAGTGGTCCACATCCATTTTGCTGTGTGTGGGGTGCAGTGAACACAATCTTTTTGGGGTGCAGTGAACACAATCTTTTTTGCCCACTGAGGAGGAGGGAGAAAAGTATTTTTCTATCAGGCACTGTGTGCAGCGTTTTTCCTTCAGCTGTGCTGTGCTGACTGATCATACACTGCTGTGTTCAGTTCACATGTGCTATTATTGAGTGGTTTCAAAAATCATACACTTTTTTTCTATTCCACTATTCAATATAAAGCCTTGGATTAAAAAAAAATTAAATTGTGGCCTGCAGCAGAGCTAAATGATATTTGGGGTTTTTGGGGTTCCTATTCCGCTATTCAATATACACCCTTTTGGGGTAAAAAACATTAAATTGCGGCATAGTTTGCACATTTGACTGTCAGATACACCCGTGCGATACTGTTGTTGTTTTGTTCCGCTATTCGATAAACACCTTTCTAGGGCAAGATCATAAATTACAGAAATATGAGGAGACCGTCAAATAGGGGCCATGGCCTGGGTCGTGGTGCTGCTGGTAGAGCTCCTGTTGCAAGGAGAGGACGTGGTCGATCTGTGCCAGCTACACGCACAAGTGAAACACCTTCCACAAGTGTGAGTAGGCGACAGAACCTGCAGCAGTATTTGGTAGGGCATAATGCGCCTCTAGACGTGATGAGGCCTGAAGAAGTACAGGCGATAGTAGATTGGGTTGCTGACAGTGCCTCCAGTTCCTTCACATTGTCTCCCACCCAGTCTACTGCAGAAAGGTCAGAGTTGGCACCTGCAGCCAATGTCCAACCATCTTTCACCTCACCCCCTTGGAAATCAGGCAAGCAGTCTGAGCCCCAATCCATACAGCAGTCTCTTGTTCTTTTTGAGGACTCTGTCAGCAGGGTTTCCCAGGGCCATACACCTAGCCCTGCCCCAGAAGTGGAAGAGATTGAGTGCAGCGATGCCCAACCACTTATTTCTCAAGATGAGTACATGCAAGGACCATCGCAGCACGTCTCCGATGATGACGAAACGCAGGTGCCAACTGCTGCGGCGTTCAGAATTGTGGAGACCGACAAGGAGGGCAGGGGTGAAGACTGGGTGGAAGATGATGTGGAGGACGATGAGGTCCTCGACCCCACATGGAATGAACGTCATGCAGGTGACCTGAGTAGTTTGGAGGAAGAGGCGGTGGTCGCACAGAGCCACCAGCACAGCAGAAGAGGGAGCAGAGTGCAGAAGCGGAGCGGCCGTGCCCTAGACACTATGCCCGCTACTGCCCAATGCAGCAAGGGAACGAGCGCACCAAAGTCAGCTCAAAGGAGTTCTCTAGCGTGGAAGTTCTTTAGAAAATGTGCTGATGACAGGACACGAGTGGTTTGCACCCTGTGCAATCAGAGCCTGAAGCGAGGCATAAACCTTCTCAACCTGAGCACAACCTGCATGATCAGGCATCTAAGTGCAAAGCACGAGCTGCAGTGGAGTAGACACCTTCAAAACCAAGAAACGTCTCTGGCTCATAATGCTTCCTCTTCTGCTGCAGTCTCGGCCGCTCCAGCCATATCTGTAGTGATACCGGCACCTGCCACCCCGCAAACAGAGGATCTGTCAGCAACACCACCACCTGGGTCACCAACCATCTCCACAATGTCCCGTGGAAGCGTTCAGCTTTCCATCTCCCAAACACTTGAGAGGAAGAGGAAGTACCCCCCTACCCACCCGCGATCCCTGGCCCTGAATGCCAGCATTTCAAAATTATTGGCCTTTGAAATGCTGTCATTCCGTCTGGTGGAGACGCACAGTTTTAAAAACCTTATGTCGGTGGCTGTCCCACAGTACGTCGTGCCCAGCCGCCACTACTTTTCCAGGCAAGCCATCCCTTCCCTGCACAACCAAGTGGGGGAAAAAATCAGGTGTGCACTGCGCAACGCCATCTGTGGCAAGGTCCACCTAACTACCGATACGTGGACCAGTAAGCACGGTCAGGGGCGTTATATCTCCCTAACGGCACACTGGGTAAATGCAGTGGCGGATGGGCCTGAGGCGGATAGCAATTTGGCGCATGTCCTTCCACCACCGAGGATTGCAGGGCGCTTCAGTTTGCCTCCTGTTCCTAACTCCTCCTACTCCGCTTCCTCATCCTCTACCGCCTCCTCATCCGGACAGCGTAACACCTTTACCACCAACTTCAGCACGGCCAGGGGTAAACGACAGCAGGCAGTTTTAAAACTTGCCTGTTTGGGGGACAAACCACACCGCGCAGGAGTTGTGGAGGAGCATGGAACAGCAGACAAATGAGTGGTTGCTGCCAGCGAGCCTCAAGCCCGACCTTGTGGTGTGCGATAACGGGCGAAATCTCATAGCAGCTCTGGGCCTAGCCGGTTTGACGCACATCCCTTGCCTGGCGCATGTGCTGAATTTGGTGGTGCAGAGGTTCCTTAAAAACTACCCCGATATGTCAGAGCTGCTGCAGAAAGTGCGGGCCCTCTGTGCGCACTTTCGGCGTTCTCACCCTGCTGCTGCTCGCCTGTCAGTGCTGCAGCGTAACTTCGGCCTTCCCGCTCACCGCCTCATATGTGACGTGCCCACAAGGTGGAACTCCACCTTGCACATGCTGCAAAGACTGTGCGAGCAGCAGCAGGCCATAGTGGAGTTTCAGCTGCAGCACGCACGCGTGAGTCGCTTTGTGGAACAGCACCACTTCACCACCAATAACTGGGCCTCCATGCGAGACCTGTGTGCCTTGTTGCGCTGTTTTGAGTACTCCACCAACATGGCCAGTGCCGATGACGCCGTTCTCAGCTTAACTATCCCACTTCTATGCCTCCTTGAAAAAACAATTCGGGCGATGATGGAAGAGGATGTGGCACAGGATGAGGAGGAGGAGGAGGAGGAGGATGAAGAGGTAACATTTCCAAGGCTTTCAGGGCAGTCATTCGCAAGGGGCTCCGAGGGTGGGTTCCTGCACACACAAACGCCAGGGACACAATTGTCCAGCAGGGGCACAGTTCTGGAGGATGAGGAGGATGAGGAGGAGGAGCTGGAGGAGGAGATGGAAGCATGTTCACAGCAGGATGGCACCCAGGCCAGCTCATGTCCATCACTGGTGCGTGGCTGGGGGGATACAGAGGACACGGACGATACACCTCCCACAGAGGACAGCCTTTCGTTGCCTCTGGGCAGCCTGGCACACATGAGCGATTACATGCTGCAGTGTCTCCACAACGACCGCCGAGTTGCCCACATTCTAACTTGTGCTGATTACTGGGTGGCCACGCTGCTGGATCCCCGTTACAAGGACAACGTACCATCCTTAATTCACTCACTGGAGCGCGATCGCAAGATGCGCGAGTACAAGCGCACGCTGGTAGACGTGATGCTGCTGGCATTCCCACCTGACAGCGGGGCCACAGTGGAAGCACAAGGCAGAGGAGGAGGAGGAAGAGGTCGCCAACGCAACCAGGGCACCGCCAGCACCTCAGAAGGCAGGGTTAGCATGGCCGAAATGTGGAAAAGCTTTGTCAGCACGCCACAACAAACAGCAGCACCAGCAGCTCATATGGAACGTCTTAGCAGGAGGCAGCATTTCACCAACATGGTGGAGCAGTATGTGTGCACACGCCTAGACGTACTGAATGAGGGGTCTGCCCCCTTCAACTTCTGGGTCTCCAAGTTGGGCACATGGCCTGAGCTTGCCCTTTACGCCTTGGAGGCGCTGGCGTGCCCTGCAGCCAGTGTATTACCTGAACGGGTATTTAGCACGGCTGGGGGCGTTATCACAGACAAGCGCAGCCGCCTGTCCAGAGACAATGTGGACAAGCTCACGTTCATTAAAATGAACCAGGCATGGATCCCACTGGACTTTTCCGTACCTTGTGCAGAATAGCGATGGATACCGACCTTACCCAGCCATTGTTCCATTTTTGCTCTTTCTCACTCTTTTGGGGTGTACGATTAACGTAGGGGCTATTGGAGCTGCAGCTCCAGGCCCCTACCTTTTATATAGGCCCCGGGTTGGCCATATTCACTGTTACCGCTCTTCTGTCACTTGTAACCACAGAAGTCTGGCTTCTATGCTCGCTTCCCCAGGCAGCTCCCTCAGAACCTCCCCACACAGCACGAAGGCCGGACAAGGAGGGACAGTTGCCGATGCATGGATGTGTTTATGGGCTTCAGAGACAGCATCCCATGTTGAATTAGGCATGCATGGCTGCACCCTTCCTCCTCTGGGTGCATGCCAAGGCACGGCCCTTAAGGCCCTTCAAAATCCTCAGCACCAAGCCCATGATGCTCTTAATCTGGCCCTGGTCCTCCTCCACCGCCGCTTCCACCTACACCGCCCATAGGTGTGCGCAGCCTATTGCATTAGGGTGTGCACCCCAAAGTTTAAATACACATGCATGTGTTTACCTACATGTTCATGGCCCCGATACATTACTCTCTCTGCTGGCAAAGAGAAATAGAGCAGAGCAGGTCCGAGGGAGATCTTTCCCATCTCCTCACTGGCAAACAGAGCGATAATGCTATGTGCCCTAGGTGATTAGGGTGTGCCCAGGCACATCCGGCACACCCTGTGCGCACGCCTATGACACCGCCACATCCACCACCACCTCAACCTCCCTCCTACTCCATATGGGCCTCGTCCTTCAGAGATGAAGAACATTGTTTTATTTTTCTGTTTTTTTTTGTTGTTTTAAGTTATTTCCCTATCCACATTTGTTTGCAGAGCACTTGCCATGCTCTTAACAACGTTTTGCTGCCATTTGCAGCACTCTAGCCCTTTCCATTGGTGTTTTAGTGCCTGAAAGTTCGGGTCCCCATTGACTTCAATAGGGTTCGGTGTCCAGGAAAAGTTCCGCAAAAGTCCGGGACACGGACCCGGACTTTTTTTTAAAGTTCGGCCGAACCCGCCGAACACGGACATCCAGGTGTCCACTCAACTCTAATTATGATAGCTGTCATCACCCGTTATGGGTCAATAACATTCCTAAAGGTCAGTTTTGCCGGCTACGGCAAAACTGTACCAGAGACTCTGATTACGTCACCCAAAGCAATCATCTGAAAAAGAAATTCCTGGACAAAGGTTACCCTAACACACTGATCGAAAAAGCCTACAATACCTACCTCCCCGGTAAACCCCCCAAAAAAGACAATCACATGCCCTACTCCACAATCCGATTTATTACCAGGTTTCATGGACGACACAAAAAAATGGAAAGCATTATCTCCAAACATGGGGTATCCTCAAACAGGATCCTCTCCTCTCTTCCAATATTAATGATAAACCCCGGATCACCTAACGCAGGGCCCCCTCCCTTAAGCATAAAATCGCACCTAGCCAGCTAAAAACTCCCACACCCAACCCACTTTGTCTTGTACCCCTCAAAGGGATGTTTCAGTGCAAAAAAGCCCTTTGCAAGACTTGTGAATTTGTACAACATGGTTAAAAGTCATTCTCACACAAAGGCAAAACATACAACTTTGACAACTTCCACAATTGCTCCACTGACCACGTAGTCTACTGTCTTTCTTGCCCATGCCCACTCCTATATGTGGGATGAACCATTTGCCCCCTTAGACAGCGTTTCGGTAGACACCGGCGCTTTATGGCTGTGACAAACCCCGCCATTTCTTATAGTCCCACCAACAATCCACTGCTGGACTACGTGTTTGGATTCTAGTATCCATCCCCAAGCACTTACCAGCAGCAGACCGGTTCTCGCTACTATGTGATCGAGAGACGTTCTTGATTTATACTTTAGATTGTCTTAACCCCAATGGGTTAAACGAGGAACTAGATATCAATACCATCTTATAGTCCATTTCTTATCCTTGTGCCATCACTACTTCACATAACCTTGTTTTGTTACTATTTCAGGTTCTCTTATATTGTATGTTACATTTTGTCATTTCCATCAAGACACCATTGAGTAAGTATATAATTCCCCCCCCCTTTTTTTCCCTCCCCCCCCCCTTTTTCCTCTTTCCCTTACACCCCCCCTCCCCATTCCATACTCCATGCCCTTTATGTACCCCCACATCACATGATGCCTCATAAGATTACAACTATATACTATATACATTATCATGAAACACCGCCCTTTACATACATGGCCCTAAATCAAACCCACCAAGTACACTAGGTATGCTGACACCTATAAAGGTCCATACTCCTGCCCCTTGTACACCAATATAGCTTTGCCAACCGTGATCCTACTCATGATATGGTTCATACATTACGTCCCCACTTATGCATTCGTACCATCACTGCGATCATTATTACTATCGCCGTTAGTATCCCCTTACTATTGCCACTATTACCGCCAGTATTGATGTTTTGGTCCTATTTCCCCTTCTCTTGGTCCATTTGTATCCTTGTTTTCCTTATATGGTGTGGTCACCAATATTATTGCAGCCTCCGGCTCTCTCATCCAGCAGATTGCCGCTTTAAGTTCACCTTTATCATTGCCGCTTTTAATGTACTTACACGCCCCCCAGTGGACTATAAAGACTGTCCTCTTACACTCGGCCTGGACACTTGAAAAAGGAGTGCGCATGCCCAGTCCGGGTGTTCGCGCATGCTCCGAAATGCGCTGTGAGCCCAGCTGCCATTCGTGCCATTCTTCCTGTCCCTGACGCCAGACGCTGCCGGCCGCCGCACAGTGTCCCGTTCGTCCACCCGGAAGACGTTAGAGCGGGCTCTCTCCAGTCTCTCTGGACCTGCAGGACACCGCCTGAACACCGCGGACTGTCATACCATCCTCCCTGAGCCTGACGCTAATTCCCTAACCTCCATGTGAGTTACTATGTTTTTATTGCCATAATAAAACGCGTACTACACTCAGAGTCACTTTCCTCTCTTCCTATTTAAGCATGTATATAAGGGCATTTTTAAAAAATTACTTAGATGAACTTTAAATAAGTGATAAAAAAATTAAAGTCTAACTCCAGCTAACACTTTTTAGGCAGTTACAGGAACATTTTTTTTTTCCTTTTGCCATAAATGCTTTAAGCATATGGATAAAAGCTGACTATTGTAAGCATGCTATCTAACTGCCACTTTTGTTGCACAGCTTGGTCTGTTAAAGGAAGTTGAAAAATAACAGCAGATCAACAAACAATACAAAAAAAGTTAAGGAGGACTGCTTTATTAATGCTATCGAGAGACTAGTAGGAAAAGAATTAGCCGCACATCCAGGGATTCCAATAGGTTTCAAATACCTTTATTTCCAAAAAGTTGCAAGTGATGACACCAAAGACACCAGCATAAAGTCTCGTAGACGCGTTTCACACATACATCTTGTGCTTAATCATTACAATGACTGTAGCTGACTATAGATCTTAAATAGACCGCCCCAATGAAAACAGGTGTACCGGGGGCGGAGACAATCAGCAGTTGTGCACAACTCAATTAATCACCTGGCCTCAGCCCCAAAGGGCATCTCAGTGGTGATTTAAATATAAAAATCAAGCTGAAGTTCCAGCCCATCGTGTGTACCGTGAACTCACCCATACACACAAAGACCTGGACCGACAATCACATAGAAAAACGTTTAAAAAAACGTGTAAAAAGTACCAATGAAAATCATTGGAAAAAATGTAAATACATACAACGTGACAAACAGAGAAAAATAATGACTATAACAACTGTAAGAACCTTTGTATAGTATGTGTATGTACCTGTATGTCGGTATACACCCACACAAACCTGAATACACTTCCTACATGAATATACAAAAATACAAAAATAGGTACATAAAATCATTGTGTCTTCCATATGGTGTACTATCACCACAGAAGGATGCCTGAACTCGTGCATCCATGTATACATTACAAGGAAACTATCCCCAACGCATTAACCATGCGGACACATGTAATCCACCTAAAAGGAGAATAAACCATAATGTAAAGTATGCCCAAAAAAATAGTTTGTGGAAATGTGCCCATACAGAAATGTATGTGGATAACGGAACACTAGCATGATCATAAATATGGATCTTATAAAAATACTGAAAAATACATGGCATAGAGCAATGTGAAAAAAGAGGAAAAAAGGAACAGGGAAGGGAGAATGGGGGAGGGGAAAGGGTGAGAAAGGGGGGGGAAGAGAAAGAGGGGGAAGAAAAAGAGGGGAGCTGCCACAACACATGACTGGATATGTTATCAGATCTAAAAAAGGTACCTGGATCGCAGAATGGTGGGGGAAAGGCAACCACTAAATTTACTCATAAAAATGGCTAACATCCCACTCAAAGTTGAGTCCGAGCGGGATGCGACTCTGCAAATGGAAAATCCAAAATACTTCCTTACGGCAAAGGGATCGAAAGGCATCGCCCCCTCGCTTAGGTGTCCTGACCTTTTCAATGACTTGAACCCGCATGGCTGTTTTATCCCCATTGTGGCACCCATTAAAATGTCTGGCCACATTGGTGGACAAATTTTTCTCTATGCTATAAATGTGTTGCTGGAACCGGTCCCTGAGCCGTCTCGTGGTCCTGCCTACATATTGCATTTTACAGATAGCACATGTGATTAAATAAATGATGTAACTGGTATTGCAATTGAAGAAGGAACTAATGTCATACACTTTATGACTAACGGAGGACCTAAAGGTGGTACCATTCTGGATATGACCACAACAGGCACATCCCACAGCCCCACATTTATAATTCCCTTTGCAGTGTAACCATGTAACTGATTGGGGAACCTTAGTGTGGAAAAAGCTGGGAGCCAGGGAGCACGCTAGAGATGGGGCTCTACGTGAGACAACATTCACCCCTCCCTTCAAGATCTTGGAACAGATATCGTCAGAAAATAAAATAGGCAGATGCCTGTTGAAGATCTGTTTTATTGTATTAAATTCATTACTGAAGGGGGTGGAAAGTGTAAGCTGGTAACTTTTGTTGGTTCGTAGCCGAGTGTCTTTCCCAATTAGTTCACATCTATCTTTGTTTCTAGCTATGGTAAGTGCCCTATTCAACATCCATTTGGGGTATCCCCGCTGTAAAAATCTTACATAAAGGGACCGTGCCTCCCTTTCAAATCGTTCATTACTACTGCAAATACGTCTGATTCGCAGGAATTGACCTACAGGGATACCCCTAATGATGTGTCTGGGATGGCCCGACTGGGCAAGTAAAAGAGAATTGCCCGAGAGAGGTTTCCTATAGAGAGTGGTGTACACCCTGCCATCTGCACCTGTCAGACAAACATCCAAGTAGCACATGGAGTTTCTGTCCGCGGCGCCAGTGAATGAAAGATTTAAATTATTATTGTTGAGATATGATAACATAGATGGCATGATTTCCACTCCCCTGCGGACCACCAGCAAGAGGTCATCTATGAATCTAAGATAGACCACAATTTCTGTTCTGTAGGGGTTTCCACCCCCAAAGATGTGGGACCGCTCCCACCAACCCATGTAGAGGTTGGCCAATGAGGGCGAAAATTTGGCCCCCATAGCTGCCCCACACCTCTGGAGGTAGAAAACCCCATCAAAAACAAAGAAATTGTGTGACAACAAATAATCCAATACATCAGCAATGAACAATCGATGTTCCATTGATAGATCGGTCAGCAATTCAAGGTAAAAAAGCACCGCTGCTATACCCTTCTTGTGAGGAATAGAGGAGTAGAGACTACTGACATCAAAAGTGACCCAAGACAAATCTTCCTCCCACCTGAAATTTTCCATAATATAAAGGAGGTGGTTGGTGTCTTTGAGATATCCAGGGAGCTGGCTCACCAGAGGCTGTAATTGTGTATCCAGCCACTGGCCCAACCGCTCATTAAGAGAGTTAATGCCCGATATAATCGGTCTACCATGGAGGGGGTCTAACCCCTTGTGCGTTTTGGGTAAGTGGTGGAACGTAGGGAGAACAGGACAATCGGGTATCAAAGCTTCAACTTCTTTTGGACTAAATAAACCCAGTGCCCCGCCCCTCTGTATTAATTCCACCAACAAACCCCTAAATCTCTTTGTGGGGTCCCCACTCAATGTTATATAAGTGGACCGATCGGATAGTTGCCGAATGGCCTCCTGCCTGTACTGTTCTGTATTGAGAACAACAATCAAGCCTCCCTTGTCAGAATTACGGATAGTAATTGTATCATCCTCACTAAGATTTTTTAAAGCAAGTCTCTCTTCACTGGTCATATTATCGTGCCACAAAGTCTCACCCCGTTGTGTCTGGTGTGCTAGGGCCGTCAAATCGCGTTCAATAGCCTTTTGGAATCTAGCCATATCAGCAGACCGTGAATTTACTGGATAAAAATTACTTTTAGATTTAAATTGAACCGATCTGACAGAGCCAGCACACACCTGCAGACCATCAATTGCATCGTTATTCACAGACAATTCTTCCAAGTCTCTGATAGCACAATACTCCCTAAAGGAAAACACATCATAATCGGGTTTAGGATTTGTGGGTACATGTAAGGACTGTAGGGAAACCTCAGTATCTGCTGAAAAATAATGCCTTTTAATCGTTAAATCCCTCACAAATCTATAATGTAGCGAGAGACTACATCATTTACAGTATGCCATTTTTTTATAATGCCTTTAGTACCATTTTAACCTTTTTTGCTTTCAAAAATAATTTGGGTCTGAAGATCACTTAAAACCCCCAAACATTATATACATGTGTGTATATGGGGGTGGTGGAGCTCAAAAAATCTTTTTTGAGGGAAGGTTAAGTGTTTAGGTGTACATTTTTTACCGTTCTTATTTTTCATTTTTATTCATAAACTTTATTTTTTATCACACAGGGAGCAAAAAGTCCTCTATTTGATTTTTTTGGTGACAGAGCATTTTGAATAAGACATCTGGGGTCTAAATGACAGTTGACTTGTCAGATTAACACACTTGTGTGTGTAAAACTCCCTGCTGCTACTGGTGTATGGCATAGGGCAGTGGCGGTGTTACAGAATTAAAGCGGAGTTCCAGCCTTTTCTGTGTTTATTAAAAGTCAGCAGCTACAAAAAGTGTAGCTGCTGACTTTTAATAAACACACACTCACCTGTCCCATGGTCCAGTGATGTGGCCGCCTGAAGCCTCGATCCTCTCCCTCTGGTCTCGGTGGCGCCGGCATCACTGGTGTGGGCACCCGGCTGTGACTGCTTGCGGCTTTACAGCCGGGTACACACTGCGCATGCGCAAGTTGCGCTGCGCGTATTGATTGGCCGGCAATCTTCTGGGACCTCTGACATGTCCCAGAAGATTGCAGGGAGGGGAGAGGAGAACTTTCCCTCAGGGCGCCACGGCTGTCAAAACTAGGTACCCGCTCCCCTCGAAAAAAATGACATGCCAAATGTGGCATGTCAGGGGGTTAGGACTACCTAAAGCGGAACTTCGCTTTAAGACTGCAGGATCGGCATGTCAGCCAGGCAAATAGCATTTATATAGAGTGATGCCATATTTCTTTAAGCACAGGTTCTTTGATACACCAAGCTGTTCTTTAAATATATAATTTAAACATGCTAGTTCAGCTGCTAAAACATTTGTAACCATTTTCTTAGCTTCCTGTCTATTTCTTCACATACTTGTCATATTTCTGAAAGTTCACATAGTCTGTCAGATGGCATTCATTTGGGGGACAGTATATGTGGATTTCATTACAGAAACTTCAATTGTTTATTTTCACATTAACCAGACAAATAACATCTACGGAAAAAAAAAAGCATGTAAACAGGTTGAAAAATAGAAACGCAAAGGTTATAAGCATACTTCACCAGAGATCCAATGAATGTTGGGAAAAGGGGGAAATAGGTTTCAAGGCCCCCCTTTTCCTCATGGGATCACTGCAGCCTGAGGGTTTCAAGGCTCCCCCTAGCAGGTGAGGGCGTGGTCTCATGGGGGGCTTATACCTGATAGGTAGGGGGCTTCGGAGGCTGCTAGAAGCTTCTGGAAGCCCTTTTGGGGTCTATAAATAATAGGTGCTGACTGGAATTGGTGCCAGACTTCGCGGGATGACACAAGCTGCAGAGCTCAGGCAAGAGAGCTATACTGTATAGCGGACGGCAATTCACCTCAAGAAATGAAGACTCTCCTCAGACAACTTATTGAGAGAGCTGAGGCAGAAGGTGGAGAAGCTTGGATTCGACAGTGCCTGAGCTTACCTGCGGAGCAAGAAGTGTTATGTGAAGAAGCCGGTGGAAGCGGTATGGCACCTGAAGCGGCTGAAGACCGCATTGAAAATGCAGACAGCGGAGCGGAGTGAGGGAAGAGGACATGACATGGAGGAAGGTACAGCAAGGCGGAGATAAAGGCGGTGCTGGAAGAGGCAGGAAGATGGAGCGTAAAGGAAGAGGGATGAGGAAGCCGTATAGCCCAAAATCAGTGCCCAGTAGGGCTGAAGAAAGAAGAGCAGCGGCAGAAGACAAGAAGAAGAGAGGCAGTGAGAGAAGAAGCAGGGCAGAGCAGAAGCCATGCACGTCCTGCTGGGAGGTGGGGACAAGGGTCAATTCACCTGAGCTTCAAAGAAGAAGTGAAGAACAGAGTTATGAATGGCAGGACGCTGTAGGTGCTAACACAGGTCCTGGCAGGAAAAGAGCAGCTTCAATTAATGACACAGAGGTTTTGGAAGAGCAAGACAGGTTAACTACTGGTGAGTGTGGGCAGCTAAATATTTTGTCTTCCCTGTCAGCAACTTTGTTGCAGCTTGTAAATAACTTATCTACAGCCCCCACAGCTGATGATTTTGCATCAGTATGGTTAGGTGAAAGTGGGGCAACGAATACAAGGATAGAAAAGCTGCCAATTGAAGTAGCAACAAGTTCAGCTATAAAAAACGATATGGCTCCTCATCTGCAGCATGCAGGGAAATTATGCCTTGTATACTGTCTCCGCTTGGTTTTCATGTAGCATTGAGTACAAAAGAAAAGATATGGCGGAGAGAGTATATTGAATTGTTTTCATTACTCCCTAATCAAAAAGAATATTATTTTAAATCTGAAAAGGAGAAAAGCGAAGAGGATAAAAAGAAACCAATTCCAAGATCATTTAACAATTGGCTGCAAGCCTTTGTTACATTTTCCAGTATTTTATGTGAGAAGTTTCCTGAACTTAGTTCAGGTCTATTCCAACACATAGACATAATATTGGAAGCTTACCAAAACTTTGGTGGGCTTGGATGGTTTTTCTATGATGAGGCATATAGGCAAAAAATGGCGGTTCACTCTAATATGGGTTGGGGTAATAAGGATGTGGGTCTCTGGTTGAACCTATTTGTCCCACAGAGACCTGCTCTACCTCGATCGAACAGTGTAGCAGTGAGTAGCCAGGCTAGTGGATATAAAAAAGGTGTGTGTTTCGCATTTAATGACACACAATGCAAATGGCCGAATTCATGCAAATTTCGTCATGAATGTGCTTTTTGCACTGGTCCTCACCCTATAAGCAAATGCTTTAAAAAATTGGCTCAGCAATCAAGTAAGGATAATTTTCAAAAAAGCCAGAACGCCGGTGAAAGTGGAAAGCATGGAGCCATGGCTGTGCCAATATCCAGACCAGTTGACAGCACAGCTAATTAGACAAGGTTTTGCATTTGGTTTTAGTTTACCAATTTTTGATGGATTTGGTTGTAGTTGGGTAGAAAATTTAAAATCGGTGAAGGAGCTATCTGATATTGTTAGGTGTAAATTAATAAAAGAATTACAGGAAGATAGAATAGCGGGTCCATTTAATTTTCCTCCATTTTCAAATTTTCGTTTGTCTCCGCTGGGGATCGTCCCTAAGAAGGAACAAGGAAATTATAGACTAATCCATCATCTATCTTACCCACGCAAATTTTCTCTGAACGATCAATTCAGGGATGATTTGTGCTCGGTTACATATGCTTCTTTTGAAGAAGCTATTGTCAAACTACAGAATGTAGGTCAGGCAGCGTTGATGGCAAAGGCCGATATAAAATCAGCATTTAGACTGTTACCCATAAACCCCGAAAGCTTCAATTCATTGGGTTTCAAATTCAAAGGTATGTACTTTTTGACAATTGTTTACCAATGGGATGCTCAATTTTTTGCGCATATTTTGAGAATTTTTCATCATTTGTGGAGTGGGTGGTAGCAAAAGAAGCAAGGTCTAGTAACTTAGTACACTATCTAGACGATTTCTTTTTCATAGGAAAACCTAACTCTCAGGATTGTGCCAGGTTATTATTAAAATTTTTTGAAGTGTGCGAGAAGTTTGGCATCCCATTGGCACATGATAAAACTGTATTCCCTACTACATGTATTGATTTTTTGGGAATAACGATAGATTCTGTAAGTATGGAATATAGATTACCTCTAGAAAAAATTGAAAATATCTGTAGTACAATTCTGAAGGTAATGCGTCTTAAGAAGGTTTCTGTAAAAATTATGCAACAGTTATTGGGTTTGTTGGCATTTGCGACGAGGGTGCTTCCGATGGGGCGTATTTTCTCCCGCAGGATGTACAGGATAGCAATCGTAGGCTTAGCAAACCCTTATGCACACATCAGAGTTACAGCAGAAATAAAGGAAGACCTGTTAGTATGGTATAAATTTCTGGTAGAATTTAACGGTAGAGCAGCCTGGCAGGAAGAATTTATTGTCGACCAAGACTTTAAATTATATTCTGACGCTGCTGGATCTGTTGGTTTTGGGACAATATGGAGAACCCATTGGTGTGCTGCCAGATGGCCAGTAGCTTGGATTAAGAATGGTTTAGTAAAGAATATAGTGTTACTTGAATTATTTCCAATAATTGTAGCTATAGAAATATGGGGAACTTATTTTAAGAATAGGAGGATACTATGCTCTACAGACAACAAAGGAGTGTTGTATGCTCTAAACTGCCTATCATCTAGATCTAAGCCTGTGATTCGTTTGCTGAGGTATTTAGAGTATAAATGCTTGTGCCTTAATATATGGGTGAAAGCTCAGTATGTAAGAGGAAAAAGTAATGTAGTAGCTGATGCTTTATCTAGATTTCAAATGAACCGTTTCTTCCAGTCTTTTCCAAAAGCAGACGCGAAAGGATCTTCTTGCCCCCCGCAACTATGGGAAATAGTGTGATCGTGGATAACATTATAAAATCCTTGGCTCCTTCAACTTGGTCGGGTTACAGGGCGGTGTGGTTATTATTGTTGGCCTTTTTGAATTCTCACAATATGGGAATTTTTGAAGTATCTGAAAGTCTAGCTTTATTGTTTTTGAATAATTTGATGGAAAAGGGATACTCTTGGTCACATATTAGTAAGGTGTTATCAGGGGTATCCTTTTTTCTGCAGTTGCATTCGTTCCCATCTTTATTAAAATTCTTCTCCATAAGACAAGCTATGAAAGGTTATAAAAGGGTTAATTTGGTTCAGGACAAAAGACGTCCTATTACGCTTCAGATTTTGTGTGAGTTATGTGAAAGTTTAGATAAGGTTTGCTATTCACAGTTTGAGGCTGATATGTTCAGGGCAGCTTTCTCAATTTGTTTCTTTGCTGCTCTGAGAATATCGGAATTAGTTCCTAAAAATGGTAAGAGTGGGGACGGTTTGAAATGGGACGATATTTTGGCTACTTCAAAGAAAATTAAATTATTCTTGCAGCGGTCAAAAACTGACCAGATGGGAAAAGGCTGTTGGATCACGTTGGCTCGGTGTGAAAAAAGGTTAGTGTGCCCAGTGAGTTTGTTAAATACTTATTTAGGGTTTAGACCAAGAAAGGAGGGTTTCCTATTTATTTACCAGGATGGTTCGCCTTTGACAAGATTCCAATTCCAAGCAGTTTTGAAGAAAGTGGTAAGATATTGTAAGTTGAATGATTTAGTCATATCCTCGCATTCATTCCGTATAGGAGCAGCCACTGAGGCTGCAAGGTTAGGTTTAAATTCTGATAAAATTAAGCAAATTGGTAGATGGAAATTGAACGTTTTTAAATTATACGTGAGACCTAACAATATTTTTTGACTTACCTAGGTATCCATCGGATAGTGTGGATAGTCGCTGAAAACCAAGGGATAAAAAGACCGCTCAGGTGAGCTAGGTGTCAGGTGCTGGTCGGATCCGTTAATCCAGAATCACTTGAAGCAAAAAGAAAATGACCGCACTCCGATGTAAATCAAAAATTGGAGTAAAATTTATTCCACATCAAAACAAATGGGCAAACTGGAACAACACACTGTGGATGCAGGACACAAAGGCAGACGCGTTTCACGACTTAGAGATGTCGCTTACTCATTGCCAACCAATGAGTAAGCGACATCTCTAAGTCGTGAAACGCGTCTGCCTTTGTGTCCTGCATCCACAATGTGTTGTTCCAGTTTGCCCATTTGTTTTGATGTGGAATAAATTTTACTCCAATTTTTGATTTACATCGGAGTGCGGTCATTTTCTTTTTGCTTCAAGTGTGGATAGTCGGCCATTCATATATATTTTGGGCACACAGAAGAGCTGCTGCTAGAAGCTATACGGAATCCCTTGGTCTGGATAAAGAATTATATTCTGTTTGTTGGCATGGTATTAGGGGAATGGTGTGGGCGGATCTCCTGGCTGAGTTGGGAACTATGGCGGATATGTATTCCCACCCGGATGTACTATTGGTGCACCTGGGTGGGAATGATATAGGTCATAAGAGAAGGTTGGATTTGGTGTTTCAAATGAAGCACTATGTCCGAACTATTAAAGCTCTATACCCTGGGTCAGTGATAATTTTCTCCGAGATTATACCCAGGTTACAATGGTCATGTTTAAGTCTTTGTCGTTATGAGGAAAAGATTTGTAAAAGAATTAACAGGATAATGGAAAAGTTCATGTCTTTGGGTTATGGTTTTTCATTTCGCCATTTAGAATTGGAAGGTAGCATTAAAGGGTTATATAGAGCTGATGGAGTTCATTTTTCCGATATCGGACTTGATATATTCAACAGCAATCTTCAGACATGCATTGAGAAGGCCGCGGTATGGGGGTAGACAGAGGTCGTGCAAGGTGCACATCCTCTGTCTGTTTGGGGACAGTGTAATAATATTGTGTTATGGTTATTCAGCTTGAGCTCTAATAGCTGAGTTGAAAATTTGTATGGAAGTCAAGTTATAAGTCATATCGTTATGAGTATGAAGTTGAAGTTTTAATAAAGTGTATATTCAAACCAGTTAATAAAGGCCGTGGCCAAAATTTTGCCATTAAGAAGTCTAGTTGTGTGTTTATTTGCATGTCTGAAGATTGTTTAAGAATAAATGCTGCGTGTGATCCCATGTTGGGAAAAGGGGGAAATAGGTTTCAAGGCCCCCCTTTTCCTCATGGGATCACCGCAGCCTAAGGGTTTCAAGGCTCCCCCTAGCAGGTGAGGGCGTGGTCTCATGGGGGGCTTATACCTGATAGGTAGGGGGCTTCGGAGGCTGCTAGAAGCTTCTGGAAGCTCCTTTGGGGTCTATAAATAATAGGTGCTGACTGGAATTGGTGCCAGACTTCGCGGGATGACACAAGCTGCAGAGCTCACCCAACCCCCCCTCCCCTTGTCTCGGCCTTATTAATGTGGTGGGTCACCTTTTCGTAAGAAAAGGGGGACAGTGTAATAATATTGGGTTATGGTTATTCAGCTCGAGCTCTAATAGCTGAGTTGAAAATTTGTATGGAAGTCAAAAGTTATAAGTCATATCGTTATGAGTATGAAGTTGAAGTTTTAATAAAGTGTATATTCAAACCAGTTAATAAAGGCCGTGGCCAAAATTTTGCCATTAAGAAGTCTAGTTGTGTGTTTATTTGTATGTCTGAAGATTGTTTAAGAATAAATGCTGTGTGTGATCCCATGTTGGGAAAAGGGGGAAATAGGTTTCAAGGCCCCCCTTTTCCTCATGGGATCACTGCAGCCTGAGGGTTTCAAGGCTCCCCCTAGCAGGTGAGGGCGTGGTCTTATGGGGGGCTTATACCTGATAGGTAGGGAGCTTGGGAGGCTGCTAGAAGCTTCTGGAAGCCCCTTTGGGGTCTATAAATAATAGGTGCTGACTGGAATTGGTGCCAGACTTCGCGGGATGACACAAGCTGCAGAGCTCACCCAACCCCCCCTCCCCTTGTCGCGGCCTTATTAATGTGGTGGGTCACATTATTTAAGAATAAATGCTGCGTGTGATCCCATTAGATATTTAGCATAATTACCAAAAACATGAACAATTTACCAGTTCAGAAAGACCAACATTATTTCCATGTATGCGTATCGCTACCCCTGTGACGGCCGCTTAAAGACCCCGGTTGCCCTGACCTTGACAGTCTCCCGACCCCTTTGACACCCTGGGTTCAGACATTTCTTACTGTTCAGGGCAGACACAAACTATCATGCAATAAGTATTTCTTTATCTAATATTTCCCAATTGACAAATTAACAAGTTATAGCATAGATGCACATTAAATTATTACAGTTGGCACAATAAACGGAGTAACTGTGGGCATAAGGTATTTAAAATGAAAAAAAAAACAATAGCAACTGGCAAATCTAATAGAGTCTATGACCAAAGGTAAGAGAACAGAAGTAGAGTGACCGGCTTGGTGTCAGATTAATCCCTTCTGCCCTTGATGCCACAACCCCAGGATGACCACAACTGTTAGCTATGTGTCATACATTATTTGCAAACTATAATATACTGGTCTCTAAAGGAATGAGTTCCTTAAAAGTATGGGCAATATAATACCCAATTTTCTTTGGTGGGGGGATGAAGCAAGAGGAGTTCTTTTGTTGCAAGTGTTCTGTGTCTTCAGCTAGCTCAAATAGGGGCCCATTACAGCTGCTGTGTTCTAACATCCACTGTGGTAGTAACAAGTGTACAGTGTCTCCTTAGATATGATCTAGCAGAGAAGTAAAGTACATGTGTCTCCTTATGAGGCTTTGGTGAATGAAGCAAAGTAAAGGTGTCTGCATGCAGTGTCTCTTAGGGTGCAAATAGAATGGGCTTCTGCCCGCTCACCAATCCAAACGATAACAGGCTTAAAGGACTGGCGGGAACGTTCTAGGCAGGCTACTGCAGTTGCTGTGAACCGAAAGGGGTGCTCAACCACACGCCCTGCACACAGCAATTCGGTGGATCCATGCTGTGGGCAAGAACTGCAGATGGAGGATGCAGTTCCACGCTCTCACCAGTGGCTCCCTTGCTGCCTAGGCTGCAGCGCCAACTCATCTCCGCCAACCGTCTGTGTCACTGCTTGCAGGAGAAGGCCGAGGTCCCAAGAGTGTTATCCCGTCCCCGCACAGGCTGTATATTACCTCTCCCCGCATTCTGTTCTCTATCTTCAGCTGGCTGGTACTTGTATTCCATAGCAGTGCGATTTCAGTGTAAACCTGGCTTTTCGGACTACATGCCAGAAGTTCCCTTGCTCCACCCTACATTTAGGACGTTACAAACTAGGGTCCAGGCTGAACACTAGCATGAACATCGGTGCTGTAGCAAGTGCTGCAGAGAGTCCCCTAATAGCACAGAAAATCTTAGCCGACTCCTGGCTACATTTGGTTTAGTAAGGAGCTGGAAATATCAGCATTACCACATTGCATATCAGCATTCCACTAAAGTGGGCTGCACTGAACTTTGTCAGCAATGTGCAACTTTGCCCTGAGGAAGGGGGAGAGTATTCACAGAAAAGTGATGGTCATTTCAATAAAAGTTTCAAAGACTTAGCATATGTCTCCTGTAGTTAGCTACCATGCTATGTCCATTCCAACCATTTTTCTTCCCTTCAACAAATTATATTAAAGGAAACCTGCCATGGGAGAAACATGGGGGCTGTCATTTCTGTCCCATTCTTCTATAAATGCTAGTTGTCATACCAGCCCTCCTATTTCTATTTTTTCTTGTTCAAGTATTTTATTAATCAAGAGGAGGAGTGATACAAATAAGCAATGATCCATGCATGGACTAGAAGTAGATACAGTATCTCACAAAAGTGAGTACACCCCTTACATTTTTGTAAATATTTTATTATATCTTTTCATGTGAGAACACTGAAGAAATGACACTTTGCTACAATGTAATGTAGTGAGTGTACAGCTTGTAAAACAGTGTAAATTTGCTGTCCCCTCAAAATAAATCAACACACAGCTATTAATGTCTAAACCGCTGCCAACAAAAAGGAGTACACCCTAAGTGAAAATGTCCACATTGGGCCCAATTAGCCATTTTCCTCCCCAGTGTCATGCAGACTTGTATAAAGTACTCGAAATTTCTACTTGAGTAAAAGTACAAGTGCTCGATCAAAAAATTACTTGAGTAGAAGTGGAAGTGCTCGCAGAAAAAGTTACTTAAGTAGAAGTACTAAAGTATTCAACATTTTTTTTACTTAAGTATTGCAAGTAGTTTTTTCAAAAAATTTGCTACTTAAGTACTAAAAGTAAAAAGTACCAGTAGTTTTGAAAAAAAAAATTCTACTCAAGTACTGAAAGTAGAAGTAGAAGTACTGTGTTATGTAGTTATTAAAGAAATAAGTCAAAAGTTTGAACATCATATTGTTTTTATTATTTCAAATGATTTATTCAAATGATTAACCTGTGTTTGTTAGTAGTTTCTTGATGCACTTTAAGCGCTGTAGCACCATTTATTTGTTTGTTTCATATTTTCTTTTTATTGGAAAGATTTGGTATAGCAGCTTTTATTATACACAGCCTTTATTTTCGTATGCGCTGATTTACAAATGACATTATACACATTTTTTTGAGCTTTATGCAACCTGCCATCTACTGTTCTGGCACTGGTAATTTTTTTAAAAGTAACGAGTAACTATGCAGCACAAAAAAAAAATACTTGAGTAGAAGTATCAAAATCATCGAAAAAATGTAGTGAAGTAAAAGTAGAAGTAGGAGAAAAAAATTCTACTCTAGGAAAGTACAGATACCGCATTTCGGTACTTAAGTACAGTACTTAAGTAGTTCTACTTCGTTACTATACATCTCTGGTGTCATGTGACTCATTAGTGTTACAAGGTTTGAGGTTTGAATGGGGAGCAGGTGTGTTACATTTGGTGTTATCACTCTCACTCTCTCATACTGGTCACTGGAAGTTCAACATGGCACCTCATGGCAAAGAACTCCCTGAGGATCTGGAACTGCTGCTCTACATAAATATGGCCTAGGCTATATGAAGATTGCCAAGACCCTGAAACTGAGCTGCAACATAGTGGCCAACACCATACAGGGGTTTAACAGGACAGGTTCCATTCAGAACAGGCCTTGCCATGGTCGACCAAAGAAGTTGAGTGCACGTGATCAGCGTCATATCCAGAGGTTGTCTTTGGGAAATAGATGTATGAGTGCTGCCTGCATTGCTGTAGAGGTTGAAGGGGTGGGGGGTCAGCCTCTCAGTGCTCAGACCATACGCTGCACACTGCATCAAATTGGTCTGCATGGCTGTCGTCCCAGAAGGAAGCCTCTTCTAAAGATAATGCACAAGAAAGCCCGCAAACAGTTTGCTGAAGACAAGCAGACTAAGGACATGGATTAAAGGAACCATGTCCTGTAGTCTGACGAGACCAAGATAAACTTATTTGGTTCAGATGGTGTCAAGCGTGTGTGGCAGCAACCAGATTAGGAGTACAAAGACAAGTGTGTCTTGCCTATAGTTAAGCATGGTGGTGGGAGTGTCATGGTCTGGGGCTGCATGAGTGTGGCAGGCACTGGGGAGCTACAGTTCATTGAGGGAACCATGAATGCCAACATATACTGTGACATACTGAAGCATAGCATGATGCCCTCGCTTCAGGGACTGGGCCACAGGGCAGTATTCCAACATAATAACGACCCCAAATATATCTCCAAGACAACCACTGCCTTGCTAAAGAAGCTGAGGGTAAAGGTGATGGACTTGCCAAGCATTTCTCCAAACCTAAACCCTATTGAGCATCTGTGGGGCATTCCCACATGGAAGGTGGAGGAGTGCATGGTAGCTAACATCCACCAGGAGTGGAAGAGGACTCCAGTGGCAACCTGTGAAGCTCTAGTGAACTCCATGCCCAAGAGGGTTAAGGCAGTGCTGGAAAATAATAGTGGCCACACAAAATTTTGACAATTTGGGCTCAATTTGGACTTTTTCACTTAGGTAATTTCTTTTGTTGCCAGCGGTTTAGATATGAATGGCTGTGTGTTGAGTTATTTTGAGGGGACAGCAAATTTACAAGCTGTACACTCACTACTTTACATTGTAGAAAAGTGTAATTTATTTAGTATTGTCACATGAAAAGATATAATATAATATTTACAAAAATGTGAGGGGTGTACTCACTTTTGTTAGATACTGTAAGTAGCACAACAGTAATCAAAAGCATTTAACACATGAGGAATTACACACACGTATAAACAAAAGATACATAATGAGCTTTGAAGAATAAAACCAAAAACCCAACGATCTAGATCATGTGAAGATCGGGTAGGCTACATTGAGACCATATTTCTATTTTTTAAGGTAATGATTTAGAAGAAGTATGAGGATTTCTGACATTGTTGAACTTCATATGTTCCAGGCCTGGGAGACAGAAAGTACTGAAGCAAGTAGGTATCAGCTATGAGTAAGGCCACAACAACCGAAACATCCACACCTTTGTTATACTTCGATTGTAAGTTGAGGACAAATAAATAATTTACTGACTCTCTTTTTTGCTGGGAAGCCAGTAAATCAACTGAAAGCCATGCAGTTGGCATTTTTCAGAAAGAAGTTAGCAATGGGAAACCCATACTTTTCTTATTACAAATTAACTTTAAAAGGTATTGCACATATTTAAATGTTTCTATTTTAAGTAGATATTAGTATAATTATATTCCCTGTGTTGTTGTGGGTGCACATGTTAGGCATGCAGTTTGTAGTGTCATGGTTTATTGATTCCCCTATGTCCATGTATTCATTCACCTAGTTTGTCCCTATTCCCTAAGGGGACAGGGAACTTTCAATTCACAATCCATGCTTCACTATTTTCTCTGTGTTGCATCACAAATGTTGGCATGCCAATGTAATGAACCAGTGATCTCTCTGCCTTCTTGTGTCTGTGTGAGATTTAAATAATTCGTTCCCACCTGCCCAAGCACTAGACTGAAAGACTCATGAATTGCGGAATACTTAGTTTCTTTGTAGGAAGTTTTCGTTCTTAGACAACAGACAGAATTTGTACAATAACCTGTGCAGTGCCACGCTGCATGTGAACACAAACTGAAACTTCTGATATTGGAATGTGATGATTTAGTCTGCTATAGTCTGTGCATATACAGCAACAAATGACACCATGAAACTACATGATCATTGCACATCTTATGCAGGTGGAGAATAAAAGGTATAGGAAGTTTTATAATGAAATTAAAGTAAACCAGTGTTTTTCCCATTCAGAACAAGCAACAGGTTTGCTTAAATCCACCAATTCCCAGCAGCATATACATACTGTACCTCCTTTGCCCCTCCACTCATCATCAGGTACCAAAGGAAACACGCAACACTTCTAAGTGATATCATTGGGCTAGTCAGTGCTGTCATAATGCAGGTCAATAGTCCTGTGTAAGCTATGACTTCCTGAAGGGTCCCTTATTGTGTGGCTGTTCTGGCCAAGCTTACTCTGGGCCCTACCCCAATTCTCCTTGGATGGGATAATTACTTACCTGTCATTTTGGAGATACTCTGCCATAATGTGTCACACTTTCCTGACCTGAGGCCCATCCACTCACATATTCCTGGCTTAAGGCCTGTTACCCAAAATAGAAAATGGCCAGCTCAAAAGCATTTTCAACGATTTACTGAAAACCATTTAGTCAATCATCTGGAACAATGACATTTCTTCTTCACAATGCAACAGTCATTATTACAACTTCAAGACAGTAGTCTTTGGTGCGGAACACCATATTTCCATTATATGACTTTCTGACAGTTGTCTCTTTATGGTGGAATACTCTGTATATTCACAGTACCCATGTAGCCATTTTCCCAGATGTTACCGGATTCCCACCACAGGTGGCTCACACTGGGTGTTTCTCTCTTACACATAGGGTGCTCCTCATATAATCTCCTAGGCCGTTCTAAACCAGGACATAAAAACCACAGGTATAATAAACCATCTGTAAGTTTTTAAAAATATGACAACATAATTCCTTCAATGATGCCAGCCTAGCCTAGACAATAACATTCCAAATATTGAATCTTTTTTTTTTTTTAACCTTTTCCATTCAACATTTAACTATTTTGTGTCATCACTTCTGCGTCAGTTATTATTGAAAGAATAATGCATTGTATGTGTATTCAAGGGGTTAGTCCATCTAGAAATGACAATTCAGGTAGTTGAAGGAAAATGAAGCCATTGCATGATTCTGTTGGAAATTATGTAGTAAGATCTCCACCCGACTGAGGTCTACACAACTGCTGCAGTGGTTACAATGAGAGCCCGCCATTCTGTGGGAATTTGTTTTATAATGAAGAAATTTACATTATATTTTATTATGGAAAAACACCCTGAGGAAAGAGATAACAGAGAAAGGAAATGTATGCTCCTGCGCTTGAGGGGGTTACTGTGCAGCTGATCTTTTAGAATAGTGACGTCGCTGGTTTAGCCGCCATTTTGGCTGTGCTGCCACTCCCAACAGGTTAGGGAAACCCAGATAAAGCTCTAAAAAGAAAAGAATACAGGGCGCGTACCAGCCTAGCACATTACCTTTTGAAGCAATTTATTTTAAAAGTATATACAATCAGGTCCATAAATATTGGGAAATCGACACAATTCTAATATTTTTTGCTCTATACACCACCACAATGGATTTGAAATGAAACAAACAAGATGTGCTTTAATTGCAGACCTTCAGCTTTAATTTGAGGGTATTTACATCCAAATCAGGTGAACGGTGTAGGAATTACAACAGTTTGTTTATGTGCCTCCCACTTTTTAAGGGACCAAAAGTAATGGGACAGATTAACAATCATAAATCAAACTTTCACTTTTTAATATTTGGTTGCAAATTCTTTGAAGTCAATTACAGCCTGAAGTCTGGAATGCATAGACATCACCAGACGCTGGGTTTCATCCCTGGTGATGCTCTGCCAGGCCTCTACTGCAACTGTCTTCAGTTCCTGCTTGTTCTTGGGGCATTTTCCCTTCAGATTTGTGTTTAGCAAATTAAATGCATGCTCAATTGGATTCAGATCAGGTGATTGACTTGGCCATTGCATAACATTCCACTTCTTTCCCTTAAAAAACTCTTTGAATGCTTTCGCAGTATGCTTCAGGTCATTGTCCATCTGTACTGTGAAGCGCTGTCCAATGAGTTCTGAAGCATTTGGCTGAATATGAGCAGATAATATTGCCCGAAACACTTCACTTTTGTCAGCAGTCACATCATCAATAAATACAAGAGAACCCGTTCTATTGGCAGCCATACATGCCCACGCCATGACACTACCACCACCATGCTTCACTGATGAGGTGGTATGCTTTGGATTATGAGCAGTTCTTTTTCTTCTTCATACTCTTCTCTTCCCATCACTCTGGTACAAGTTGATCTTAGTCTCATCTGTCTATAGGATGTTGTTCCAGAACTGTGAAGGCTTTTTTAGATGTTTTATGGCAAACTCTAATCTGGCCTTCTTGTTTTTGAGGCTCACCAATGGTTTACATCTTGTGGTGAACCCTCTGTATTCATTCTGGTGAAGTCTTCTCTTGATTGTTGACTTTGACACACATACACCTACCTCCAGGAGAGTGTTCTTGATCTGGCCAACTGTTGTGAAGGGTGTTTTCTTCACCAGGGAAAGAATTATTCGGTCATCCACCACAGTTGTTTTCCATGGTCTTCCGGGTCTTTTGGTGTTGCTGAGCTCACCGGTGCGTTCTTTCTTTTTAAGGATGTTCCAAACAGTTGATTTGGCCATACCTAATGTTTTTGCTATCTCTCTGATGGGTTTGTTTTGTTTTTTCAGCCTAATGAGGGCTTGCTTCACTGATAGTGACAGCTCTTTGGATCTCATATCGAGAGTTGACAGCAACAGATTCCAAATGCAAATAGCACACTTGAAATGAACTCTGGACCTTTTATCTGCTCTTGTAAATGGGATAATGAGGGAATGACACACACCTGGCCATGGAACAGCTGAGCAGCCAATTGTCCCATTACTTTTGGTCCCTTAAAAAGTTGGAGGCACATATACAAACTGTTATAATTCCTACACCCTTCTCCTGATTTGGATATACAGTAAATACCCTCAAATTAAAGTTGAAAGTCTGCAGTTAAAGCACATCTTGTTTGGATAAGGGGGGGAGTACCGCGCTTTCAGGGGAATTATGTATAATATTATGGCTCAGCAATAAGTGTGGATAAATAATAAATGTGATTAGATAACTTAAATATTATAAAGTACAAAATTCAGCCTAGCGCTCACTCCGAAAGGGAAGACTGGCGTGCTGCTCTCCTCAGGCAGGGAACTCCAACATTGGTACATAGAAAAAAAGAGAAAGGAGGCGCAAACACCTAGTGCATTACCCGTGGTCACTGTTTGCAAAATTTTAATAAAAATGCCAAATGCATACTTACAGACATAAAGATGATAAAATCATGTTACAAGCATCCACCATGTGTGAACTGGAACAAGTCCTTCAGTCAGGACCGCTAATGTGTTTCGGGGGTCAGGCCCCCTTCTTCAGAGCTGGTCTGAAGAAGGGGGCCTGACCCCCGAAACGCGTTAGCGGTCCTGACTGAAGGACTTGTTCCAGTTCACACATGGTGGATGCTTGTAACATGATTTTATCATCTTTATGTCTGTGAGTATGCATTTGGCATTTTTATTAAAATTTTGCAAACAGTGACCACGGGTAATGCACTAGGTGTTTGCGCCTCCTTTCTCTTTTTTTTTTTTTCTTTTTTTCAACTTAAATATTATACTTCAATGTAGCAGATATATAAGCCGAATATTCTTGATTATGTGTAGTTTTCCACAATATAAATAAATAAATATATAAAAATATATATAAACAGTACATAATGATTGCAATCCTAATACAAGATGAGACAAAGGTGTAGAATATATATATATATATATATATATATATATATATATATATATGTGTGTGTGTGTGGACCCATATCCTTTCATACAATGTTTAATCATAAAAAAACCCATAGGAGTAGGCCTATAAATGTGAGTAGGTGCAAGTGTCCAATTGTATGTGTATACACACTCATATACACACATTTATTTCAAAATTCATCTAATTGTATAATTCTACTTTATCAGCCCGTCCATAGTGGGGCGTATGCTAGAGGTCACCTGACTTTTTGATCATTTAAGGACCAGCTACCTGCATTCCAAAAGTCAGCTCTGAAGAAGAAGGGACACCCTTGAAACGGAACAGCTACATTTGGAGGTTTACATTCCACTACTGTTTGTACTAGCGGACTATGCTGAGTGGAGATTTCTGGCGGACCTACACTTTTATTTTGCTTGATATTTCATCTCTTTTGTGAGTATGATGTATATACTTTTTAAATAAATTGTTGCAAAAGCTAATGTGCTAGGCTGGGGCGCCCTCTATATTCTTTTCTTTTTAGGAGGAAACAGAGCCAAGAGCATTGAAAAGGAGCTCTCTCCTCTACAGTCCCCAAGAAACATAAGAATCCAGGAGGTGACTCAACCCAACCAAATCCACCTCTTACTGAATTACTACTCACAATTTAGCTGACTAGTTAAAAGAATTTTCTGATTCTTACAGTGAAATGTGTGTTCAATTTTTGTGAACATTCCAGAACCTTCTTACATTGTTTTAGGCCTCTGCTGTTACATAGCCAATGCAGGAAGCTTACTGACAGGAATTCTTAATGAATTAGTCACTCGGCATGAAGTATAAGATGAGAATGTCTAGACATCAACTTGGATGCTGTGGTGGCCCTTGAGACATTATCTTTCTCTATTCTCGTACTGTGTATACTGTCAGCAGGTTTTTACAGATGACAATAATTATGACCATACGGAGGAGAATTACAGCAGCATTCTGAAATAAATAAAATGCTCTCTACGTAAGTCACAACATCTGTTAAGGTTTTGTAAGAAGTTGCAACATCTTACTATGTTGACTATTGGTTTCTCCTGCAAGAATTTACTTCATCACTAGTAGAAAACTTTAGGAAACTCAGGCTACCTATGTCAGCTGACATTCCTCAGTCAACATAAATTGCTTCTTTGCCAGTGTCTCCCTCTTCTACCTGGTTCTGCACTGCACTGTACTGCACCTTATACAATCCTAATCATTCCTGTGTGATTACTAAGTCCAAAGAATCAATTGTTTTTATTCATGCGGACATTGACCAAGCAACACTGTGCAGCACAGCAATACTATGGTATTGTACAGAGTAGCCTGGAAGCTCCTCTTCTGGGGTCCCCCTACCAGCATGTTTGGCTCCTCTTTTGGGTGTGCTACCATAGGAAGTCTGCGGACCTGCTCCAAAACCGAGCACTGTGTGTCCATTGACACAGCACGGCTCAGCCCATTCCCCACCAAAAGGCCCCCCACATACATTATTTTATATCATAATAAACAAAACCTAAATTACATTTATCAGGAAGTCAGATTTACATGCTGTAACAGCACCTCGTCTATATGCAAAATTATATGAAATACCATTATGTTCAATTCCAAACCCCAAACTTTATATCACAGACCATCACAGATCCCCCCCCCCCTCCATCACAGACCTCCCCCTATCACAGCCCTCTCCATCACAGATCCCCCCCCAGTCACAGACTCCCTTTATTGTAGACCATCCCATCACAGATCTATCGAATCACAGACTCCCCCTCCCCCTCATCACAGACTCCCCCATCACACCTTAACAGACCCCCCTCAACATAGACCCCCCATCGATATTGCATACTGCCCCTTACATAAGATCACAGCATTCCCCCCCTCCCCTCCCTTATTTATACAAGACGGGAAGCATGGCAGGTCTGGACAAAAAATTGGACTTTTCATGTGAAAGGCAGGTGATTGATTGCTGGGACCACACCACTGTCTAGTAACCAATCACCCGCTTCCTAACCTGAAAAGTCCCACCCTTTGTTTGGACCTGCCATGCTTCCGCTCTTATGTAAATAAGGTAGGGGAGGGGGGAGTGCTGCAATCTTATGGAAGGGAAGGCAAGAAAATAAAATTAGTGGGAATTTATACCTTAATGCAAGGAATGAATTCAAGTAGAACTATAGACAAAACAAGTTTTTATCATTTTGAATAGAGTAAGGGAGAGTTATAACCTATTTTACATTTTTTTTCACCATCTGTGTCCCATCCCTTCACTTCCTGTCCAGTAGCCAAACAGGAAGTGAGAGGAAATCGCTGCAAATTAAGGGAAGTCCTTGGGGGCCCCCAGGTCACCAGAACTAATGCGCCCATTGCAAGATTTCTCCACTATTACTTCTCTAGGGACAACCAAATATTTGGGGTTTTCTTTTACTTTCACTTTCAATGATAATGGTAAACAGGGCAAATAGAGAGCATGAATCTCCTTAACTGGGGCACAGACAGCAATAAAAACCTAAATAAGGTTCTAATACCTCTCCATTCTATCCAAAACTAAAAAAAAAAGTAGTTTTGCCTTTAGTTATACTTTAACCTCCTTAGCAGTATTCCCGAGTGTGGCTCGGGGTGGAATTTTAGTGCCATTATCGGTAACACCCGAGCCACACTCGGGGTACCGCCAGGGAGCTTCGCTGGATCCTGGCAGAGGTTACTTACCTTGTCCCCGGGATCCTGCGATGTGTCCCTGCAGCAAAAGGTGCCTGGATCTTCTCCCCGATGCTGTGAGCCCCGGCTTCCGTCTCCTGCGACGTGAGGCTCGCAGGGGGGTGGAACCGGCGGCAAATTCAAATAGTAAAACTCACAAACACACCGATATATTGTAATCCTATTGGATTACATTACAAAATAAAATAAATTGACATTAGTTTGCCCCCCAGTGCCCTTTCCTGCAGTTTTACAGTCATTTATATATATATATATATATATATATATATATATATACATAATATACAGGTATATCCATATATATATATATATATATATATAAGCACAGTATATACATATATTTATATATATATATATATATATATATATAATATATGTATATATATATATATATATATATATATATATATATATATATATACTTTAACTTATTTATAGGTATTTATTATATTATAATTTATGATTTTGTGTTTCAAACTTTATCATACCCGAGATGTTATAAAGAAGAACGCACAGTAAAAAAAAGAAACATATGTAAATAGTTGGTTTGGGCATGCAAAATAATGGTACCGCTTTCAGCACCTAAAATCAGAAACAATCATACCGCCAGGGAGGTTAAGGTAAAAAAAATGTCATAATAAAAAGAGCTAAAAGAGCAGAAGAGGGGTAACATACTAATCTCTCAGCTCCTCCCTCCTCATTGCATTTTCAGTAGGACTTTATTCTCTGCAATAATATCTGCCATTCTTTATTGTTTTTAACATAAAGGTTTTATACAAATAAAAAAAAAGAAGGCTCCTCTTAGGACCTCAACTGTACACTTTTGTTATCTAGTGAGCATTGTGCAACACTTATCAGGGCAACCATGACAATCTGCAGAATCTTCTATGTTTGGTGTTTTCCGACTTGATATCACATGTTCCCGGAGACACCATCTTGTTTTTAATTAATACTATTGCATGGGTGTTTTTTCTGAATTTCAGGTGATAACGCTTAGCAGTACCTTTACCAGTATGTAAGGATGACCAGTACTAAAGCACTAAGAAGCTTTACATAGGCAGGTTTATTAGTATACATGGTGTCAAGGTGGAGATTACTAACCCATGGTTACTTTGTCTTTGCTGGGACTCTAGGTTGTGTTCCAGATGTCTGAGTTCATGTGACTTTTGACAGATCTCTGTCATTTGAATTTGTTATGCACTGTCAGCAGTTGGGAGATAGTAAGTGAGATTGACAGAGCAGCAACTGTGAGACCTCAGACACCCGATGTCCAACCTCAAACAAACCATGTAATAGGTAGGAAAATTATGTGAATGGTTCCTTGTACTGTGTGAAATACTAAAAATAGGTCAGTGTTGCATAAATTCAGAAAATTAGAAATGTAATTATTTTGTAAGTTATTCAGTGCAGCTATAATACTTTAAAGCCTAACTCTGGACAGTGTTAAAATTAATAATACTGCCCCCTCCCCTGCTGTTAAAATATACAGTGGGGTTGATTTACTTAAAACTAAAGACAGCAAAATCTGCTGCAGCTGCGCATGGTAGCCAATCAGCTTCTAACGTCAGCTTGTCTAACTAAGAAAAAAAAAAAAAAAAAACTGGAAGCTGATTGGTTTCTATGCAGAGCTGCACCAGATTTTGCACTCTCCAGTTTTAGTAAATCAACCCCAATGAGTATCTTCCTAGGTGATAGGATAGCACAGGAAAATACATCAACTGCATGGTTTCCCAACAGCTGGTGGATTGGGCCTCTTCTGTCCAGGCTAGAACCCCAATGTCATCTTATATAACGCAGGACTAGCAGGCATGTCATCAAGATGATATGTTGTTGCTGGTCCTGCATTGTACATGATAACATTGTTGGGAGGGGTAGTGAGAAGCATAATCAGGAACAGCCAAGAAGAGTGGCTTCAGTAGACCAGATATCACAATGGAATCGGTGGTGAGAAGGACCATGGGTTTCTGAACTTGAATACCTATCAATTCTGTAGTAGCCCATTCCCTAGAAAAATGACCAATATATTCTTCATTAGCTAGGATGGCAATATTATTTTTTCATGTCTCAAATTCAGAACTAGCAATGTCAGCTGGAGTATGATGGTTTGCTGGGTGCAGAACTCCCAAATTTCTTTGCTTAGGATTTTTAAACTATAAACCATTTGCAGCCCACAAACCAAAAATTATCCACGGTATAGATCTATAAAAGTACATTAAATTAACCTAAATAATTAATCGATATACATATAGCGATAGACTAAAATTAAATGTTTTTTTTTCAAATCTTCATTTTTCTTAAAGTGGAATTTTATCTACTTTTCGCTTTTCAGTGTAAACCACTAATTACCAGCAAAAGATTAAAGCGTAAATACCAATCTTAATTTAACTTTTATGTATTTATGGTTGATTTAACATGATAATGACCACTCTATTTGATGTCTCGTCTCCAAACATATATTTTTACTACTTAACAAACCATGGCCATTTAGACTTAAATATTTAGGCTTCCCATAACTGTTTATTTGTGATCCTACTACTGAACCTTGACATGAATTTTAAAAGTGATCCTTCAGATACTGAGAATAGATTTGAAGTGCAAAGGAACATCATTTGATGAACATGGACAAATTAAGGAATCTAAGATAATAGGTCTTCTGTTTCTTTCATGTTGTAGATTCATCATTCATTGCCAACTATGAAGCCTCTGATTCCAAAAAGCCCCATCTAAAAAAAAGAGCCCAGTGAGGAATACAGAGACCCACATTTCCAAAACCTAATCTGTATATCAGGGGGGTTTCTCCCACTTATAGCTTCTGAGTTTTCAGAGAATAGAGTGCCACAATTTCAGATTTCATGTACAGTGTCACATGCTGCCAATGTCTAAGTATGTTAGAGTGGGGAGTCACCAATAATCCAAAACAACGATACAGCGCTAATAAGGTGCATTCAGTGATAATATGTAAAAATAAAAGAACATATATATATATATGCAATATTATCAGTAGTGCCTGTACATGTGAGTTTTTTTATCATTTTTTTGTCCTGAATAAAAACTCCTGTTCATACTGAGAGCATTAGATCCTGTGCCTTTTATTTTTTATCTGATATCCATGATGAGATCCGTGTCCCATTGTTTGGCTAACTTCGGGCAGCAGTGTGTCTACTGAGAGGCTGTGAGAGAGCCTGCTAATCCCTGCTGGTGATTATTTGCTTATTTTGACCTTGTGGTGAAACACAGGTCAAAACTTCAGGTGAGAGGGCAATTATCTTAGGTGTTGGTGGTGGAAGACACACAGATTCACTTGTAAAACACTGGCTGGATTATCGTTATCAAGCTAATTTTGCACCAATTCTAGCACAAGACCACTGGACTCTTTGGATCTATCAATTATTTATTTATATATTATATGAATTTGATTTATTACAAGCACTTTATTTCTATTATATTGCACAGTTATTTGTACTATGGACCTTTAATACTGCACAGATTTATGTATTATAGCACCTTAATATTGCATAGATATATGTTCTTTTATTTTTACATATTATCACTGAATGCACCTTATTAGCGCTGTACCGTTGTTTTGGATTATTGAATTGCTTTGTAGTGGTAAACTCAGTTGGTATAGCAGCTTATTTTAGCACCTTAAGTTGATTGCATACAGCCAATTGTTTGCGCCGATATATTCACTCTTGCACTCAGTCACCAATAATGCACCAAAACCTAAAGTTAAAGACACTTGCTATGCTGCTATAAGTTCATCATTTATTATTTAAAAAATTAATAAATAAATTCTAACCCCATGAAAACACGTAAATACGTCACGTTTCTAACAATGTATAAGATTAATTAGGGTACTGTATGGGTGTTGCATATAAAAAAGTGTTGCACTATCACTTTATATTCACAGCCCAACTTATATTAGGCTAATCAATGCAAGTTTGCAAGTGACCGGTGCGAAAAAGGATTTTGTAAATATTTCTGCAAAACAAATTGTGGAAATTATTCTTAATGCATTATTCCTAAATTATACAACCACTTTGTATAATGCGATATAAAGTGTTATATAAGGTAATATTTTCCTCCGCCAACATAGATAGTAAGCTTCTTACCAAACAATGAAACCCTTTATTATAGGAGGTCTAGTGAACTTCCCCAAACAACACTGGATCAAAGAATAAATAGCAATGGGCTCCACCAGCAAATTCCTCCATTCTCCTTATGATGCTCAGTGGGCATTTGCAGTGACGCCACATTACATGCTCTGTCCAACCCCCATCAGATGACATGGGCGGAGCATGTGATCTGATGTTACAGTGCATGCACACTGAGCAGTGCAATTCTCTGTATATGCCTTTTGCAGCTTACTCTTGTGAGTATAATTTTAATCATTGGTATAACACTATGTGGTACTTGTCTTTCCTTTTTTTATGGTCATGTTATGAACCAATGTGGTGGAGCCCAAGAGAGGAATGGAGGAGTTTGCTGGTGGAGTCCATTGCTATTCATTCTTCGACCCAGTGTGACTTGAATAATTAAGGGATCTCATCCTCAGGGAAGAGGCTTACTCTCTGTGTTGGTGGAGGAAAATATCACCTGGGTGCAACTGTGGTTGTGGAATTAAGGACTAATGAATTAGGGATCATTTCCACCATTTTCTATGCGGAATTATTTACATTTTTTTACAAAAACTTGCACCGGTCACTTTTGATACACTATTTAGCCACATTGAAAATGTATCAGTTATCATCTGTTGCCTCATCCGTCTTCATCTGACTTAAGTTCCGTTATTCCCCATTTACATCCATCTTCTGTTCTACTAACATCTGTTAATTTACCCATTTACATCCGTTAATTTACCCGTTTACATCCACTCTCATTCGTTTTTGCATCTGTTTTTGGTTCAATCCGTTTACAGCAGTTTCTGTGGCTTTGATGACATTACCAGGAAAGCATTGCTCCTCCCATGCTGCATTGCAGTTTTCAGTGAGTGACTTGTCTTTGCTGTGTCCTTGCTTTGTCCTTGTCCTTGTCCTTGTGTGTGTTATCGGCTTTGTGCAAAGGATTCTGACAATTTTTGGGACAGCGTGACATTGTTTGTCATATTTGCCTATGTGTGGAGAAAGGAGAGCAAGAAAAAGCAGATTGTGGCTAGGAGACGTCGTCAATTCTGGACCCAACCCATGCTACTAAAGTGGCCCTCTGAAGGTTTTATGGCTCTGCACTATGCTCATCTCTGATAGTATCATACACATTTGACTACATACTGGACCAGGTGAACCCATGGCTGCAGCGAAGACAAACCTACATGAGAAGGCATGTACCTGCAGATGAATGTCTCTTAGTGATCTTGAGGTAAGAAGTCATTCATTTCTCAAGTGTCATTTTTCTGTTATGGTCTTATGGTCTACTGAAAATGACTGTCCTCCACGAGACCCAGAAAACAATATATTTATATATATATATATATATATATATATATACCGTATTTATCGGCGTATAACACGCGCCGGCGTATAACACGCGCCGGCGTATAACATGCACCTAAATTTTAGGGCAGAAATTTCAGGAAAAAAGCTGAAATTTAAAATAAACAGCTTTAAAATCAGAACTTTTTTTTTTAATTAAATGTAGTCTTACCAGTGCCCACAAATGCAGCCTCATCAGCGCAGTGTCCTTAAATGCAGCCTCGCCAGTGCAGTGCCCATACATTCAGCCTCACCAGTGCCCATATTTGCAGCCTTGCCATCGCCAGTGCCCATACATGCAGCCTTCGCCAGTGCCCATACATGCAGCCTTCGCCAGTGCCAATACATGCAGCCTTTGCCAGTGCCCATACATTAAGCCTTTGCCAGTGCCCATACATTTAGCCTTTGCCAGTGCCCATACATTTAGCCTTTGCCAGTGCCCATACATTTAGCCTTTGCCAGTGCCCATACATTAAGCCTTTGCCAGTGCCCATACATTTAGCCTTTGCCAGTGCCCATACATTAAGCCTTTGCCAGTGCCCATACATTTAGCCTTTGCCAGTGCCCATACATTAAGCCTTTGCCAGTGCCCATACATTTAGCCTTTGCCAGTGCCCATACATTTAGCCTTCACCAGCGCCACTATATACATCACTAAAAATCTCCATAAAGCAGTGCTGAGAGGTAGAAGGGGGCGGGCGGCGCCGAGAGGTAGAAGGGGGCGGGCAGCGCCGAGGAGAAGGAAGGATGCGCTCTCATCGGAAGTCCCGGTGCCTATGATTGAAGTTGGCATAGGAGGCGGGACTTCCGATGACAGCGCGTCCTTCCTTCTCCTCGGCGCCGCCCGCCCCTTCTACCTCTCGGCGCCGCCCGCCCCCTTCTACCTCTCTGCACTGCTTTATGGAGATTTTTTTTATATCGGCGTATAACACGCACAGCTACTTTTTTAGGAGGAAAAAGTGCGTGTTATACGCCGATAAATACGGTATATATATATATATATATATATATATATATATATATATATACAGTATCTCACAAAAGGGAGTACACCCCTCAAATTTTTGTAAATATTTTATTATAGCTTTTCATGTGACAACACTGAAGAAATGACACTTTTCTACAATGTAAAGTAGTGAGTGTACAGCTTGTATAACAGTGTAAATTTGCTGTCCCCTCAAAATAACTTAACACACAACCATTAATGTCTAAACCGCTGGCAACAAAAGTCAGTACACCCCTAAGTGAAAAATGTCCAAATTGGGCCCAATTAGCCATTTTCCATTTTCCATTTTTAGTGTTACAAGGTCTCAGGTGTGAATGGGGAGCAGGTGTATTAAATTTGGTGTTATTGCTCTCACTCTCTCATACTGGTCACTGGAAGTTCAACATGGCACCTCATGGCAAAGAACTCTCTGAGGATTTGAAAAAATGAATTGTTGCTCTACATAAAGATAGCCTAGGCTATAAGAAGATTGCCAAGACCCTGAAAATGAGCTGCAGCACAGTAGCCAAGACCATACAATGGTATAACAGGACAGGTTACACTCAAAACAGGCTTCGCCATGATCGACCAAAGAAGTTGAGTGCACGCGCTCAGCGTCATATCCAGAGGTTGTCTTTGGGAAATAGACGTATGAGTGCTGCCAGCATTGCTGCAGAGGTTGAAGGGGTGGGGGGGGGGTCAGCCTGTCAGTGCTCAGACCATACGCCGCATACTGAATCAAATTGGTCTATATGGCTGCCATCCTAGAAGGAAGCCTCTTCTAAAGATGATGCACAAGAAAGCCTGCAAACTGTTTTCTGAGGACAAGGCTAAGGACATGGGTTTGCTGTCCCCTCAAAATAACTCAGCACACAGCCATTAATGTCTAAACCTCTGGCAACAACATTGAGTACACCTCTAAGTTAAAAAGTCCAAAGTGGGCCCAAAGTGTCAAAATTTTGTGTGGCTACCATTATCTTCCAGCACTGCCTTAACCTTCTTGGGCATTGAGTTTCACCAGAGCTTCACAGGTTGCCACTGGAGCCCTCTTTTACTCCTGCATCATGATCACGGAGCTGGTGGATATGAGAGACCTTGAGCTCGTCCACCTTCTGTTTGAGGATGCCCCACAGATGCTCAATAGGGTTTAGGTCTGGAGACATGCTTGGCCAGTCCATCACCTTTACCCTCAGCTTCTTTAGCAAGGCAGTGGTCGTCTTGGAGGCGTGTTTGGGGTCGTTATCATGTTGAAATACTGCCCTGCAGCCCAATCTCCGAAGGGAGGGGATCATGCTCTGCTTCAGTATGTCACAGTACATGTTGGCATTCATAGTTCCCTCAATGAACTGTAGCTCCCCAGTGCTGGCAGCACTCATGCTGCCCCAGACCATGACACTCCCGCCACCATGCTTGACTGTAGGCAAGACACACTTATCTTTGTACCCCTCACCTGGTTGCCGCCACACACGCTTGACACCATCTAAACCAAATGTATCTTGGTTTCATCAGACCACAGGACATGGTTCCAGTAATCTATGTCCTTAGCCTTGGCTTTCTTGTGCATGATCTTTAAAAGAGGCTTCCTTCTGAGACGGCAGCCATGCAGACCAATTTGATGCAGTGTGCGGAGTATGTTACATAGTAACATAGTTAGTGAGGTTGAAAAAAGACATCAGTCCATCCAGTTCAACCTATGATGTGTGTGTGTGTTTGCTGTTAACCGTACATTGTATACCCCTGTATGTTGTGGTCTTAAAGGTGCCCATCTAATAGTTTTTTGAAACTATCGATGCTCCCTGCTGATACGACTGTTTGCGGAAGAGAATTCCACATCCTTACTGCTCTGACAGTAAAGAACCCCCTACGTACTTTAAGGTTAAACCTCCTTTCCTCTAGTTTTAGTGAGTGGCCACGTGTCTTATTGTATTCCCTTTCTCTGAATAGTTTGTTCCCTATGCTAGGGTCGCCAGTACAGCATTTGTACATTGATATCATATTCCCCCTTAATCGTCTCTTCTCCAGAGAGAATAAGTTCATGGTCTTATCACTGACAGGCTGACCCCCCACCCCTTCAACCTCTGCAGCAATGCTGGCAGCACACATACATCAATTTCCCAAAGACAACCTCTGGATATGACGTTGAGTATGTGCACTCAACTTCTTTGGTCGACCATGGCGAGGCCTGTTCTGAGTGGAACCTGTCCTGTTAAACTACTGTATGGTCTTGGCTACCGTGCTGAAGCTAAGTTTCAGGGTCTTGGCAATCTTCTTATAGCCTAGGCCATCTTTATGTATAGCAACAATTATTATGTGTGTAACAATTAACGTAATTGTGTATTATGTTATCGCTCTCACTCGCTCATACTGGTCACTGGAAGTTCAACATGGCACCTCATGGCAAAGAACTCTCTGAGGATCTGAAAAACAAATTGTGCTCTACATAAAGATGGCCTAGGCTATAACAAGATTGCCAAGACCCAGACCTGAGCTACAGCACGGTGGCAAAGACCATACAGCAGTTAAACAGGACAGGTTTCTCTCAGAACAGGCTTCCCAATGGTTGACCAAAGAAGTTGGGTGCACATGCTCAGCGTCATATCCATAGGTTGTCTTTGGGAAATCGACATATGAGTGCTGCCAGCATTGCTGCAGAGGTTGAAGGGGTGGGGGGTCAGCCTGTCAGTGCCAGACCATACACTGCACACTGCATCAAATTGGTCTGCATGGCTGTCGTCCCAGAAGGAAGCCTCTTCTAAAGATGATTCACAAGAAAGTACGCAAAAAGTTTGCTAAAGACAAGCAGACTAAGGCCATGGATTACTGGAACCATGTCCTGTGGCCTGATGAGACCAAGATAAACTTATTTGGTTCAGATGGTGTCAAGCGTGTGTGGCGTCAACCAGGTGAGGAGTACAAGGACAAGCGTGTCTTGCCTACAGTCACGCATGGTGGTGGGAGTGTTATGGTCTGAGGCTGCATGAGTGCTGCCGGCACTGGGGAACTACAGTTCATTGAGGGAACCATGAATGCCAACATGTACTGTGACATACTAAAGCAGAGCATGATCCCCTCTCTTCAAAGACTGGGCTGCAGGGCAGTATTCCAACATGATACCAACCCAAACACCTCCAGGATGACCACTGCCTTGGGGTAAAGGGGATGGACTATCCAAGCATGTCTCCAGACCTAAACCCTGTTAAGCATCTGTGGGGCATCCTCAAATGGAACGTGGAAGAGCACAAGGTCTCTAACTTCCACCAGCTCGGTGATGTCTCCATGGAGGAGTGGAAGAGGACTCCAGTGGCAACCTGCGAAGCTCTGATGAACTCCATGCCCAAAGGGGTTAAGGCAGTACTGGAAAATAATGGTGGCCAAACAATAAATTTACACTTTGGGCCAATTTGGACATATTCACTTAGGGGTGTACTCACTTTTGTTGCCAGTGGTTTAGACAATAATGGCTGTGTGCTGAGTTATTTTGAGGGGACAGCAAATATTCACTGTTATACAAGCTGTTCACTCACTACTTTACATTGTAGCAAAGTGTTATTTCTTCAGTGTAGTCGCATTAAAAGATATAGTAAAATATTTAGAAAAATGTGAGGGGTGTACTCACTTTTGTGAGATACTGTATGTGTATCCATGTTATGTTCCTGAAGAATGTTGTTTTACCTTTGAGTGCTGCTGCAGAAAGAAGCTAAAAAAGATGTTCAATATTTTCTAGGTTTCTTGCAACTGGCCAGTCCTATACCTCCTTTAAATCATAATTTTTTTACTAAGCCTTTCAACTATTTCAGACATAGTGCATGATACTTGCTTCGCCATATGGGAAGAGCTGTGTCCAATCAGTGATGCCATTACCAGATGGAAACACGTAGCGAAGAATTGCAGATGGATTTTGGAATCGTGCAAACTTTCCAAACTGTATAGGAGTCCTTGATGGGAAGCATATCCGTATCCAAAAGCCTCCAGGTTCTGGGCCAAGATTTCAAAATAAAAAAAATATTTTTCATTTGTCCTCATGGCTATCTGTGATAGAAGTTATTAATTTATTGTTGTGGACATTGGGGCATATGGCACCAGTTCTGATTCCAGTGTGTTCCATGAGTCTGTAATGGGTCGAAGAATGCAAGATGGGCGATTCAACATATCGTCTGATCAGCCTGTGCCTGGAACTGAAGGACCAGACCTGCCTTTCGTGATTGTTGCAGATGAGGCCTTCGCACTTTTTTGATATCTACTTAGGCCTTTTGCGAGAAGTAATCTGGACGACAAGAAGAGGATTTTCAACTATTGGCTGAGCCGCGCAAGATGCCTCATTGAATGTACATTTGGCCTTTTGTCCAGTAAATGACATGTTTTCCAAACACCGTTGCAAATCAGCCTTGAGAATGCTGAGTTAGTCATTCAGGCCTGCTGCATTCTGCATAATATTGTCCAGGATAAGGAGGGCATCAATGTTGAGGAAAAGATCCACCTTCCCTCCGTACAGTACAGCAGAGTGCGTGCAAGGAGATAATATATTGCCATGCGAGACCAATTTGCCAAATACTTTTCATCTCCACCAGGAAATGTCCCATGGCCATATCAATATGTGTAATGCAGTGCAAATTTCAATAATTGTACAAAAATGTCCCAAGATACCACATGAAAATTACTTTTGTTGTGTTATGCTTGCTATTTTTGGTTATTTCATTATGTTTTGATAGCATACAAAGACACAAAAGCCCATGATATGTTCCAAACAGTTTCGTTTTATTATTCTGCATAACCAGTTTATGTAGGAACAACATATATTTAAAATGCAAAAACCTTAAGAAAAAGTGAGGTTTTTTTCATTTTACTTTTTTTTCTTTTTGTGTGTCAAAGCTTTAACAGCGCATAGAATATGCACACTTTCCAAAAACTCAGGTTGTAACACAAAAACTCGGTTTCAAATCTTGATAAAATGGGGTGGGAAATGGGAAATATGAAGAAGAAGGTTGGGAAGAAGAACCAGAGCTGGATTGGCTATTAGCTAGAGAAACATCTGCAGAATTTGAGCTAGTGTTTAAACTTGGAGGATATGTTCCCTGAGCAGGAGAGGAACTTACATAAGAAGGCTTCTGGGTATTGTGCATTGAGCTGTATGAATGCAAAGGGGTTTGTGGATAGGGTGGTATATATGGCTGGCCTGGCAGGCATGGGGAATTTTACAGATATTGACGGTATGACCTCTGAGGGGGTTCATACTGACTAATAGTGGGCAATGGCATTCCTGACTCGGCAGCTCTAATACATTCCCCCACATAATTAAATATACCCATATGTATCTCCACCCGCCTCTCTGCTGGGGCTTTTTGTAGCATATGATAAATTGTCCTCATGAAGGATGCATTTGAGTTATTCGGATCACAGAATTTATCCTTTCTCTCCTGTCTTTTAAAGGAGATCATCTCGTCCATGAAGGACTTCATGGCTTTGTCCATCTCATTATCTTCAGGCCTTTTGACACGCCGAGAGGATCTTGATGTTGTTGGCCTGTCATGACTTACCTGTAGAGGATAATTTGCCAATTGAGAACTCCAATGATGCCTTGGTGTACAGTTGATTAAGCTTAGTAATCAATAGTATGCTTACATGTATGGATAGTTGCGAAGGGCTTGGACGTGCACTTGGACGTTCTGTCTCATCAAAGACTGGGACTGGCCTTCACCCTCTTGAGTAATTGCTTGCTCATCTCCCTGCACTGCTTCACACGTGCACAGAATGCTGTTAACATATTCAGACGGACAACAAGGCATCATGGCAGTACTAAGTTGGCATATGTTGAATATTTTTATGCTTAGGTAATCACAAACTCAGCGTGCAACAAGGACAGCAAAAGACACAGAAATTACTGTATGTCCTTCTGGCACAAGGTGCACACTTCAACAGACAGGCCAGAAAGGATGTGCCCTTAACTTTAATGCACATGCATTGCTAAAGAAGGTAAATAACAATACATACAATGCAGAGTGCTACATGCTTTGGCTCTGCTGCAGTGAGAGACTGAACAGTACATTACTAACATGTTTCCATAATCTCATGATTCCATAAAATACTGACAAGAGAGCATGCTGCAGTTAGGCAACATTTAACACGTGCCTCACGCTGTTTGTCAGTCATAGTGGACCAATTTGGTGTCACAATGTTATAAGTTTCTTCCCATAGTTGCTATGTTGCCACTCTGTCACTGTGGTTGACATCACATATAAATACTTAATTTATTCCAAATGGATCTTAACTGAGCGGACGTTGATCAACATTGCCTGTTAACGTCAGTTAATATCCGTTTTCACGGATCTCGACCTATCCCTGTACGTTCAAAAAAACTGACCAGATCAGAGGCGGAGGTAAATGAATGGTAAAGGATGGTCATCCCTTCACACCCGATTGCCCATATGAATGCATTGTCGTCCGTTGACGGATAGATGAAAAACGAATAGACGGTCTGATCATGTGAAAGGGGCCTTATTCTGATTAGAATAATATTTGTATTAGAGTTTTTGGTAGTAAGTTGCGCTAAAGTGATAGAACATCACTTTGTTATATGCAGTATTGTTTGATATATGTTTGTGGATATTTGTGGGTGCTGCTGTCATTTTTATTGTTTATATATTTGTGTTAAATATTGTTTTATAACAAGCACAAAGTTTACACGGTTTCATTTTCTAGTTTACTGTATTAGTGTGTATGGTGCCTTTTACTTTAGTTGTTAGTGTCATATGCTGGTGAAATATGGTACTGCTACAAGATAATGAAACTAAAAGGGGGTGATTTACTAAAACTCAAGAGTGCAAAATCTGGTGCAGCTCTGCATAGAAACCAATCACCTTTCAGATTTTTTTTTTTTGTCAAAGCCAAATAGAACAAGCTGAAGTTAGAACCTGATTGGCTACCATGCACAGCTGCACTCCATTTTGCACTCTCCAGTTTTAATAAATCAACCTCAAAGCATCTGTATTAGGGTTATAGCATTTCGCTGGTCAGACTCCCATCAGTCAAGTATTATAACACAAAGTAAAGTGAGGGTCTGCAAAGGGCTCTAGGTCATAGAGATACTTTCATGCTTCTATCTAGAGGGAACTTAATCAAATGATTTTCTTAGTGCTCATCTTTAAAGGAAACCTGTACTGAGAAAATCCGTAGGCTGCCATTACTGAACTCTCCTTTTAAAAATGCAGCTTCGATGCAGATACTTCAATTCACTGCTCCAGAGGACAAATATGCATATCAAGAGTTTCGACTTCATAACTGCATGCTGGCTGCATAACAGGGACTCAAAATATAGAGTCCAAAGACAATTTAGACACAGGACTGGATTTCCCACTGGGCCATTTTTTAAAATCTGTACATTGACTGCAGGGCCTGCAGGGTGTACAGTCTCAATATCTTACAGGTGCTGGGAATAGAGTCGGCTGAGATAATGTAACTCCAGCACACTTGCGTTTGAGTTACATCATCAGTGACTGCCCAATTGGCAAAACAAGAAGATAGTGGGCCTGGAAGAAGAGTATGACTTAGTGATGGGGGACTTCCGATGACGTAATTTCTATGATGGAACGCATCAAGTTGCAACTCACGCTGCCTCGTTCTGGGCCCTTAGTTGAACCGTATGCCATCTTCCCACTTCCGGGTACGGCGCGAGTCATACGAGCAGACACCGGGAACAGCAGCGAGGCAGTCTAGTCTGCAAAGGGCACCAGTTCATTTTACCCATCGTTTTTACTTTTTACTTGTGCTTTTTAATAAAGAGGAATTTTTAACCGTCTGCACCATGAGGAGCCTCTTTTCTTCTATATCCTGAGCATACATAGGCGCAAGCCGTGGACCCCCACTTATCACCAGGGAACCGGAACCACCGAGATTAAGCCTGTACCGATTCTAGCTGGCGTTTGCCAACTGGAATCCACTTGATCTGGTAAGTGGGTTATCTTACCATTTGACACCAAAGGTGAAGCGGAGGGTCACACCACTACTGCATATGCATATACACCTGCACTGGCACTTACCATAGCAGCACCAAAGGACTTTCTTTGCACTATTTGCACTATTCAATACCAGCACTATTGCACAACGGACTTTATGAACTTTCTATGCAACTATTTTGTGGCACCTTATTGTTGGTTTATATTGCACTTTATTAATTAAGTATACAACATTGAAAATATATTTATTTTTTTTGCACTATCCAGTATTGGCACTATTGCACTACAGACTTGTGAACTCACCTTGTAATTATTTTGTGGCATTTTACTGCTGGTTACCATTGCACTTTATTAATTGAGTATATTGATGGAAATTTCATTTTAATTGTGATATATGTAATTTTTTTTATATGGCACAAGGTAGCAATACCTTACATATGTGGTAGGATTTCCAGCCCTCCACTATAGGGTTTAGCACAGTTTACTATCTATACTCAATCCTTGGGGGAGGCCTGGTGGGTACTGTCCTCCTCCTCCACCAGGTCTGGAGAGCCCAGATGTTGCACTGTTGATGAGGAAGCTGCAGTGAGAACTTTAGCAACTGGCCTTGAAGCGTCATCTTGGCAAGGCACTAGGTGGTCACACGCGTGCCTCCCGGACTGGGAGCAACTGGAAACAGGATAGGCCCACACTCCCCACAGCGGGCCCAGGGTGTAAAAGCCGATATCAGCCGATAAAAGCCACACTCAGCGCACACCGGAACTAGGGTTTCCACCATTCTGGTGTGGCAAACTGCCGATCCTCTCCTGGGCATGACACATAGCCTGGTATCCAGCAACACATCCTGAATGCCTGGATAGATGAAATGATGCAGCTGTATCCAAGCCACAGTATAGCGATGGGGCTGCATAGCTTTGACCCGCTGCTGCAGTACACACATACACAACTTGCCTGTGTCTGCTCCAGTCCCTTTGCCCATAACTCCTCCTGCACAAACTTTGGATCAATCCCAGGCCTTGACACATGGCACAGGGGTGTGTTCTATCCTGCCGACTATCGTCAAGTGTACGAGGAGTTTTGTGGTTCGTTAGTTTGGGCACCCAAGCACACAGCTCTACCCCCCACTCCAGCCTTGCTAGAACACAATCCCACCTGCTGAGGCCAACCACTCCATCATCTTGTGCCCCGCTCCTTGCCGTAGGCCTCCATATGACATAACATGATTGTTAACTTCACTGCACTTTACTAATGTTTTTCAGGGAATGGCAAGACAGTCACATCACTATGACATTCATTCTGGAGTCACTTGACATACACAGTCAATCACATAATGTGGACCATTCACAGTAATGACCAGTGAAAGCATGTGCAGCAGCTCACAGTTACCTCCCTCTAGTCTCTCCTCTGTCCTGGGCCATTAGTACTCAGAGGACTGTGTTCTCTATAGGCACATCCTAGCAGGTTATACCTCTCCCAGGAACCCTCCAGGGAAGCAGCCTCATACCGGGATCTCCAGCCTGGCCTCAAAGGCATTTTGGAATACACCCTAGCCCACACCTCCTCAAGGGGCAGAATGTCTACAGTCAGCTCCTCTTGCATACACGTCCACTCCACCTGGCCTCCTACCCTGTCCAGTGCCTACGTGTGTTGGTTATATGCTCACAGGTGTGGGGTTTTTGGCTCCATGATCCAAGACTGACTGTAAGTCCCTCCCCACCTAGCTAATATATGGGTGCTGACTCACCCCTGACATCACTTGTGGGAAGGCTCTACCTTAAAGAGGCCTAAAACTCAATGTCACTATTTGCTGTACCAGATAATATTCTGGAACAGACCCACCTAGTGGCAGAGTGACTGGGTGGATCCTGACAATATGGTCGGGATTCTTCCAGAGCCTGGAGCTGTTCTGCGACGACAGCTGATAGTAGACTTAAGGCACGCAAGAAAAGTATGGCCAGAAAAGCTTTGGCTATACTTCTATTTATGGCTTGCTTTAAAGCTGTTAAAATATTTTACGATAACTAACATATAATGTATATTTTTTCCTTTAGCGCTAATTGTGGAGCTCTGCTTTAAGATGCCTACACTGCCACTGTTTCCTGTACATTCCTGAGCAATGTTCTTGGAAAAGTTAAAACTGAGTTCCATCTGAAAAAAAAAGATGTATCTGAAGAGTTTCAGGAAATTTGTGGGCAGGATTGAGGAAATGCATTGTGATTGTGTGACTGTTTTATTATACTGTATTCATCAAGTCCTGGCAACTTGGGACATCCTTTAATCTGAGAACAATGTGGTAAAGATCTCTGCCTTTGGCCTCATTGGAGACAATTAGGACAAGTAACACAGTGCAGGGAAGTGGCAATTCATCACATCTGTTTTGTTAATGTGTTAGTGCGAGTTATGTGCTTAAAGAGTATGTATAGTCTTCTCTGTGTTTTTATAGATATACAGTATGTGTAAAATAGATTGGTCTAAATGTTTTCCATGTGTTTAAATGCTTATGTGTATTAAATGTTGTTCCTATGTAAAATATTTTGGGTATATATGTACATAGGGGCTGCCATGTTTGTTCATAACAGTTAGAGCTGGATTAACTATTAAGCAAGATAAGTATGTGCTTAGGGCACCAAGGGAAGGGGACACAACATAGCTTTTCTTCCCGGCATTGTGCCCTTAAAGGATAACTGCACTTTAAAACAAAGTGCACTTATTCTTTTTGCCCCTTTGCCCTAGGTTATTCAATCCAACCCTCCCCCCCTCCACATATGTATACTTCAGTGATGCAATTGCCATGGCCTCTATTGCTTATTTACATCCTTCATAGCAAGTCATCACTCTCCTGACCTTACTGGTGCATTGGAGCACCCTGGATTTCTATGGGGCTTATCTCCCTTTTTCTCCTAGCCATCATTTTCTCAACTCAAGCATATCAAAATCCCAACAGAACAACTATGCAGCAAGACAGGCTGAATGTGTTGTCTCTGCTAAGTACAGAAGCAGAATTGCTATGCCAAATTAGTTTTGAGGATTTAATGACAGACTTTGCAGTTAAAAAAAAAACTCTAGGTATAATAGATTTAAATAATTACCTATGTATATGAATAACTCTAAAGGTACAAGTAAATAAGTGAGATTTTTTTGAATAAAAGGGTTTTGAGTACTTTTTCATTTTTGTTACCATTAAAATTGGGGATTTGTGGACATCAATGTAAGAATTATTAAATCAGAGGGAAAAGAAAATATGGGGCAAAAAAAATGATTTTTAATTATCATTTATCAACGAAGTATGCTCCCTCATCATTTCTAAATATAATACCTTAGTCAGTTTCTGGATTTGTTCCATGTTCAATCTGTTAATGAAAAGGTTTTTAGATAATATAGTTGTGGGGTCTGGTCTAAGGCTGACATGAAAGAAAACTGAAAAAGGTTTATACATATTAAAACGTTAATTTCTCATCCATGTCATTTGGCAATGCCCGCTTATTGTTGAGTTCTGGTGAAAGGTGGTAGAGGTCTTAACCAAAGTACTGTCTATGCCAGTACCACCAACTCCAGAGGTTTGTCTCTTAGGTATTATTGATGAGGAGACCTGGCCCCGATATATGAGGACTCTAATGAGAGAAACGCTCTTTATGGCTAGGAAAGCTGCCGCTCTCAAATGGATTCAGCCCATGCCACCTTCGTCACAACAGTGGATTCAATTGGTTAACCAGATCTTGCTTTATGAGAAGCTGGTGTTTGAGCACAAGGGATGTCCAGGAAAGTACAACAAAATTTGGGATGCGTGGATCTCCTCAGCCTTAACTGTATAGTTTTACTCGTACAATCTTTAATACAATGTCATGATGGTTCCAACCAAAGCCAATATATGCCATATAAATGATTAATGCTAACATTTATGACTGTATCCAACCGGTTTTCAGTTCTACTGTCCCTGCTGTTTTGGGATATGATATTTGTAAAAAAAAGAGAGTAAACAATTTTGCTTTAGGTTGAACTGGATGGACTGATGTCTTTTTTCAACCTCACTAACTATGTAACTATGTAACTATGTAACTATGTAGCTTTAGTGTTGCAATACCATGTGCAGATATTGTTGTAATGTCTGGTTTGTATACTGCAATTTTATGTCTTTTGCAATAAAAAGAATTAAAAAAAAAAACGTTAATTTTACGTTCAGCACTTATTGAGCCTTAATGTTTTTTTCAGTTAAGCAACAGAGGGGCTGAAGGGGGCACCATTGTTGGGCTGTGCTTAGGATATCAGCTGCCCTTAATTGGTTCTGGTTATAGTACATACATGCTGCTTACTGCTTCACTGCTCCTTAAATGCAAGCCTATGAGTTGCCTGACTAGTATCTTTGTGGTTAATATATATAGGAGTTCTTTGAGAGGTTTTTGTTTTTGTCCCTAAAAAAGGACATAGGACAGTGGGAGAAGTTTAGTTTGCTGTTGCTGAGGAACAAGCGACATGTTCTTGCCTTTGTGGAAAAAAAGAATCTAGACCCACCAGTTTTGGTGTTTCTTTGTCCTGGTGGTGTACTTGGCTGTGTCCCTTTGGGACAACTAATATTCTCCAGAGAGAAATGAGTTTGGAGGCTAAATCCAGCTTCCCAAGAAGACAAAGACCTGCTCAGCATGTGGAAGTATACATAGCTGCAGGGCACTGGATGTGTCTGTCACGTCCTGTGAGTTGGCTACATTACTGCAAGAGACGGTGTACCTGTTGGGTTGCCAAGTTTATAAACCTATTCTGCTGATCAGGAGTCCTGTTATGTTGATATGTTATAAGTGTCTCAGTAAAATGTTTATTACATCCAGACAATTATGTCCAATTACTCCGGCTGCACCATGAGCAAAGAACCTAATCCCTGAGAGCGTGTGAGAGAAGAGTTTGGAGACTGTGTGTGTGGAAAGAACACAGCGATGTGTGAACCAACCACAAAACTGTATTAACACTAAGAAAGGTGGAGCATCTCCCCACCCTTGGAGCTTCCATGTAGTTATTTAACAGTATTGGTAATAGGCCAAATTATCACACTCTGTACGTATCTTGGGCAGGGCCTACTCGCCCTGCTCGTGGGGGTGCCTTTCGCGTGGAGCTCGCTCATCAATACCCAGGACCAGGTAGAGACTACAGTCATGTGAAAAGTCTTACATTAAGGCAGTTCCCCAACTTAGAGTTGAGCCATCGCACTCTGTGCAGTAAAAAGTGGAGAATTCATCTGGAAAGTGCAATCACTTGTCACTACACACTATAACTTGATATATGTTGCATTAGGATGGACCATGCTGAGCCGACGCCCTCTCCACCAGTTCAGCGTACCTCTGATACCTCACTCCCAGTAATAGAATGGGGTCCCACCGTGCACCAGCACAGACCTCATGTGTGCACTTGTTAACTCCTTCTTTCCCGTACTTTGTGACCAGGTCATAGATCCCCATAACACAGGTTGGGTTCCAGTTACTACTGGAAACCAACCACCGGGGGGGGGGGGGCAGAATATCAACTCACTCACTAACGATTGTTGCTTTGTCTTGAACTAGTGCTTGGTTGCCCTTAGCAACTGTACTGCTCTTCTTGCTTGACATGCCGATTAGACCTTTAGTAGCAGCTAAGCTTCATATCCCACATGTGCTTAACAGACCTTGGTTCTTTTGATACGCCAGAACCAACATACACCCCTTTGAATAACCTCAGATCAGGCTCAGAACAGTTGATGCATCTTTACCTAAAAATCATTTAATAATACAGTTCAATGTGTCCACTGAGTCCATTTCCTGACCCTACCCATAACTGAATGGCTCTGCAGGGTCCATCTTTCCATTTCCCATGCTTGGATGTTCTCCAGAACCTCAGTGCCTCTGAAGGACTGGAAGGAGCAACAGTCCTTCTCCTCATGACTTATAGCATTTACCATAACGAGCAGGGCACATTGCAACTATCAGACCACAGCCTTTGCAATTTTATAGCACAGATGGGCAGGTTGGGTCCAAAAAGCCCAGTTATTGAAGCACTTACATTAACACTTTCCCCCTTCAGCCTGGGCCAGCCATAAACTGTCTAATACACCTGTAGGCAACCCACCTGCATGTAGAGCATTCCTAAACACTGCACTCTGTATGTAACACAAGCCCGAACATTGCACTCTGTACCTGTTAAACTCCTGAACCCTGCCCTCAATGTAACACACTCCTGAACTCTGCACTCTATGCATAACGCACTCCTGATCTCTGCACTCTATGCATAGTGCACTCCCTAACTCTGCACGTTGTACATAGCACACTCCTGAATCCTACACTTTGTATGTAAAGCACTCCTGTTACTTAACAATGGCGTTTACTAAAATTCCACTGCAATTTTGCCACACCAAACATTTTATGCAGTTCAGCCTTCCGTATAACACATGGTTTATGGACCTACAGTATGTTGCAGAATTTGATCTTTCACTGTTCTGAAAAAAATGGTTGTGTGTTTTATTATGTCCTGTTTCCTGCAGTTGTTTTTTCTGCCTGTGAGCTGCTAGCTGTATTCACAGAGCCCTGTGCACTTCAATGACAGGTCTGCCACAGGTTCATGGCTATCTGCAAAGTCAGTGCAGTGGCGGCCCGTGCATAGGAGGCGCCAGGACGCCGCCCCCTTAAAAAAAAGGAAAAAAAAATGACAAAAAAAAACCAATAAAGTTATAGAAAAAAAAATGGTTCGCCGGCCTATGTGGTGGCTAAAGGGGGGGGTGGGGTTTACGACCCAGAAAGGCGCCGATTGGCTGCCTTCTGGGGGCGTAACCTGGGCGCAGGAAAGACCGCTTGGCCACCCCCACCTTCGTGATATCCTGGCTGTGATTGGTCCAGTCTCCAGCCTGGACCAATCATCATCCAGGACATCGATCGCTGAGGTCGCAATGGGGGCGATGCCGGTGCGTGCGTCAGTCACTCATCGTCACCGCCGCTCACATTCCCGCTGGTTCCCGCCGCAGAAGAGGACGAAGGATCGAGGAGGGGAGAAGCTGCCGCCGATAGCCGAGCCGCCGCCAGGTAAGTGCATTGGGTTGGGGTACAATGCTGTGGGCACTCTGCAATCATTGGGGTACAATGCTGTGGCACTCTGCAATCATTGGGGTACAATGCTGTGGGCACTCTGCAATCATTGGGGTACAATGCTGTGGCACTCTGCAATCATTGGGGTACAATGCGGTGGGCACTCTGCAATCATTGGGGTACAATGCTGTGGCACTCTGCAATCATTGGGGTACAATGCTGTGGGCACTCTGCAATCATTGGGGTACAATGCTGTGGGCACTCTGCAATCATTGGGGTACAATGCTGTGGCACTCTGCAATCATTGGGGACAATGCTGTGGCGCTCTGCAGTGATTGGGGACAATGCTGTGGCGCTCTGCAGTGATTGGGGACAATGCTGTGGCGCTCTGCATTGAAAGGGGCTCGCGCGCTGAACTCTGCATTGATGGGGGCACGGAACAGTGTTCATTGCATTGAAGGGGGCACAGCACAGTTGCATTGAAGGGGGCACGCACGCTGAACTCTGCATTGTGGGGGCACAGCACAGTGTTTATTGCATTGAAGGGGGCACAGAACAGTGTTTATTGCATTGAAGGGGGCACAGCACAGTGTTTATTGCATTGAAGGGGGCACAGCACATTGTTCATTGCATTGAAGGGGGCACAGCACAGTTGCATTGAATGGGGCATGCACGCTGAACTCTGCATTGTGGAGTAACAGCACAGTGTTCATTGCATTGAAGGGGGCACAGTGATTATTGCATTGAAGGGGGCACAGCACAGTGTTTTTTGCATTGAAGGGGGCACAGCACAGTGCTTATTGCATTGAAGGGGGCATAGCACAGTGTTCATTGCATTGAAGGGGGCACAGCACCATATTCATTGCATTGAAGGGGGCACGCATGCTGATCTCTGCATTGAAAGGGGGCATGTACGCTGGTCTCTGCATTGAAAGGGGGCATGTACGCTGGTCTCTGCATTGAAAGGGGGCATGTACGCTGGTCACTGCATTGAAAGGGGGCATGTACGCTGGTCTCTGCATTGAAAGGGGGCATGTACGCTGGTCTCTGCATTGAAAGGGGGCATGTGCGCTGGTCACTGCATTGAAAGGGGGCATGTACGCTGGTCTCTGCATTGAAAGGGGGCATATACCATCTCCTGTACCATGACCTGTGACATGCCTATACCATATCTGTGCCATGCCTATACCATATCTGTGCCTTGCCTATACCATCTCCTGTACCATCACCTGTGCCATGCCTGTACCATCACCTGTGCCATGCCTGTACCATGACTTCAAAGTCACGCAATTTTTTACTGCGTTTTTTGACACGAAGCAATACCTATTACATTTTTCTTTTTGCGCCCCCCCCCCCCCCCAAAAAAAAATTTTGAGCACCAGCCGCCACTGAGTCAGTGATTACCCGTGCTGATCGCTGCTGGATCACCACAGGTATTTGTTGGTTGCACAAACAGCCATGTATAGCTGTGGACACTGCTGACCTGTCATTAAAGTGTACAGGGCTCGACAGCAGCAGTTAGCTACTCACAGGTGCCAAAAACAATTGCAGCAATCAGCAAATCCCTGCTGCTGTCATTCGCACCAGTGCTAGTCTCTACAAAAATAGAAAAACTCTTATTGCAGGGAATTGCTAAAATGGGGTTTGTATTGTACCGTAGACTTCTGCCAAAAGCAGTAAGACCATCACAAAAGCAGAAAATGACATTTCTGTTGGCCACATATTCATTAGGTTGCCATATTTTAAAAAAGTGACATATGAATTTTTTGACTGCTTTGACAGATGGAACAAATGTTTCCCTATGGAGGACTCTGCAAAATTAGCATGCAGTTTTGTAGCAATCCGTTGCACATAATTAAAGCTTTGTGTGAACAGAACAGACTATTTGTGTAGCTTCCACCAGACAGTAAAGCCAGAAAAAAGTACAGGTACAAACTAAACAAGCATACCTGTTGTGATAAAATCAGACCATCCTCACAATAACTTCAAGCCTCTACTGTAACTACATTGCGGCTATCACTGCCAACCAATGGTTTAAGCTCGGTTCAGAGTCTGATTACCCTATGCAGACCACATTATCTGAAATTTTAATCCAGTTGCTAGGTCCTTAGTGAAATCATTAAATCTCTGGCATTGCTACTTAGGAGATGTAAAATGTAAATAAAGCACTGCATGCGTGACATCATGCATGCTGTGCTGTGAGTCTACACTACCGCAGAGAGAAGAGCAGTATGGGTCTGCCATTAGGTTGTGTGGGTGAAGCCTGGTAGAGGATGGAGGTGACCTGAGATCACTGGGAGGGTGACCAACAGCGACCTTTTCTGATCAGAGTGAGTGGGGACACCACTAGCAAAAAGATAATTGCTGAGCAAGTAAAGGAGGCCCTCTGTTGCCCAAGAGGTGTTTGTAGTGGGAAAATGTAGGTGCCAGTCTCTAATTTTGTTCTGTGCATTTTTAGTATTCATTTAATTTCATGATTGCTACTGAAAATATTTTTATGAAATGAAGAGGAACATAGGGGAGGGAGTTGTTAAAAAAAAATCTGCCCTAGGTTTCAACTATGTCACTGTTGTTGGGTGTGGATTGCATGAAATTGGGGGTAGCATTGTAATGCTAAATAATCAGATTTTTTTCAGTTATTTTCTCCATTAAAGATAACATGTCTGTGTTGTTCCATTAGAACTTGCTATTCACAGATTCATGCATCTAGTTCTAGTCACTCACCATCAGGCTAAAACCATACCACTTTCCTCACTCTGCTCTGTCTACAGACAATGTCATAATGGTAAACAATAGGAGCACATTAAATGGGCCATTTTTGCAGTTTCCAAAAATGGATTATTTGACATCGGCTAAGCAAAGGCCATAAATGCCTACGTGACTCACATAACGTAGACTTTATGAGTAATGCACGACATCAGCTCACAATGTAAAGTTCATAAGAAAGAATATAACATTTTGTCCTAAGTACTCATCCAATAGAACAGCGGCAGTCATTTCTAAGTGACGTTATTTAATCAACTCTCTTATTAGCTCACGATCCTGATACCTAAAAGAGACAAATGCATATATAAAAGACACAAATGATTGCAGCTTTTAACAAAATCATTAACTATATGTATGTAAGGATCATTTAGTATCAGAATCTTGCAACCCTCAATGGTGATCTGTTGGACCTTTTAAGTCTTAAACAATGCAAAGCCTTTTACCTATTTTCAATCTGCCCAATAAGGAGGGAGCCACTGCTCTCATGCACATTGCTGGATTGCATCAGGCTCAGGTAGGAATAAGGGGGGTGGAAGAGAAGAATCTGGTAGGCCCCACATCCAATAAAATCACCTTTATCTATGACAAACCACTGATGCTGTTGTGAAATGCATTAGCTGGAGTGCTATATTCCTTTGAATGTAGTGTGGAGAGTCTTTGAGTCTTTCTTAAATATTTCTAAATAAAGGTGTTTTTTTTGGATGTGCGGCCGACAAGATTCTTCTCTTCTACTGCAAACCCTGTGACGAACAGAGCCAACACCTGCTAGCGTGCAGTGGAGGTGATGCAGGTGGAAACCAACCTAGAGTTGGCATTATTTTCTAAGAAAAAAGGGGGGGCTGGGGGGATCCTGCCGCACAGAAGGTTTTTTATCTTAATGCATAGAATACATTAAGGTAAAAAACCTTAAATCTTTAGAACCACTTTAATTTTCGGACAAATTTTTAATGCCTAAAGGGCTTCTTTCTCTAAGGCTCTTTTCACTCTGACCCGCTGCAGTTTCCCCACAGCTCAGGTGCAGTGCAGTGTACCCATGGGTTTTCCCATAGACTTCTATTAGATCAGACATTTTTGGTGCGTTTTCTGAAAGCGCTCCAAAAATGCAGCTAGCTGGACTTTTAATGTGCCTTCAGAAAACGCACCAAAATTGCCCAATCTATTAGGTATACCCACACTGCAGGGAACCCAAAACTGGGCAGTATGAAAATTACCTAAAACTTGGACTGTGGGAGAATATTGTCATCAAAGAACACAGGAATGGGAATGTTTCATGTTGACTGTATGCAAACACCCTGCAAAACATATTCTTAAGAGTAGGGTTGAGCGAACACCTAGATGTCCGTGTTCGACGGGTTCGGCCGAACTTTAAAAAAAAGTCCGGGTCCGTGTCCCGGACTTTTACCGAACTTTTCCCGGACACCGAACCCCATTGAAGTCAACGGGGACCCGAACTTTAAGGCACTAAAATGGCTCTAAAACACCAAAGGAAAGGGCTAGAGTGCTGCAAATGGCAGCAAAACGTAATTAAGAGCATGGCAAGTGCTCTGCAAACAAATGTGGATAGGGAAATAACTTAAAACAACAAAAAAAAAACAGAAAAATAAAACAATGTTCTTCTTCATCTCTGAAGGACGAGGCCCATATGGAGTAGGAGGGAGGTTGAGGTGGTGGTGGATGTGGCGGTGACATAGGCGTGCGCACAGGGTGTGCTGGGTGTGCCTGGGCACACCCTAATCACCTAGGGCACATAGCATTGCCAGTGAGGAGATGGGAAAGATCTCCCTGGGACCTGCTCTGCTCTATTTCTCCTTGCCTACAGGTACATGGCCCCGATACATTACTCTCCCTGCTGGCAAACACATGCATGTGTATTTCAACTTTGGGGTGCACACCTTAATGCAATAGGCTGCGCACACCTATGGGCGGTGTAGGTGGAAGCGGCGGTGGAGGAGGACCAGGGCCGGATTAACAGCATCATGGGCTTGGTGCTGAGGATTTTGAAGGGCCTTAAGGGCCGTGCCTTGCCATGCACCCAGAGGAGGAAGGGTGCAGCCATGCATGCCTAATTCAACATGGGATGCTGTCTCTGAAGCCCATAAACACATCCATGCATCGCCAACTGTCCCTCCTTGTCCGGCCTTCACGCTGTGTGGGGAGGTTCTGAGGGTGCTGCCTGGGGAAGCGAGCATAGAAGCCAGACTTCTGTGTTTACAAGTGACAGAAGAGCGGTAACAGTGAATATGGCCAACCCGGGGCCTATATAAAAGGTAGGGGCCTGGAGCTGCAGCTCCAATAGCCCCTACATTAATCTGGCCCTGAGGAGGAGGACGAGGTAGCCAACACTGCTTCTTTTCAAAAATTTTAAATGAGGGTACACCCCAAAAGAGTGAGAAAGAGCAAAAATGGAACAATGGGTGGGTAAGGTCGGTATCCATTGCTATTCTGCATAAGGTACGGAAAAGTCCCGTGGGATCCATGCCTGGTTCATTTTAATGAACGTGAGCTTGTCCACATTGTCTCTGGACAGGCGGCTGCGCTTGTCTGTTATAACGCCCCCAGCCGTGCTAAATACCCGTTCAGATAATACACTGGCTGCAGGGCACGCCAGCACCTCCAAGGCGTAAAGGGCAAGCTCAGGCCATGTGCCCAATTTGGAGACCCAGAAGTTGAAGGGGGCAGACCCGTCATTCACTACATGTAGGCGTGTGCACACATACTGCTCCACCATGTTGGTAAAATGCTGCCTCCTGCTAAGACGTTCCATCTGAGCTGCTGGTGCTGCTGTTTGTTGTGGCGTGCTGACAAAGCTTTTCCACATTTCGGCCATGCTAACCCTGCCTTCTGAGGTGCTGGCGGTGCCCTGGTTGCGTTGGCGACCTCCTCCTCCTCCTCCTCTGCCTTGTGCTTCCACTGTGGCCCCGCTGTCAGATGGGAATGCCAGCAGCATGGCGTCTACCAGCGTGCGCTTGTACTCGCGCATCTTGCGATCGCGCTCCAGTGAGTGAATTAAGGACGGTACGTTGTCCTTGTAACGGGGATCCAGCAGCGTGGCCACCCAGTAATCAGCACAAGTTAGAATGTGGGCAACTCGGCGGTCGTTGTGGAGACACTGCAGCATGTAATCGCTCATGTGTGCCAGGCTGCCCAGAGGCGACGAAAGGCTGTCCTCTGTGGGAGGTGTATCGTCCGTGTCCTCTGTATCCCCCCAGCCACGCACCAGTGATGGCCATGAGCTGGCCTGGGTGCCACCCTGCTGTGAACATGGTTCCATCTCCTCCTCCAGCTCCTCCTCCTCCTCATCCTCCTCATCCTCCAGAACTGTGCCCCTGCTGGACAATTGCGTCCCTGGCGTTTGCGTGTGCAGGAACCCACCCTCGGAGCCCCTTGCGAATGACTGCCCTGAAAGCCTTGGAAATGTTACCTCTTCATCCTCCTCCTCCTCCTCATCCTGTGCCACATCCTCTTCCATCATCGCCCGAATTGTTTTTTCAAGGAGGCATAGAAGTGGGATAGTTAAGCTGAGAACGGCGTCATTGCCACTGGCCATGTTGGTGGAGTACTCAAAACAGCGCAACAAGGCACACAGGTCTCGCATGGAGGCCCAGTTATTGGTGGTGAAGTGGTGCTGTTCCGCAGAGCGACTCACGCGTGCGTGCTGCAGCTGAAACTCCACTATGGCCTGCTGCTGCTCGCACAGTCTTTCCAGCATGTGCAAGGTGGAGTTCCACCTTGTGGGCACGTCACATATGAGGCGGTGAGCGGGAAGGCCGAAGTTACGCTGCAGCGCTGCCAGGCGAGCAGCAGCAGGGTGAGAACGCCGAAAGTGCGCACAAACGGCCCGCACTTTCTGCAGCAGCTCTGACATATCGGGGTAGTTTTTAAGGAACCTCTGCACCACCAAATTCAGCACATGCGCCAGGCAAGGGATGTGCGTCAAACCGGCTAGGCCCAGAGCTGCTATGAGATTTCGCCCGTTATCACACACCACCAGGCCGGGCTTGAGGCTCGCTGGCAGCAACCACTCATTTGTCTGCTGTTCCATGCTCCTCCACAACTCCTGCGCGGTGTGTGGTTTGTCCCCCAAACAGGCAAGTTGTAAAACTGCCTGCTGTCGTTTACCCCTGGCCGTGCTGAAGTTGGTGGTGAAGGTGTTACGCTGTCCGGATGAGGAGGCGGTAGAGGATGAGGAAGCGGAGTAGGAGGAGTTACGAACAGGAGGCAAACTGAAGCGCCCTGCAATCCTCGGTGGTGGAAGGACATGCGCCAAATTGCTATCCGCCTCAGGCCCATCCGCCACTGCATTTACCCAGTGTGCCGTTAGGGAGATATAACGCCCCTGACCGTGCTTACTGGTCCACGTATCCGTAGTTAGGTGGACCTTGGCACAGATGGCGTTGCGCAGTGCACACCTGATATTTTCCCCCACTTGGTTGTGCAGGGAAGGGATGGCTTGCCTGGAAAAGTAGTGGCGGCTGGGCACGACGTACTGTGGGACAGCCACCGACATAAGGTTTTTAAAACTGTGCGTCTCCACCAGACGGAATGACAGCATTTCAAAGGCCAATAATTTTGAAATGCTGGCATTCAGGGCCAGGGATCGCGGGTGGGTAGGGGGGTACTTCCTCTTCCTCTCAAGTGTTTGGGAGATGGAAAGCTGAACGCTTCCACGGGACATTGTGGAGATGGTTGTTGGTGACCCAGGTGGTGGTGTTGCTGACAGATCGTCTGTTTGCGGGGTGGCAGGTGCCGGTATCACTACAGATGTGGCTGGAGCGGCCGAGACTGCAGCAGAAGAGGAAGCAGGATGAGCCAGAGACGTTTCTTGGTTTTGAAGGTGTGTACTCCACTGCAGCTCGTGCTTTGCACTTAGATGCCTGATCATGCAGGTTGTGCTCAGGTTGAGAAGGTTCATGCCTCGCTTCAAGCTCTGATTGCACAGGGTGCAAACCACTCGTGTCCTGTCATCAGCACATTTTCTAAAGAACTTCCACGCTAGAGAACTCCTTTGAGCTGACTTTGGTGCGCTCGTTCCCTTGCTGCGTTGGGCAGTAGCGGGCGTAGTGTCTAGGGCACGGCCGCTCCGCTTCTGCACCCTGCTCCCTCTTCTGCTGTGCTGGTGGCTCTGTGCGACCACCGCCTCTTCCTCCAAACTACTCAGGTCACCTGCATGACGTTCATTCCATGTGGGGTCGAGGACCTCATCGTCCTCCACATCATCTTCCACCCAGTCTTCACCCCTGCCCTCCTTGTCGGTCTCCACAATGCTGAACGCCGCAGCAGTTGGCACCTGCGTTTCGTCATCATCGGAGACGTGCTGCGATGATCCTTGCATGTACTCATCTTGAGAAATAAGTGGTTGGGCATCGCTGCACTCAATCTCTTCCACTTCTGGGGCAGGGCTAGGTGGATGGCCCTGGGAAACCCTGCTGACAGAGTCCTCAAAAAGAATAAGAGACTGCTGTATGGCTTGGGGCTCAGACTGCTGGCCTGATTTGCAAGGGGGTGAGGTGAAAGACGGTTGGACATTGGCTGCAGGTGCCAACTCTGACCTTTCTGCAGTAGACTGGGTGGGAGACAATGTGAAGGAACTGGAGGCACTGTCAGCAGCAAACCAATCTACTATCGCCTCAACTTGTTCTGGCCTCATCACTTCTAGGGGCGTTTGATGCCCTACCAAATACTGATGCAGGTTCTGTCGCCTACTCACACTTGAGGAAGGTGTTTCACTTGTGCGTGTAGCTGGCACAGATCGACCAGCAGCACCACGACCCAGGCCACGGCCCTTATTTGACGGTCTCCTCATATTTCTGTAATTTAAGATCTTGCCCTAGAAAGGTTTTTATTGAATAGCGGAATAGAAAATATGATCCAAAAAAAGTGTATGTATATCACACGTACACAACCACACTAGGCCCCAATTACTATTGTTTGTACCCCTAAAAGGCTAGATGAGGAGTAGGGGGAGTATGGAACAGGCAGCACCCTCAAACCTTCAGAAGTATGAGATGAACCCCAACAACTTGGAAAGGTGGATCTCTCTCACACGTACCGACACAGACTATCCCGCAATTCAATTGATCCTCAAAGGTTTTTATTGAATAGCGGAATAGGAAATATGATCAAAAAAAGTGTATGTATCTCGCACGTACACAACCACACTAGGCCCCAATTACTATTGTTTGTACCCCTAAAAGGCTAGATGAGGAGTAGGGGGGGTATGGAACAGGCAGCACCCTCAAACCTTCAGAAGTATGAGATGAACCCCAACAACTTGGAAAGGTGGATCTCTCTCACACGTACCGACACAGACTATCCCGCAATTCAATTGATCCTCAAAGGTTTTTATTGAATAGCGGAATAGGAAATATGATCAAAAAAAGTGTATGTATCTCGCACGTACACAACCACACTAGGCCCCAATTACTATTGTTTGTACCCCTAAAAGGCTAGATGAGGAGTAGGGGGGGTATGGAACAGGCAGCACCCTCAAACCTTCAGAAGTATGAGATGAACCCCAACAACTTGGAAAGGTGGATCTCTCTCACACGTACCAACACAGACTATCCCCCAATTTAACTGATCCCCAAAGGTTTTTGATTAAATAGCGGAATAGAAAATATGATCCCAAAAAAGTGTATGTATATCACACGTACACAACCACACTAGGCCCCAATTACTATTGTTTGTACCCCTAAAAGGCTAGGAGTAGGGGGAGTATGGAACAGGCAGCACCCTCAAACCTTCAGAAGTATGAGATGAACCCCAACAACTTGGAAAGGTGGATCTCTCTCACACGTACCAACACAGACTATCCCCCAATTTAACTGATCCCCAAAGGTTTTTGATTAAATAGCGGAATAGAAAATATGATCCCAAAAAAGTGTATGTATATCACACGTACACAACCACACTAGGCCCCAATTACTATTGTTTGTACCCCTAAAAGGCTAGGAGTAGGGGGAGTATGGAACAGGCAGCACCCTCAAACCTTCAGAAGTATGAGATGAACCCCAACAACTTGGAAAGGTGGATCTCTCTCACACGTACCAACACAGACTATCCCCCAATTTAACTGATCCCCAAAGGTTTTTGATTAAATAGCGGAATAGAAAATATGATCCCAAAAAAGTGTATGTATATCACACGTACACAACCACACTAGGCCCCAATTACTATTGTTTGTACCCCTAAAAGGCTAGGAGTAGGGGGAGTATGGAACAGGCAGCACCCTCAAACCTTCAGAAGTATGAGATGAACCCCAACAACTTGGAAAGGTGGATCTCTCTCACACGTACCAACACAGACTATCCCCCAATTTAACTGATCCCCAAAGGTTTTTGATTAAATAGCGGAATAGAAAATATGATCCCAAAAAAGTGTATGTATATCACACGTACACAACCACACTAGGCCCCAATTACTATTGTTTGTACCCCTAAAAGGCTAGGAGTAGGGGGAGTATGGAACAGGCAGCACCCTCAAACCTTCAGAAGTATGAGATGAACCCCAACAACTTGGAAAGGTGGATCTCTCTCACACGTACCAACACAGACTATCCCCCAATTTAACTGATCCCCAAAGGTTTTTGATTAAATAGCGGAATAGAAAATATGATCCCAAAAAAGTGTATGTATATCACACGTACACAACCACACTAGGCCCCAATTACTATTGTTTGTACCCCTAAAAGGCTAGGAGTAGGGGGAGTATGGAACAGGCAGCACCCTCAAACCTTCAGAAGTATGAGATGAACCCCAACAACTTGGAAAGGTGGATCTCTCTCACACGTACCAACACAGACTATCCCCCAATTTAACTGATCCCCAAAGGTTTTTGATTAAATAGCGGAATAGAAAATATGATCCCAAAAAAGTGTATGTATATCACACGTACACAACCACACTAGGCCCCAATTACTATTGTTTGTACCCCTAAAAGGCTAGGAGTAGGGGGAGTATGGAACAGGCAGCACCCTCAAACCTTCAGAAGTATGAGATGAACCCCAACAACTTGGAAAGGTGGATCTCTCTCACACGTACCAACACAGACTATCCCCCAATTTAACTGATCCCCAAAGGTTTTTGATTAAATAGCGGAATAGAAAATATGATCCCAAAAAAGTGTATGTATATCACACGTACACAACCACACTAGGCCCCAATTACTATTGTTTGTACCCCTAAAAGGCTAGGAGTAGGGGGAGTATGGAACAGGCAGCACCCTCAAACCTTCAGAAGTATGAGATGAACCCCAACAACTTGGAAAGGTGGATCTCTCTCACACGTACCAACACAGACTATCCCCCAATTTAACTGATCCCCAAAGGTTTTTGATTAAATAGCGGAATAGAAAATATGATCCCAAAAAAGTGTATGTATATCACACGTACACAACCACACTAGGCCCCAATTACTATTGTTTGTACCCCTAAAAGGCTAGATGAGGAGTAGGGGGAGTATGGAACAGGCAGCACCCTCAAACCTTCAGAAGTATGAGATGAACCCCAACAACTTGGAAAGGTGGATCTCTCTCACACGTACCGACACAGACTATCCCGCAATTCAATTGATCCTCAAAGGTTTTTATTGAATAGCGGAATAGGAAATATGATCAAAAAAAGTGTATGTATCTCGCACGTACACAACCACACTAGGCCCCAATTACTATTGTTTGTACCCCTAAAAGGCTAGATGAGGAGTAGGGGGGGTATGGAACAGGCAGCACCCTCAAACCTTCAGAAGTATGAGATGAACCCCAACAACTTGGAAAGGTGGATCTCTCTCACACGTACCGACACAGACTATCCCGCAATTCAATTGATCCTCAAAGGTTTTTATTGAATAGCGGAATAGGAAATATGATCAAAAAAAGTGTATGTATCTCGCACGTACACAACCACACTAGGCCCCAATTACTATTGTTTGTACCCCTAAAAGGCTAGATGAGGAGTAGGGGGGGTATGGAACAGGCAGCACCCTCAAACCTTCAGAAGTATGAGATGAACCCCAACAACTTGGAAAGGTGGATCTCTCTCACACGTACCAACACAGACTATCCCCCAATTTAACTGATCCCCAAAGGTTTTTGATTAAATAGCGGAATAGAAAATATGATCCAAAAAAAGTGTATGTATATCACACGTACACAACCACACTAGGCCCCAATTACTATTGTTTGTACCCCTAAAAGGCTAGATGAGGAGTAGGGGGAGTATGGAACAGGCAGCACCCTCAAACCTTCAGAAGTATGAGATGAACCCCAACAACTTGGAAAGGTGGATCTCTCTCACACGTACCGACACAGACTATCCCGCAATTCAATTGATCCTCAAAGGTTTTTATTGAATAGCGGAATAGGAAATATGATCAAAAAAAGTGTATGTATCTCGCACGTACACAACCACACTAGGCCCCAATTACTATTGTTTGTACCCCTAAAAGGCTAGATGAGGAGTAGGGGGAGTATGGAACAGGCAGCACCCTCAAACCTTCAGAAGTATGAGATGAACCCCAACAACTTGGAAAGGTGGATCTCTCTCACACGTACCGACACAGACTATCCCGCAATTCAATTGATCCTCAAAGGTTTTTATTGAATAGCGGAATAGGAAATATGATCAAAAAAAGTGTATGTATCTCGCACGTACACAACCACACTAGGCCCCAATTACTATTGTTTGTACCCCTAAAAGGCTAGATGAGGAGTAGGGGGGGTATGGAACAGGCAGCACCCTCAAACCTTCAGAAGTATGAGATGAACCCCAACAACTTGGAAAGGTGGATCTCTCTCACACGTACCAACACAGACTATCCCCCAATTTAACTGATCCCCAAAGGTTTTTGATTAAATAGCGGAATAGAAAATATGATCCCAAAAAAGTGTATGTATATCACACGTACACAACCACACTAGGCCCCAATTACTATTGTTTGTACCCCTAAAAGGCTAGGAGTAGGGGGAGTATGGAACAGGCAGCACCCTCAAACCTTCAGAAGTATGAGATGAACCCCAACAACTTGGAAAGGTGGATCTCTCTCACACGTACCAACACAGACTATCCCCCAATTTAACTGATCCCCAAAGGTTTTTGATTAACCACTTTAATACAGGGCACTTCCCTCCCTTCCCGCCCAGGCCAATTTTCCCCTTTTAGAGCTGTTGCATTTTGAATGACAATTGCGCGGTCATGCAACACTGTACTTACACCAAATTTATATCATTTTCCCCCCACAAATAGAGCTTTCTTTTGGTGGTATTTGATCACCTGTGCGATTTTTACTTTTTGCTAAACAAATAAAAAAAGACAGAAAAGTTTGAAAAAAAAAAATTTTTTTTGTTTATGTTATACAATTTTGTAAATAAATACGTTTTTTCCTGCACTGATGAGCACTGATGAGACTGCACTGACAGGCACTGATGAGGAGGCAATGATGGGGTGGCACTGATGGGGTGGCACTGATGGGGTGGCACTGATAGGCGGCACTGATAGGCGGCACTGATAGGCACTGATATGTGGCACTGATAGGTAGCACTGATATGCAGCATTGGTGGGCACTGATAGGCGGCACTGCTGGGCACTGATGAACGGCATTGATGGGCACTGATAGGCGGCACTGATGGGCACTGATAGGTGGCACTGACGGGCACTAATGGGCACTGATAGGCAGCACTGGTGGGCACTGATGGGCACTGATGGGTGGCACTGATCGCCACTGACGGGCGGCACTGATGGGCACTAATGGGCACTGATAGGCGGCACTGGTGGGCAATAATGGGCACTGGTTGGCGACACTAAAGGATGGCAATGATGGGCACTTGTGGGCAGCACTGATAGGGAGGACACTGGTGGGCATCACTGATGGGGAGGGCAATGGGGGGCTCCCTGAGCCCTGATTGCCATCCCTGGGGTCATAGTGGGCATCCCTGGGGTCATAGTGGGCATCCCTGGGGTCATAGTGGGCATCCCTGGTGGTTCTAGTGGCATCCTCCCCCCCGAGGGTCTGCAGTAATCAATGATCTGATTACCAGTGCCGACCCTCCCCCTGTCAGGGGAGCCGCCGATCGGCGCTCCTTTACTCGTGCCTGTCAGGCACGAACTAAGGAAAGCCGATCAACGGCTGTTCCTGTTTTACTATGTGACCAGCCGTGATTGGACACGGCTGATCACATGGTAAAGAGCCTCCGTCAGAGGCTCTTTACCGAGATCGGAGGTGCAGGGTGTCAGACTGACACCTCGCATCACCGATCGCCGCTCTGCGCGCCCCCGGGGGGCGCCCAGAGCGGTGTTATCCTGCCGCCGTCATATGACGTCCGGTCAGGATAACTCAACCACATTCCCGCCGTCATTTTGTAATAGGGCGGGCGGGAAGTGGTTAAATAGCGGAATAGAAAATATGATCCCAAAAAAGTGTATGTATATCACACGTACACAACCACACTAGGCCCCAATTACTATTGTTTGTACCCCTAAAAGGCTAGGAGTAGGGGGAGTATGGAACAGGCAGCACCCTCAAACCTTCAGAAGTATGAGATGAACCCCAACAACTTGGAAAGGTGGATCTCTCTCACACGTACCAACACAGACTATCCCCCAATTTAACTGATCCCCAAAGGTTTTTGATTAAATAGCGGAATAGAAAATATGATCCCAAAAAAGTGTATGTATATCACACGTACACAACCACACTAGGCCCCAATTACTATTGTTTGTACCCCTAAAAGGCTAGGAGTAGGGGGAGTATGGAACAGGCAGCACCCTCAAACCTTCAGAAGTATGAGATGAACCCCAACAACTTGGAAAGGTGGATCTCTCTCACACGTACCAACACAGACTATCCCCCAATTTAACTGATCCCCAAAGGTTTTTGATTAAATAGCGGAATAGAAAATATGATCCCAAAAAAGTGTATGTATATCACACGTACACAACCACACTAGGCCCCAATTACTATTGTTTGTACCCCTAAAAGGCTAGGAGTAGGGGGAGTATGGAACAGGCAGCACCCTCAAACCTTCAGAAGTATGAGATGAACCCCAACAACTTGGAAAGGTGGATCTCTCTCACACGTACCAACACAGACTATCCCCCAATTTAACTGATCCCCAAAGGTTTTTGATTAAATAGCGGAATAGAAAATATGATCCCAAAAAAGTGTATGTATATCACACGTACACAACCACACTAGGCCCCAATTACTATTGTTTGTACCCCTAAAAGGCTAGGAGTAGGGGGAGTATGGAACAGGCAGCACCCTCAAACCTTCAGAAGTATGAGATGAACCCCAACAACTTGGAAAGGTGGATCTCTCTCACACGTACCAACACAGACTATCCCCCAATTTAACTGATCCCCAAAGGTTTTTGATTAAATAGCGGAATAGAAAATATGATCCCAAAAAAGTGTATGTATATCACACGTACACAACCACACTAGGCCCCAATTACTATTGTTTGTACCCCTAAAAGGCTAGGAGTAGGGGGAGTATGGAACAGGCAGCACCCTCAAACCTTCAGAAGTATGAGATGAACCCCAACAACTTGGAAAGGTGGATCTCTCTCACACGTACCAACACAGACTATCCCCCAATTTAACTGATCCCCAAAGGTTTTTGATTAAATAGCGGAATAGAAAATATGATCCCAAAAAAGTGTATGTATATCACACGTACACAACCACACTAGGCCCCAATTACTATTGTTTGTACCCCTAAAAGGCTAGGAGTAGGGGGAGTATGGAACAGGCAGCACCCTCAAACCTTCAGAAGTATGAGATGAACCCCAACAACTTGGAAAGGTGGATCTCTCTCACACGTACCAACACAGACTATCCCCCAATTTAACTGATCCCCAAAGGTTTTTGATTAAATAGCGGAATAGAAAATATGATCCCAAAAAAGTGTATGTATATCACACGTACACAACCACACTAGGCCCCAATTACTATTGTTTGTACCCCTAAAAGGCTAGGAGTAGGGGGAGTATGGAACAGGCAGCACCCTCAAACCTTCAGAAGTATGAGATGAACCCCAACAACTTGGAAAGGTGGATCTCTCTCACACGTACCAACACAGACTATCCCCCAATTTAACTGATCCCCAAAGGTTTTTGATTAAATAGCGGAATAGAAAATATGATCCCAAAAAAGTGTATGTATATCACACGTACACAACCACACTAGGCCCCAATTACTATTGTTTGTACCCCTAAAAGGCTAGGAGTAGGGGGAGTATGGAACAGGCAGCACCCTCAAACCTTCAGAAGTATGAGATGAACCCCAACAACTTGGAAAGGTGGATCTCTCTCACACGTACCAACACAGACTATCCCCCAATTTAACTGATCCCCAAAGGTTTTTGATTAAATAGCGGAATAGAAAATATGATCCCAAAAAAGTGTATGTATATCACACGTACACAACCACACTAGGCCCCAATTACTATTGTTTGTACCCCTAAAAGGCTAGGAGTAGGGGGAGTATGGAACAGGCAGCACCCTCAAACCTTCAGAAGTATGAGATGAACCCCAACAACTTGGAAAGGTGGATCTCTCTCACACGTACCAACACAGACTATCCCCCAATTTAACTGATCCCCAAAGGTTTTTGATTAAATAGCGGAATAGAAAATATGATCCCAAAAAAGTGTATGTATATCACACGTACACAACCACACTAGGCCCCAATTACTATTGTTTGTACCCCTAAAAGGCTAGGAGTAGGGGGAGTATGGAACAGGCAGCACCCTCAAACCTTCAGAAGTATGAGATGAACCCCAACAACTTGGAAAGGTGGATCTCTCTCACACGTACCAACACAGACTATCCCCCAATTTAACTGATCCCCAAAGGTTTTTGATTAAATAGCGGAATAGAAAATATGATCCCAAAAAAGTGTATGTATATCACACGTACACAACCACACTAGGCCCCAATTACTATTGTTTGTACCCCTAAAAGGCTAGGAGTAGGGGGAGTATGGAACAGGCAGCACCCTCAAACCTTCAGAAGTATGAGATGAACCCCAACAACTTGGAAAGGTGGATCTCTCTCACACGTACCAACACAGACTATCCCCCAATTTAACTGATCCCCAAAGGTTTTTGATTAAATAGCGGAATAGAAAATATGATCCCAAAAAAGTGTATGTATATCACACGTACACAACCACACTAGGCCCCAATTACTATTGTTTGTACCCCTAAAAGGCTAGGAGTAGGGGGAGTATGGAACAGGCAGCACCCTCAAACCTTCAGAAGTATGAGATGAACCCCAACAACTTGGAAAGGTGGATCTCTCTCACACGTACCAACACAGACTATCCCCCAATTTAACTGATCCCCAAAGGTTTTTGATTAAATAGCGGAATAGAAAATATGATCCCAAAAAAGTGTATGTATATCACACGTACACAACCACACTAGGCCCCAATTACTATTGTTTGTACCCCTAAAAGGCTAGATGAGGAGTAGGGGGAGTATGGAACAGGCAGCACCCTCAAACCTTCAGAAGTATGAGATTGTGTTCACTGTACCCCACAAAGATTGAGTTCACTGCACCCCACAATGATTGTGTTCACTGCACCCCACAAAGATTGTGTTCACTGCACCTCACAAAGATTGTGTTCACTGTACCCCCCAAAGATTGTGTTCACTGCACCCCACAAAGATTCTGTTCACTGTACCCCACAAAGATTGTGTTCACTGCACCCCAAAAAGATTGTGTTCACTGCACCCCAAAAAGGATGTTGTTCACTGCACCCCAAAAAGGATGTTGTTCACTCCACCCCAAAAAGATTGTGTTCACTGCACCCCACAAAGATTGTGTTCACTGCACCCCAAAAAGATTGTGTTCACTGTACCCCAAAAATGATTTTGTTCACTGCACCCCAAAAAGGATTTTGTTCACTGCACCCCAAAAAGGATGTTGTTCACTCCACCCCAAAAAGATTGTGTTCACTGCACCCCAAAAAGATTGTGTTCACTGCACCCCACAAAGGATTTTGTTCACTGCACCCCAAAAAGATTGTGTTCACTGCACCCCAAAAAGGATGTTGTTCACTGCACCCCAAAAAGGATTTTGTTCACTGCACCCCAAAAAGATTGTGTTCACTGCACCCCACAAAGGATTTTGTTCACTGCACCTCACAAAGATTGTGTTCACTGCACACCAAAAAGGATTGTGTTCACTGCACCCCAAAAAGATTTTGTTCACTGCACCCCAAAAAGATTGTGTTCACTGCAGCCCAAAAAGATTGTGTTCACTGCAGCCCAAAAAGATTGTGTTCACTGCAGCCCAAAAAGATTGTGTTCACTGCAGCTCACACACAGAAAAATGGATGTGGATCACTGACACCTGCCTATCTCCAATCCCACACCACACAGCAATATCGATTGTAGTTTGTAGAACACAGTTTCCCTAAAATTCAGCAGACTCTGTCCCTAACAGGATTGAGAAGAGATCGTAGATCAGGATTGAGTGCAGACCCCACCCCCCACACAGCAATATCGATTGTAGTTTGTAGAAGACACTGACCCTATAATTCAGCAGACTCTATCCCTAAAATGCCTACAACTCGCCCTGCCTAAACACTCCGACCTGTCCCTCAATTCTATCCGGACACAAATGGTTTTTTCCTGCCTATCTTTCCCTAATCAGCAGCCAGCACGTTGATGTGTGCTCTGTCCCTGAATCTAAGCAGCATAATGACGCCGCTGCGGCTGCCTCGAACTTATAAAGACTTGGTCACATGCTTCAGACGGCCAATCACAGCTACTGAGACATTTGCAGGCATGGCTGGGATGGCTTAAGGCACACCAGTTAAACGATTGTTGATTGGCTGTTGAAAGCCCGCCATGAAAAGAGCGCCAAAGCATGCAAAACCCGGAAATAAAACGACCGAACACGGATTTTTACCCGAACATACAGTAAAGTGTCCGTGTCCGTGTTCGGGTACAAAAAATCCAATTATTCGGTACGAACACGAATAATACAGTCCGTGTTCGCTCAACACTACTTAAGAGCAATAAGGCTAAATGTAAAACCAATGTGGGCCATGCCCAAGGTCAAAAAAGCCATAAAGAATGGAAAAATGGCATTTAAAATTATATTTATATTGAATAAGGGAACACTATCATCATTTGAAAGTTACAAAGAATAAAATATGTAAATAATATTTAGAACAAATATGTAAAAAGGAAATAAAGCCAGAAAATTTTCAAAAACTAACAGGTCACAAAATAGGGTAAGACAAACCCAAAAATTCTTCATAGGTAATAATAATAAAAAGGTCAGGTATGAGCATGTGGGTCCTATACAAGATAACTCTGAGTTAGTGACTGGTGACAAAGAGAAGGCAATTATAAAAAAAAAACTTTTTTAGCTAAGTGTCCAAAATTAGGATAGTATTACTGTTGCACCAAAAGAACCAAAATGGCTTATCTCCAAGATATTGTTTCTATTTTTTAAAGACTCCTTAATGACTGGCTTTGTACTATTAGACTGGTGCAAGGCCAATGTGGTGCCTATTTTCAAAAAGGGATCAAAGGCTTTACCAAGAAACTATAGACTGGTTAGTTTAAGTTCTATAGTTGGGAAAATACTTGAAAGTTTATTCAAAACCACACAGAAGAGCGTTTGCTAGAAAATAATAAGCAATAGTCAGCATTGAATCACATACAACTGAAGTTATTAAACAAATCCTATTTCTTTTTATAAGGATGCGAACAAGAACAAATGGGAGTAGATTTGAATATAATATACTTGGACTTTGCATTTGACACTGTTCCCCACACACAGCTGTTGGCAGGTGTAGTGCCCCTTTATTTGTAGCCCCTCCTGTGGTTATGTAATGAATGGAGTTGATGTCCTTTTTATACCAGCTGTGGGTGTGACCTGTGTGAGCTAGGGTATGGCAACAGGACACCCCTGACCAAGATCATGTAGAGGAGGACACATAGGGGGGAAGATGGAGGAAAATTGGCACCCCTGACCCCTCATTTAGCAGGTCTTTTGGCTTGGTTCAGGATAGCCTAAACAAACTAGCAGATTGTCTTCAAAGAAGCAGGTATATGACTATTCCAACTGGAGAAAAGGTGGCGGGACCTGGGTCAGCTTGATAAGAATCACTGCCCAATCCAGGTCCCTTACTCAGCTAATGTGTAAATTAGTCTATAGCAGAGGTAGGCAACCTTTGAGATGTGAAGATCTACCTAGACAGCATTAAAGAGATCAAAGATCACTGGGGTGCGGCATCCTTTTCTTTTTAAGAAGTTATTAGCAAGGCTCCAATAAAAAGCAAGGAGGGCAAAACTATAAAAATATAAACTTAGCCTACCTTAAAAGCTTCAGTGAGAAACATGGTGTTCAGTTTTATTAACATTTTTTCATGTCTGGAGAGTATATTGTCACCTTCACAAGCCTTGTGCAGAAGTCCATCATATGGGCAAAACTGGTACTGCAGGTTGACCTGCTTGACGTGCTTCAGGCCTGGCTGGCCTCAATGCTGGCCTGGCTGTCTGCTCTGAAATCTGGCTAGAATAAGTAGTATGTAGGGTAGCGTCCAGGGGTCAGTATTAGGTAGGGCAGTGCACAGAGGTCAGTAGTATGCATGGCAGTGTTCAGAGGCCAGTAAGGATGTATTGCAGTGTATAGAGGTTAGTAGGATATAGGGCAGTGTGCAGGGGTCAGTAGTATGTACAGCAGTGTACAGGAGTCAATAGTATGTAGGGCAGTGTACAGGGATCAGCAGGGCAGAGTTTAGGGGGAGGCAAGAGGGAACAGTATTGGTGGTCAGGAGTGCCCAGTACAGGGGGATCAGAACATTGTGCAGGGGGGGGGTAGCATAGCACAGTACAAAGGGAGCAGGAGGACACAGGACTAGGGGCAGTAGTCTATTGTAAAGAAGTGATTTCCTCATACAGAGCGGCAAAGGGAAGCTGCTGTGATAAATCAACCTGTTCTGGCGCAGTGATCCCCACCGGCCCTCCTCTCTTACCTGTCATACATGATGTCAGCCACAAAGGACTAGGATGGATGGGAGATGAGGGCACGTACACTCAGAGGATGAGCTCAGATGTGTTTGGACTTAAGTCTGAATCTGCCTGAGCTATCCATACCATAGGCGGCAGAGCCATTCCTCGCCTTGCAAATATAAAGGGGGCATGCTGCAGGGTGGGGAATGCCTCTGATTCCTAGGATTGGCTGTTGGCTTTGACATCCTTCCGGATTGAGAGCTCAGGCAAGTTCAGGCTTGTGTTTGAACATGCCTGAGATCATCGCTTACCTGCACCACTCTGCAGAGTAGCACGTTTTGCTAAGGGTTGGCAAGGGAGGGACGTGAGTGCGATCTGCCCATCATTTGCCCGTGATCAATGGGTAGATCAACAGATTGATAACCCCCGGTCTGCAGATTTGGAAAATTTTATAGAAACTGTATCAAAGACCATATTAAGAGAGCAGTAAATACGGATTCATACTCTGAACAGTCTAAGGTTATTAGTGGTGTAACCCAAGGTTCAGTGTTGGGACCTATTTATACATGATATAGAGTTGGGGATAAAAAGTACAATGTGGCAAATGAGGTTTATGTTGATAAATGTAGGTTATGAGCTTGGGGCTAGGACATGCATGCATCATACATTCTAAGAGAACAGTTGGCAAAGTCAATGGTTGAGAAGGATATGGATGTACTGCTAGATCATAGATTTAATAATAGCATGCAATGTCAAGCTGCAGTTACTAACTCATACAAAGTATTTTCTCTCTTGAGAGAGACATAATTCTGCCCCTGTAAAAATCATTATTAATACCATATCTGGAATATGCAGTTCAGTTTTGGGCACCAGTTCATAAAAAGGATATTGGGAAACTGGAGAAAGTGAAGAGAAGTGCAACCAATCTAATAAGAAACACAGAGGAGCTCAGCTATGAGGAGAGATTAGAGAAACTGAATTGAATCTCCCTTGAGAAGCGGAGATTAGGGGGATATGAAAAACATGTATAAATGCATAAGTGACCCATATAGTGAACTTAGTGTAGAGTAATTAACCTTACCATTATTGTAAAGGACAAGGGAACACTCTACATCTGAAGGAAAAGAGATTTAACCTCCACATACAGAAAGGTTTCTTCACAGCAAGAGCTGTGAAAATGTGGAATAGGCTTCAACATGTTCTGGCCATCTCTGTAGATTGTTTTAAAAAAGCTGAATGCATTCCAGAATGCACAAAATATAACTGGATATTAACATGTATAGGTAAAAACACCAGATATTGTTGATCCAGGGAATATCCAATTTCCTTAGGGGATTAGGAAGGAATTATTTCCATACTCGAGCAAATTAAATCATTGTTCACTAGGTTTTTTTTTTTTCCTTTCCTCTTGAACAAATGTGGGTAGGGTTTTGTATATGAAGGTTTTTTATGCATTCCATATTTTCTATTGGTTGAAGTAGGACTTGTGTTTTTTTCATCCTGACTAACTATTTCCCTAATGTTTGTATTGCTATTACAATGTTGCTGTTTTCCACTGAAAGTGTATGCTGTGACTATAGAATTAGTTTTAAAATATTTCCTGTCCCAGTAGGTAGGCAGATAATCTCTTGTTCATGGGTTGTTATGGATGCTGAGAGTTTCCATCCATTGTAAGTTAAAGCTCTAACAATACTTTTTCATAACGTCCTCATTGACATGTAAAGGCTAAATACTGATCCTTGAATAAAATGGCTGACTTTTCCTTTTGGAGTCGTGCTCATTTAATGGTGTCAACACTTTTGAAATGAGCGGCACCAAACACGTATACAAATAAGGATTTCTTACCTCACTTGCTGCTTGTTCTAGGCCGGTCACATAAGGTATTAAACTCAAGGGCAGCCAAGCAACTAGTATCTTCAAGGAGGGGCAACCTGCATATTTCTCTCAGTAAAGGTTTCATACAGTCACGAGCTACATTTGTAGTACAGAAAATCAGGTTTTATTATTTTTTTTATTTTTGGAGAGTTATAATAAAATGAAATCATATACAGTATCTGCAGTACCTTAAAGCAGAGTTCCACCCAAAAGTGGAACTTCCGTTTTAGGTAGTAATAACCCCCTGACATGCCACATTTGGCATGTCATTTTTTTTGGGGGGAGCGGGTACCTAGTTTTGACAGGTACCCGCTCCCACTTCCGCTCGGAGCGCCGCGGCGCCCTGAGCGGAAGTTCTCCTCTCCCCCTCCCTCCCTGCAATGTTCTGGGACATGTCAGAGGTCCCAGAAGATTGCCGGCCAATCAAGACGCGCAGCTCAACTCGCACATGCGCAGTGTGTACCCGGCTGTGAAGCCGCAAACTGTCACAGCCGGGTGCCCACACCAGTGATGCCGGCGCTGCCAAGACCAGAGGGAAGAGGATCGAGGCTTCGGGCGGCAACTCCTCTTTAAGGCTGGAACTCCGCTTTAAAAAATATACAAAACTGCGTGCAAAATAAAATAAAATGTTCCCACCTAAAGCATACCTAAAATAACTTTACAAGTCTTCATGAGTAAATTCCTGATGTTACAATATACAACAATGGTATGATTTTTTTTCCCCCACAAAAATAAATAAATACATTTCATAATTAAAAAGCCATCCTTGAGCTCTAGTTCAGTCACTTTGCCTAGGTTGAGATGAAGACGTCATTAATCTGCTGAAGGCAGGAGGAAGCATTTTGGACTAGTTTACACTGACGTTATCAGTCTGAAAAGAACTCATTTTTCAGAGGGAAATTCACAGGCAGTAAGGAGGTGCTATGTCACCTCCTCACTACCTGTTTTAACCCCTGAAGCCATGCATTTCAAGTGGTTTAAGGGTGGTTGCATCACGACCCCATTCACTCACAGCCCCATTCATTCACGCTCAGCGGGCAACCAAAGATACGCACAGGAGTTACATGATTTTGTAATCTCTGAGATATCATATCATATCATATATGGAAATAGATCATGACCTTGGATGATGATTGAACAAAGATAGAGTACTGTGATCTCTGTAATATGTAATAAATACCTGGAAGTGTTACACTTACACATTGTTTGGTATGCGTGCACCTGTAAAACAACACCCTATAATATTTTTAGGGTCAGGTCCACTTTATGGGTCTATGTCAACAGCTTTGGACTGCAAATACAACTTGTTTTGTCATCAATTTAGGACACTTCTAATATCATTCAGAATTCATGGCTGGTACATTTGACTTGCATTTGACCTCCTTCTGACATGAATTTAATTTTTCAATTGTGCAAGATATATAAGGTTAAGGGCCCTACTAATGGTATCCCTTGCTTTCCCAACAGGCATGAATCCAATTGATCATTATATATAATTTTAATGAGATGTGGGATCAGGCGGGTGAAGAGGATTTTCGTGAACAATTTTAGACCCTGATTAAGGGGGACATGGGTCTGCAGATGAAACATAGTTAGAGTCTTTTCAGAGTATCTGTTAAAATGGAATGGCCCTCCAGGTTGGAGTTATAGGCCTTAGTGTACTAGAGGTTAGGGTTTTTTGCAATATCTTAAAGTATACATGGGTGAGGCCATCTGGACCTAGGGCTTTGCCTGATGGGGTAGATTTAATAGGTGCTATCCATTCATCCGAGATAGGTTATTCCTTTTCTTCCTTCACATGGATGGGGAGTCTGAGAAGCTTAAAATAAACCAGGTATTTTTCCATTGCGAGAGACACCTGACTGGGAGATTGCATGCTAAGTAATGTGGGTAGGGTATATAAAAAGGCATGAAAGCAATTGACCATGCCTGTTGATTTAAAGAGTTCGGTGCCTTGAGGGGATGTTCTGGTAGGTACAAATGTGTGTGGCTGTTCTACCCATAGGGACCTAGCTAATAACCTGCCAACTTTGTTTCCAAATCCATATTAAGAACACCTAAAGAAGAGCATGTGCTATAACTAGAGACTGTTTATGTATGCATTCAAATTTTTGTAAGTGTGAGATTAGTGAGGTGAGGTGTCTATTGTGTAGGAATGTGTCAGGTGCCAGATGTCAACTAGCTGTTCTGTAAATGGGCATTTTTAAAATAAGAATAGGCCAGGGGGATAAGCCCCATAAGACATCTAATAATGGGTTCAGTGCCACATTAAAGTCCCCACCCATGATAACCATGTCCTCTGCAAAGAAGGGCTTGTTTTCCTATAGACTTTATCATTCAGGAAAACAAAATGTGCTTGGTTTTCAGAAGATCAGTGAGCATCTAGGGGAGAATCCTGAAAAGTGATATGAACAATCCTTTTGATTTTGAATTGTTGGAGTAGCTGTGGTGGGAATTTGGATATCCTATAGTTAAGCAACATTGGGGTAGGGGGAGAACACATGATCACAAAATGGTAGCTAGAAGGTTATATTGCTGTGGGGAAAAAGGGAGGTGGAGGGTGAGAGCAAGTCTAGGCAAGGGTTTTGGGGAGTGTCCTATGGTGGGGTAGGTAGAGCACTATAGGTAGTAGCAGGGTAAGCTCTGTGTGATATAGCTAGTTTGTGATTGTTTTGTTTAATATGATAGTTGTTGTCAGGAACCTGCCAACTTTGTTTCCAAATCCAATTTAAGAACAGGATACTGTGCCAACGCAGGGTTTGGCTATAATTCACATGGTCATTTGTGCATCCATGCCCTCTCCCAGCTTAGTCCAGTTGTGGACTTATTTACATTTGGAGGGGGTGGGTAAGTTATGTGGCTTACGTAACACAAAGTGGGTGATCCTACTGTAGCGCCATCCTAGGTAGGTGCTAGAGTGAGTTTATGTCGTTTTTGGTTTCCTCCACTTAACAGGGAGACAGCTAGGCAAAATGATATGCTGTCTTCCTAACAGAGAGCTGTGTTTGATTGGTAGAGTCTGCTCAGTGTGCTCTGGTGCTGCTCATGCTGTGTTGAAAGTTTCACACTGGTCTAATAGCTATGGGATGTACTGGACAGTGGGAGGAAACCTTGCAGATGAGAGCATGGATGTCTATACAGCCCTGGCCAATTAGAAGGGACATGTGCCTCTATATCTGAAGAGTACATGGGCTCTGGGGCTTTCCTGTAGAGAGAGATCCAGGAGGGGAGGGGGCTGTTGCCCCTCCCCAGCGCAGGCTGCCATGCTGCCTCAGGTGGGTGACCTGAGCGCCTGAAACATTGAAGCTGCAACTCATGGTCCTTGTGAGAGCTGACTGAGGGAGGATGTCCACAGATCCTGTCTGGTACAACTGAGCAAGTCTGCAGAAGAGTGTGTGCACCTGGCTGTGTGAAAATATCCTGTGACTGGACATGTGTCAGGGTTCCAGGAAATCAGACCACACGAAGATGCAAGTAAAATAAAGCAGTTTATTAGAGCAACAACAATAAACGCACAGCAAGAGTGAGAAGCAAAATCAGGAACAGCTGGGGTCAAGTCCAGAGCGGGTAGTCATCCAAGTTGGGATCGATTCCAGCTGCAGAAGCAGGAGCGGCAACAGGAGCAGCAGCAGGAACCACCAGCCTAGCAGCACCAGGAGCAAGGTGTGCTGTGCGTTCAAGCAACGTCTGCAATGCCTGGGCGAAGCGACCCAAAAGATGATCTTTTTGATCAAGCCTGGAAACCAGAATGGGAAGCGAAGGAGCACCTACATCAACAGGATTCATGGCCCTTGTGTACTGTCAGGGTCCCAGGAAACCAGACCACATGAAGATGCAAGTAAAATAAAGCAGTTTATTAGAGCAACAACAATAAATGCACAGCAGGAGTGAGGAGCAAAATCAGGAACAGCCGGGGTCAAGTCCAGGGCGGGTAGTCATCCAAGCCGGGATCGAGTCTAGAAGCGGGTAGTCATCCAAGCCAGGGTCGAGGCCAGAGGCGGGTAGTCTGCTGAAGCAAGGTCGTCTGCTGATGCGGAATCGAGAGCCAGGAAAGTCGTCAGCCAACCCAGATCATGCATGGAGGAACACAGAAAACAGAAGACTGCAAGCAGTGATGCACCTTGGAGCACAAACACAAGGGCAAAGGACTGCAAGCCAACAGGTGCTATATAAAGTCAGGTGTGCAACATCATCACTGAGTGATGCCCAGGCAGCAGGCAAGTGATGATGCAAACAGAGTTATAAAAGACAGCAGTCTGCACATGTCCAAGATGGCTGCCAATAGGAAGACAAGGTAAGACCTTGACAGTTGACACTATGGATCAATCAGTGGGTGGCTCAGGCACCAACATTCAAGCAGCTCCTGCGAGGATAGGGCTACACTACATTACGCAGTTAGGCTTGCATCAGAGGAAGCAGGCTCACATCACGCACACAGTGGGTAAGTAACTTCCCCATATCAATGTGCTGCCTTCCAGGACTAGCTGCAGTATTGACAACAGGGCTTCAGCGGGGTGCCGCTGTCAAAACTGCAGCTGGTTCTGGAATGCAGCACACACAGATAGGAAAGTTATTTTCCCACTGTGTGTGTGTGATGAAAACTTGTTCATTGTGCCACACAATCCTGCCCGCCAGCCTGCTGTGTGTCTTAATCCCACTATCCCTCCACTGTGCATGATGTAAGACATGGATGAGAAATTCCCCACTGTGTGTGTAATTATGTCTGCCCCCTCACCAAGCAGACACGTCCCCCCAGCTGTGTAGAAGAGAGACGTGATAAGGCTGTGCGATCACGTGACAGCAAAATAAAAGATTAAAAAATGATTTAAAAAAAAATAGGAAAATAAATGTGTTTTGACCCATGTTGTTCTGTTTGCTTCATTACAGTTGCCCCTTTAACCACTTCCCGCCCGCCCTATTACAAAATGACGGTGGGAATGTGGTTGTGTTATCATGACCGGACGTCATATGACGGCGGCAGGATAACACAGCTCTGGGCGCCCCCCGGGGGCGCGCAGAGCGGCGATCGGTGATGCGAGGTGTCAGTCTGACACCCTGCATCTCCGATCTCGGTAAAGAGCCTCTGACGGAGGCTCTTTACCATGTGATCAGCCGTGTCCAATCACGGCTGGTCACATAGTAAACAGGAAGAGCCTGACAGGCACGAGCAAAGGAGCGCCGATCGGCGGCTCCCCTGACAGGGGGGGGGGGTCGGCACTGGTAATCAGATCATTGCCAGTGCAGACCCTCGGGGGGGGATGCCACTAGATCCACCAGGGATGCCCACTATGACCCCAGGGATGCCCACTATGACCCCAGGGATGCCCACTATGACCCCAGGGATGCCCACTATGACCCCAGGGATGCTCACTATGGCCACCAGGGATGGCAATCAGGGCTCAGGGAGCCCCCCATTGCCCTCCCCATCAGTGATGCCCACCAGTGTCCTCCCTATCAGTGCTGCCCACAAGTGTTCATCATTGCCATCCTTTAGTGTCGCCCACCAGTGCCCATTATTGCCCACCAGTGCCGCCTATCAGTGCCCATTAGTGCCTATCAGTGCCGCCTGTCAGTGCCACCCATCAGTGCCCATCAGTGCCCACCAGTGCAGCCTATCAGTGTCCATTAGTGCCCATCAGTGCCACCTATCAGTGTCCATCAATGCCGCCTATCAGTGCCCAGCAGTGCCGCCTATCAGTGCCCACCAATGCTGCATATCTGTGCTACCTATCAGTGCCACATATCAGTGCCTATCAGTGCAGCATATCAGTGCCGCCTATCAGTGCCACCCCATCAGTGCCTCCTCATCAGTGCCTGTCAGTGCAGTCTCATCAGTGCTCATCAGTGCAGGAAAAAAATTATTTATTTACAAAATTGTATAACATAAACAAAAAAACTTTTTTTTTTTTCAAACTTTCCGGTCTTTTTTTATTTGTTTAGCAAAAAGTAAAAATCGCACAGGTGATCAAATACCACCAAAAGAAAGCTCTGTTTGTGGGGGGAAAATGACATAAATTTGTTTTAAGTACAGTGTTGCATGACCGCGCAATTGTCATTCAAATTGCAACAGCGCTAAAAGGGGAAAATTGGCCTGGGCAGGAAGGGAGGGAAGTGCCCTGTATTAAAGTGGTTAATGCATTGTGTTTACAAATACTTACATTTTTGTAGTTAAATGCAGTGTGGAGAAATTCATCTTCAATGTTCACAACAATGGCACTGAAATCATAACTATATTTTGTAATTGTGACATCCTACCATTCCTCCACTGTAATCACACAGCAGACATTTCTAAGTTGTTAGAAACTGACTAAAACAGTCTTTGTTGTGATTGAGAATTAAAAAAGAACTTTGCTCTGCAAAATGACCTGCAGTCTCCTTTTTGTCCTATGCCAGAATGAATTGTCATGGTCCAGCAGCCCCCTATGATAGACCTGAAACAAATCCTAGCAGACCAAAGAAACCCATTTCTAGAGTGGCCTGGGGGGTGAGCTGCCTGACCTTGAAAAGGGAAGCTGACTGAAAAGGAACAAGATGGAGGCATGGATTGCTGCTAGATCCACTGGGTATTTGAACATGTTTTGAGACAACCCTGCAAAACTGTTAGGAAGGATAAAACAGGGGGAAGACAGCAGGGAATTACAGTGGTTGTAAACTTCACTCATGAAATCTGAACAAAACACACATATCTTCAGTGTTTACTTGTCTATCTCCAAAGCTCAGAGTGTCTTTTCTCTCTGGTGCTTTGTTCCTATGTTATCAGCATATGTCACTTCTGACAAATTATCCCGACACCAGAGATAAAATTGGGACAGGGGAGGGAGCTCAGTACACAGCTTATCTATTCACAGGTCTGCATCATTCCTTCGTTCCTGTGCCTTGTATAAAGGGGGTGTGTCCCTTTCCTCCAATCAGCACTCACCCATTGTACAAGAGCTCTAACTGCGTCTCCCCACCCTCTCCCCTATGCTCCTGACAGATGAAGAAGGATTTTATCTAAGGCTTCATTCACATGTCAGCGTATCGATCGCGGGCAGAATCACCGCGATTCGGAAATCATTGCAAATCGCAGGATGCCTGTGCGTTGCCCGTGATTTGCAATAGCACCCCAAACACTGTGTGATGTTGCCACGATTTGCGTCTGCCGAATCGCGGTAACATCGTACAAAAAAAAACCGCGGGACGCATGGCACCCCAAAGAAGCTCTTGTACCTTTTTTGGGAGTCATGCGGCCCGCAACATCCCACAGTGTTTGGGGTGCTATTGCAAATCATGGGCAACGCACAGGCGTCCCTTGATTTGCAATGATTTCCGGATCACGGGCAGAATCGCAGTGATTCTGCCCGCGATCGCTACACTGACATGTGAACGTAGCCTAAATGCAGCACTTTTGAAGAGATGTAAAAAAATAAATAAATAAATAAAATATTGCAGATAAACAATTAAAACGTATGTATGTTGTTTCATCTCTGTGTATTATCTGAGGATATTATCTTCACTGGGTATACGTGAAGATTTACAGCCACTTTAAGATATGCTTTAATTACTTCACATTACAAGCAGCTAGAGAGATCAGGGTTGGCTTGTTTAGAACTTGTAAACATGTTATTGTATATAGCTTGCACACAGGTTCATAGTAAATAATGGTTCAGTATGGCTCAGTTATAAAATATAAGGAGTATGGATTGCTGATGGCTATTCTTTCAAGTAATCTCAGTAGTCACACGCAAGTTCAAGGACTGAGGAATGGAATGATTTCACTTTTTATTTTATTTACATTGAAGGCACAATTAATACTTGCAATGGGAAGACGTGCAAGAAGTATAATCAGTACATAGCACTCTGGTGATGTCATGACAAAACACTGCTGTTAATGAGGACAAATTGTGTTGGTTCAAGTGAAGTGTCTATGACCTGAGCTGGATAACTTCATATGACAATTATATTTGCTGATAAAGGAAATGTATAGGGCAGGCAGAACAGTTATATTTGGACAATTTTTGCTTGAAAGATCTCCCAGGGTTATTGCATTTTCTGGATCCTCTTGTGGGATCGGAAGCTTTATGAAGTCATGAGAAATATTTGTAATGTAGGATTCCTGCTGTGGCAGGAAGGTTCATTCACAGTTGGATGCATGTGATGCTATACACAAAACTAACTGGATTCAGACAGACTTTGTTTTCTGGGTGATTCATGTAGCAGTGCTTTAATTAGACTCTAGATTGAACATGACACAAGACATGTACTAAGAGCAATACTGGCTGCAAATTGACTGCTTCTACTTTCTCCCATGTATTCCAAAAATTCCAAGTCAAAACTCTACATTTAAATCACACTGCCATTTTTTTGTTTTTTGGATGTACTGTTCGGGAAATACCAGCACTAAAATGTTATTACAGAAAGATCTACCCTTGTCGGATTGCTATGCTTATGTAGCACCCTCCTAGGTAGTTGCTAGAGAGAGAAAGTATTGTTTTGAATTTTGTCTGCTTACCAGAGGGATTGCAGGTAAATCTATATTGTTCTCTGCTTACCAGAGAGCAGGATCTGTTAGTGAGGTCTGCTCAATGTCTGCAAAGTGTTTCACACTGGTCCAAAAGGGAGGCATGTTTGACAGTGGGAGGAAACCTGACAAATGAGTGTACAGGTGTTTGATACAGCCCTGGTGATTTGGCAGAGGAAAGTGCCTTGGTGCATGCTGGGATGCTGATTAAATGCCAAGAGCACATGTGCTTGGTTGGGGTCTTTCATCTGGATAGCAGAGTCCCAGAGGGAGGGGGTGGCTGCCTCCTCCTGTGTAGAGGTGCCATGTGGCCCCAGGTAGTCGACCTGAGGGCCTAGAGAGAGCTAGAGAGGAACTGAACCCGGAGGTCTTGTGAAGCTGACTGAAAGGGAAGACACTGGAGGATCTGATTCTGCAGTACAGTGAATACAGATCTGTGTCAAGGGGCCTGACCTGAGGGGGGCTACCTCTGCAGCTAGAAGAGTCAGCAAATGGGTGTCAGTAAAGGGGATGATAGTGAGTGTCCTGAAGAGAATGTAGTTCACCAAGTCTATTGCTGAAAAGAAAAGAGCAAGGAGACTTAACCCTTTCCATACATGGGGCAGTATGGTTCAAGAAGTGCAGCTGCTTCCACAAGTTGTCCTTATCCATTGTGAATAGTTACAGTTGGAGTATACCACTATTCCCTTCTCCCATCCAAGTTCCAAAATAAAACCATTAACCCTGGACTGTTTATTGAGTGACCATCCATCAAGAGTAAGGAGGAATGTGTGAACTGTACCCTAAGTGACTGTGTGCTGGTAATCAGATGAGGACCAACAAGTCATCATGCACAGCAAGCCCTACGGGGACAGTGCTACATTTACACGACTCTGTGTAAGGACACGTATAGATGATGTAATTCATTGTATTTCACATAAAAGGTATGGGAGACCTTTTTATAAAAAACAGTACCTTGAAAAAGTATTCATACCCCTTGAGATTTTTCACATTTTGTTATGTTAAAACCAAAAACGTAAATGTATTTAATTGGGATTTTATGTGATAGACCAACACAAAGTGGCACATAATTGTGAAGTGGACGGAAAATAACTGGTTTTCAAAAGATTTTATAAATAAATATCTGAAAAGTGTGGTGTGCATTTGTAAAATAGCTCAAGCTCTCTCAGATTGGACAGAGAGCATTTGTGAACAGCAATTTTCAAGTCTTGCCACAGATTCTCAACTGGATATAGGTCTGGACTTTGACTGGGCTTTTCTAACATATACAGTGCCTTGCGAAAGTATTCGGCCCCCTTGAACTTTTCGACCTTTTGCCACATTTCAGGCTTCAAACATAAAGATATAAAACTGTATTTTTTTAGGAAGAATCAACAACAAGTGGGACACAATCATGAAGTGGAACGAAATGTATTGGATATTTCAAACTTTAACAAATAAAAAACTGAAAAATTGGGCGTGCAAAATTATTCAGCCCCTTTACTTTCAGTGCAGCAAACTCTCTCCAGAAGTTCAGTGAGGATCTCTGAATGATCCAATGTTGACCTAAATGACTAATGATGATAAATAGAATCCACCTGTGTGTAATCAAGTCTCCGTATAAATGCACCTGCACTGTGATAGTCTCAGAGGTCAGTTTAAAGCGCAGAGAGCATCATGAAGAACAAGGAACACACCAGGCAGGTCCGAGATACTGTTGTGGAGAAATTTAAAGACGGATTTGGATACAAAAAGATTTCCCAAGCTTTAAACATCCCAAGGAGCACTGTGCAAGCGATAATATTGAAATGGAAGGAGTATCAGACCACTGCAAAGCTACGAAGACCTGGCCGTCCCTCTAAACTTTCAGCTCATACAAGGAGAAGACTGATCAGAGATGCAGCCAAGAGGCCCATGATCACTCTGGATGAACTGCAGAGATCTACAGCTGAGGTGGGAGATTCTGTCCATAGGACAACAATCAGTCGTATACTGCACAAATCTGGCCTTTATGGAAGAGTGGCAAGAAGAAAGCCATTTCTTAAAGATATCCATAAAAAGTGTTGTTTAAAGTTTGCCACAAGCCACCTGGGAGACACCCCAAACATGTGGAAGAAGGTGCTCTGGTCAGATGAAACCAAAATCAAACTTTTTGGCAACAATGCAAAACGTTATGTTTGCGTAAAAGCAACATAGCTCATCACCCTGAACACACCATCCCCACTGTCAAACATGGTGGTTGCAGCATCATGGTTTGGGCCTGCTTTTCTTTAGCAGGGACAGGGAAGATGGTTAAAATTGATAGGAAGATGGGTGGAGCCAAATACAGGACCATTCTGGAAGAAAACCTGATGGAGTCTGCAAAAGACCTGAGACTGGGACGGAGATTTGTCTTCCAACAAGACAATGATCCAAAACATAAAGTAAAATCTACAATGGAATGGTTCACAAATTAACATATCCAGGTGTTAGAATGGCCAAGTCAAAGTCCAGACCTGAATCCAATCGAGAATCTGTGGAAAGAACTGAAAACTGCTGTTCACAAACGCTCTCCGTCCAACCTCACTGAGCTCGAGCTTTTTTGCAAGGAGGAATGGGCAAAAATTTCAGTCTCTCGATGTGCAAAACTGATAGAGACATACCCCAAGCGACTTACAGCTGTAATCACAGTAAAAGGTGGCGCTACAAAGTATTAACTTAAGGGAGCTGAATAATTTTGCACGCCCAATTTTTCAGTTTTTTATTTGTTAAAAAAGTTTGAAATATCCAATAAATTTTGTTCCACTTCATGATTGTGTCCCACTTGTTGTTGATTCTTAACAAAAAATTACAGTTTTATATCTTTATGTTTTAAGCCTGAAATGTGGCAAAAGGTCGAAAAGCTCAAAGTGCCTGATCACGTTATACAGAGAGCACTAGATTTCTTTGCTTTGTTCCCCTTCTTTCATCTATGGCCCTGTGATATGGATGGATGAGCTGTGCTGATCCCGGACCCTCTTGCTGATAACTGATTACCCCTGTTAGGGGACTGCTTTGTCTGACCCTGGGTGGCACCTGGGTCAGACAAGGTGAGAGGCTTGCACTTCTGGTGGTGGATTTTCTCACAGTCACTGAGAAGTTTTGGTCACCTTTGTGTTGGAGTTTTTTATCTAGAAAACACAGCCTTTTATATACACGTGGACTTTTATATATGTTATTTCCGAAAGGACTTATTCAATATTCATGTCACGTATTTAATCACATGGACTTTTGTTGCAATATTTTGAGATTGAATATCTTTAATATTTTTCATATGCACTTTGTTTGATTTAGCACAACACATATTATTTACTGAATCATTTATTTGTGTAGTGGGATCACATTTTAGTGTTTACAGCTGATCACATTTTTTTAGGTTTCATACTGCGCTGATAGTTTTTCACATTTTTGGTAAAATTGTATAAACGGATGCCGAAGCTTAGTAAAAATACAGGTGAAACTCATATATTTTATATAGATGAAATACACACAGAGTGATATATTTCAAGCATTTCTTTTAATTGTGATGATTATGACTTACTTACAAAATTCAGTATCTCAGAAAATTAGAAAGTTACATAAGACCAATAAAAAAAAAATGATTTTTAATACAGAAATGTTGGTTTATTGAAAAGTATGTTCATTTACAGTATAGTATGCACTAAACCAACACTTGGTTGGGCTCCCTTTGCATGAATTACTGCATCAATGCAGCGTGCCATGGAGATGATCAATCAGCCTGTGGCACTACTGAGGTGTTATGGAAGCTCAGGTTGCTTTAAAAGCAGCCTTCAACTCATCTGCATTGTTGGATTCGGTGTCTCATCTTCCTCTTGACAATACCCCCCAGATCCTCTATAGGGTTTAGGTCAGACAAGTTTGCTGGCCAAACAAGCACAGTGATACCATGATCAATAAACCAGGTATTGGTACTTTTGGCAGTGTAGGCAGGTGCCAAGTGCTGCTGGAAAATGAAATCAGCATCTCCATTAAGCTGGTCAGCAGAGGGAAGCCTGAAGTGCTCTAGAATTTCCTGCTAGAGGGCTGCGCTGACTTTGGACTTGATAAAACACAGTGGACCAACACCAGCAGAAGACATGGCTCCCCAAATCATCACGGACTGTGGAAATCAAGGTCCCAGAATCTGGAGGAAGAGTGGAGAAGCACAGAATCCAAGTTGTATGAGGTCCAGTGTGAAGTTTCCACAGTCAGTGATGATACCAATGATGTACCAATAATGTCATGATTTTATACAAAGAGGACAGCCTCTAGCTTCATATGTTAATTTGTATACTGTAGTGGAAGTGCCTGATTGACCAATGTCAGCCAAAAGGCTAGAGTAGGAGGAGTGGAGGATTTCCACTGCATAATTATGGATTTCTTAGCATAGTATAACACCAGTCTCAAAAAAAAGCTGAACATTTTTAGATAAGGATTCATCATCAATATACCCTAGAAGTCATCTCAAGGGATTGCATATGCTAGGTATCAGGGAAATAGAGCTAATAAACGCAGTCACCTCCGACCAGAACGCCCTGACAGATGGGCATTCCCACACCATATGATAAAAAGTTCCATCAGCTATGCATCGAGAGCACTATGCCGATGATAGTCTATTCAACTTAAACAAAAGATAGGGAGTGTAATATGCTCTATATAAAAATGTTGTTTGAATAAATTTGTCCCTGGAGGAAATAACAGTAGATAATTGCAATGAAAGCACGTCTTGCCATATTTCCTTTGTAAGCTCCAGGATATCTGTACGCCATTTGGATTCAGTAAGATTGAGTCTGTCAGTTTTGGAGAGTAGTAGTGAAAAATAGTATGTGGATACGAGTTTAGAATGATTTGGGTCTTAAAAAAAAAAGACGCTCTAAAAGAGAGGGCTGTATGGAGATACAGTATTACACAAGCCAAATTGAGTTGCAGCTGTATGTCGCAGTTGAAGATATCTAAAGTATGCAGTTTGGGGGAGGCCATATTCTGTCCGGAACTCCTTGAATGAGCAAAACGTCTCTGTGGTAAATAAATGGGATATTTGCTTTACCCCCTGCCTGGACCAATATGCCCCATCTGTTTTCCAGAAAAAAATCTTGCAACTGCGGGTAGTGCCAAAAGAGGCCTTAGGAGAGTGGGAGGGAGCAGTATTTGACCGCAGCTGATTTAATGCTTTAAAGATCTGTAGTGTCATGGATAAGATGCTTGTACTGTCTCTACCCAGAGTGGATTGACGATGAATGAGATGTTGTAATGATTCATAGGATGTGAGAATCGCTGCCTCCAAAGCAACGGTTGCATTATTATGTTCCAGGTAAAACCACAGATGAGCATGAGCCAACTGGGAAGCAATTCAGTATATATGGAGATTAGGGGCTGCTAGGCCGCCTTCCCGAACCGTTAGCTGGCGTGTACCCTTGGCAATTCTGACTTACCCCCCCCCCCTCCTATAAAAGATGTATCTCGCCAAATCTGTGTTTAGGAATATACACTGGAGTGTTACTCAGAACATAAAGAAAACTTGGCAAGAAGATCATTTTAAAAATATTGATTCTACCCAGTATGTTGAGCAGGAGGTTAGCCCACAATTTCAGATTGTTTTTCAATCGGTTAAGGAGAGGATCTAGATTATTTCTGATATATAGTGATAGTGGTTGTTGTACTATTACCGCTAGATAGCGGAAGGTATCCACAATTTTTTAATAGGGCATGAGGATGGAAGAGTTATTGGAGAATCAGAATCCACTGGAAACAGGAGGGATTTCTCCCAGTTCACCCTGAACCCCGAGAAGTGGCCAAAGCGGCCGATGGCCTCAAATAACGTGATTATGTAAGAATTTGAGTCTGCTAGATATATCAACATATCATTTGCATAAAGGGACACCTTCTCAAGCCCATTAATCATTAGGCCCTTAACGGGATTCCCACTAATTAATTCAGCCAATCGTTCTATTCCCAGGGCGAAAAGCAACGGTGACAGGGGGCAATCCTGTCTAGTACCTCTCGCAATAGGGAAAGGGTCTGATACATATGTATTTACTCTTTAGGTCTGTAATACAATAGTTGATAGAGATGAGCCGAACACCACCCCGGTTCAGCTCGCACCAGAACACCGCAAACAGAGGAAAATTTGCTCGAACAAACGAACGCCATTGACGTCTATGGGACTCGAACGTCAAAAATCAATCGGACTAATTTTGAAGGCTTAAATGCAAGATATCGCCTCAAAAAAGTGTATGGGGGTCCGGGTACTGACCTGGGGAACATGTAGCAATGCAATAAATGTTTTTAAAAGCGATCGTTTTTAAAGGAGCATTGATTTACTGATTTTATTGAGGCTTAAAGTGAAACTATAAAATGAAAAATTCCTTCAAATATCGTGCCTGGGGGGTCCCTTGAATATGCCTGTAAAGTAGTGCATCTGTACGATGTTTGTAGCCTGCTGCAGCAATACTGACATTTCTAAAGGAAAAAATGTCATATACAAATATATATACAAATTTCAAATGGCATGTACTTGTCATACAGGTGCAGAAAAATTGGGCCTTTGGTGGTGGTGGTGCCTGAACACCGTAACCCTTCGCAGTTACTCTTGCTGGGCGCAGGAACGGGACCTGCTGGTAAGAATACCATACAAATTTGAAATCGCATGTACTTGTCATAGGGGTGCAGAAAAATTGTGCCTTTGGTGTTGGTGATGCCTGAATACCGTAACCTCTCACAGTTACTGGGTGCAGGAAAGGGACCTGCTGGTAAGAATTCCATACAAATTTTAAATCGCATGTACTTGTCAGTTATCATAGAGGTGTGGAAAAATTGGGCTCTGGGTGTTGGTGGTGCCTGAACACATCGCAGTTACTCTTGCTGGGTGCAGGAAAGGGCCCTGCTGGTAAAAATTCCATACCAATTTGAAATTGGCAAAGATCAAGTGTTGTACGTGTTCTTATCAGTGATCTAGAAGGGGCGCTGTGATGTCATCTGACCTGGCCAAGGTTGGGTGGCAGCTATGCAAACTGGCTGGAGTGATGGGGACCTGAAAGGTTAGTATCGGCAGGAACTGAAACTGAAATTGGTAATCTTGCTGAGTGCAGGAATGGGACCTGCTGGTAAGAATTCCATACAAATTTGAAATCGCATGTACTTGTCATACAGGTGCAAAAAATTGGGCCTTTGGTGTTGGTGGTGCCTAAACACCATAACCCCTCACAGTTACTCTTGCTGGGCACAGGGACAGGGTCTGCTGTTAAAAATTACATACGAAATTTAAATTGTATGCACCTGTCATACAAGTGCAGAAAAATTAGGCATTATTGGAAGCTAGCAGAAACAAGGTTGAGGAATAGGATAGGCAGCATATGCAGTCTTCAAGTGATGGCAGACCCCTAGCAAATTCAATCAGTTACATCAGCATCAGGGGCTTGATAGCTGTAGTTGATCCAGGACTGATTCATTTTAATAAAAGTCAGCTGGTCAACAGAGTCTGTGGACAGACGCACTCTTTTGTCAATCAGAAAACCTCCAGCAGCACTGAAAGCACGCTGGAAGCAGGACAGGCCAGTAGCTCCATTGCATATTGAGCAAGTTCTGGCCAGTGGTCCACCCTCAAGACCCAGTAACCCAGTGGATGCTCAGCTGTAAAGGTCTCCAAGTCTGCTCTTGCACCTAGATAATCATGCACCATATGATGGAGACACTGCTGATGGTTGCTTAAACCTAACAGCCCTGGGTGCTGCTGAGGACTAAAGAATTGTTTAAAGGCATCGATCGCCTTCTCCACCGCTCCTCCTTTGGCTGAATGATGCCTCAGAAACAAGGCAAGAGAATGTTAACCTCCCAGTGTCTGGAAAGGTGGTACACAAATTTGTTTTCAATGCCTCCTCAAGATGTTTTATCCTCTGCTCCCTCTGCAAAGGCAGGATGAGCTCTGCAACTTTACCCTTGTAACGTGGATCAAGAAGGGTTGCCAAGCAATAATTATCCCTCTCCTTGATAGCACAAATCCTGGGGTCCTTTCGCAGGCTTTGCAGAATCAGGGAGCCCATTCAATGCAAGTTGGAGGAGGCATGAGCTTCTGAGTCCTCTGGGTCACGAAGGATGACATTGTAAGGCGCAACCTCTCCCCAACCACGAACAACTCCTGGGGTTACTGGGGAATCAAAACCATCCCTTAAAGACTGCTGTATGCTATCCTCTACATCCATGCTGCCACAATCTTCCTCCTCCTCTACCTCTTCCTCCTGTGTGTTTTGTGTTCCTGCAGACATGATATCTGCATAAAGGGGACCTTCTGAGGAAAGGAAGTCCCTCCTCTTCCTCCCACTGTTCTGCCTCAAGTGCCCTGTCCATGATTCCATGAAGCGTGTGCTCCAGCAGGTAGACTAGAGGGATAGTGTCATTGATGCATGCATCGTCCCGGCTCACCGTCCTTGTGGCCTCCTCAAATGGTGACAGGACGATGCCTGCATCGTTTATCAAGATTCACTAGCGTGGCGAAAAAAAGCCAAGCTTCCCTGACCCTGTCCTTGTGCCATACTCACACAGGTACTCATTGATGGCCCTCTGCTGCGTGTGCAGCCACTGCAGCATTGCCAATGTTGAGTTCCACCTGGTGGGCGTGTCACAAATGAGGCGGTTGGTGGACAGGTTGAATTCCCATTGAATGTCAGATAAGCGAGCACTGGCATTGTATGAATGCCGGAAATGCCCACAGACTTTTCTGGCCTGCCTCAGGAGATCTTGGAAGCCCGGATATCTGGTCAAGAAATGCTCCACCACCAGATTCAGGACATGTTGCAAGCATGCAACAAGTGACAACTGTCCCTGATGGAGGGCTGTCGTGGCGTCAACCATCTCTGAGCCTGCCCCTGCAGAGCTGACAGAATCTCTGCCCCACTGTGACTCCTATCCCCTAGATCAGAGATGGCGAACCTTGGCACCCCAGAAGTTTTGGAACTACATTTCCCATGATGCTCATGTACTTTGCAGTGTTGTTCAGTGCATCAATATAGGGTATACTGAACTGACCGATATATACTGAATGGCCTGATATCTAATCAATTGTCCTATATAGAGATAGAGATCAATATATGGTATATGGTCTATGGTATATACTGCACTACTAAATATACTTCACTATCTGATTTCTTAACTTAAAACATATCTCTCTCCCTGCCTAACTCACTGCTAGCAATGTCTCTAATTAGACTACACTGCACTGTCTGATAAACTGCAAATCCTTCTCCTCTCCCTGCCTGAAAAACTCGATCCTCTCCCTGTCTCAATCACTGCTAGCAATGTCTCTAATCAGACTATACTGTACTGTCTGATAAACTCCAAATCACTTTACTCTTCCTGCCTGAAAAACACGATTCTCTTCCTGCCGCACTCACTGCTAGCAACGTCTCCACTTAGACTACTAAAGTGCACTGTCTGATAAACTGCAAATGACTCTCTCTCCCTGCCTCAAACGCGTTCCTCTCCCTGTCTCAATCACTTGCTGTCTCGCCTGCACAGTCACACTACATGTGGCTGCTGCGGGAGCAGCCTCTATATAGTGTGGGGCGTGTACTTAACTCCTGAGCCATGATTGGCTAAAGGCAGCCTTCCTTTGTCCAATCATGGCAGAGATAATTTAATTGGCAAAAGCATGGAGGTCAGGTTGCATGCTTTGGTCAATCACATAATGCACTGCACGTGCCGCACCCGCAGTGCATTATGGATGCGGGCGCTCAAATTTTTCGCAAAGTAGCCCATTTGTCCGTCATTCGACGAACGGGCGAATATCTAATGTTCGAGTCGAACTTAGCTTTGACTCGAACTCAAAGCTCATCCCTAATAGTTGAATCCATCGGAGGCAGTTATCGCCAAACCCAAACTTTGCCAATGCGTCTTGCAAGTATGGCCATTTCACCGAGTCGAATGCTTTATGTGTATCCAGAGATAATATTATCCTGGAACCCATATTGTCATGTTTGGTCTGGATATTGGTGAACAGCCTCTGCAAATTCATAGAAGTAGAATGACCTGGGATAAAGCCAGTTTGGTCCGACTTTATAATCGAGGTAATAACTGTATTTAATCTGCGAGCAAGAACTTTGGCTAAGATCTTGACATCAGAGTTAATCACAGAGATAGGACGATATGATTCACAATATAGATGGTTTTTATGAGGTTTTGGTGTAAGTGCAATTAAAGCCTCAGACAAAGAGGGTGGCAAACAACCCTCCTTGTAATTGTAAACGTGCAGCAAGTGAGGGATTCAAATTTCTTTGTACTGTAAGTACCATTCTATAGGAAAGCCATCCAAGCCCAGCGTTCTATTATGAGCAAATGATTTTATGGCAGTACTGATTTCCTCCGACATCAGAGGTTCCTCCATTAATTTAGTCTGCTCTGCTGACAGTTTGGGAAGCTGGATGTCCCAGAGATAGTTATCCAGCTCCACAGTTGTATAATGTGCCTTATAGGTATATAAATCAGAGTAAAAGGAAACAAATGCCTCTACAATTTCAGTGGTTTGTTCCACTATTACCCTTGCAGAGTTTATAATTCTATGTTACAAGGTTGGAAGTCAGGCCTCGATAGATATGCCAGCAGATGACTATTCTTATCTCCCAACTCAAAAATCATTTGGTTTTGGTACAGCAATTTATTTTGGGCAGTGGTGGCTGGTGCTCAAAAATTTTTTTTTTTTGGGGGGGGGGGGGGCGCAAACAGAAAAATGAGTGACCAGCGTGCCCCCAATCAATGCAGAGTGCCACAGCATGCCCCCAATCAATGCAGAGTGCCACAGCATGCCCCCCAATCAATGCAGAGCGCCACAGCGTGCCCCCCAATAAATGCAGAGTGCCACAGCGTGCCCCCAATCAATGCAGAGCGTCAAATTGTGCCCCCAATCAATGCAGAGCGCCACATCGTGCCCCCAATCAATGCAGAGCGCCACAGCATTGTCCCCAATCATTGCAGAGTGCCACAGAATTGTCCCCAATCATTGCAGAGTGCCACAGCATTGTCCCCAATCATTGCAGAGGGCCACAGCATGCCCCCAATCAATGCAGAGCACCACAGCATTGTCCCCAATCATTGCAGAGCACCACAGCATTGTCCCCAATCATTGCAGAGCACCACAGCATGCCCCCAATCATTGCAGAGCGCCACAGCATTGTCCCCAATCATTGCAGAGCGCCACAGCATTGTCCCCAATCATTGCAGAGCGCCACAGCATTGTCCCCAATCAATGCAGAGCGCCACAGCATTGTCCCCAATCATTGCAGAGCGCTACAGCATTGTCCCCAATCATTACAGAGCGCCACAGCATTGTCCCCAATCAATGCAGAGCGCCACAGCATTGTTCCCAATCATTGCAGAGCACCACAGCATTGTCCCCAATCAATGCAGAGCGCTACAGCATTGTCCCCAATCATTGCAGAGCGCCACAGCATTGTCCCCAATCATTGCAGAGCACCACAGCATTGTCCCCAATCAATGCAGAGCGCCACAGCATTGTCCCCAATCAATGCAGAGCGCTACAGCATTGTCCCCAATCAATGCAGAGTGCCACAGCATTGTCCCCAATCATTGCAGAGCGCCACAGCATTGTCCCCAATCAATGCAGAGCGCTACAGCATTGTCCCCAATCATTGCAGAGCGCCACAGCATTGTCCCCAATCATTGCAGAGTGCCACAGCATTGTCCCCGAACAATGCAGAGCGCGACAGCATTGTCCCCATAAATGCAGAGCGCTACAGCATTGTCCCCAATCATTGCAGAGCGCCACAGCATTGTCCCCAATCATTGCAGAGCGCAACAGCATTGTCCCCAATCATTGCAGAGCGCCACAGCGTGCCCCCTTCAATGCAGTGTGGGCTTCCCCGCTCCCCCCCCCCGAGACCAATGCACTTACCTTGCGGCGGCTTCTCTTCAGTCCCGGCGGCGGCGGCTTTTCCTCACTCTGTCCCCCGGCGCGTCTCCATGAGTCCTTCCGGTCCCGCCTCCTCCTCGGCCAATGGCAAGGGGTTTGGCACGGCTTCCTGATTGGCTAGGAGGAGGATCGGTGTGGCAATAGCGAATTTTCATTCTCTATTGTCACACAATGGGTGGGCTCGGGATGCAGTGGTCTGCGCCCCGAGCCCACCCTTTGCATCGCCCTATTAGAGCCTCTGGCTCTAATCATGTGATGTAAAAAAAAAAAATCCCCATTAAGCTCCATGCGTCCGGTGCCCCTGCATGCAGATTAGGGGGCCGGACGCATGGATGGGGGGCGGCGCCCCTGCGCCCCCAACACACCGGCCGCCACTGCTTTTGGGTACGTTCCAGTAAAACCAAGTCTAATTCCTTGGCTTTTTGTCTCCATGAGGAGTCGTTTTCAGAGATGGGAGAGCCAGAATAGCGAGATTCTGCATCATAATGTTCTTTTTCAGCACACATTTTCACATACTATCACCAGAACATTGTGACACTGTCTTGCTCTTGGAAATGATTTTTTTTCTTACACTATGATTGCTTATTACAGTGATGATCATTGTATATGCAATAATTTTTACACTGTGAGCGCCATCCATTCATGTGCCATTATTTACTATTGTGATAGCTGTGATTGGCCACCGCTATCACATGGTACAGGTCTGTGGTGATTGGGTCTGTTACCATGTAATCACTGGAACCAATCACAAAGCTCACAATAGCAAGCAATGGCTATGAATGATAGCCATTGTTTGCAAGTGATAATAGAGCGCTGTGATTGGTCAAATCAATAACATGGTACCAGGTCTGCTTACAGTGGCCCAGACTGGTACAACGATCTGCGGTGTCTGGTGTAGGCCCGGGTGGGAAGTGATTAATAAACTTTTGTGTCCCAATTAAATAAAATAGAATTCTTGACTTACCATAAAGTCCTTTTCTTGGAGTACACTGTTTTGCCTTCAGGAGATTGGTAAAAAAAAAAAAACAGTCTAAAGCGGTTCTAAAAGCTCAAGCCGTCCACGACCCCCCCCCCCCCCCCCCCATTGACACAAGTTTTTAGTTCATGTTATCTCATATGTCTGAGAACTTGTCAGAAGTGACTCATGCTGATAACAGCCACGGCTGATGCCAGGGTCACTCCTCTCCATACCTCCCCATGTCTGACCCTCTGTACTCCTCTCCATACCATCCCTTGACTGAGCCTTAACTGAAGGGGGCATTGGGTAGAGCTTGGGGGTTATCAAATTTACCTTCGGGCTGCAGCCCCTGATCTGTTTTCCACCTAGCAACACCCCTGTTCTTCAGGCGGCTTTGAAGGCTCTTTTGAGCCCCCCCCTGTTAAGTCAATCTAAAGGAATAATTTGAAAAAAAAAACTTATATTCACCTGCTTTGTGTAATGCAGAGAGAAACGACACTTAGAGCTTTGGAGAGAGACGAACACTACAGATATATGTGGTTAGTTTAAATTTCATGAATGGGGTTTACAACCACTTTATTGCATTTATTACAGTTTTCTTTTTAATTATTCCTTTAGATTGACTTAACGGGGGGGCTCAAAAGAGCCTACAAAGCCGCCTGAAGAACCTCACGAGTGATCCTGGCATCAGCTGTGGCCTAATCATTCACCTAGTAAAAGGTATTATAGTGCCCTGCCCCCACTCCAGGAGGTGGACCAGACCATCCAAACAGCCCAAGCATAAGTGGAGGTGGGGTAGGATGGGGGATAGATGAAAGGGGGTTGCCTGATGGGAAGGAGGGGAACCCGGGGATCCAACCTTCTCAAGGAGTTGCCCACGTCCACCCCAAAGCCATCCAGGGAGAGAGGGGGGACAGCTACTCACCATACCAGGAAGCAGGCAGGCACCGCTCCAGACAGAACCCCTCGCCATGGAAATGGGGGGCTGTCAGCCAGAAGGAACGTTGCAAATCGTGCCGAGACCCAGTCGTATGCGTCCTCGCGAGGCACTTAAATCGCCGGCCAGCCCCCATCTGGTGGTGCTATGTCGTGGCTGACCTAGAGCAAAGCGGAGTTCTGCACGTGGAATAATAAACTTATGCGCTAGAATGAGGTAAGCGACACTATGGAAACTCTAGATGGAAACTAAAATCGGACGTGGAACTCCTCCAAGCAAGCAGCTAATTTGATAGTGTCCCCACGTATCACAATAGTTGTATAAGCAGAAAAATCAGCGCTTAACTCTAAATGAGGTGGACCACTCTATCTGCCTTCAGCAATCAATACCCAATGGTCTTAGAGGCTGTAGATAACACAGGAATCCGATGATAAATAAATATATAAATGTGTTTGTGAACTTCTAAAATCAGATGTAATTATCAGAAAAGTCAAAGCATAAGTGATGATAAAACAGTAAAAGAAATGTTCTCAAGTGATAATCCCACAATAAATGGTCTGCTTAATCCGAATCTCTGTGCTTCTTAAAAAACAAAAGTGGCTGACAGTGAAAAACAAATAATGTGCAAATAGTGTCTAATCAATAAAATGACAGCAAAAAATAAACCAAAATTAATGTGCGAATAGCAGCAATCAGTGATGATGTCAATACAAACATACATGAAGTGTCACCAAACGGACTGAATATCAAAAAGTGCAGCAGTGCTAAACTTAAGGTGCATAAATGTCCACAAAATGGCTTATAACAGTCCAATACGGTAATTAAAGTGCCACAAAATTGAGTGATAAATTCAAGTGCAATCAACAGGTGAGATCACACTTCCAAACACAGCAAAGTGGATGTGTCCCGGTGAGCTCGCAATCCAACACCAAGTGCAGTGGCCGCTCACCTCCACAACACTCAAAAAGAGCGTTAAGTACTGTTATCCAAGCTCCTCACACTCTTCGGACATACGCTTATTGCCCTTCAGCTGTTTTTGGCTTAGTGATTCAGAATGGGTCCACGCGGATCTCTCTCAATCCATCTATCTAGCTCTTAGACAAGAGAGGCTCTCACGGTGCAGTACATCAGGGTATATATTTATTGAATAAAAGTTGCAAACTACTTACACAAACGAAGCTAATACAGTGCAGAAAGTCTCCAATACAACCGCCGATGCAGTGAGCTCCGAGGCTTCCGGTCTCGGCCGAAGACCGGAAGTGACGTCAATACGGCTTGTCCCTGACGCGTTGCGCTACGAACACCCGTAGCTTTTTCAAAGGAGAAAAAGGTTTTTCCCCTTTGAAAAAGCTACGGGTGTTCGTAGCGGGACACATCCACTTTGCTGTGTTTTTTTGCATTTTATTGATTAGACACTATTTGCACATTGTTTTTCACTGTCAGCCACTTTTGTTTTTTAAGAAGCACAGAGATTCGGATTAAGCAGACCATTTATTGTGGTATTATCACTTGAGAACATTTCTTTTACTGTTTTATCATCACTTATGCTTTGACTTTTCTGATAATTACATCTGATTTTAGAAGTTCACAAACACATTTATATATTTATTTATCATCGGATTCCTGTGTTATCTACAGCCTTTAAGACCATTGGGTATTGATTGCTGAAGGCAGATAGAGTGGTCCACCTCATTTAGAGTTAAGCGCTGATTTTTCTGCTTATACAACTATTGTGATACGTGGAGTTCTGCACGTGCTTGCTGGCAGTTGATTGTAGATCTCACAGGACAAAAAAAACAGGAGAAAAATTTATATCTAAAAAGAAAAAAAATGCCAGGACCAGAGATCACAGGAAGGAACTAGGTCCTTACTCCTAACTAGGCAGAAAAAACCTATAGCAGAGAGGGAGTATATTATCCCCTGGGACTGCCCATAGGCATAGCAAGACTTTTTTTCTGCCTAGTGTCCTACTCCTGTAGGGGGCAGTGTATCCAATGGTTAAGAATATCAGAAGCTGTGTCCGTCAATGAACAAAAGAGAAATGTGGGTTTAAATGAACTGATCCCTGTTCACTCAAGACCATGGTGGTCAATTTCTGTGGACTGCATGGTTGATCCTCTTCCCTCGAAAGAGATGACCGCTATCTTCGTGGTCGTTGGCCATCTCCCTGAGAGGGCTCATTTTATACTTGCTAAGAGAGTACCCTATGCTGAAAACTGTGGAGTTGATGGTTCAAGAAGTCTTTACTACATGGAATTCCTGATGATGTGGTGTTTGACAGAGGAGTACAGTTTACTTCGAACTTTTGGAAAAGCTTTTGCCCAGCTTTAGTTGTAACAGTCTTCTATTTTTCATCCTCCGTCTAATGAACAGATCGCAAAGGCCAATGAAACTTTAGAGTAGTATTTCAATGTTTTTTATATTATATTCAGCATGACTGGGTGGACTATCTTCCTACGGAAGTTTGCTTATAACAATTCTAAACATAGTTCTGCTTCCCAAAGCCCTTTTTTCTAGGAATACCGAGTTTCATCCAGTTTTTTTCCTGATCTCCCTATCTCAACTCTAATTTCTGGTGTTACAAACAGATTAACTACATTACAGAAGATTCAGGAGAAATCAATTGATATTTTGAAGGAGGCTCAGGAATATTACAAGAAGGCCACTGATGACATTGCAGATCACTCCCTACCTTTCATGTGGGTGACAAAGTTTAATTATCTACCAAATATTTGAAGGTTCATGTTCCAACTGCCAAGTTGAGTCAAAGGTCTGAACTGGCTAAAGGAAAGAACCCGGTCTTCTTCATAGAAGCCTGGCTTGTAAACACATTTGGTAGGAACTCAAATTTACCTATGTTTGCAGTGGAACGCGCCCACAGGGTCTTAGCCAAGACCATTCCTATTCCGACTACTGAAATATAGAGACAGATATGCAGAAACATAAATGGCAAGGAAATCAATAACCCCAAAATATCGCTGTTTTCTAAATTTCTTAGCTGAAATACGCCAAATTTTTTTTTTTCGGATGTTAAAAAATGCCTTTTCCTGCTGAAAGTTCAATATGCTATGCTTCACCCAGCCAAACTTTGAGTGGATGTGCAAGGAGAAACACTTTTTTTGACAATCACAATGCACTTGGAACATATAGAGAGGCTCCTAAAAGAATCCTCAGCAGGGTAATGGTTCAATTCACCCAGGGAACTGGTGCCAAGTTAAAAATATTGTCATAATGCAGTTGTATACCCAATGAGCACACATTACTGCTTGTTTTTTTTCTTTTCTTTTTTGGTGTTCCTTTTTACAAAGAACCTTACATGACTAGGGACGATTGACCCCCCCCAAACATTCGGTCCTGCAAAGAAAACTCTTTTCACAATGGTTCAGCTAGCAGAGAGAGAACGTCTGCTCACCTACAGACGTTGGCAAAAAATGTAGGCTTGCTGGGAGTGGGGAAGGGGGTTTATAATAGGGCTATCCTTACAGTTTGTTTGTCGGTATCCTGTCACCTGAAGGCAGTTGCGTAACTCATAGTCGAAGGCAAGGGCCTTCAATCTACAGCCCATGGCATATCCTCAATGTGCACTGACTTCAGGTCAGTAGAGGCTACCTATGGTCTCTGCTTTGACCTAGTGAAAGCAAGCACTGAAAGGTGCTCCTGATGCAAAGGGAGACTCCTTTTATTTACAAAACTGATTTTTTTTTTTCAGCCTTTGAAAATTATTTAAAAATACTATATGGCCCTTGCACTGAAATATTTTGGAGATCTATGCTTTACGTCTCTGATCCTGTATCCTGTGATGTATGATTAAGAAAATACTTTGCTAAATAGCAGAAGCAAACAGCTACCAAGCCTTCTAATATGATGCTGCCGGTGATGGAATTCAGCTGTATAATTGTCTTTGTTAAAATATTGGTATGCATACTACAGATTAAATAATTAGCCCTGATGGTTATAAGCAAGGTGAGATTTGTGATTTAAATGGTTCTGTAGTTACAGCTCTCAGTTCAGTATAGAATTGCCTAAGTGCTACAATTTCACAAAAGTTACAGCAGTGCCAGCTGCAGACTAAAAGACAGTACTGCACACCAATATAATTAGACAATAGTAACATTTTAGTAGTTTAGCTATCAAACTCCTATTTTTAATTCATGCCTTTTCAGATGTCTTCTGGCAGTCATCTGGCACACAAGGTCGTCCTCCAGGAATGGGCAATACTCGATGCAGAGAGCAGAACTGATGTTTACCTATGCCATCAGTGCAGTTCTGTGCAGCATTGTGTTATTCAAAACATGTGGGTTACGATCCTAGTTGGGACAAACACAATTTTTTTTCAACACCTGCTGGAATGTCTACACGTGTGCGAAATCAAAAGTGCATCATCAGGGTTTCAAATGTGCAAAAGAAGGAGGGAGCAGACTACCAATTATAGGAGTTTTAAGATAGCGACATGAAAAGGTATGGTTGAGGCTTCTCTTAGACTCCATTAGCACAAGTATTGTACCACACTGTGAATACTAGTGGCGTGATTCTACAGATTTTTGCTGCCGAGACTGACAGTGGCCGCCGAGCCTGCACAATACAATGACAGGCTGTCTGTAGCTGCAGCTATTTGTGCCTGTTCACAAAAATCGAGCCGGATGCTGAAGCCGGTTTCTTGCTCCGGTGCAAGAGACACATTTTCACAGTTAAGGCCCATACACATGTAGCGATTGTCGGACATAAATATTCGGCCACCGACCGATCGGCCGATTGTCGGCTTGTTAGTATGATGCTTCCGACAACCGACTGCGACTTTTTGGCCGAACAGAATCTGGTGTGCAGGCATTAAAATTTTTGTTGGCCAACACCAGAACGGCCGATTGTTCGCCAGTCAGTACAGAATTCGGCCGACAAACAGCAGATGAGCAAGACTGGGCATGCTCAGAGAAGAAAAAACACACGGAAAGTTAACCATCACATGACATCACTTCTGCAGTCGGCTGTTGTTGGCCGACAAAATTCGTGTGCAGTCTTTAGCACTTTTCAACCGACAGGACAGCACCGGACAAAAGACGGCCGATCGTTCGGCCGACATTCGGTACGTGTGTACGGGGCTTGAGTGAATGTGCCCCTGCTGTTTTAGATTTGGCTCCCTTTCTCCTGGTCTCCACCATAGCTACAAATGAGACTATTGCCCTGTGCGGTACTCACAGAATAGAGAGTGGGATATAGGTTATATGGGTGCAGTAGTAGTACTCTGTAACCCAGGTGTAGACTGTCCTGCAACAAATCCTTGTAGCGAAATCAGAGTACCCTAAAGGGGCTCTAGGAAGAAATGGCATTAGTGTGCAAGAAACATGGCCACCCTTAATAGGAAGTCTGAGTATAGTAGAAAAAAATGCATTGGAGAGATAGAATATAGGAAAAATAAAGGAAAAAAAGATACAGGCCAGTTATAGACATATTGTATCTTATAAAATGTAAAATGTGAGTTTTGAATACAAAGGGCTGCTTCGAAAGCAGTAACCACTTTCATCCAACATCACTAAATATAAATGTCCAACAAGGCATGTGACCTATTAGGACTTACCTTTGTTCCCTCAACTGTGCAGGAAAAGCAGATTTCTTACACCAAATTTGTGCCATTGTGGCGGTGTTGTAAACCCAAGTCCATGTACACATACAGCAACGGAAAAAGCAAAGCATTAGGGTGCTGGACATATAGTGGGGAAATAATAATTATTTGATCCCCTGCAGATTTTGTAAATTTGCCCACTTACAAAGAAATGAAGGGTCTAGAATTGTTTATCATAGGTGTAGTTTAAATGATAGAAACAGAATATCAACCAAAAACCCAGAATAAAGCATGATACAAATGTTATAAATTGACTTGCAGTTCAGTGAGTAAAATAAATATTTGATCCCCAACCAACCAACAACAATTCTGGCTCCCACAGACTGGCTGCAGTTCTCATGTGGTACACAGATTAGTTCTGTCAATTTAAGGTGTTCCTAACGACAACTCATTAAGTACAGTGCCTTGCGAAAGTATTCGGGCCCCCTTGAACTTTGCAACCTTTTGCCACATTTCAGGCTTCAAACATAAAGATATAAAACTGTAATTTTTTTAGAAGAATCAACAACAAGTGGGACACAATCATGAAGTGGAACGAAATTTATTGGATAGTTCAAACTTTAACAAATAAAAAACTGAAAATTGGCCGTGCAAAATTATTCAGCCCCTTTACTTTCAGTGCAGCAAACTCTCTTCAGAAGTTCAGTGAGTATCTCTGAATGATACAATGTTGACCTAAATGACTAATGATGATAAATAGAATCCACCTGTGTGTAATCAAGTCTCCATATAAATGCACCTGCACTGTGATAGTCTCAGAGGTCCGTTTAAAGCACAAAGAGCATCATGAAGAACAAGGAACACACCAGGCAGGTCCGAGATACTGTTGTGGAGAAGTTTAAAGCCGGATTTGGATACAAAAAGATTTCCCAAGCTTCAAACATCCCAAGGAGCACTGTGCAAGCGATAATATTGGAATTGAAGGAGTATCAGACTACTGCAAATCTACGAAGACCTGGCCGTCACTCTAAACTTTCAGCTCATACAAGGAGAAGACTGATCAGAGATGCAGCCAAGAGGCCCATGATCACTCTGGATGAACTGCAGAGATCTACAGCTGAGCTGGGAGACTCTGTCCATAGGACAACAATCAGTCGTATACTGCACAAATCTGGCCTTTATGGAAGAGTGGCAAGAAGAAAGCCATTTCTTAAAGATATCCATAAAACGTGTCGTTTAAAGTTTGCCACAAGCCACCTGGGAGACACACCAAACATGTGGAAGAAGGTGCTGTGGTCAGATGAAACCAAAATCTAATTTTTTGGCAACAATGCAAAATGTTATGTTTGGCGTAAAAGCAACACAGCTCATCACCCTGAACACACCATCCCCACTGTCAAACATGGTGGTGGCAGCATCATGGTTTGGGCCTGCTTTTCTTCAGCAGGGACAGGGAAGATGGTTAAAATTGATGGGAAGATGGATGGAGCCAGATATACAGGACCATTCTGGAAGAAAACCTGATGGAGTCTGCAAAAGACCTGAGACTGGGACGGAGATTTGTCTTCCAACAAGACAATGATCCAAAACATAAAGCAAAATCTACAATGGAATAGTTCACAAATAAACATATCCAGGTGTTAGAATGGCAAAGTCAAAGTCCAGACCTGAATCCAATCGAGAATCTGCGGAAAGAACTGAAAACTGCTGTTCACAAACGCTCTGCGTCCAACCTCACTGAGCTCGAGCTGTTTTGCAAGGAGGAATGGGCAAAAATTTCAGTCTCTTGATGGGCAAAACTGATAGAGACATACCCCAAGCGACTTACAGCTGTAATCGCAGCAAAAGGTGGCACTACAAAGTATTAACTTAAGGGGGCTGAATAATTTTGCACGCCCAATTTTTCAGTTTTTTATTTGTTAAAAAAGTTTGAAATATCCAATAAATTTAGTTCCACTTCATGATTGTGTCCCACTTGTTGTTGATTCTTCACAAAAAAATTACAGTTTTATATCTTTATGTTTGAAGCCTGAAAAGTCGAAAAGTTCAAGGGGGGCGAATACTTTCGCAAAGCACTGTATATAAAAGACACGTCTCATTCTTCCATTCAAACCTCACTACCATGGGCAAGACCAAAGAGCAGTTAAAGGACATAAGGGACAAGATTGTAGACCTGCACAAGGCTGGAATGGGCTATAAGACCATTGGCAAGAAGCTTGGTGAGGAGGAGGCAACTATTGGAATGATTATTTGTAAATAAAAGAAATACAAAATAACCATCAACCGCACTCGGTCTGGACATCCATGCAATATTTTGCCTCCTGGGATAAGGATGATCATGAGAAAAGTGAGGTATCAGCCCAGAACTACACAGGAGGAGGAACTTGTGAATGATCTCAAGGCAGTTGGGGCCACAGTCACTAAACAAACTATTGGTAACAATACGCCGCCATGGCAAGGTCCCCCCCCTCCCCCCTCCTCAAGAAAGCACATGTACAGGTCTGTCTGACGTTTGCCAATGAACATCTAAATAATTCAGAGAAGGGTTGGGAGAAAGTGCTGTGGTCAGATGAGACCAAAATTGAGCTCTCTGGCATTAACTCGACTCGCTGTGTTTGGAGGAAGAAAAATGCTATGACCCTAAGAACACCATCCCTACAGTCAAGCACTCTATGTCAAACATTATGGTTTGGGGTGGTTTCTCTGCTAAAGGTACAGGCTGACTTTGCCTCATTGAGGGGCCAATGAAAGGGGCCATGTACTGTAAAATCTTGGATGAGAACCTTCTCTCAGCCACAACACTGAAGATGGGTCGTGGATAGGTCTTCCAGCAAGACAATGACCTAAAATATACCACCAAGGCAACAAAGGAGTGGCTCAAGAAGAAGCCCATTAAGGTCATGGAGTGGCCTAACCATTCTCCAAACCTTACTCCTATTGAAAATTTATGAAGGGAGCTAAAACTTCAGGTTGCCAAACGACAGCCAAGAGACCTTAAGGATTTAGGGAAGATCTGTAAAGAAGAGTGGACCAAAATACCTCCTGAGATGAGTGCCAACCTGGTAACCAACTACAAGAAATGTCTTACCTCTGTTCTTGCCAACAAGGATTTCTCCAAGTACTAAATCATGTTTTGTGTAGGGATCAAAAATGTATTTTACTCACTGAACTGCAACTCAATCTATAACATTTGTATCATGCGTTTTTTTTTCTTCTGGATTCTTGGTTGATATTCTGTCTCTATCATTTAAAATACACCTATGATAAAAAAACGTTAGACCCTTCATTTCTTTGTAAGTGGGCAAACTTACAAAACCAACAGAAGATCAAATAATTATTATTTTCCCCACTAACTATGGGACGTTCGGAAATGCTAGGCGACATCAAAATGTATTTCTAATTGGTCTTGTATCCAGCGCCTGTAGCTGTGGGGAAGCATAGTGATACTAACGTGCAATAGGTCATCAAGGACACTATCTTTACTAGTAGCAACCAGCAGTGACGGAAATATTTGTCTGACAACATAGTTATAAGGCTTTTATAGAACTGTTAACATGATATCACAAAATTAAAAGAATGCAAGCAACCATTTTCCTGACATAATTGTTACACTGTGCTGTGTATGTTCTGGTGTATAGGCAAAGACTATATACATGCCCTAAGCCTCTGCAGCAACAATGACTATCACATTATCTACATAAAAGTCAAAGAAGAGATTTTAAAGTTACCTGGTGTGGGCAAGATTTGGTATTACCACGCTTAAAGGGGTTGTAAAGTCATAAGGTTTTTTATCTTTATGCATTCTATGCATTAAGATATAAAGCCTTCTGTGTGCAGCAGCCCCCCTAACACTAACCTGAGGTACCTTTCTGTCCAGCGATGTCCACGAGAGTCTCAGCTGTCTGAGATTCTCCCTCCTGATTGGTTGAGACACAGCAGCGGCGCCATTGGCTCCTGCTGCAGTCAAAGTCAGCTAGTCATTCAAGGTAGAGAGGGGGCAGGGCCAGGTCAGGGATCCGTGTCTGAATGGACACAGGGAGCTCGGGTGCGCCATATCAAGCTACTTGCTGTGGGGGCACTCAACAGGAGGGAGGGGCCAGGATCACAGAAGAGGGACCTGAGAAGAGGAGGACCCGAGCTGCTCGGTGCAAAACCACTGCAAAAGAGCAAGTAAGTATAACATGTTTGCTATTTTTATAGGAAAAAAAAAAACGAGACTTTCCAAAACTTTAATAATATTTTCAAAAACTCTTCTCTTGGCCTTTAATGATGTGAAGACAGAGTTTCACCTTCCCAATAGGATGTTTTTAAATACCTCCAATTACGGCATGCAGTTAGGGCATAATTTCCCTGTGCTATTGTTCTAACATCATATTCAGTGGAACACTATTTGATTTGTAAAAATGAGGATAGGATATTATCTTCTCTCTCTATCCAAATCTCTGGGAAAGAGACGCCCAAGGTTAGTCAGCTATGTCACACTTGATAAAGCGCTATACCCAGCCTAACTAACGAGGACTGGGGGGGGGGGGGGGGGTGGGGGGACATACCGCAATACACCTCAATGATGATTTCGGCTAGAGATAGATTAACTACTTAAGGACCAAGCCTATTTCTGACATGTTGTAATAAAATCAGTATTTTTTGCTAGAAAGTGACTTTAAACCCCCAAACATTACATATATATTTTTAGAAAAGACTCTGGAGAATAAAATGGCAGTCGATGCAATATTTTTGTCACGTGGTATATGTGCAGCGGTCTATCAAACGCAATTTTTTTGGGAAAAAATGCATTTCCCTGAATTTAAAAAAAACTAAACAGTAAAGTTAGCCTGATTGTTTTCTTGTATAGTGTGAAAGATATCATGCCAAGTAAATAGATGCCTAGCATGTTACGGGTTTAAAGTTGCGCACACTCGTGGAATGGCGACAAACTACAGTACCTAAAAATCTCCGTAGGTGATGCTTTGAAATTTTTTAACAGTTACCAGTTTAGAATTACAGAGGAGGTCTTTTTCTACAATTATTGCTCTTGCTCTGATACCTCACATCTGTGATTTAAAACACCATTTTCATTTGCGAGCGTGACTTATGCGTCTTCTTTCGTGCATGACAGGGGGGTTTCAAATTTTCCTATTTTATTTTTAACACTGGTTTTTAAAAAATCTGATCACTTTTTTTGCTGTCACAAGGAATGTAAACATCCCTTGTGACAGTAATAGGCAGTGGCAGGTACTCTTTATGGAGGGATCTGGGGTCTAAAAGACCCCAGACCCCTCCACTGCACTTCAAAGTATCCAAAACGCCGAAATCGGCATTTTTAAATACAGACGTTTTTTTTTAAATCGGCACCGTTGGCAGCCGAGTACACCGGAAGTGACGTCATCTGGCTTCGCTAGGGACTCCAACCAGCTGGCAGACATGTCAGCTGGTTGCTAGGGGTCTCCCAGGGGGACGGCGGGAGGTGGGGGGACTCTCCCCTCCCGCTCGCTGGGATAATGGCCGAGCGGCTGCTGAGCTGCATCAGTTATCTCCTGAAAGCTGACCGCTGGTCCAAAAAAGGTACCGGGTTGATGCCTGCAGCTGCATGCCTCATCTGGGTAAAACCACTTCTTCAAGCCAACGTACAGGTACGTCGGTTTACAAGAAGTGGTTAATTCAATTGAAATTTCTACACCAAGCATATTATACCCCCCAGTGGCTGTCTTTTATTTAACCGGCAACTGGTCAGAGATAGGCACTTTCATGCCCATGGTTTGGTCTTGTCCCACTCTTCAAACCTTTTGGCGAGAAGTGGTAGAGGTGCTTGGTGCCCTCCTGGATCTGCAAGTCCAATGGGATCCAGCTTTCATCCTGTTGGGTGTGGGTACCAAAATAGCCATATCCTTTCATCAAAGGTGCTTCCTGTTTTATGCAACATTCCATGCACGGAAGCTCCTCCTAATGCAATGGAAAACAATGGTGCAACAGTGGAGAACATTGGTTAACCAAGTGCTTCTGTTATATAAAAAGTAACCTATACGAGTCATAATTGTCCGAAAAAAATCCATAAGATCTGGAGTACATGGGTGGAGGCTAAAGGACTGTCCCTGTGAATGTTATTCGGTATCCCACCCCCTACCCCTCCTCTCTTCTCCCCCTTTACCCACTCCTCAGCCTTTTCTTACCACCTATTCATTACCCTGTTGCTGTGACTAATTAGTGATGACATATCTGGGGTACTGGCTATGTAATGTGGAAGTAGAACAGCCTTGCATTCTGGACTACTTTCTCAGATTTGCCTGCAGAATTGCTGACTGATTAATGCTTTTCTATATACAGTGAACAGAGTACCTGTGTTGTATTATCTTGCCATGTAACCTATTTTGTACCAATTATGATTTAAATTGTTAATGCTTTCTTTTTTACTTTATACACAATAAAGTGCATCAGTTAGGAAAAAAAAAAGTTACCCCAACATTTTATATTCTTGTACTACATTCCTGTATGAAACAGTATCCTGTTCTCTTTGCATTGGTTCCTTTGTGTGAAATACCTGGTGATCCTGACAGTCTACCTGCTCTCCTTTTTCAAACTTACCATGCTAGGCAAGAGCAAAATGTGATCAGTTTTCTGGCTGCGTTGGGAACTCAGCCTGCAATGATCAGACTTGTCCCATCTGCAAAGCCATTCACTTGGATGTTCCCTGTACCTCTGTTTCTCCTCCCCCAGCTCTGAGCTCCTTATGCAGTTGAGAACAGAGGATCGCTTGGGGGGGAGAGGAGGGGGAAAAAATGGATTTTTGTAAGATCTTACCGTAAAATCCTTTTCTCTTAAGCTCATTGACAGACGTAGTCCTCCTTGATTAATATCAACTCGGGTTATACTGCCCTCTACAGGAGTAGGACTAGACAGGAAAGAAAACGTTCTGGCCACACCTTAGGGGCAGTCCCAGAGGGTATATCCTCTCACTTCCTGCTACAGGATATCAGTTATGTCACAAAGCAGTGTCAGAGAATTTAACCCAACCCAACTCAAAAACAGAGGGGCGGGTACTACGTCTGTCAATGAGCTTAAGAGAAAAGGATTTTACGGTAAGATCTTACAAAAATCCATTTTTCTCTGTCGCTCATTGACAGACGTAGTCCTCCTTGATTAATATCAACTCGGGACGTCCCAAAGCAGTGCCACAAATGAGGGGTGGGAAAATGGAAATCAAAATCCAATATAGAAGGCCCAACCGGTGCCAACTAGAAGTTTTAAAGGCTCATCAATCAAAAGATGAGACTCAACTGAAATTCCAACAGAAAAAAAAAACCTCGAGGTAGACCACCGGTCTCCTCAAATTGCGGCCTGCAAAACCTTGCGGCAAGAGGCATCTTACGATGCCATCACATCAACTTTATAAAATTTTGTAAAGGTATGCACCGACGACCAGGTAGCCGCCTTGCAAACCTGGACCACTGAAGCCTGATGGCGGTAGGCCCAGGAAGTACTGAGCGCTCGAGTGGAGTGCCTTAACAGGGAACGGAGGATTCCGACCCTTAATAGAATAAGCCTGTACCACCGTCATCTAATCCATTTGGAGATAGTCGTGGCAGATGCAGGCAACCCCTTTCTGGGGCCATCCGTGATCACAAAAAGTGAATCCGTTTTACGGAACGATTCCGTAGTCTTCAGGTATACCCTGATTGCCCGAACTACATCCAAGGAATGCAACGCACATTCCCGAGGATGATTGGGCTTAGGACACAAGGAAGGTAGCACAATATCTTCATTCAGATGAAAATCTGAAACCACCTTAGGAAGAAAGGATGGCTTCGGATGAAGAACTACCTTATCCCTATGAACCACTAGATCTGGGGAATGGCATGATAATGCAGCCAGTTCTGACACCCTGCGTGCAGAAGTGATAGCCACCAAGAAGGCCACCTTCTGGGATAATGTAAGCAAGGGAATCTCCCTGATATTTTCAAAGGGAGGTTTCTGCAGAACCGACAAAACCCAATTAAGATCCCAGGGCGGTAAAGGCGCGCGCACTGGCGGAGCCAAGTGCCACACCCCTGGATGAAATTCCGCACCAAGGAATGAGTAGCCAGCGGCTTCTGAAAGAAGATTGCTAACGCTGAAACCTGACCCTTGATGGTGCTCAAGGATAGTTTCTGCTCAACCCCC